>NC_137082.1:23382135-24080823 GCF_951640355.1 Cnephaeus nilssonii
TCTTTCTAGCTAATTTACACATACAACGATGGCAATGGCAATAAGAAAAATGTCCACAATCACAAATGAAACAGGCATTTTTGATCGCAGAAAGCTCCTTCTCTTCTCTGATAGGCTAAGCCATCTACCACTGGCAAGACCTCCTGACAAAACTCCTGCAGCTTACAGATGCCGTAGCCAGAAAACCAGGACCTTGGGGAGGCTTCTGAAGCAGAGTCAGCACTCTGGCTCTTACCCTGAGAAGTCTTCCCTTTTCCTTGACAACCCATTGCAGGAATACTAGCTACTCACCCAACATGCAGGCATGAGGAAAACCTGGCCGCCTCTGTCCCTGGAACAACTCGGTACTGATAACTACAGCATGACAGCAAATGGCATCTTACTACGTCTCTGATTTTTACCACTTTACGTGGACAGCCTGTCTAATTTTAAAAAGCTACACTGAGATATATTCTAGGCAATCGATTTATGACAAAAGATGCTTGTCAATTGACCAATCAAATTACTTAGGTGAAATGTAACTCTGAGATGCTCACTCATGTTTCCTAATTGTGTATATATCTAGAATGACACAACACTCTACTCCACTGTAGTAAAGTCAAAATGCTGAACCAGCAGCATTCCCCTCTGCAAAAGATAATATACAAAGCTGGCTTGACTTGTGAAAATAAAGAGAATCTTGCAAGTAAAATTGGTTCCTATACTTATATCTCTAAAAGATTACAAAGCAGTTAGTTAAAAAGGGGTAGATTAGTTTACATTTTGGTACTTCACATGCTCACTTGCCTTTAACTTCCCTACCTTCCACTGTGAAAGTTTAAGTCAGCAGCAATTAGATTTCAAAACTATAATGCAAATAAATAATTAAATTATTTTTAAGTTCTAGAATTGTAACAGTAAACTGCTTGGCCTCTCTGACTATCGTGTTCAAGCCTACTTTGTTCCCATGGCCTTTAGGTTAACGGCTTCTGCTTAGTCTTGCATACAGACATGCTACTCATTAGAGCAATTCTGCTTGTTACTTTAGTTGGGCAAAAACAGCCCCTTACCAGAGACTGCCTCTCCCAAGGAGATGAAGGGTATACAAAAACAATATTTACCACAGATTTGCAGGAACCTAACCTTATGACCAGACTCACATCAACTAGAGTCAACAGACTAAGAACTAAGAAGTTTCCCAATCTTTCTTGAACCCCTGCTGGTGCCCAGATGTCTAAGTCATCCATCACCTCTTGCCTCTCCTATTTCCCTCTTCCCTAGAAATAAAAGAAGCCCGAATTCTGTACTTTTTTAAAATGGTTCTTTAGGACGTTAGCCTGATATCTTCTTGGCTTTCTGAATGAAGTCGCTGTCTTTGCCCCAACTCCTTGTCACTTAACTCACCTGGCTGTCATGCACTGAGCTGGGACTCGGTTAGAAAATTAACTATACTACTTATTTTTTACTAGGTCAGCAGACAATAAATAGCAACATTTTAACCATTTGTGGGATTATTGTCCAACTTGTTGACCCACTTGAATAATTTTTTTCAACAACATTGTATTTATTCTAGTGAGCTGAAATTCCTATAGCAGCTGATAACTTTGAACTCCAATATACCTGGTGTGCTAGAGTAAGTATTTAACAACAAATTATATAAATATGATTTATAATATAATTGCTTTTTAGTAACACGGTATGTTATAACTGCCTAGCACCAGTACATGTAAAGACGTGGATTCTATTTATCTCATTAACATGTACTGGATTCTCAAACACCCACCCATGAGATATAAAACTATTTTTAATTAATATATACCTTATAGCTTTATATTGCTATATTACCAATTAAAGTTATTCTGTATATATAGAGAACTATAGAAAACTACTCATATCTCTCAAAAATTTCTCCTCTACTATCACATGCAAGCACTTCTTATCCTTGAGAAAGGGTATCTGATTTTATATAAGAGCATACGGATGTGTATGTGCAAATATCAGATAATAAGTTTTACATTTGCTGGTAGGTAACAATAACTCCTAAAAAACGGAGGAATCTCTTAACTGGTGGAGTTAAACAAGGTATATATTTCCAGAATTGTGAAGCAAAAATGTAATTTGCCTTTAAAGAGTTCTTCACACACAATGCTTTTAGAAAGGACATCCTCTATTAGATAATGCCTATGCCAGAACGTTATTTTTCCTTAATTCTAAGTTGTTAAAAATCAAATCACAAGCCACTTGCCCCCAAATCCCATGCTATGGTGTGATTATAAATGACTGCATCATTCTTCGTTTTCCAATGAAAGATGCAGTTTTCTCCAAAAACATTTACAAGGTAAGCAGCACCCTCTTTCTTCATCAGTCTCCCTTTTCTGTTACACAGAACTTAAATTTAACTGTGTAACCAGCAGAGTACAAATACAGCATAAACAAACTCTTTCCAAACATACGAATGATGCTTACTTCAGCATAGCGAGAAAAGCAGCAGGTTCGACATCTGGTATACGGATTTCATCTTTGTCCTCAGCAAGTTCTCCGTAAAACATTGCATGGAACACAGAGCTCCCAACAGCTAAGACATACTGCGGAGAAAGGGAAGTCTTATTTCATGCTCTAAATTGGAACATTTTCAGCAAATCAGCCCAGAAAACAGCTCTAAGCAATCGGGTTCAGTGGACACGGAGCACCTCTACCTGCTCTTCTGTCAAAGCCGGGGTACAGTGCGCCTTGCTGTGACAGTGTAAGATAGATGTTCATGCAAATCAGTCTCTATGCTGCTAATTATCTCAAGGCTTTAACAGATTAATGCACAAGTTCCCTCATTACAAAATAAATACAAGAAAAGCTTATCTGACCGACTTCTAGGGGGAAGAGCAAACATATGACTTTCCTAACCTGTCACAACAAGTCCCCATGACTGGAGAGTTAAAAGGGCATGTTTTTGTGCGCGCTATAAAGCAGGGTAAAAGGAACAAAGAAAAAAATTAAGCGTGGCCAAAGCCCTTTGGAGAGGCTGAGCTTTCATAGTGATGGGGTGAAACATGCACTGCCTGCCATCAGCAAGCTGCCCACCCCAAATTCCAGGCTGGCGGACAGGGTCCCTCTTTGTGAATCTCAGGACTAAACTGGTAATGCAGCTGTTGCTTACTTTGTGTCCTGGCAACCGCTGAGTCCCACCTGGTGGCCCAACCACAAAATGTACATCTGCCATCAAATCATTATTGAACATCACCGCATTTCTATAAACAGAAGCAATTCATTAATTCACACAGCCAGCATTTTTAATATCCCCTCCCCAATGTACAAAACACACAAAAGATTCGCAAGCTAAGCAACAATTTAAAAAGTTCAGGGTAAAACTACAAATAAAGGTTCCAACTAAACAACTGTGTTTGTAATCATTGCAAGCGCATGGGAAGTAACTGAAGTTAAAAAAAAAAAAAAAGTTATCCAAACTTTTCATCAGACTAAGGCTAAATAAAAGGTTTCTGTTTTCTGTGGCCCACAGACATACCCCTGTCACTTAAATGTTACAGCTTGCAAAAACATTTTTATCTAAGAGGAAAACAGCTGTACTGTTTTGGAAAAGGCACAAGGCAGTTTTCCATTACCAATAAAGCTGCTGGGAAAAGAGGAAACACAGATTTATGTTAAAACACAGTATGGGTTGTGCAAAAGCAGAAACTTCAACACAGGAAAACTTTTAAAGTAAATATGCTGGCCCGGCACTTACCTTTCCCTGATGGTAGGATAAAGACCCTGCCAATTCGGGGCCGGAATAAGGTTGTTGTTACTGAGGTTCTGCTGGTGGTACTGCTGGACAGTGGTGCTGCTGGAGTTGGCTGGCTTTTTGCGGGGAAATATATCAGCAGCCATCTTCTTCTTTTTAGTCTTCAAGGTAATTATTTCATAACAAACTGGAGACAACTTGCTGATGCTGCTGCTGCTGCTGCTGCTGCTGCTGCTGCTGCTGCTACTGCTGCTACTGCTGGTATTTGTTTTCTTCGAGCTCTTCTTGGACCTGTTCTTTACCGTCTCTGGAAGCATCAAGAAGAAGGTGAGACATTTCATGTTCTTTTCCTTGTCATCTACCATGAGTACAGGATGTCTCTTTAGAGTTAGATATCCCAAAATGGTACGAACATCAAGGAGAAGAGGCTGGCATGAGCTAAGACGTTAACAGAAACCAACAAGCTGATATTTTGCTTCTTTTCTTAGCCAGGCAAGGTGACCTTTTCACTATGTTGAATAGTAACTGGCTTTAAGTTTTATCCAGTACTGGGTCTGTTAAATACATGCCCGTCATGATTCCTGTTTCTCTTACTTGCTCATAAAAATAACCTAGTTTCCTGGATCACCTGAAACTGCTACAGTGAGCGAAGATGACAGGCAGAGAGCCTCAGCACTTGTTTTCTGAATTAGGTTAGCAAGACGTGCTGGAGCCGTGCGAGTCTGTTCAGCCGGCTGAAGTTGTGTGGTGAATGGATCTGAGGAGAGTAGGTATTACAGCCCTGCAGATGGAGTCAGACAGCCAGTGCTCGGAGCCAATAGCTGAAGTCACCAATCATGATTGGACCAAGCAAAACAGTGACACCTATTGTAACGTGCACAGTTCTGGTATTAAAGGAACAGCAGTTGCATTCTCCTGTCTACTGTATTATTGCATATTTAAATAAGATAAGCAATCCATGAAATACATTTGAACACAGGAAGAGTTTGTGCTCACAGATTTCTCTTCAGTAGATGTAGATTTTTATTTCCCCAGTTAAACAAACAGGATCTATTAACAAAGGGTAGGGATTCATGTCTACTCTATATCACTAGTAAAATCTTTATCCGGCAGCATTTAGTTTCAAATACTTCAAACGAAATTCTCCATTCTACCAGCTACAAAGAATTATTAACAGCAAAACCATACTAAACATACTTATCAGAGCTCAGTGGAAAAAAATGTTATTTTTCTTTTTCCAGTCTCTGAATGTAAGTTATAGTGCAAAAGAGGGAGAGAGACAGACAGAGAGAGAGAGAGGGCAGAGAGAGAGAGAGAGAGAGAGAGAGAGAGAGAGAGAGAGAGAGAGAGAGAGAGAGAAGAGAGAGAGAGAGAGAGAGAGAGAGAGAGAGAGAGAGAGAGAGAGAGAGAGAGAGAGAGAGAGAGAGAGAGAGAGAGAGAGAGAGAGATGAGGTCATGTATTCATCTTACCTCCCAGTGTTTTCTAGCTCCTATAATGATTTTTGACAGGAGTCCCAGATCACAACATACTGTTAATTAGACTAAGATTATACCAGTAAGCTTAACAGCACTGAAGCACAGACAAATTCTAGATGCAAAAATAAGATTCAAGTGAGACAAATCTAAATCTGGTAATCAGTGTTTCAAGGTTGTAATTCACTACAGTGTGGTGATTGCAGGGGGGAGGGAGGTGGTGGAGGTGGAAGAGAATATAGGGGGGACAGATGGTAATGGGAAAAAATAAAGAAAAAAATAAAATGAAAATAAAGGGAGGAAAAGGGTTATAATTAACTAAAAATATGTCATATGGGGCCCTGTTCAGGGTTTCAAAATGCAACTGAAATACTATGGTTACCTTTAGCCTTGTCATAATTTGTAAGAATATAACCCACAACTTCTAACACAAAACAAGTAATATGGCTATTCAACATGATAAATGTTCTGATGCCACCTGGTTAAAAATGTAAACAGGTTCTCGCTACTTTGAATCAGAAGACTATAAACTACTATCTGTTTTTTACAGCCAATCCTCCAACAATGTCTAGCTTTAGTGGGTTAAGGAAAAACAAAAACACCTGCTGTAGGTTCCACACATGCTTATTATTTCCCAAAGGGGGACTAATGAGGAGATTTAATCTCCCTCCTATCTACTTGTCCCCAATGCAGCAGCCATTTCTACCCCCCAAGTGAATGCACCCTTTATGGCCACATCCCTGCTGGCTGCACAACATTCATCTGAATAAGGAGTTCAGGACAGAGTGATGGTTCAACAAATGGGGGCCTCGATTGTTATTGTGACTGATAATCTACCAACGATAACATACCAGAAATCAGACTTCAGATCCCTAGAACCCTAAGTCATTAATGGATCCAAGGAATATCCTCTTTACTATCATTGTTATTCTTCAAACTGTTAACAAAGCCACTGCTACGTAAGAGAACCACAGTCTTTCTTTAGTAGGTTATTCATCCCCATTTTACATGGACACTAAAAAGCTGCTTATTTATTACGATTGTCATGCTTCCAACTACAGGGCTACCTACACTCACATACACAATTTCAAGTCACCTTCTAACACATTTTAACACACAATGTGTGTGTGTGTGTGTGTGTGTGAGAGAGAGAGAGAGAGAGAGAGAGAGAGAGAGAGAGAGAAAGAGAGAGAGAGACACCTAGAGAAAGAGAGAGACCTAGAAACTAGCTTTTCAAAACATGAAAAAGAAACAAATGAGTTCCTATTTGAGCTAAGTGTTCAGGACATGATTTTTAAAAATCAAAGGATTTCTCTCTTGCTTAACTGCTACTAACTTTTTGACACCACCCTCCTAGGAAGCCACCACGACAGGGAACTGGTCCTTCTGACAGGTCAGAGACAGTAATCATTAGAATGGAAAGGGAAACAAGCTCTTTGAGATTGACATAGTATTAACTGGCAGCTGGACAGTCAAAATAAAAAAAAAATCATGAAAAGCAGACACGAGAACTTAGAAGACTCTGTGGCTGTTATTCATTTTGCATATAGTTCAACACTCTTTACTAAGAAACCCTCCAACAAACGCTGCTCTTACACCAATCAAATAAAGAAAGATGTGCACACAGGCCAGTTAGGAAAGAAAATTATGTATTTTAGAAAATGTTCTTTCTGAAAATTAGAAAATTAAGTTTTGTGGAAAATCCCAAATCTACAAGTTAGATGAAGTAGTGCTAATTCTGAAGCACCTAGAACAGTGCTGTGAAGAGGGGCCTTATTACTCATAGATGTGGGAACTGATGAGCACCGTTGTTTACCAAGATTTGGTCCTGGCTATAAAAAGTAATCCAATTAAAAAATAAGAATGGCATTTAAATTCTTGTAGCCACTTTGAAAAGCATGGAAATGTTAATAAAATTGAGACAATGGAAAACTTATGGAGAGCTATCTTTCCTTACCAAGGTCCTTGCTACTGAAATTAGGGCCCAAGGAGCAACAGCCGGAGCACTGTCTGCAGGCCTGTTGGAACCCAGATCTCAGCCAGATTCTACATTAGAATCTGCATTTGTAAGACCCTTCAGGTGAGCTGTCTGACACTGAAGTTTGAGAAAACCTTTTCTAGAAAACTAAGGAATGTTGCCGGGTCTACCCAATTATCCAGTATCAACCTCTGGCATTGCATTTTGCATTTTGCATTCAATTATCAAGTGAATGAAGAAATAATTCAAAATAATTTAATTTGGTTTGGACATGAAACTTAATAACCTTCATGTCTTATTCTGAAATTCTTCTGATTAAGCTCTAAATGTAAACATTCAGGAGTGTAAAGAAACAACTGAGAGTCCCCCCCCACACACACACACATTTTGCAATTCTCTGAAAAGAAACTCAAGCCCAGAATATCTTCAAGGACAAAAACAGACATGATTTTAGTGGGAAATAAAAGGGTTAAAAAATACCAATTGTGAAACAGATGCTACTTGATATTTTTAAATAACCTACTTCACAATTTTATTTTAAAAAATTAATGTTGTGGCACAGCAAAATTAGCAACCAAGTAATCTGGTTCAGCTCTAGCTCAGCCACTAAAAATTAAGGTAAGTGTGTGTTGGGGCCTGGGGGGTCCTGAACAAATCATTTAGCCTTTAAGAGCCTCAGTTTCCTCGGCTACAAAACAAAGAAGTTCATCAAGAATAGATGAATATTTCTCAAACTTTACACTCAATCCACAGCAAGGCATGCATTTTATATTCAGACTTAGGGATACACACACAAATGGAAAGGCAGTTCACAAAATTAACTCTTAACCTGTTACGATATACTCTGAAAGTTTCTGTTTTATTCTTTTTTCTTTTCCTTTGAATGTTGGTCTCGGTTCATTCCATTGGTTTCATGAGCACAGGAGAGTCTAAGTAACAATGGTCCAGATTATTTCTAAAGGCTTTTATGGTTTAACATCCCAGGGTCTTTTTCTATGAAGAATTTGGACTAGGGGCAATCAGGTAAGGGATAAGGCAAGACTGCATCAACTTCATGGAGTCCATGAAACCCCTCAGGTTGCATGCAAAATTGGGAGTGTTGTATTTATTTTTCTGGGGGGGGGGGGGGGGAAGCCATAGCTCTCATCTGTCTTTCAGAGTAATCCATGACCCAGAATACAAAAAAAAAAAAAAAAAAAAAAAAAGTTATAAAAACATCTAAGATTGATTTGAATATACAAAATATTCATGTCACTTTATTCTCTGCTTTAATTTCTATAGTTTATCTCATTAAACACAAATTATGGCTTCTTAAATATAAATAGTTAAAGCCCCATTTATTAAATTTGTAACCCAGAAATACCACACACTGGATTGAAGGGTAATAAAAGATACCAGCCCTATTATCTATTGCCAAATCTCACCTCTAAAATTTATTTCCAACTAACATTGTATCACTTATTCCTACACCTCCTAAATTTCAAGGCTATTACGAGAGAGCCATGGTTAATCTGCTCTAATGAAGTAAATAGGTCAAGAAGCCCATCAATCTTTTATGAGAGTATTCTCAAAATACAACATGCTGATCATGCAGTGTATTAAGTGTTAGGTACACAATGGTGAGCAAATTAGGAACTAAGCTTAAAAGGTTATTAGCTAATAATAGTGTTTCAGATGATTTTTATAATTGCCAGAGTTCAATTACCTTTATCTCTTTTCAGTCAATTCCCAATAATAACAAAATTATCAATTTAAGATAATTAAATCATCCTCTTCATCACTGGGAGGTTTGCCCGACATCCTATCTTTATTTAGTAGAATCTGGTATGTTCAGTTTGGGGACTTGAGTGAGGTTTGGAACTAGTAAAAGGGACTACAGAAATCATTTCATGCAAGCCTGCCCCACAAATAAGGTAACTGGATGGCCACAGATGAAGACATTTGTGAAAAGTCCACAGTTAAGTAGTGGGACCATGTCAAGACTAGAATGCAGATTTCCTGACTGCTTGCCAATTTTGTCTGTTCCACTCACTCTAATGTTCACCCATAATAATTACCCTACATCTTTACATAATGCTTTATCTTCATATTTCTATTCTTCTTTAAAATAAAAGTATATGTGCAAAATTTATAGACATGAAAGTCATGAACATATCACACCCTACAGGAGGCACACTGTAGGAAGAAGGCTAGAAAGATACTTTCTGGAAAGAAATGGAGAGGAAGTGCAACAAGAAGGACCATAAAAGCCCTCGACCATGAGCAAGCTTCTCAAAAACAGAGGAGGCTCTCCACGTAAAATGAAAGTTTGAAAACCAGCTATTCCCAGTTAACACCAACAAATCCTATGTTGACAATGCTTGTCGCTCTTGTTCAACCTGTTCTAAGTCTGGACTCTTTGTCTGGACTTGTATTTGGTTTACTATAAGACTCCTCCGCAGCTACAGCAGTGAGGTTAACCGAGGTTTAAACAAGGTAGTGTGGACTGAAGAAATAAAGTTATCACTCCCACAAATTATTAATAGAACATAACAGCGGAGAGAAATTTAACCTGATAAGTCATGATGGAATAATGTTTTGTTTTTTGCTTCTTTTGTGCTTTAATACTGCATGAAAGTTATGCTTGTGATATGATAGGTAAAAAGATATGTGACAAAATGTTGGCAGTCCCTAAAGATAGCAGCAGCTACTGGAAAAGACTGCATGCTTTCTAAATTTGAAAATAAATATGGAGTCGAGCACTGACAGTATGGTATAGTGCAGTGGTCGGCTAACCGCGGCTCGCAAGCCACATGCAGCTCTTTGGCCCCTTGAGTGTGGCTCTTCCACAAAATACCACGTGTGGGCGCGCACGTACAGTGCGATTGAAACTGCGTGGCCCATGCGCAGAAGTCGGTTTTCGGCCTGGGTGAGTCTATTTTGCAGAAGTGGCGTTAGAACACTCAAGGGGCCACAGAGCCACATGTAGCTCGTGAGCCTCGGTTTGCCGACCACTGGTATAGTGAAAAAAGCAAGACCCAATAACAAGTTTCCTTACAGTTACTTAGTATCTGTGAGCCTCATTTTCTCATCTGCCAAATGGGGTAATTACACCCAGTTCATCCCTCCCTGGTTTTTTTTAAGGCAAGATTACATGCCTGTGAAAGTGCTTTAATAAAAGTTTAAAACATTCTGCAAAGGTAAGCTTTCACTATTATAAACAATCATACCCAAAGCAGGAAACATTTGTGATACAATCTTACAAAACAAAACAAAAAACAAACAAACAATGATTAATCTGCCTTCTTGCCCTCGTAATCTTCCAGGCTTCATAGCTACTGACATTTCATCCCATTTCCAGGCTTGCTCCAGCCCCATCCAATGGCCAAACAGGTCCCAGGTCGCTTGGATTTGCAGGTGATGTTCAATAATCAAGATTCTTATTGTACATGGTGATCAGGTCCCCACCCAATGCCTGAATCTGTACCTAGAACTCACACTCCAGGCTGTGTGTCTACTGGACTCCATTCAAACCTCCTTGAGATCACCTGTTGACAGATGTCCCACTGTCCCCACCTCCACAGAGAGCCTGAAGTTGCAAATAGTCCATCTAGCCACTCAGCAGTGTCTACACTAGCAACTCAATTTGGCCTTCTCTCAACAATGACCCAGTTTGAATTCTTCTAGCACCAAGGGCAATAACTAAGACAAGCATTTGACCAAGGCATACCTCAGTGCTGGCAGGAAGGATGGGCTCATGGGCAGGTTTACTAAGTCATTTCCTTTTTACCACATAGATCTCTAGTGAACCTTGAATTGTACCTTAAATTTGGAAAAAATGCCCAAAGGTAGAATGTGACCTTCTTTAAAAGCAGGAATGATTCTTTTTTAAATTCCATATGGCATTTAACGTGATATTTGATTATTATAGCTGTGTTTGTGTGTACCTCTTCTGGAATACTCATCTAAATCCATCATTCTCTATCACATGTTAAATGGGGTGATCTTGAAAGGGAACACATAAAATTTATCATGAGATACTATAAACATACCTATTTAAAGGAATTCTTTTGCAAAGTTTAAGAAACTCTGGTAAACAAGGTAATCAAAAAATTTTATATTCTCTAGAGCAGGGGTCCTCAAACTTTTTAAACAGGGGGCCAGTTCACTGTCCCTCAGACCGTTGGAGGGCCGGACTATAGTTTAAAAAAAAACTATGAACAAATTCCTATGCACACTACACATATCTTATTTTGAAGTAAAAAAAAAAAAAAAAAAAGAAAAAGAAAAAAAAACGGCAAAAACACCCGCATGTGGCCCGCTGGCCGTAGTTTGAGGACGCCTGCTCTAGAGGATGTCATAGTAAGTTCCCTGCTGTGTAAGTGTTGACTACATAATCTCTTATCTTCTCCAATTCTAGATTTCTAGAATTAAGGAATCTATATAATGTTTAGCAGAAATAGTAACTTATTTAAAATAGTTTTCTTTACATTTTAATACTATGATCATGACCAATACACAATTAAAACTCTATGTGCAAATATGTGCCATATTTATTGATTTAAAATCCCTCCCCCCATTTTTTTTAACATAGCTGAAATTGGGCTGCTTCTGAAATTAATGGCATCTCATGACTATAACTATTAGGCTTTTTTTTTCTTTTTTGTTGGTACATAAAATAATGGCATGTCTTACAACTGATGGCACCTCACAGACAGTGAAATATTTAATTCAAGAGATAGAAAGGACTCTCTTCCTTAGGTTGGTTAATTATTCCTCTAACCAGGAAAGAGGATGGCTCAGAATTCCAACTGAACTGCATTAGAATAATTGAGCTTTCATCAAGTAGTCATTTAATAAAGTACATAATCACAATTCTCAATTGAGACTGCTACTATGGCAACCAATGATATGGTAGAAAATCTAGAAGAAAATTCCAAAATGAGAATTACCATTGCCAGGACTGGTAAGAGTTCCAGCATTAATACAATGCATTTCTAGTATTTTCTCATGGCACACACTATGCATGTACAAAATCTGATTAATGAAAGCCTATTAACTCTCTGGGTAATATTGCTAAAGATATTTTATCAATCAATCAAAGGTTTATTAACTTGTAGCAATATTATACATAGGTTAAACCTGGAGCTAAATGATTCCTTAGAAATTATTGTTTTCAAACAAATAGAATGTACATTAAAATGTTAGCTTAAGAGGGGGAAATGTTGTAAGGATTATTATATATATGATTTTCTCCTGAAAACAATTTGCCCAAAGAAAAGTAAAATCAGGCCTCAGGAGGTCTCTTCTGAGAAAGCCTGATGGGAGACTGTTCTCATCCAAAAGGGGACATTGTTCTATTGGAAATGCCTGAATGAAACAACTTTGCCCAACAATTGCTGTGGCTTTCTCCTGGTTGTTTGTTGACATTAGTTCATGGGGAAATAATGTGTTTTAGTCAAAGAAAATTGTTTTCATAAATATTTTTTACTTTGACTGGAGATTTTTTTTTTCTCTGATATTAGGAGGTAATAACCAAAAACATTTCTACAATAAGATCATTAATATCCAAAACTCCTCTTCACTTACATACTTAACTAAAGAATGTATTGCTTTATCTGAGAAAGGCATCCTTTTCCAATGAGCACACAGAATGGGAAGAAAAAATCCAGACAACTCTCAAACCACCAGATATGCTATATCAATCCTGATTATTAATGGGGTGTCACAGACCAATTTCCCCAATATCCACAACTCTTAGTGAAAGAGCTCTACAAGATAAAAATATATATTCCTAAATATAAGTTGTCTAAATGTGTGTTGTTCTCTTAGTCACTCCTTAGCAATAAATACCATTCTCCTATCATTTAATTTAGTCCCACCCCCTAAAACACCTGAAGTTATGACATAAATTATTATTATTTTAATGTAGTCTTTCTTTTTTCATTTGTTTCTTTCTAGAAAAGTCTTTTTATTTTTATTGATTTTAGAGAGAAGGTGGAAAGAGAGAGAAGCATGATGTGACAAAAAAGCACTGATCCACTGCCTCCTGCACGCATCCCAACCTGGGATTAAACCCACAACCTCTTGGTATATGCTTGTCTTAGTTATTATTTATACACATATTTTTTATATGTGTATAAAAAATAGCCTCAATTAATTACTATTTAATGAAATACCTTCCCTTACTTTTATAATGTATGGGACTAGAATATGGTTATTTTAAGCAAACAATATAAGATCTAAAAACGAGATCTGCTACAGCGAGAAAAAATGTACTATAAGAAAACACAAGCAAATGAAGTTATAGGCACCTTTATATCCAATTTCTAACACCTTTGTCTGAAGTCGAAAACCATCAAATGAAAATGAAAAAGGCACATGCATTTATTTCTAAACCTAGTCACAAAAATATTGGCTAACAAAAAAATTCAACTAGAACTAAAAGCCAGTGACAGAGGGTTATTATAGAAACCAGCTTCTGGCAAAAATTCAAAGTAAAATATGTTCTAAGTCTAAATTAAAAAGTGTTTTATGCTACTTTTAATTAGCTTTAAAGTATATAATTCCCCATGACTGTTGTGAAAGACACAATATAAAGACACATTGCCCTGTAAATGTTGGCCTAACCTTAACAATATCAACACCAAGTAACATGCAGAGACTGCCTCCATTTGCTGCAGAAAATAATTTGGCACTGATTAGTACTCCCTTGTTACTTCCAACTCTCATGCTGGTGTAACTGGGATGAAAGTTGAGGGGCTTCTAAACTTAGCTTCACTGAATGTGTCAGAACTAAGAAAATAAGGTATTTCAAATAAAAATTCAATTCTAACAATATATTCAGCAAGTCTTCTTTTTAATTAAAAGCTACTATATAAGTAGGTCAGTACTTGAACTGCCCAGAGGTACGGAATAAAATACTTTAATTGCTCATAAAATAATGTTAAAAGAAGTCTCACTTAGAAAGTCAAGACTATTCATGGAAATAAGTTCTTAAATTTGGGTTTCCCCAATCTTTGCATGTGTATGTACTTTAACTATAATGAGCAGAATAAAAACATTCAAGTCAAAATATATCTTCAGCCCAGCCAGGGTGGCTCAGTGACTGAGGGTTGACCTATGAACCAGAAAGGCATAGTTCGATTCCTGGTCAGGGCACATGCCCAGGTGTGGGCTTGATCCCCAGGAGGGGGGTGCAGGAGTAGTATTTATTTTAATAACCCACAGAGAAGCAACCATTTCATCATAGTTATGAACTACATGCACTCATACAAGATCCACTGTAATGATGATGGGTGGAACAAGGCCAAGGAAGAACAGATAGTCTCTGAAAATGGTGATCAATATATAAG
This sequence comes from Cnephaeus nilssonii, assembly GCF_951640355.1. NCBI lineage: Eukaryota > Metazoa > Chordata > Mammalia > Chiroptera > Vespertilionidae > Cnephaeus > Cnephaeus nilssonii. Next base: position 23,396,633 of record NC_137082.1, read on the forward strand.
GATTTTTTGCTAGCCAGCAGTAAGGATGCCATCACTAAATCCACTAAAAAAGTTCATATGGGAGACCTGGTTGATGTCAGTTTTCTTAAGGTAATACTCTTTCATAAAATTTAAAACAAGAAGAAAATGAAAAGGGATATTTATTAAGGGGCATGTGGTCAAGTCTTAACCAGCTACTTACTCTATGATGCTCTTCCCAGAGGTTACCATGTTAGTTGAGGATGGGTCTATCAGAAGCTTGCCAGGACTGTAGACCAAGCATCTGCCCAGGAGGAGAAGAAATTCTGCTTCACCTTTCTCAGTGAGAGGAAGACACATGGCTTGCAGTGCATTTTGGACCTCCATGATCTGGATCTAAGCTCTTTGCCGCTCTAGTCCTCTTCATTCGCTCACAGTGCAAACAAGGCTACAGTTGACCCTTGTACTGCACAGGTTTGAAAAATGTGGGTCCCTTTTATGTGGATTGTTTTCAATAACTACTGTAAATTACTTTTTCTTTCTTATTATTTTCTTAATAACATTTTCTTTTCTCTACCTTACTTTATTGTAAAAATACAGTTTATAACACATTTAACATACATTTATTAATTGGCTGTTATTGGAAAGTCTTCCAGTCAACAGTATTAAGGTTTCTGGAATTCAAAGGTGATACCCAGATTTTCAGCTGTACAGGGAACAGGTGCCCAGCCCCCATGTTGTTCAAAGGTCAATTATATTCCAATACTGTGAATGAACCCACTGCTCCTGCTATCCTCACTGCCCCTTTTCCCCTACAATCCTTACCTATCAGAAGCCTATGCATCCTTCACAGTGCATTCCAGACATCTCAAGGAAGGTTTCCCTGCACTTCTCGACTTCTTGCAGCACTTTATCACATTTCATCTTGCCTAATGTTGTCTGATCCATTAGACTGATTTCTCTGAGGGCTGCATCTCCCAACAAGAGCTAACAGCACCACACCCACATCTGGCTTTCAATCAATAAGAAACAGGAAGGATAAAGTTCAACACTGCCAAGTCTATCTAGAACCCTAGATTGCATTTGTGGAATACAACTTGTCCTGTGTTAAAATGGTCTGCAACTGAGGTCTATGATGTTTTTAGCTGTCTGAGATATAGGCCTATACAAGGTACAGTAGTAACGAATCTAGACATCTATTAAATGTGTCCCGAGGCTCTCCTGAACATGTCTAAACACAAATGTGGTTTTATAATATTGCACTCAACTTGCAGCTAGGCCAACTGAAAGTACTAAAGCAGGACTTAAAGCAAGTCTCCACATGTACTGAAAGCAAGGCTTTGCTTCATTAGAAGTCTAAAATTTAATGTAATATATTCACATATTCAAAGAGAAGTGTGGGTCAACCAGGAGTAAAAGACTCCATTACTAGGACAAAGCTGCCTTTATCAACTAGTCTCAATGCATGGTCTGGCATATTTATTTATAGCACCAGTAGAGAATTTTAGTGACTTAATGAACTGGAAAGGATAATAAATGCTCAGCAATTCATGTAAAAGGAGGAAAGCAGTCATATGAATAATCTAAAAAATGGATAATTAAAGAGACTTTAATATGTGGCTTTGAAATATATTTTGTCTGTATTTAACATTGAATGGATGAATTCCCACTACATTAGACACCCTCCTCTTCAAACAAAGCAATAAAACAGGCTTTGTGTACAGGGCTAAATATCTGAACAGTCTAGAAACTCACACCTACACCGCAAACAAGCCCCACTGCTAGGGATGGGCAATGTCGCATTTCCAATTACAGCAGAGCACAGTGCAAGTAGCCAAGCGCGCTCACACGTGTGTGTCTCCAGGTCATGCTTTACTAAGAACCAGTGTTAAGTTTTTTCCCCTAAAATTATATATTCTCTTACAATATTACAGTGTAAGAATAAATGGAGATGGTAATACCAATAGTGGGATAGCTGAATGTCCTAGCCATGGCTGGAAAGTCTGGTGCTTGGCTGGTGTGCTTATGAAGGGAAACTTTTACCACCAGCAATGATTTTAAAATTTTTTAGTAAGGTTGATAATGTAAACAAACTATTGTAAAGTAATGGCTGGAATTGTGTTGGCAAAAAATAAAAGACAGCTTGAATTTCCAAGTAAGCTCAACTGGTTTTTTATAAAAGTGTATGTTTTGGAAGGTGCAATGAGGTAAATACATCTGTTTTGCACCTGTTGTTTAAACTGTGAATGATTTTAATGTATTGGGTTTTGATCACAATAGGTAAGAAGGTATTTGAAGCTGGTACAAGTGGCTGAAGCCCTCTGAAATCGCCCAAATGCCATCTGGTAGTGATGGAGCATAACCAAAAGCCCTCATGGGAAGAGCCGTCTCTCTGCTCCAACAGAAAAGAAAGGGTTTTCTCTAAGAGCTCCATAGTCTGGCTCTATGTTTCTTTTTTACTATTTTTTTAAAATATATTTTACTGATTTTTTACAGAGAGGAAGGGAGAGGGATAGAGAGTTAGAAACATCGATGAGAGAGAAACATCGATCAACCGCCTCCTGCACACTCCCCACTGGGTATGTGCCCACAACCAAGGTACATACCCTTGACCAGAATCGAACCTGGGACCCTTCAGTCCACAGGCCAACACTCTATCCACTGAGCCAAACCAGTCAGGGCTCTTTTTTACTATTGATGCCATTGGTTTTACAGCCACTTGAAGGTCACTCCAGTGGACTCTGAGCAGCCAAAGGGCACAGTCACTGAAGGACCAGTCAGGTCACCTTTCCTTCCCCATTCACACCTGGGGGATTAGGAACAGTGGTGAAACAGCTTATGTGAGTACAGATTAGGTATTGTGCATTCCTGTCATAATCAATGTACTGTTTCATGGGAGATAAGCAGTACAAATTAATGACTTCATCAAATCTCGATCCTCGAGCACACACCTTTTTAATGTTCTGTGTGATGAAATGGAAGTATATTTAAAGCATTTCTGGTGAAACTGAAATACAATTATTGCCTTGAGAGAAAAGAGTTGTGCAACTCTTTATGTTAGAGCTGAACCAGACACCTTTTTATTTTTTTCCATGAAACACTACTGTACTTGAGAAAACATGCAAACTGTGCTATTCACACTTAGGTATTTAGCAGCCATTTTCTCAAAAGTGAATGAAGTGAGCCTGTCACTTTAAGGAAAACTATTGCTAATGATAACATTCGAACCTTTAAGCAAAAATTAGAATTTTGAAAATACCGATTAAGCAACCACGAGCTTCCCAATGGTTAAAGACTGTTTCTGATGAGATTGGTGATATTAAATAAATGTAATCTTTTATATTGTACTAGAGGCCCAGTGCATGAAAATTCATGCACCGGAGGAGGGGTCCCTCAGCCCGGACTGCTCCCTCTCACAGTCTGGGAGCCCTCAGGGGTGGGAGGCGACCCAGTGATCAGGGGAAGGTGACGCCCCATCACACCTCTGCTGCTGCCACTGCCAGCGGCACAAGGCTCGGCCGGCCCCGGTTACCTGAGCCTTGGGCAGCCCTGGGAGGCTGGGCAGCCGCCATCTGAGTCTTGCCTGTGCCTCAGGCCGGCCCTGGTGGTTGGGCAGCCTACATCTGAGGCTTGCCTGCGCCTCGGGCCAGACGTGGGCGGCTGGGGGGCTGAGGGGATCGGGGGACTCCAGAGGCAGGCGCGCAGCCAGGCCCCGGCGGCCCTGAGGGGACTGGGCGCTGCCATCTTGTGGCTGTGGGTGCCACCATCTATGAGGGTGTGACAGTCAATTAGCATATTTCCTCCTTATTGGCTATGGGCGCCACCATCTTTGCGATGGTGTGAGGGTCAATTAGCATATTCCCTCTTTATTAGAAAGGATAATGAAACGTGTCAACATTTGAGAGTTCCATAACTCAGTGAACCAATGTGTTCCAATAACAATGCAATTATATTACAGAATCATGCACACATGAGTAAAAGGTCCATTCTGAATACAAGACAAACCAATGGGTTCTAGTAAAAAGGAGCAAAGTTTACCGATGGTTTTAGATTCCACATGGCAAGTAACCTTTAAGAAATTGCTATTCAAGTTTTGATGAGGTATCAAATAATAACCACAATTATCTGAAAAAGCTATTAAAATACCCCTTCCTTTTCAAGCTACATATTTGGGTAAAGCCAAGTTTTCTTCAAAACAATATGTTTGTTTATTTTTAAACAAATAAGTAAATATTTAAAGTTTTCTTGTTTTCACTTCTATTCCAGTAAATAGTAATAGATATAATAAAAGTTCCCTGGGCTTCTCAAAATACTTAAAAGAGTATAAGAGTCCTGAGACCAAAAGTATGAGAACCACTTATATTATAGGAGGTTTTGGATTTTATTGTGTGATTGGTGGTAAGCCACTAGATTTTTTAAAAATATAAAAAGTATAAGTGATCAAAACCTATGAAAAGTATAGGTTTCTACATATCTTCTTTTTGGTTTTACTCTTCTAGAAAACAATAACTAATTCTCAAAGCATAATTCTCAACCATTCACTACAAAAAGAGTTTTGTGTACATTAGACAGAATGGAGAAACATGACAATCTCTACCACAAAAATTAAATTCTATTTGTTCTATGACATTGTTTAATATCTTAGCTTTGCCCCAATCTCAGAAAATTCACAGAACACAGGTGTTAAGATATAGCAATGGACAACACCTTCTTTGAAGACCTTGAGAAAAATTTAAATGGACATTGATAAGACAAATGTCCCTAGAAACGTCACATAAACCAGGGGAAAAGACGCAAATATTTCTCTCTGATATTTTACTTTCTCCTGTATCACATTTCCATAGCAACCTCTGCTGTTCCCCAAGCAAGGCTGCCAACATTTAAAGAACTTGTCGTTCACTTTTTCCTTCACTTAAGAGAGGCACATTAGGTAGAACCTGCCTTCTTCCATATCATTTTAACACCTTCCTATATACTAGTTCTATATAGTACAGTGTTTAATATTATATAACATCAAAATCTTTCTAAGTAATAGAAAACAGTTTGTTGGAAATAAAGTTTAGGTTAGGATTTTGCATAAGTCCATACAAAAGAAATATTTAATCTATCAACAGGAACTTTTCATTTTAATAAAGAGCTGGTGTTGAAACACATTCTCAGCTTCATTCTTAAAAATATTTTAGGGGGTGTGCATGTCAGTAGGATTGTTATCCTCATAATTACTTTACACTCAATAATTATATATTATTTTAGAAAGACTGTAAAATCAAAATACAGGCTGTCCCCATCTTGAGCATCTGATTTTCTTATAACCCAACACAAACACTGCTGTATGTTGACATCCCTAACCAACACCCACCTGGTAAGAGTATAGCATTGCCTGGTGATGATTTTGAGTACATGACAGGAGATGTATGCTAACCAAAATTTCAGGATCAATTTTGGCACTCTGAGGAATCTTTCATGGCACTCACAAGAGAAAGTAGATAATAAAGTAACCCAGACTTTCAGGTAAGCATGAGCTAATACCATAGGTCCCACAGAAATACTTGTTGAATAGCATTAAATTAGGTACAAAATCTAATTCACATAAAGAATTTCTACAGTGTTTATGAAAATGTGCTGAAACCACCTGGAGGAGGGGTAGATGTAGGCATCAGAAACTACTGTACTTGTGTACTCTTCCTCCACTGCTGCTGCCCAGTCTCCAGCAGATGGGTGCCAGCTCCTAGCACTCACTCTGTCTCCTGAGGCCACAGGAGAGGGTAAAGGGAGGGAGCACTCTGGGAGGGGGTGGAAGGGCTGTGCAAGAGAAAGGGGGTGTGTGTAGCTAGCAACAGCTGTTTGGAGCCTAAACCTGCATTTTGAGCAGGAGGTGCTACTGGTTAGCTTCTCACCTTTTTAATGTTGACAATAAGGTTATTTAGGAAGAGATGCCTGCTGTAACCTTAGTTAAGAATTAGGACTGTAGATCATTTCTGAGTAAGTCTTTCCAATAACACATCTAAATGTAGTTTGAATATTACAGCCAACTATTCACTACATTTCCATGAACAAAAGGCATGAAAATAGGTACTAGTCCAGATAGCCTATCTAATAAAAGAGTAATATGCAAATTGACCATACCTCCGCCACACCCACAAAGTCACGCCCACCAGCCAATCAGGAGCAAGTATGTAAATTAACCCAACCAAGATGGCTGCGGCCACAGAGCAAGCAGGAGGCTTGGGTTTCCCCGGCAATGGAGGAAGCCAAGCTTTCCGCACACCCTGGCAGGCCCTGGACTCCACTCAAGGCTACGAAGTTTCAATTATAGAAGATAAATAAATCCCAATAAAAATGGCTGTGGCCAGGGAGCAAGCAGGAGGCTTGGCTCCGCTCAAGGCTACAAAGTTTCAATTATAGAAGATAAATAAATCCCAGATCCCAGGGCCTCCGCTTGGGTTGCTGGGAGGCGTGGCCAGCCTGCAAACCACCAAAGGCCCCTTTCCCAGGCCACCCCATGCCCCAAAGGAACCCCCACCCTGATCCGGGACACCCTTCAGGGCAAACCAGCCGGCCCCCACCCGTGCACCAGGCCTCTATCCTATCTAATAAAAGAGTAATGTGCAAATTGACCGTCACTCCAACGCACAACATGGCTGCCCCCATGTGGTCAAAGATGACTGCCCCATGTGGACACAAGATGGCTGCCACAAGATGGCCAGCAGGGGAGGGAAGTTGGGGGTGACCGGGCCTGCAGGGAAGGGCAGTTGTGGGGGACCCTGGCCTGCAAGGGAGAGCAGTTGGAGGGGACTAGGCCTGCAGGGGAGGGCAGTTAGGGGTGACCAGGCCTGCAGGGGAGGGCAGTTAGGGGCAAACAGGCTGGCAGGGGAGCAGTTAGGCATCAATCAGGCTGGCAGCGGAGTGGTTAGGAGGTGATCAGGCTGGCAGGCAGAAGCGGTGAGGGGCAATCAGAAAGGCAGGCAGGTAAGCAGTTGGGAGCCAGCAGTCCTGGATTGTGAGAGGGATGTCCGACTGCTCGTTTAGGCCCAATCCTACCGGGCAGTCGGACATCCCTTGAGGGGTCCCAGATTGGAGAGGGTGTATAGGCTGGGCTGAGGGACACCCTCCCCTCACCGCCCCCCCCCCCCCCCGGGCTGTGCACAGATTTTGTGCACCGGGCCTCTAGTCTATCCAGACACCTGAAGTATAATAATAGCTGAAGGCCAAAATTAGTCCCTCACGATAAAGTAGGCCTATTTGCTGGGCAGCGTAGGCAAGATCACCACTTTCAAAAAATTGGATGAATATAAGAAAGATGTCAATTAAAAAAAAAAATCTACATACAAAACAAATACATACACAGGTCCCCAAACCAGGTATAGAACTATGAAAACAAGGTGTGTATTCTAACTGGGCTATCCATTAATAGCCTAAACAAGGGATATTTTGTGATTCAGCAGCACAAATGCAGGTCAGTGCTTTCCATTCAGCTTAGGCCAATAGGACTGACTGTAAAGTATTCAAATAAAATAGGCTGTAACAGTGATATTTGCAAAAGAATGAGTCTTCACAATAACAAAACCCAGATACAATGCTAATCGTTTCAAAGCCAAGGCAGTCTCTAGTGTAATGCATTCAGAAGAGTGGTGCTGTATGGTAACCATGACTAAAATGTTTACACCCTCTAACTGAATGTAGGAACACTCTTGCTGATACACAGGGTGGGTCAAAAGTAGGTTTACAGTTGTGAATATGCTAAATAGAGTTTATTCTTGTATTATTTTTTCCATATGAACTATAAACCTACTTTTTCCCCATCCGTGCTCTTACTGAAAAATTAAGTAGATTAAAAAAGAAAGAAAGAAAGAAACTAGATATGCCTTGAGAGGGAAAAAAGTGGAAATTTTCACATATTTTTGTGCTTTTACATAGCAGCTATTATTGGGTTTATGCATTTATAGAGGTATATATCTGGTTTACCCTCTATTCTATGCTTACATGATCTCTAATAATCTTTTCCTTGCATACAGACACCACTTACTTGCGCAGTGACTGTAACAGTACAAACTATGCAAATATTTCTTGCTCTATTAAAAGAGAAGGAAAGGAAGTCTGATGTTTTTGAGATACTCTGGGACCTGGACACAAAAGGAGACTCTAGAAACACTTTAAGCAAAACTTTAAAATGATTGCTATAGCGATGACTACAATGTACTCTTGTCTGGGAAATTGAAGGTAAAGAACTGAGAGTCTTAGATTTTGTGGATTTAGTTCCATGTACAGTTATAAGATTCTCTGTGGCTCTGAAATGTTTCAAAATCAACTTAAAAGAACTTACTTCAGCTAGAACCTCAGGGGGAAAAAAGGATTAAAGGGGACATGAGAGATGAAGAGATGTCCTGAACAGCAAGAAAGCACAAAAGGAGAAAACAAATGGTTACTACGTTCCACTTTAACAGATTGGTTAAAGAATAAATATTGTAACAGTACATCACTGATATTTATCAGGGGGCTCAGGCATAAATTTGAAAAGTTCCCAAGATGAGGCCACTGCCCAACCTTGATTAAAAACTGAAATCCAAAGAGAGCATGTTCTAGAATACGATTCATGTCATTCAGACTTGAATCAAGACAATTGGCTGGGCTTTTCTGACAGTTAAGTGACCTTCTCCTACACACTCGCACAGTTTAGCACTAGAGACAGCATCTTATTTAATCCTCACAACCACTCTATGTATTATATCCATTATAAATGTTACATGTTCTGGAACTTCTCCCTTGCTGGTGGGATGCTAAATAATCTATATTGGATCCACAGATGCCAAAGCACTAGACTGCTTTATGAGAAATTCATGGGTCAGAGGTGGGGAGAAGAAGGCAGCCTACATTTATTCATTTAAAAATATTTACTGAGCAACTTCTATATACCAGACACTTGGAACACAGTAATGAGCAGACATGGAACTAATAGCCTAGACGAGGGGGAAAGAGACAGCTCACCAAAAACAAACACTATAGTATTTAGGAAGTAATAGATGCCGTGGAAAAAGTGGAGTATTCCAAGGACACAGGTGAAGCTTGCAACTTTAATCAGGACAGACCTCACTGACATGGTGCTATTTTAGTGAAGACTCAAAGGAGGTGAGAGAACTGGCCAAAAAATATATCAGAGGAGAAGATATATGTTTTTGGAAATATGCAAATTGGAAAACCAAGCACAAAGATAAAACAATGGGAACATGCCTGATCTGTTCCAAGATGAGCAAGGAGGTAAGTAAGGATGCCTGGAATGTAGAGCATCTGAGAGGGAGGGAAAGAAGTCAGAATTACTGGTAACTGGATTGTATCTGCTCTGTGAACCTTTATGAAAAATCTGACTTTTATTCTTAGTGACATGGAAAGCCATTGAGGATTTTAAGTGTAATCTGATTTATGTTTTCTTTAAAAAAAAAAAAAAAAAGTCACTCTGGTTGTTACACTGATAACAAATTAAAGGGAAGCCAGAAGAAGAGAAAGAGGAGCCATGGCAGTAATCCAGGCAAGAGGTCCTGGAGACTAGGACAAAGGCACTAGCTAACAGCAGAAGTGGGAAAAGGGTTGCACTCCTGAATTTATTTGGAAATATTTTGAAGATAAAACAGCAGGATTTGCTGACAGCCTACATATAGAGTGGGAGAGGAAAAGAATAGAGAGAAAAAGAAAAATCAGGAGGATTTCAAGGTTTTTGACTGAATAAACTGAAAAATGGAGCCAAATTAGAGCAGGTCGCAGGAAGAACAGGTTTACAGAGGAAGATCAGAACTTTCCAGGTTGAGTCTTGTTAAAACTGAGGCATCTTTTACATACTCAAGTGAAGAAGCCAAAAAAGTAGTTAGGTATATGTGCCTGGAGTTTAAGAGAGGTACCCCAGCTGGAAATACACATCTGAGAGTCTTAAGCAGCGACACGCATTTTATGAAAGTCTTACACCTGGGACAAGTGTTCTGCACGAACTGAGCCTTGAAGTATTTCCAAATAATAGGATGGTGAGAAAAGAAAACGAACACAAATTTTAGGAAACTCAGAACTGAAAAGAAACCAGTGGGCCAGTGGTATAGGAGGAAAAGCAGGGGAGTTGTGGTATCCTCAAAATTGAATGAAGAAAGGATGTCATAAAGAAGAGGGAATGACCCATTATATCCAATGCTGCTACCAGGTACAGATAGAGAACTGACTGTTGAATATAGCAACTTGGAATATTTCCTTTTGAAAAAGCCCTGTGACTGTATCCCACCCTACCTTCATCCTACCTCAGAGAACATGATTATGCACTGAATGTGTTATCTTTCAATTTTCTCATGAACTGAATTTGTTTTTCTCAAGAATTATCCAAAAGGAAGGATTTACTCCAGTTTACTATTTGGGACTCAAATCAGCACTCCGTTAGGAAATACGGTGATAAACTTCAGATGCTAACAGTAATTTGCCAACATTCAATTCCTGTCCCTTAAAAAATAAAAATACCTCTATGTAAACTGGAAATAAAAGGACAGATTTATTTGGTCCTCATGAAGAGTTATGATAAAACCAAAAGCCAATATTACAGCACTGTTTTTCCTATTAAAATAAAGAACAACACAATTTTGTACATTATTGCCATTATTATTTGATTATGTTCCAAAATGCTAACACTAGTGCAGCCAGCCATAAAAACCAAAATGAAAGGTATAATTATTAGGAAGTAGACACAGTGTCATTATCTGCAATTGATTATATAACTAGAAACCCAAAAGAATAAACCACAAAGCTCTTAGAATAAGAGCTAGCTATAAAATAAATATACAAAAATCAACAACCATCTTACACCAGCAATAGCCAATAGGAAGAACCCATTACAACAACAACAAAGTCATAAATACCTAAGAACCCTAACAGGAAATACTAGAACTTCTATGGAAAAAAAAAAAAAAGAGGTATATACTACTTCTGCTAGGAGAGACAAGTTGAATAAGCTTTTATGTCCCTTAATAGAAACATTGACTACACTACATGTAGACGACAGTCCTTGACAAAGAATAAAAATACAACATAATTGGGCATTTCTTAGTTCTAAGGATGTATCGGTAGAGTCTTCCAGATGAAGATGGTAGGTTTATCGATACATCCTCTCTCTAAACTCCACTAAAATGGCAGTAGAGAGATCTTTCTACAAGACAGAGACCTAAGGACTTAAAGAAACACAATCATGGAAGTGGAAAGCAAAGGACAAGTAGCAACTTGGCAGAACTGAAAGAGTGAAACACTACACTGTCAGAGGAAAGCTGAGAAGCACTCCAGATTGCTCAAAAGCTGGAGGTGAAAAGGGTGGCGGGCTAATAAAAGGTTAGTAAAGGCTGTTTGAGACCTACATCCCTGGATGCCTTTCCCAACTCCTCCCTGGTGAGCTCTGGCTGACAGTCCCAGGGCCCAGCCAGACTGAACACTGATTCTGGGAAGAGTAGATAAAACAGGTAAATTTTTGAACCGTGAGAGCATGGGAACTTTCCCCAAAGTGACTATACAAAGAGACTGCTAACATTCCAGACTGATGCTCTCTTTCAGTATTCTTAGATATAAACTTCATGAATATATTAATGATAGCAAGACAATAATCTTTAAGGACAGATGAATGTCATTATGATTTTTTAAAAAGAATAGTGTGATTTGCTCTACCAGGTATTTCTATATATTCTAAATCTACATTTAAAAGATCTGGCATTGAGCATGTTTTCATATGTCTCTTGGCCTTCTGTATGTCTTCTTTCAAAAAGTGTCTATTTAGGTCCTTTGCCCATTTTTTTGATTGGATTGCTTATCTTCCTTTTGTTAGGTTGTATGAGTTCCCTATAAATTTTGGAGATTAAACCCTTATTGAAGATAACATTGGCAAATATGTTCTCCCACGCAGTGTGCTTTCTTGTTGTTTTGTTGATGGTTTCTTTTGCTATGCAGAAGCTTTTTATTTTGATATAGTCCCATTTGTTTATTTTCTCCTTAGTTTCCATTGCCCTAGGAGCTATATCAGTAAAGATATTGCTACGACAAATGTCTGCTATTTTGCTGCCTATGGCTTCTTCTAAGAATTTTATGGTTTCCTGTCTTATGTTTAAGTCCTTTATCCATTTTGAGTTTATTTTTGTATATGGTGTAAGTTGATGGTCTAGTTTCATTTTTTTTTTTGCATGTATCTGTCCAATTTTCCCAACACCATTTATTGAAGAGACTGTCTTGACTCCATTGTCAAAGTCACTAATCATCCTAGAGATGCAAATCAAAACAACAATTAGGTACCATTTCACACCTATCAGAATGGCTATCATCAACATATCAACAAAGGACATGTGTTGGCAAGGATGCTGAGAAAAAGGAACCCTCTTGCACTGCTAGTGGGAATGCAGACTGGTGCAGCCACTGTGGGAAACTATATGGCGTTTCCTCAAAAAATTAAAAGTGGAGCTCCCATTTATCCCAGTAATCCCACTTCTAGGAATATATCCCAAGAAACCAGAAACACCAATCAGAAAGGATATGTGCACCCCTATGTTCATAGCAGCACAAATAACAATAGCTAAGATTTGGAAACAGCCTAAGTGCCCATCAGCAGGTGAGTGGATTAAAAAACTGTGGTACATCTACACAATGGAATACTACACTGCTATAAAAAGAAGGAACTTTTACCATTTGCAACAGGAGAACATGGAACTGGAAAACATTATGCTAAGCGAAATAAGCCAGTCAGAGAAAGATAAATACCACATTATCTCACTCATATGTGGGATATAATGATCAACATAAACTGATGAACAAAAATAGATCCAGAGACAAGGTAGCACTGAACAGACCGTCTAACCTCAGAGAGAAGGCAGAGGAGGGCGAGGGGGGTTAGAGATCAACCAAAGGACTTGTATGCATGCATATTAGCATAACCAATGGACACGGACACAGACACGGGGGTGGTGGGGTCTTGCCCTTGGGGGTGGGCATGTGCTGGGGGGGCAGGGAGAGGTCAATGGGGGAAAAAGGAGACTTATGTAATACTTTAAACAATAAAGAATTTAAATTTAAAACAAAAAACAAACAAACAAAAAAAGATCTGGCATTAAGATTAGAGATCAATGCACTGATGCATAAGGCATAAAACAGAATAGACCCCAAAACTAGTTAAGATCTTAAAATATAATTAAGGAAAGACTACTAACCAGTTAGGAAAGGATGGACTGTATATATTTAACAAATGGTGCTGATAGAATTGGCTAGTTGGGGAAAGGAAGGGAGGAGCTGCGAGGGGGGAGGGGGGGAGAAGGTCGTATAAGACAAATCATATCTATATACTAATATAGAATTAAATGTAAAAACTAGTATATTTCCAAAATTTTGTTTCACTCACTTCACCTCTGGGTTTTCCAAACACAAATGTTCACAAGGAAAAATCATAAAGGACAAGATATAGAGAGCTGATTGCATAAAAATGAAAATATTACGTTGTTTGGAAAACACCATAGAGTAAAAGACAAATTATGACCAGAGGGGGGAGAGGAATCACTGCAAATATGATAAAGGCACAATACTCTGTATAAAACAAGTATGTAAAATCATTTATAAAAGTCATCAGTTAAGAGTAAAATGGGCAAAGTACCTGAATAAACTCTCAAAAGGTAAAACAAAAAACTAACTTCACTAGCTACCAAAAAATATAAAAGACCACATTTTTATAGAAAATTAGGAAAGATTTAACACTGAAATGCCGACATCACGGGAAGATCATTCTATGCTTAAGGGAATCCGTGTATCTAGGCATAAGCAATTTGGCAACACGCCTCAAGCCATAAAAGACTTCACCTCTGCCTGAGGAATTCTTCTCTTTAAATCTAACCCAAACAAGTCAGACACACTGAGACTTTCAGACAAGGGCATTTAGCCCAGCTCTGCCTGCATGTGTATTCTTTCTGAGCCTACCTCCTGTGTCAGACTGTTGAGGACCTTCCTTCATTCCACCTCTCCAAACTCTACACTGTGGCCACCTTTATCACCTTCATTCTAAGCAATCATAAGGAAATGCAATGACGCAATTAAGGTCACTGAGATTGGAAGTAGCCAAGCTAGGATTTGCAACGAGTGTTTAATACCATATTCTCAACTACTAAAAATGGATATATGTCAAACAATAGAAAACAAGTTAAACTTGGGCATATTCATCATTAAAAATCGTATTTTCAAGTAAGAGTTAAAGGTATAGGAAACCTGTAATATATTAAGTGAAGGGGCAATATTTAAAAGTATGTCTGTGCAGATAAATAAAAAGGGAAAAATGAAAGAACTTCATCCAATGAGCAGTAGTTTATTTCTGGGTAATGTGATTGTGATTTTTACTTTCTTAATCTTTTTTGTTTTTTGTTTTTTTGGGGGGAGGGGGGAGGGATGTTTCTGGAAAATGTCTACAACAGGGATAATTGCTTTTTATTGTAAAATGTTTAAAAGCATAGAAACAATAGAAATTCATAATTGTGCCTGCTTAGAAGTCCTCAATTTTTAAACAAGCAATGAAAACAGGGAAGATCAGGTGAGAGGTTACTATCTTAGCAACTTGGCAATACTGTTGAACTACAGGGTCCAGCAAATAAGAGTATTTTCCATCATTATTCTTTTCTCAGAGTGAAATTGGAAAAACTAGCCTTAAATAACTTGCTTGATAGCCCAGTTAACTGAAATTTAACTAGCACATAAAACAAGAGATATTAGCAAGAAAAAAACTCTTCAACATCCCATATGTGCTCCAAATCACTGGACTACTAAAAGCATTTGGGAATTCACTGATTGAATTCCAATTATTTACACAGTTAAGTTAAAAAGGTTTCAAAAAAAACAAAAAGCCTGAGACGAGTGACATATTTTTATACTATTTTGTTCAGACCAGTTCTTTGCAAGGCAAACTGCAATTAGATGACTACCAAATATCTGTTTTGAGCATAAAAGAATTAATATTTTTAAAATGCATCTTTGTTTGGATGTGTGTGCCTTGGGGGAAGAAAAGGAGTGGGCGATTGTGTAGACAAACTGTGCCTTGCCTTTGTTACTTTAAAGTGTAACATTACAAGTGGTTTAACTTTTTGTATAGAATCATGGCTAAGTACTTTCTAGGAACAAAACAAATTAAAGGCTGAAATTGACATTTGACTTTTTTTTTTTTTCTGGGCCACAAATTATCAAAGGATTTTTTGCATGGCTGTAGGATTATATTTCACTTTTCAAAATTTCTTAACTGTAAGGTTTTAGAACTTTAGACAAATGATGATACAATTCTTAGATTTGTGTGCCCCGCAGGAGGACTGGTTTTGCGTGTGTCGTTTTTTGTTTTGTTTTGTTTGTTTTTCTTGTTTCCACTTTATTTTGGAACTTTGTTAAACAAGTTTTCAGAACAAAGACTGGAGGGGGGTGGGAGGCTAGGGGGGGGAGAATGAATATTCAGAGGACAACAGAGCCGCCAGCAGTGTCACCTCATATGAGAGCATTATTAAATAATTCTGTAATTACTTAGAAAAACAAACAAACAAACAAACAAACAAAAACCACTGGAATTGTGTCACTCACCCTTACCTGCGCTGAGACCAAGAACTGAAAATGGGGATTCAAAATCTTCAGAAAAGATTCAGGCACCCAAAGGCACAGACCCGCCCACTTCCCCTGGAGAACCGGTTGCTAGGAGAACCCGAAATAACCCTTTCAAGCCAGAACAGTCCGGGAGAGGATCCTCGCAGAGGCTGGGAATGGTTAAAAGAGGAGAGTGGGAGAAGGGTGAAGAGAAGGGGGTAGAGAGAGGGTTAAAAAAAGAGGATGAAACCCTTTGGCTTTCGCAGGGGCCAGAGAGAGTGGGCTTAGGAACCCCACAGAAATCCCAAACACCAGTCAGAACAAAGTTCTGGACGCTGGAGTCATGTTATATAGTTCAGCTAAAGTTTGAAACAGTAGAGACGCTTCCCTCCATCCCCAGTGGGAAACAAACCACCCCTTTGTGAGTTTCTGTCTATGAAAAATGACGCTATCGAGTTTCATCTCACCCACTACAAACTGAACCCTCTGTACAAACGGAAATCTTGATTTTCTTATATGAAACCGGTGGTTCCCAAACTGTAGCATACAGGAGTTATCCGGGGATCTTTAAACTATACACTGTGTTTCATTAACTTGGGGTGTGATCCGAGTACAGAGTTTTAAAACTCCCAAGAGATTCTCTTGTGTAGCCAATTTTGGGGACTACTGTATTCTACATGATTGGGCGAGGTGGCTGGGACTATTTTTAACAAAGAAAAGAAAAAGAAAGCACAATTATCTCCCGTTGTCTTTTTAAGGCTAATAATAGAATTAGCTGGCTTTTTCCAAGCACACAGGACAATAGGCTGCTTCAGAAATAGGAGTCCCCAGCATGCCTTAACAATACTTTCTTTGAGATACAAAGACCGGGCAGTTTCAGTCTTTTCTTCCCAAGAGAGCAACTATCCTTCTTACCAAAACACCAAACTCATTTTTCTATTTTGGCAGCGAATGGGCCCTGAAAGCCGCTAAGAACCTGGTGGGCCAGCTCCAGGACCAGAAAGAAACCGAACCCCCACCATCCCACCAGCACTAGCCAGGGTGCTGCGACGACCACCACCGGGACCGGGTGTCGGTCCCTGGAACTCCCTCCATAAAGTTACTTGAGGGAAGTTTGCTCACTTTTCCTCCCCGGGCGAGGGTCGCGGCCCCCGCCACCTGCTCGGCGCCCAGGCTCCCCGGCCGCGCCCCCTCGCTGGACCGCCGCCACCTCCCGGACCGCACACTCCGCGGGAGCCCGGCCGGCCGGCTGGAGCCCGGGGGCTCGCCGCTTCCCTCCCCGGGGTACCCGGGCTGCAGCTGGCCCAGCGCCTGGAGCTGGACGCCGGGACCCCCGCGCGGGCCCCGCACTGTCCCGCCGCCGGAGAGCCTTAGGGAAGCGCGCGCGCGGCCGAAGCCTCTAAAGCCCGGGCAGGGCTTCCAGGCGCCCCCGGAACCCCGAGCCCATCGCCGGCCGCAGCCGCGTCCCGACCCGACCGCGCTCGGCCCCTCCGGTCCGAGGCCGGGAGCGCGCCCCTAGCCGGGCGGTCCGGCGCTGCGCACGCGCGGAGGTACCCGCCCGCTCGCTCGCTCGCTGGCGGCGCCCTGACTCACCATCCGCGTTTCTCTTCGCCTCCGGCGCCGCCGCCTGCACTGCTCGCTGCGGGCCGCTCCGGCCCGGTGCCCACTCCTGAGGCCCTGGCCCGGGCACTCGGGAATCTAGCGCCCGGCGGGCTCAGCGGGCACCCGCACGCAGGGCACGCTCCGCGGGGCCGCGCGCGCGCGCGCTCGAGCGCTGGGACGGGGCGGAGCCAAGCGGGCGGTGTTCCCGAAGGCGGCTGTGGGTATGGGGCATGCGCACTGGCCTGTCCCTTGGGCGTTGTGGGGCGGTGGGGGGGGGGGCGGTGGGGGGGGGTGCAAAATGGACATTGACCCTCGACCAATAAAAAGGAGGAAGGTAGAAAAGGCCAGGAGTCCCTCCCCACTGAGAGGCAAGTTTACCCTTGTCCCACCAAGGGAAGTTTCCTAATCTGGTTCATTCATTAATGTGTTGAACATTTATTGAGCATCTACTTTGGCAAAGTCTCTGTGCAGGATACAGGGCATCCTCTGATATTGGGGAACCCATTACATTTGGGTTAGGGATTACATTTCCGGAACTGATTCCAGCCCTCCCTTTGCACAGATAAGGAGAGTGCATAGATAGGAATAACGCCATACCCCAAACTGCAAACCTTAACTACACTCCTAAGCAATTGAGGGACAGGGTGTTGCTGCTGGCTGGGGTGAAGAGAAAAACTTATTTGAGTAGCCTGGAAGTATAAGAGCTAGAGACAAAAGATAAGATGACCTGGCAAGGAAGGGGAATACAAAGACATAAGTGGCAAACAAATAAAAATTTAAAAAATATATCAAATAATATGTGAGCTCATGAACCCTGTTGTGAACAAGTTTAACCTGAGTGTATTGCTCATAGTGAATAGTGCAAATGACAGTTGGAAGAGTAGTTGAAGTTCATCATTATTTTTAATGTTTAACTTCAAAATTTTAGCATTTCTTTAATGGATAATTGAGAAATACTAAAGTTTAGTGGAGAGGGACCTGTGGTAGTCAGAATTTAGGAATATAAAGACTACAGACAGGAAATACTGTAGTATATACTCTAGGTAAGAAGTAGTAGGTTTCTAAATTTAAGAAATGGCAGAAGGAATGGAAAGCATGGAAACGTTTTAGTGATTTTGAAGAACAGGAGGATTTCATAGCTTTATGACACTCTATTCTCGGTCATCATCCTTGGTAAATATTTATTAGTGGATAAATTAGACCTCTAAAATATACCGCTACAGTCACTAAATAATTCTTTTAAAATGAATTTGGCCCTGGAAGAACTTATTTCTACTCTATCAATAAACTTAATTTGAGAAGTAGTATACATAGTGAAAGACACATGGACTTTGAAAGACAGAAACCCTTTTCATGAAGTCCATATGCTCCAAAATAAACTGTTTGATATTGTGCAATTTACTTAATATCTCTGGGCCTTACTGTGCTCATCTGTTACATAGAATTATAATGTTTACCTTGTTGGTGGTTAATTTAGCTGGCCACAGTACTCAGATATTTGGTCAAACATATTCTAGATGTTACTATGAATGTAGTTTTTTTTTTTTTAAGGTGAGGTTAACATTTAAATCAGTGGACTTTGGGTCAATGAAGGCCCTGATAGAAAAACAAAACAAAACAAAAACAAACAAACAAAAAAAACCTTAACTAACATGAATGAAAAGGACTTGTGCTGCCCTAGCTGGTTTGGCTCAGTGGATAGAGCATCGGCCTGCTGACCTAAGGGTCCCAAGTTGATTCTGATCAAGGGCACAGACCTCTGTTGCAGGCTCCTCCCTTGGCTAGGCCCTGATCAGGGCGCATGCAGGAGGTAATCAATCAATGTGTTTCTCTCACATCGATATTTCTCTCTGTCTTTCCCTCTTTCTTGTTTCCTCTCTCTCTAAAAATCAATGGAAAAATATCCTTGGGTGAGGATTCAAAAAACAACAAAAACAACAACAACAAAAAGGAATTGTGCTAATGGACTGCTTTTGGACTTGAACTGCAACTCTTCCCTGGGTCTCCAGCCTGCCAGCCCACCCTTCAGATTTTGGACTTGCCAGCCTCCATAATCACGTGAGTCAATTCCTTGAAATAAGTGTCTTTTCTCAGATGGATGGATGAAGATAGATAGATAGATAGATAGATAGATAGATAGATAGATAGATGTTAGTTCAGTTTCTCTGGAGAACCCTGACTAATATATCTTGCCAGATCATGAAGATTATATAAATTAATTATCATCTAAACCTGAAAAAATGGGATTATAGTCTTTAATTTGTAAGGTTATGAAAAACTAAATAAAACTGGGTAAAGCATCCAACACATGGTAGGGTCTTAATAAATGGCAGCTACTATTACGTGTGAGGCAATACCATCGGCAAAAACAAGAGGGTGGATATTAGCACTATGAAAGCATTTTCTCAGTTTACTAGGTAATAGCATTAAATTTAAAAAATAGTTTTAAGAGATTACAGAAAATTTTTGTCTCATCTCTGATGTGCTAAAAATGTAATAGCATGAATATTTTAATTATTTGGAAATAAATGCCCAATGAACCATTAAGTAAATACAGACTCTAGCTGTACTCTTAAAACACATCTTTTTATTCACATCCGAACATTTTATTCCAATATATATGCCAATTCAATTCACTTTACTTGCTACTAGGAAAGAAAAACCTAAGCAAACTTACCTTTGAAATAATTCCCCGTCTCAGAGTAGGTGCATGATACAGCACTCAATCAGTGTGTTTATTTAATTCCTTCTTGGGCATGCCTACGGCTTTTGGAAGCCTGTAAAAATGGGGAAAATATTCCATTTAATCTACAAATATTGCCATTTATTATGTCCTAGGCAGCATCCCTGCCCTCAGGGAATTTATCAAATAGCCTAGAATAAAATGAATAACCATATCTATAACTTAAGGCAGAATGTGGCAAGTGGGGGAGGAGGAACATAAATGATTGGGCCAATTGTTATCTTGTTCAGGAAGTTGGTGATGGGGGCTCACTCTCCCAATCCTGCCTCTATTATAGCCCCCAGCTTTGCACAGTTTGGTATAGTGCAAAATAGTGGGACAGAGAAGCATGCTTTAAAGACATTTTGAGCAAAGTTGGTAAATATCAACAAAAATAACGCTTTCATTCCATGGACTCACTTGCTTTACTGTTTATAAGATACAGTAAGAGAGGGACAGGAGAGGCTTCTACAGCCCACTCAGATGTAAAAGCCCCTTTGTTCTTTGTTTTCTCTTTATTGTCCTGGCTGGGTTTTTCTGTTTTGTTTTGTTTTGTTTAAAGGAAAATTTAACTTTAGCATTAGAAAAAAAATGAGATAAGTTTCCCTGACCTAATTGAGATTTATGAGGAAAGGACATAAAAAGTAACATCAAAATAACAAAAGATGGGGGTTTGGGTTTATTAAAGGACAAGGAATGATTGAGTTGGAAACCATTAACCAGGTGGACAAAAATGGCCATCATGCTTGTTCTGTGCCCATGTTGCCATATTGTGACCTTTTTCCTTTTGGTTGAGAATGAAATATTCCACTATGGATGAGAGTAAACCAACTCCAGGATTGACAAAAGCAAGTGATTTGGGGAAAATACATAGCATTTTAGTAATCTTTAAATAATCAGGATATTATTTTATCATGAGAATTTGTGAAGATATTAATTTCAGGAATTTTGGCACAGTGACTGGGAAATAAATTAATCTGAGATTAAAGGAAACCCAATACCAGAAAAGGAAAAGTTTTTATAAAATCAAAAGGAATGGCCTCCAGCCATGGATGTTAATTATCATCTGATGAATAATAATGATGATAATAGAAGATGTGAAATAAGTTAAAATACATCCTAGGCCAGATTTTTTTTTAATTACAAACCCTGGAATAATGCCTTGTAAATTTAACCAATGTACTTGCATGGAATGGGTTAAAATTAGACTTACAACACAATTAGCTATACACTATTTGTATGCAGCATTCTTTTTTCCATGATTTTTTAATTAATACTATTCAAGAGAATTCAACCTGAACAGTATCAGATAGAATATTGCCCACTCAGTAAAGAGAATAGCAATGTAAGTGTTTCTTATTATAAGAATATTTTATCATAAAAATTAAAATTTAATAATATGGTTAGCAGGCAAAATATTGGTTATTCTTTACAGGTTTTTACCTCCATCTCCCCTTTAATTTTTTATCCCACTGACAAAATGTGATAATCATAAAATTAAATACATATACATTATTCTGCATATGCAATGACAAAAATAGTGCAACCCAATATTGTGCTACAGAGGGTTTTTCTTTAAAAATGAACCTCTTACAGAACATTATATCCAATTTTCTAGAATGAAAACACATACTTCATTAAGCAAGGTTTTGTAAAGTCACATGAATATCAAAATAATTATTTACATACCTTAGTTTGGTGGAACAATGCTATCTAATAGAAATGTTAGCCATAAATACAAGGAACATATGTAATTTTAAATTTTCTAGTAGTCATATTAAAAAGTAAAGCAAAATAGGTGAAATTAACTTTATTAATACATTTTATTTAATCCAAATATCCACCATATTATTACTTTAACATATAATAATATGAAGATTATTCATGACATATTTAACAATTGTTTTAATACTGCATCTTGGAAATCTGGTGTATATTTTTCATTTACAGCTCATCTCCATATTGACTAGTTAAATGGCTATCATATTGGATGGACAGCACAGATGTAGGACTAGGTCATTGGTTCTCAAACTGGGCTACACAATGGAATCACCTGAGAAACTTGAAAAAATGTTGATGCCTTAAGTCATGGTCCCATGATTCTTGTGTATTTACTCTGTGGTGTCACCTGGATATTGGAATTAAACACACACACACACACACACACACACACACACACACACACACACACACACAAAACCAACCAAAAAACTCTTCAGGAGATTCAAATAAGCAAAGTTTGAAAATCATTAGTCTCACTTATTTTTTAAAGCATTATTAAAACTTTAATGTTATGAAACCAGTGGCAATGATTTCTTATTTGAAACCAACAGCATTTAAAAATCATGCTGAAACATACTGATTTAGGTAACATACATGGCATATGCACATCCCTAGTATTTTTAATATAATTAATAATCGCTAATGAAGTTCCAAAGTTTTGATTAATCTGGCCCTGAGTTTATATATAGCATGGATGATTCCAGATGAGGATTTAATTTAGTGCGTTGTGAGCACTGTTGAGTAGTGGTACTTCTGTGTATGTTCTGGATTTTTTTATTTTTTATTTGTTTGATAATTCTCCTAATAGAGAAATCTCTTTAACAATGGGGTCATAAATCTTTCTATGATGCGTACATTTATTTGATATGTTTAACTCTTGGTGTCCAGTACCCTACTACAAGTATAAGTGCTAACTTACACTCATGACAGGTATTTCCCATCTTGTTTTCTACTCCTGTGATTATTGGTTATCGGTAACTAATATATTAGGTAGATCTAATATTGCACAGTAATAAATGGCTCAAAGATCTCAGTGGCTTTAAAATAACAACCTTTATTCCCTCAAGCCTATGGGTCTGCTGTACAGCTTTGCTTCTGGGCCAGAGTTGGTTAATCTTGCCGAAGCTCTCTCAAGCATCCACATGTAGCTGGTGGGGTACCTGGAGGTGTGTTGGTCCAGGGTGGTGTATAGAGCAAGAGCAGAGCAGACTTTTTGGACACCTTTTGAAAATCCAATATTGAGTCACTGTCAGCCATGGCACTTATGTCAAGTGCGGTATGCCCAAGACTGAGGTAATGGATGAACCCTGAATGCCCAAAACCACAAGGCTGGACACTCAGATAAGGACTTCATCCATAGCCACCCATTGTAGGCTCTGAGAAATCAGAGCTCCAACCATTGGATGCTCAAGCTTAGCTGTACCACAGGTCACTCTCGGAGCCCAACAGGACTTCAATTCCACAGGACGTGTCCCACCACTGTAGCCACCTGGCTTGAGACTGATGCCCACTATTCCACTTGTAACCCAGGAGTTGGCGCCCCTTGCTCGCTCTACTGGCTATATCACATAAGCTGTCCCTCTCTGTGTGTAACTTGCATTTAACTCTATTGGTTTATTGGGGAGGTCACCCCTAATAAACCTGGCATTGTGGAAAGACACAAACATGTGTGAGTGACTTCTTTTAGGGATGTTCCCTTGCTCCCAACAGATGGTCTCACCTGGAACAACTTAGCTCTGTTCCTTGTGATCTCTTAACCTCTAGCAAGCTAGCCTCGGTTTGCTCTCAAGAGCAGTGGTGGCCTTTCAGAGATGATATAAAAATATGAAAGCACATTTTCAAGATTCTGAGTGTATGAAGTTGACACAGTTTCATTGGCCAAAGCAAGCCACATGGGCAAGCCTGGAGTCAGTGCAGGAGGCATTACCAAAGGGCATGGATACAGGCATGAGTGCGTTCAATCTGCCATGCACCATGTTTTATTTGACTTGTCCTCTCCTGTTCTGTTCTGTTTGTTTTCCTGTTGTTCCTACTCTGTCACATTTTTTTAAAATCTCTCTTGCCTATTATAGTACTCCCTGCGGGCCTAACCCGGCAGTCGAACAACCCCCGAGGGGTCCTTAGCGCTGCTGCAGAGGTGGAAGAGCTCCCACTGTGCTCGCCAGCCGTGGGCCTGGCTTCTGGCTGAGCAGCACTCCCCCTCTGGGAGCACACTGACCACCAGGGGGCAGCTCCTGCATTGAGCATCTGCCCCCTGGTGGTCAGTATGTGTCATAGCGACCAGTCATTCTGCTGTTTGGTCGATTTGCATATTAGGGTTTTACTATATAGGATTGAATATTTCTCCCTATTGTAAATGGGATCTCTAAGTTTTATTAGAATCCTGTTTTTTAGAATTTTTCTTTGTGGTCTAGTCATTTTATGTTTTTAAACTTCTTTTTAAACTTGATTAGATGGATAAATAATAAAAATGAATATAATTTGTGATTTTAAACAGATACAATGAGTTTAAAAGACTATGCATTGTCTTGAATTCCAAACAGGTTTTAAGTGCTATATATTCTGTCAAAATTCTAAATTTGATTTTTTTAAAATCAAGTAAATAAGTGTTTATATGTATGCAATATTGGTAAACACTTCCTGCTTGTCCATTGTCCATTGAACATTTGTAGTACACACGTTTGTTTTTCACTGCATTCGTCCACAATTGATGGCTCATTTCATCATGTCAAACCATTCCTGGTTGAATTTTGAGGAAAACATACAAAAATGTTATATATGGAGAGATTCTTAAACCCAGACATTAAAGTAAAAGCATTGTATTTTATCAATTGAGTATATAACTAATCTATGTGTTCAGAAATAAAACAAGTACATTTTCTTCTCTGAGGTTACTTATTTGGCATCTGTGGAGGTTCAGAGTCCTATAGAAACATTTTTTTTTTCTTTTTCCCTTTAAACAAGCATTGTAAATTGTTTGTTACTAGATTATAACCTTACAAGAGTAAATTACAGTTCATAGACTTTGAATTACCATGCAATACTTTGTGCCTACATGAGTAAATGACAAAAAATAGACTGAGAAACACTACCTACTTATATTATGCTGTTTGCCATTTTAAAAAGGGTTGTTACTGTGTAACTCCCCAGAAAGCTGGAGAAGGTATTCTTTCTGAGTAAAGGCTTGTGGGTTCTAATTCTCCCAAGGTTAGTTTTGTGGATTTGCAATGTTCTGGAACTTAAAGTGACAGCATAAAGCCTTATCCCACCAGACCCTCTTGCTTTTCTTCAGAAGCAAACGTGCAAACAGAATCCAAGTGCGAGTAATTTAGTTGGAAGTGACCTGAGGAAGCACTGGTGGGGAAGTGGGGAAGTTAAACCATGAAGGGGAGGCAGCCGAGTTACCAGATGGCGTTCAGTCCTACAGGGGAGCTCTGGGAGCCAGTGCAGAAGGCACAGCTCAGGGATATCCCATTGGAGGGTCCAGGGAGCTGGGATCATTATCCACTCACACCCATTCATCAAGAGACTAGAGCACTGGGGTCATTATCCACCAATTCCTGTCTAGTCTATCAAAGACTGAGGGCTGCTCCCAGGGAAACTAATTTCCCTAGTCTTTCATTCAGTCCTTGCTCGTGAGCTGAATGTGGTTCTGAGACCACAAAGAAAGTCAAAGAATCTCAGTTGCTGGCAATAGGAAGTCAGGCATCTGGCACCAGTAAGTATAAGGGAATATGAGCCAGGCAGGCAGCACAAGTATATATCAGGTACACAGGGGCACAAAGTAACATCAAGAAGTCCCTTCTCCAGCAGACCTGAATATTATATCCATTCCCCTTAATGATGGCCACTTTTTACCGTACATGTTACAGTCAGATAAGTGATTCCACTAGGACCATGGAAAATTCAGTGGAAATCTATGTATCCTTACGTGGTGCGTTAACTCACAGAGTTTATCTGTTTGGGCAGGTAGTCAGAACGTCACAGGACATTAAAGAAAAAAATAATTTCCCAAAATAAAATGTCTAAAGAGAGCGATAAACTTATTTGCTGTCCCTTTCAAATATAATTGATATGCTAATCAGAGTCCATAATAACTTTTCATTTCTTTCCCCTAGTAATATAAATTAAAAAGGAAACTCAAGATTGATTTATTTTCTTGAACAAAAGGGAGGCAGGCAATATAAGTGAATAAAGAAGGTGAGGTAGAGACTATGAAGTTTGCCCCTTTATAAGGAAGCAGCTACTTTCCAGTCCCTGTCTACAGTTGCCATGTAGAAATGAAAGGTCGAGTGTTATCACTAGAGAACACGAGACCTTACCCTGGCTGGGTAGCTCAGTTGGTTGGAGTGTCGTCCAGATATGCCAAGGTTACAGACAACGAATCTCTCTCTCTCTCCCTTTCTCTCCCCACCGCCTCTATGAATTTCCCTCTTTCTCTCCCCATCTCTCTCCTCTCTCTCTCTGAAATCAATAAATTAAAAAGCACACAAACAAAAAAACAAAACCCATCCATTAATTAGTATCTGTTTCTGAAATCAATAAATTAAAAGGCACACAAACAAAAAACAAAACTTATCCATTAATTAGTATCTGTTAATGTTAGAAGCATCCTTAGTACACAGGGGTGTTCATGTGGACCACTATATGAATATCCAAGTATCTGTGGTGAATAAGCCAGTGAAAAGAACAATAAACGGAATCTCAAACTTGTATTCTGTTTCTATGTAAGCTACATTTTCTAGTTTGTGAAGATGGAGGTAACATTGATTACTAAGAAACAACAGTTAAAGTTTTTGGAAAACTACAAAAAGTCTCTTTTGAATCTCTAAACTTTCTGACCTAAAATTTTATTCTTTTTAATGTGAAATAGAAATTTGCCATGGTCTCTTATTTTGTTCCATTACAAATTCAATTCAGTTACACTATTTAACAAAAACATACAAATGAATATTTTATTTATTGGATTAGCAAAGTTTAGAAAGATTAAAAATACAAACTTTTGATGTGGATCTGAGTATTGGGTTCTCTTTCACTTGCCCAGGAAGTGTAAATTGGTGTAACTTTCAGAAATTCAGTTCAGTAATATATTATCCAATTAAAATATACACACAGGTACTCTTTTAATTAGCAATTCTACTTTTAGGAAGTGCATTGTAGCATTGTTCATACCATAAAGAAAAAGCAACTACTTAAATTTGTTTTTTTAAATACGAATCATTGTATAAGTGTTGACACAACCAGTCAGTGGAATATTTTGCATTCACTAAAAGCAAAGTGGTGTGTATTTATGTTGTCGACATGGGAATAACATATCATATGTGAAAGTAGGCCTCAAAACAACATTTCTATTATGGTACCATTTTTATTCAAGTGCAAGTGATGATAAGAGATAGAAAGAATGAACAGGAGAGAAATACAGTCAGCCCTTCCTTTCCATGATAGTGTGGAACTATAAAACTGACTGTGCAAGTTGTTTCTTCCTATCTGTGGTAGGTGATACAGAAATGAAAAAGCATAGTAAAATTAATGGAAAATATTAGAAGCATTGGAAATTAAAGTGTTTTGTTTCTCAATAAAAAAGTATCAATAGTAGTTTGAATAGTGCTTGCCTTCTTCTTGTCATATAATCCTGTATAATAAAGAGGTAATATGCAAATTGACCCTCACACCCTCACAAGATAGCTGCTTATGACCAGGCTGGCAAGGGGTTTAGTGAGGGACAACCAAATGACTAACGAAGCAGGCTGCATGGGGTGACCAGGCCAGCGGGGGGCTGTGAGGGGTGACCAGGACAGCAGGGGGGACACGTGGGGGCAACCAGGCCAGCAGGGAGGGCAGTTTGGGAAGATTAGGCTGGCAGGGGGGGCAGTGAGGAGCAACTAGGCCAGCAGGGGGGGCAGTTGGGGGCAACCTGGTTGGCAGCAGGGGGCAGTTAGGGGCGATCAGGCAGGCATGCAGAGGCAGTGAGGGATGATCAGGCCAGTGGGGGTGGAGGGGGAGCAGTTAGGGGCAACCAGGCAGGCAGGCAGGTGAGCGATTAGGAGCCAGCAGTCCAGGATTGTGAGAAGGATGTCCGACTGCCGGTTTAGGCCTGAACTGGCAGTCGGACATCCCCCGAGGGGTCCTGGATTGAAGAGAGTGAAGGCTGGGCTGAGGGAGCACCCCCCATGCACGAATTTCATGCACCAGGCCTCTAGTATATGATATGAAGGAAGCATTTTTTCTATGCCTTGGCAAATTATCATCCTCCTTGTTACGTTTGGGTCATCTTCTAACATTTTATTCTTTGCACTGTCATACTAATGAAATATCTCTGAGAGTTTCTTTCATGGAAAGATTTTTGCTGGGACATCGTCCTTTCATCACAACTGCATTCCTCATGTATGTGTGTGTTTGCCTTCACTAAGTTCCTCTCTAATGGCAGCACTGTCAACATTGCAAATACCAGCTCTTTCTTCTATAACCGCACTTACATTCTGTTTGAATTTCACTTCTAACATTATCACTTCTTTTTATGCTGAACTTTCATTTGGTTGGCCAATTTCATCTTTCAATTACTCATTTTGCTAAATTGTCACATGGGTTTATCACTGGGAAACACAGCCACAAGCTTTGCTGTCTGTGTGTGAACAGAATAAATGTGCAGTGTCCAATCACTAACAGACTTGGAAAGAGGTAATCCCATTGGTCACTGATCATGATGCACTGCTGTTATTTGCAAAGTGATTGGTGGACCAAAGATCTGGAAGCAAAGTTGGTACTTTAGGCAGTTACTTACAGTGAATATAACATAGAAACCAAAATTTGAACCATGGTAACTGAGTTTTGCATATCAGCACCGTGCAGATCAAAAACGGCAAACAGAAAAAGCCTTGAAGAGCATGCAATAAAATGCGGAGTGAGTGGCTCTCCTGGGCCTTGCATTTGCAGATAGTTTCACTTTATTAAATTTAAAAAAAGTCCTTATATGTATTCTATGTATTCTTGCTATTAATATACAGTTGACCTTTGGACAACATGGGTTTGAACTGTGCAGGTCCACTTATACATGGATTGCCCCCCCCCCCCCACCTGAGCAATAAATTCATGTACAGTTTTTGATCCACAGTTGGGAGTGCAGCAGATGCAGAGGACCAACTCTATGCATTGATCTATGCCACTTTATGTAGGGGACTTGAGCATCTCTGGACTTTGGTATCTGCCCAGTGTCCTGGAAACAATCCCCCATGGATACCGGGACAACTTAAGTTTTGGGGGAATCAAAAGTCATGCATAGATTTTCAACTGCATGGGGGTCAATACTCTTAGCCCTATGTTGTTCAAGGGTTAGCTGTATATTGTTTGTATAATACAAAAATAAATAAGAAAAAATGTAGTACTTAATTTTTACTCTTATAAATCCAATTAGGTTTTGATGTGAATCAAATCTATTTGTTTCAGACAACCTAAGGATATTTCAGTTAATAAAAAGTTTGAAATCTTTTAAATTCCTTCTTTCTGAAATTGGTTTTGATTTGAATGAATAAATTTGATTGAATTAATTTGAGGAGAAAATACTCTATTGCAATATTTAGTCTTTCTTCCCAAGAATATTGATTGGTATGTATCCATGAATTCTCCTCTGTTTTTATGCCCTTCTGTAACATTTTATAGTGTTTTTCATAAAAGTCCTACATATATTGTGTCTATTTCTATCTAGATGTATTTTTCCTATTGGTACTGAGAATGGTGATTTTCCTTATAAAATTTTTTTAAATAGGACAGCTAATGATTTTGTATATTTAATTACATAAATTGTTATAATGCTGAACTCTCTTGTTAATCAAATATATAACAAAAATAGGCATATTTATTATGTCAATCAGCAATCATACTCATTCATATGATGGGTACACTTCCCATATTGCCATGTTCAATTCTGTGCTGAATCTCATTCTTCTTTCCTATTTAAGTATCCCTTTCTCTTCTGCATCATCAAATTTTCTGTCCTTAATGATTATTCTCTTTAGCATTGAAGCATTCTGTAATCTTTCCTATGAAAAATAAAATAAAAACCTTTGATATTCTATATTCCCTTCAGCTGCCAGCTGCTGGATCTTCTCCTCTTTTAAGCAAATTCATGAAAGGAATAATCTCTACTTGCTGAGTCTCTCTCCTCTTGAAGAAGAATGTTAAAGTAGCAGACCCCACTTTAAGAGGCCTATTTACAAGGGAGCTTGGTTCTTGGAGGGTTACTACCACCATTAATTATAAGAGTGGCTCACTGTTTGCATAAACAATATGTTTTATACCAAATACCTGCGTGAGTCTAGAATTTTGGTGCATGCTAGGCGGAGACTGCTACATGATCAGCGTCTAATAAAAACTGTGGTTGTGAGTCTCTAATGAGCTTCTCTGATTGGCACAGTTTTACACATGTTGTCACAACTCCCTTGATAGGGGAACTAAACATGGTTCTATGTGACTCTACTTGGAGAGGACTCTTGGAAGCTTGTGCCTAGTTTCACCCAGACTTCACAACTTTTCCCTTTGTTGATTTTTTGTAACCTTTCACTGCCATGAATCATAGATGAGAGTACAGCTGTGCTGAATTCTATGAATGTTCTCAGGAAATGGTTGAAACAGTGGGTGGTCTTGGAGACTCTTTGTCATTCTCCTCACTTTCCATTCTCATTTGAACCACCTCCATAATAAAGTTTGTCATTCCATTGTCTCCATGGAAGCCACTCTTGTCAGAGTCCTCCATGATTTCCAAACTGCACCATCCAAAGGTCATTCCTGCCTCTCAGCAGCTTTTGAATCAAGACATCATATTCCTCCTTTTGAATTACTTTCTTTTCTTGGTCTCTAAAACAGCACATGGTCCTGCTTTTTCTCCTACTTTATTGGCATGTCCTTTTCATTCTCCTTTGCTGGATGTTGTTCTGTTTCCTAAACTTTACATTACAGGTGACTTTTGTAATACCAGTATTGTTGGTCATTGAGTGAGTGTCTAATTCTGATGGTTCAAGAGATAAAGGAGAAATTGGAGACAATAAAAAAGGAAGAGTAGAGAGTTTTTTTCATATAGTTTTGCTATAAAGGGGAACAAAACTGAGGTGCTATATGGAGAGAGAAATGGGACCAAAAAAAGTTTTTAAGGTGGGAAAAATTTCATGTTTGAATGCTGAAGAGAGTGATTCATTAAAAAGAAGGGAAAAGACAGGATACAGGAGAAAGAGTGAAAATTATGAGTGCCCAGTGAACCAGTAGAGGGTCTACCATAAATAAAAGTAGGAGAAATGTCATCCATAATTAACAGAAAGGAAAGCAGGATACATGGACCCCTTTGCTTCTAGATTTGTCGATATGGTGGGAACTTGAAGAGTGGTTCAGGGTGCTTTGATTTTGTCACTGAAAGAATTGAATTATGGACTGTAGATCTGAGGAGATGAGGAAAATAGAACAAGCTATAGAACTTGGTGACAGAGGAAACATGGGGAGTGAGGTTTTTACTGACCTTTACATGCTCCTGATGGAGGTACTTCCCAAACTTGATGTCAGTGGTATCTTCTTTGTTACCGAGAAGTCTGTTAACACTAGTTTATCAGTTTCACCTATATCAGTTCAATTTTCCCTAATTGCTGGTGTGTAATCTGCAATATGCAGTATGCAATATTTTGTAGGCAAATTTCAATATACTCTGAGAAGGGTTAGGCTATTCTACTTAGACTATATATTATCTCATTTAGAACTGAAGTGGCTAAGACAGTATTCTCAAAGATTTTAGAGTTTGAGGAGATTTGGAGATATCCAGATGGGCATGCAAGGAAGGAGGAAGTTGCTGGCATATTCAGGTCTGGGAGTCAGAGAGATGACCTGAGCTGATACTAAAACTCTCTGTGAGTCACTTACTTGTAGGTAGTTATTGAAACTGTGACTGTAAGTCTTGAGTAAGACTACAGTGGGCTGGCTAGAGCATTGTGATCACCAGTCACATGCACTGACTGAGGAGAAAGGAATGAACCCGTAATAAAGTCAAAAAAGGAGAATCTGAAGAGATAAGTGAAAACCCAGAAAAGTGCAGGGTGGATAGTATTTTAAGAAAGCGGAAATAGTCAAGAGATTATGGAATAGGTTGAGGAATATGTTTGATGAGGTGTTAAAAAAGTTATTGGATTTGTGCTCAAGTAGGCCATTCTGTTTTTTAAAAATATATTTTATTGGTTTCAGAGCAGAAGGGAGAAGGAGAGATAGAAACATCAATAATGAAAGAGAGCATCATTGATCAGCTGCCTCCTGCACACCCCCTACTGGGGATCAAGCCCGCAACCCAGGCATGTGCCCTTGACTGGACTTGAACCTGGGACCCTTCAGTCTGTAGGCTGACGCTCTATCCACTGAGCCAAACTGGCTAGAGCAAGTAGGCCATTCCTGACACAAGAACAATATGAGCAAACTCATGGTGAAGAAAGCCAAACTGCAGTGGGTGATAGCTGTGATCTTCAAAATGAGATGCTAGCTAGTACCACTTGGGTTGATGGAGATTCTCCTGAGCATATGGAGGCAAATGTAAGCAATTCTGTAAGAATTCTTTGAAGGAGACAAGAGGGAGAAAGATGGAAGCTGGAGAGGAAATGACGGTTTAAGGAGAGTTATGTTTGAATGAGATAGATGAGAACTGTTCAAAGCTATTTGGGAGAATATGGTTTGTAGTATGAATAAGAAAGAGAAAAAGAGTAAATGAGAAATGATTTAAAAAAAGAGTAAATGAAAAACTGGTGGGGGATAGAAATTCAAGCATTGGTTGAAGTCTTGGTCTTGGTTGGGAAGAGGGACACTGCTGGCAATGAATCGGAAGTGGGGGAGAGAGAATGAGTGCAGATGGGTGTAGAAGTGTATAGTAGCACCTCTTATCTGCAGGGGACACATTCTAAGACCCACAGTGGATGCCTTAAACAGAGGGTAATACTGATCCTACATATACTGTTGCTGTTTTTCTGTATATACATACCTATGATAAAGTGTAATTTATAAATTAAGTACAGTAAGAGATTAGCAACAACTAATAATAAAATGGAAGAATTGTAACTATATAATGTAATAAAAGGTATTTTAAAGTCAAATAAGTTCACTTGAACACAAGCACTGCAATACTGAGATGGTCCATCTGATAACTGAGTTGACTTCTGTGTAACTAAGGGGCATGTCATGCACAGTTTTAAAGTGGGAAAGCATGAGATTTCATCACAGAACTCAGAATGATAGACAGTTTAAAACATGAATTTATTTCTGGGATTTACCATGTAATATTTTCAGACTGTGGTTGACTGATGGTAACAGAAACCTGGAAGATGGGGATAAAGAGAGACGACTGTGTATCTTAATACATTTGTTTCTCAAATGTATTTGAGCAATGGTTTTGATCAGAGATTCTTTCCTCAGCCATGTTCAGTCTACTAATGAGCACATCAAAGGCATTCATTCTTCATTTCTGTTAGAGCATTTTGATTTCTATCATCGCTTTCTTATTCTTTCTTAGAATGTTCATTTCTCTACAGTATTACCCATCTTTCTTCTCATACTGTCCACTTTTTCCATGAGAGGCCTTAGCATATTAATCAGGGTTATTTTAAAATTGCTATTCTGGTAATTCCAATACTCCTGGCATATTTGACTCTGGTTCTGATGCTTGCTCTGTCTCTTCAAACTTGGGGGGCTTTTTGTATTGTTGTTTTTTGTCCTTTAACATGCCTTGTCATTTTTGTTCAAAGCTGGACATGATGTACTGGGAAAAAGGAATGGCAGTAAATAGACCTTTGTAATGTGGCGATGAGGAGGGAAAATGTCCTATGGACCTATGATAGGTCTCAGTCTTTTAATGAGCCTGTGCCCCTGGACTGTGATCTTCCCAAGTGCTTCTCAGCTTCTCGCTTGTTCCCTCACTTAGATGG
The DNA here is from genome assembly GCF_951640355.1 of Cnephaeus nilssonii. Lineage (NCBI taxonomy): Eukaryota > Metazoa > Chordata > Mammalia > Chiroptera > Vespertilionidae > Cnephaeus > Cnephaeus nilssonii. The sequence continues at coordinate 23,430,224 of NC_137082.1, forward strand.
GACAGGATGACTAGAGGGGCCAGGAGATGGGTATTGCTTTCCTCCAGTTCAGTTAGGTGCAGATGAAACCCTAATGGGTTAGATAACTTCTCCTTAGGGTAGGTTTATTAAACACAGAATGCTCTGGTGCAGTGGTCAGCAAACTCATTAGTCAACAGAGCCAAATATCAACAGTACAACGATTGAAATTTCTTTTGAGAGCCAAATTTTTTAAACTTAAACTTCTTCTAACGCCACTTCTTCAAAATAGACTCGCTCAGGCCGTGGTATTTTGTGGAAGAGCCACACGCAAGGGTCCAAAGAGTCGCATGTGGCTCGCGAGCTGCAGTTTGCCGACCACGGCTCTGGTGTATTCAGAATGGCTACTTTTTCTCTCCCTCTGCTGGAAGTAAAAGGAAATTTGTCTCTTGTCTTCACTGTGAGAATGAGTAGAGTTCCAGGAGTGAAACTCACAGAAGTGTGGTGTCCCCCTCACCCTTACCCCCATCAAGACTGCGCCTCTCTGGAGTTTTTAATTCTTAGTCTTCTCTACACTTAGCTTCCAATAATTCATCAATTTCAGTTGAGGTTTCCTACCACTGAACTGGTTCCCACAAAAGTTTCTGCTCCTGTAAGTTGTCTCTCTCTACCTGCCCATCTCTCCAATAGTTAGGGCAGCACTTTGTCCTATGACCTCAATTCTCTGATGAATTATAAACAATGATTGATTTTCAGTTTGTTCAATTTTTACTTATTGGTAGAACAAAGTAATGTTTTCCAAGCTCCTTACATGCTAGACCAGAAACCAGATTCTTTTAATCTGTCAATATAATGAATAGTATGAATATAATTCAATGTAGTTAATTTATATAATATATATAAAATTATATATATATATATATATATACATATATATATATATATATACACTAACCTCACATTCCTAGAATAAATCCAACTTGGTCATGATGTGTTATTTTTTCTACACTCTGCTCAATTCAGTTTGCTAAAGTTTTCTTTCAGATTTTTATACATATGTTCATGAGTGAGAATATCCTATCAATTTTCATTCACTGAGCATCTTGTTTGATTTTGTGACATGAGTTATGCTCACCTCATAAATTCTTAAAAATACTCTTTCCTTGGCTGTTTTTTAGAAGAGTATGAGTAATGTTTAAATTATCATTTTTTTCAAATGTTTGTTAGAACTTGCCCACATATCTGTCAGGATCTGGAATTTTCTTTGCGGAGAAGCTTTTAAGTGCAGATTCCTTATCTTTATGATTGCAGGGTCAGTGTTGATACATCATATTTTGAGGAATTTATTGGTTTATTTTCCTTTTTTGCAGAAAATTCTCTTACATTCTTTTTAAATAACTGTAATAGCTAGAGTTATTCTCTTTCTTCATCTTTAAGCTTATTTAGAACATTTTTTTTCCTAGTTATTTGAAGCCTGGAGTAAAGGTAAATTTCTTCAGACACTATCTCTTTCTGCATATTCTAAGTGCTTGGAAACTATGGAATAGGGACCAGTTCTGTGGGAGGAACTGGCTAATTGTTCACCAAAGCATATTATTCGTCATCCTGGGTACTTAGGTAGATTCTATTGCCCAGCTGTCCTTAGAGTTGGGTGTGGCCCTGAGCCTCAGTTCTTGCCCATGGAATATGAGTCGAATCAGGTACCCTGGCCCATAAAAACCTTTCCACTGAATTAACACCCAATTGCTGTGTTACAAACAACCCCTGAGATCTAGTGCCTGAAAACATCAACCATTTTATTGTTCTTCATGAAACTCTCAGTTGACTGGGCAGTATTTTGCCAGTCTTGCCTGTGCTCATTTACATGACTGAGTGCATTAAGCTTGTAAGCTGGACTAAGCTGGAAAGCCCAAGATGATCTCTCTCACATATCAGGGGCCTTGTTACTCATGTGAGCTGGAAGCCATTATTCTCCCCAGTGTGGCCACAACGCTGACCTTCAACCATAGAACCAGGATGACTCACACCAGACCATTACTTGACCAGTTTTAAGATCTTTATCAGAATGGCTTGCACTGGCCTGCACGTAGAGAGCTTTTCAACCCTCTCCCCTTGGTTTCTTTGTTCTGTTTTCTATCTCCCTTCTTATAAAAATCTCTGCCTGCACTGTGATGAAAAAATGGTGGGAGGACAAGAGTCCCCCATCTTCTCAGGTGACTGGCGCTTGAATAAATCTCTTTCCCTTTACACTAGCACCTGTCTCACGAGTTTGGCTTCCATGATGTCAGGCAGTCAAACCTTGGTTTGGTTATACAAGGAGTCTGGAAGTAGATTCAACCTTTTCAGAGAAGGAACTTCAAAGTCAAGTGCAAAGGGGCATGGACACAGAGAGACATAATTCATTGGGGGCCATTTTTAATATTCTACCACATCAGCCCTGAACGTACTCACACAAAATCCTCTTTCTATTCCACTGATAGGTAGATTCAGATGCTCCAGGAGGCCTTCTGAACCATGTAATGAAGTGCCTATTAGAGAGCTCCTCACTTCCAGGTTCTGCCCTCTGGCAATTGGGTGAAGTGTAAGCAAGAAATAAATGTGGGCCCTAACCGGTTTGGCTCAGTGGATGGAGCGTTGGCCTCCAGACTGAAAGGTCCCAGGTTTGATTCCGGTCAAGGGCATGTACCTTGGTTTCCGGCACATCCCCAGTAGGGGGTGTGCAGGAGGCAGCTGATCGATGTTTTTCTCTCATCTATGTTTCTGGCTCTCGAGCCCTCTCTGTAAAAAATCAATAAAATATATATATATTTTAAAAAGACATAAATGTGGTTGTGTTAAGCCACTGATATTTCAAGGTTTATTTATTAAAGCAGCTAATCTTACCCTAAAAATACAACTTTAAGCTAAATTCTTAGCTTGAGGCTGTTCAATATGAATTGGATTGTGAAACTATGACAGGAACATCTTGTGACTATAGCCTCTCAGGAGATTTTTTTCTTTTTCTCCCAATTCCAAGATCTGAGATGATCACTTTCCTTGCTGATTCATGTCATGTGAAGTATGGGAGGGTTTAGAAAGGTTAGACAGTAAGGACTTTTTTTTCATGTATCTTTACCTTGAATGTGGTCCTTTGCAGACCTTCCTTTATATAGGTGAGCTCTGGCATTGTCTCCTAAAGCCAGGCAACCCTATCCCTAAAGTGAGCTGTGAAAGCCACCACCAACTCTCAAGTTCCCTTGGACTTGCAAACACCCTTAACCTGAGCCTGTGTAGATTCCTACTCTCAATTAGTGTTTAGCCTCTGAGAATGCCACACTTTCTCACCCACTCATTCTCACACATACAAATATGTTATTTATATTTTAGCTAGCATTTTAAATTGTTTTTGTTAAGGTCAGTCTGGTTTTATAAATTTCAATACTACCAGAAAAAGAATTAGGCATTTGTTCTTAAAAGGCATTTAAATGTATGATAAATGTATATTATCTCATGACTTCTACAGATGAACTCATCTCATTCTGCTTTTATGAATTTCCTATTCACATTCCCTGCTCTTTTTTTTTTTTTTTTTTTTGTAACTGGACAACAGTACCAAGTGTACTCTGTGAAAAGTCCTGATGATATTTCCACTCACTCTGATCTCTGGTGGCTAGTTTACATCTCAGAACTACTAGTTAGATCAAAATTGACACCACCCCCACCCTTCCCTGCACACAGGAACTTACTGAACAGGCCCATTCTTGCCTTCAAGTTCTGTTTTTCAAATTAAGTAAGATCTGTTTCATTCCAGTGAACTCTCTTCTATGTTTTTGGTAGTCGACTATGAATTTTAGGGTTTTCTGTGTTTCCTTCAATTTAGCATTCTCAGGTTTAAATATATGACTCAATCTGTGATCGCCAAGAAGCAGACCCTGAGACAAGGATTCAAAGGTATGTATTTATTTAGGAGCTGATTCCAGAAAGCTGGGTCATTCATCAAACCAAAAGCTGTACTGTGGAAAGAATATTAATGTGAATGTCCAGGAGGCAGATAACATAGTAAATAAGATTTGGGTTCTACATTATAATAAGATATATGCCAAGGACAAAGAGGATTAAATGTATAGCATCCTGATTTGTAATCAGCAAAGTAACAAAAATGGTGATGATGATAATTAATACTGTTCAAGCATTTTCCATGAGTTTTCATTTAATTTAATCCTTTTAATACTTCTTTTTTTTCCTACTTTATGGAGTGACAAATTGAGGCCTGGATAGATTACATAGCTACCTAGTGTGGCACAACTAGTAAGCAGTTGAGCAAAATTGATCCAAAGTGCTCTGAAGCGGACCATACTCCTAAATGTTATACTAGATATTGCTTCTTGAGTTTATTCTAGAAATGCATGTCCATTGTAGAAAATTTGGAAAATGTAGAAAAGTAGAAATAATTTGTTTAAGTCAAACTGTGGTCCCAATGGAACTTTCAAAATTTGTCTGGTAGGAATTTTCTTTCTTTCTTTCTTTCTTTCTTTCTTTCTTTCTTTCTTTCTTTCTTTCTTTCTTTCTTTCTTTCTTTCTTCCTTCCTTCCTTCCTTCCTTCCTTCCTTCCTTCCTTCCTTCCTTCCTTCCTTCCTTCCTTCCTTCCTTTCTTCCTTTTTTTTGTTTTTGTTTTTTGTTAATCCTCACCCAAGGATATTTTTCCATTGATTTTTAGGGACAGTGGAAGAGAGAGGGAAAGACAGAGAGAAACAGAAATCTGAGAGAAACACATCGATTGGTTGCCTCCTGCACAAGCCCTGACCAGGGGGCCAAGGCTGGGATGGAGCCTGCAACCAAGATATATGCCCTTGACCAGAATTGAACCTGGGACCCTTTGGTCCACAGGCCAACACTCTATCCACTGAGCCAAACCAGCTAGGGCTGTCTGGTAGGAATTTTCAATCTCTGTTTTAAAAATGAAAGCTACCCTGGCTGGTTTGGCTCATTGGTTAGAGCATTGGCCCAAGGACCCTAAGGTCACAGGTTCAATTCCAGATCAAGGGCAAATAAGTCATTTGCAGGCTCAATCCAGCCCCAGTCAAGGCACATGCTGGAGGCAACCAATCCATGTGTCTGTCTCACATCGATATTCTCTCTCTCTCTTGTCCCTCCTTTTCCTCCCTTCTTTCACCTCTCTAAAAAAAAAAAAAAAAAAAAAAAATCAATGCAAAAATATCCTCAGGTGAGGTTTTTAAAAAAGAAAGCAAGAAAAGAAAGAGCTATAACTCTAATAAATTGGGAAAGCTACTCATGGAATTGCACCAAAGACAAATAAAAGAAAGAAGGAAAGGACAGAGGGAGAAAGGAAGAGAGGGAAGGAAGAAAGAATGAGGCAGAATCAGGATGTAAACCAGATTTTTCTACGTCTGAAGCACTTAATTATTCTAACTAGAGGCCCAGTGCACGAAAATCATGTGTGGGTATGGTCCCTAGGCCTGGCCTGCGATCAGGGCCATCTTCCCCAGCTGCCCGCAGCTGGCCCTTCCCCCTGCCACCACCTACCCCTGGTTCCCTGTTCGCCATCAGGTGATTGGAGCCTGCCAGCCTGGGGGAGGGACTGAGAGATGGTCAGTGCACCTCATAGTGACTGCTCAAGCATCATTCCGCTGTTAGGGTCAATTTGCATATTATTCTTTTATTATATAGGACTAGAGGCCTGTTGCACAAAGATTCATGCAATAGGCGTTCCTTCCCCTGGCTGCCAGCACCAGTTTTCCTCCAACACCCGGGACCCAGGCCGCAGCAGAGCCAAACCTTCAGCCTTCAGGTTTGGCTCTGGCCGCGGGCAGAGCCTTCAGCCTACAGCCTGCAGTGGAGCCAAGCCTGCAGCCTTCAGGCTTGGCTCCAGCCGCGGGCAGACCCTTCAGTCATCAGTCTTCAGTTTTCAGACTTTGCTCCGGTGGAGCCTTCAGTCTTCATTCCGTGCCTGCGTATGCAAATTAACCCCCCATCTTTGTTGGGTTAATTTGCATACACACTCCTGATTGGCTGGTGGGCATCGTGGAGGTACAGTCAATTTGCATCTTTCTCTTTTATTAGTGTAGATACCCCCGTTGGCGGAGAAGACTTATTTCAGGAACACGCTATGAGATGTAAGGACAATTCCATTAGAGCATGTGGGTGTGTGTTGTGTTTAGTTGTAAGAGCTCATAAATCTTTGAATCTGCACATGGGGCATGTGAGATTTTTGTTCCAGGCCTCTCCTCTATGATCCCACATGACAGAAGCTGGCATTTACTTTTAACCTCATGCCTTTGGACTGGACACTGAGGTGAATGTAAACTCTCCCAAAGTCATTAAGAGTCTCCTGCTCTCTGAGGCTTATTCCACATTTAAAGTAGACTCAAAATATTATTCAGGTCAGCTTTCTGCTAATAACAGGAGTATGATCTTAATGATCAAGATAAAATGGAGGTACATTATGCAATTTTAAAAGGAAGTGCTTTGCTCTTTTTATTTTAAGCAATGAAGTAGAAAGATGGGTGGAAGAAAGAAATCATGGAAAGAAATTAAATTAGGATCAAGGAAGGGCAGGCTAATAACCAGCTTAATTATAGTAATTTATAAAGACTCATTATAGGATGATTTTCAAATATCATTCATTGGATCACAACAGATCTGACCAGGTACATGCTAAGTAGTAAGCTGCTCCACTAGTGATCAGTCTGAAATCTTGAGGACTGGTAGGAGAGCATCTGCAATCTGTTATTAGCGGGAAAATATTAATTATTTTGAGCCATGGAGTATGTGGTTGTTACTGAGTGTGCCATTATTAGATATTTTAGAGAGAATTGGAAAAATGGCACAGTTAGGAGGAGCAAAACCTAATTTAAGAGAGTCTTGAGATGGATTTTTTTTCTTATTTTGTATACAGGCCAATAAAGCCTAATGTATATTTTTTATTTTGTTTTTATGTCTTGCTTTTAGACTTTGGCTGGAAGTTGGTTACTGTCTTTGGCTTAGATTAACTTTTCCATCCTGTATATAAACATGACTTATCTATAAGGAACTTTGTAGCACTTAAAATTGCTTGCAGTTGTTAATTGGTCAATTCCTAAGGCACAATTTTGAACTCTTTCACAAAGTGGCTTTAGTTTGTATGGGTTTTCAATTTATTAACACCTTGCTGTTTTAAAAATAAGGATCCAATACAATTAAGTTACCTCAGATAGTTGAAGTGGTGCTTAAGTATGGTCCTTAAACTGCCATCACCGGCATCACTTGGGTTCTTGCTATAATGCTGTTTCTTGGGCCTCACCCAGATCTGTTACTTCAAAATCTCTGGCAGGCAGGACCCAAGAACCTGAGCTAGCCATGAAGTTCAGGAATGGTTTTATTATGGCACCAAAATGAACTGATATATATGTCATAGATGCAAAATGACCACCATCTATTCTGCTTTATTTTATGGACTATGCGGTGAGCAGCATTTAATCTTTCACTCCAATTTGAACTTCAAAAAGTTGTCCATTGTCAGTGTGGATCCTCTAGCTTATCTGTGGCTACTATCAATTCAACAAACATCTTCAGAGGAATGATGAGAAGTTTTCAAGACATAATATTATCTGCAAGGAATTCACAGTCCTGTGAGTGAGACCGCCCTGTAAACAGATACATGACATTGCAATATGATTCATTGTTGAGATAGAGCTGTGGAAGCACAGAGCTGTCAAAGAAGAGGGTGTGATTTACTCTGCTTGGAGAAACTGAGGTGGCTTTCTAGAGCTGTTCCCTATGCAGATAGGATGTAAGTCCAGACAGAGTAAATGACATCTGCAAAGGTTTCTTAAAAACCTGATGGGTTCAGGGGATAATGCGGCTGGAATCTAGGAGCTTTAGATTCTGTCTGGGATCCTCACTCTTCTCCTCTATTTATCCCAGCCTTTGGGGTAGTAACTGCATCTTTCAGGTGTCAGTGATCTAGACTAGAAGTGACAATGGCTTTGAAATTGCTAATATCTGGTTTTACCTCCGTGTCCCCTTTATGCCCTGAGTAAAAAGTCCTCTCTGACAATATTTAGTGTGGATTCTTTTTTCCTAACCAGATGTTGACTAATCCAATTTTTAAGGTAAATTATTCTGAGATTTATGGGATAACATAGAGGATAATTTTAAAGATGATTGTATGGGGAGAATGGGAGACCAAAAAAAAAAAAAAAAAAAGTGGAGATTAGGACACTGCTGCAATTTGCCCAGGCTATAGTTATAAAGAAAATTAACTGAAACAATACATTGGGGGCCCCAACGTGAGTCACTCCATCTCCCCACTCCACCCCCAATATCACTACACATAGCAATTGCATTCATAAATACTCTCAGTTCTCCAGGCAGAATGTTCCAGATCTGGCAATGTTTCCCCACATCTGCTGCAGATATTCTAGTCTAAGTCCATACCATTCCTTGACATGATGATGACAATAATATCCAACTTTCTCCCATTCTTATTTCCCAGAGAAGGCAAACCAAGAGAAATCCTACCTAATAAAAGAGTAATGTGCAAATTGACCCTAACTCCGCTACACCCACAAGCCACACCCACAAGCCACACTCACCAGCCAATCAGGAGCAGATATGCAAAGAAACCTAACCAAGATGGCTACAGCCGCAGAGAGCAAGGTTTCCCAGGCAACGGAGGAAGCCAAGCTTTCCACCTGCCCTTGCAGGCCTAAGCCTCCACTCAAGCTACAAAGTTTCAATTATAGAAGGTAAACAAATCCAAACAGAAATGGTGGCAGCAACAGAGCTGGAGCGAGCAGGCCAGGGTTGCCCCTGGCAATGGAGGAAGCCAAGCTTTCCACCTGCCCTGGCTGGCCTAGGCCTCCACTCTAGGTTACAAAGTTTCAATTATAGAAGGTGAATTAACCCCAACAGAAATGGCTGCCAGCCACAGAGTGAGCATGAGGCTTGGCTCCGCTCCAGGCTACAAAGTTTCAATTGTAGAAGGTAAATAAATTGCAGATACCAGGGCCTCCGCTTGGGTCGCCAGGGGGTGTGGCTGGCCTGCAAACCACCACAGGCCCCTTGCTCAGGATGCCCCATGCCCCAAGGGAACCCACATCCTGACTGGGACACCCTTCAGGGCAAACCAGCTGGCCCCCACCCCTGCAACAGGCCTCTATTCTATCTAATAAAAGAGTAATATGCAGATTGACCATCACTCCAACACACAATATGTCTGCCCCCGTGTGGTCAAAGATCCTGCCCCCATGTGGACACAAGATGGCCACCACAAGATGGCCAGCAGGGGAGGGCAGTTGGGAGGGACCAGGCCGGCAGAGGAAGGAAGTTGGGGGCAAACAGGCTGGCTGGGGAGCAGTTAGGCATCAATCAGGCTGGCAGCGGAGTGGTTAGGGGGTGATCAGACTGGCAGGCAGAAGCGGCTAGGGGCAATCAGGAAGGCAGGCAGGCAAGCAGTTGGGAGCCAGCAGTCCTGGATTGTGAGAGGGATGTCCGACTGCCTGTTTAAGCCCGATCCCACCTGGATCGGGCCTAAAGGGGCAATTGGACATCCCTTGAGGGGTCCCAGATTGGAGAGGGTACAGGCTAGGCTGAGGGGCACCCCCCCTCTGTGCACAAATTTCGTGCACCGGGCCTCTAGTAGAGTGTATATTAGTGGTTACATTATCCAGAGAGCAGCCAGAGTCATTCTTGAAAAAGTATAATACAGACCAGATTGCTCCCTGCTTCAAACTCTCCAAATAGGTCCCCTTGGTCATCAAGACTGAATTGAGGCTCTCCATGATCTGACTCCGCTCCCTCTCTGCTGTCATCCTAAATGCTCCCTCCCTTAGTCATTGTTTGCCATCCACACTGGTTGTCCTGTTCCCAGAACTCATCGAGGAACATCCTCGTCTGAGTTTAGTACTGGCTGTTCCCTCTGCTTAGAAGGAACTACTATAAGCAAACATTTTGTATTCTGTTCCTTTGGTTTTATGTCTGTGTTTTGGTCCTTCTGAGAATCTGTAGTATTATGTCAAGGGAATTAGAATAGGATTAGTTCAGTTATCCTACTCTTCTCTGCTGTTTTTCCTATAAAATAAATCTCAGCATATTACATGAAAATTATTGAAAAGCCCAAAGTGAAATATGTATAAATGTTCTATGTAATGACCTTGATTGTTAGAAAGGAAAACCTTCTTCATTTCATTTCCTGGAAAGGACACTGAATTTATAAAATAACCACATCTATTATTACTTATGTTTTTACTGTATTTTGATATTTACAATTAACCTATGTTTCTTCCTGATAAACTTGTCATGAGGAGGTACCATAGCAGGTGTTAAAAAACATGAAAGGGCCCTTTAGCTTGTGCAATAGGATGCTTTCTTAATGTTTGGAAGTGATTAATTTTTTTAAGTATCCTGAATGTTTTCTTTGTGATATATTTTATATAACTAATTTGTTTAGGAAAAAAATCCCACTTTCTACATTGAATTCATTAAGTGTTTACTGCCTTAAATAGTGAGTAAATCCAGCAGGGGGTAGACAGAGCAGTGACACTAGACCCCAGCCTGTTATAATTAGAAGTGTCTGAGTCACCACAATATAAAGTATGCCATGAACACATTATATCACACTTATAAGATCTCCATGAATGTTGGAGATATTAACTCTAGAAGTATCATTTTCAGAAAGGGAAGGTGCCGAAACCGGTTTGGCTCAGTGGATAGAGCGTCGGTCTGCGGACTGGAAGGTCCTAGGTTCGATTCCGGTCAAGGGCATGTACATTGGTTGCGGGCACATCCCCCAGTGGGGGGTGTGCAGGAGGCAGCTGGTCGATGTTTCTCTCTCATCGATGTTTCTAGCTCTCTATCCCTCTCCCTTCCTCTCTGTGAAAAATCAATAAAATATATTTAAAAAAAAGAAAGGGAAGGTGACAGGAATAACATTGCAGTTAAGGACACAGAATATAGAACCCGATTTCCTAGGCTTGACATTTGGTGTATTCCTCAAAGTAAGTGATAGGAGCTACTGTAACAGATCCTTGAAATCCCAGTGACTTAAGACACAGTGACGTAAGCCACGTGCCACTGTCCAGTAGGAGTTGGGAGGACCTCCAGGCCCACTTTCTTGCAGGAGGTGATTCAGATATCTGGGCTCTTTCATAGTGTGGCTCTTCCATTTGGTGTCATTTGCTTCCACTGAGAGAGAGAGAGAGAGAGAGAGAGAGAGAGAGAGAGAGAGAGAATAGAAAACCATACCGTGTATTGGAGCTACCAGGTTAAGAAAATGACCGTCATCATTTTTGCCCTCCCTCTCTTGTCCAGAATCAGCCATGTGGTCCTACCTTGGGGCAGTTGGAAGCGAATTCTTCCTGTGGCAGTGGAAGAAAAATTAAACAGTTTAGCAAACACAGCATCGTTTTTGCCGTACCTGGCTCTCCCATTTATTAGCTTAAACATTATAAAACTCTCTATGTCACAGTATCCTTGTCTGTAAAATGGAGATAGTAATAGTATTGACTTGAGAGGGTTGTAAAGAAGATTAAGTGAGTCAATATATGAAAATGCTTAGAACAGTGCCTGGAACATATTAAAGTAAGTTAATGATTACTAATTTGTATATGAGGAAAACTATAATGGAGATATGAAGGGCTAATGGATTTCAGAGTAGGAAGAGACCATTTTTATTTAGGGGAGTCGGGTAGACAGAATTGCCCCTAAAGAGGTCCACATTCTAAACCACGAAACCTATGACTATGTTATGTTACATGGCAAAGGGATTTTGCAGATGTGGTTAAGATTATGGACTTTGAGATGGGGAGAATATCCTGGATTATCTACGTGAGCTCAGTCTAATTACATGATCCCTTGAGAATGGAGAACTTTCAAAGCTGGAGGCAGAGGAGATGCCACAGAAAGGGAAGTCAGAGAATCAAAGCTCTACACCAGGGTGGGGAACGGCTGGCCCACAGGCCATGTAAGGACCACAAGTCATTTTGTCTTGCCCTGCTACGTCATTTGGGGTGAGTTAATTAAATGTTTAACCAAATATAGCAGGGTAATTTTTAAAAAAATATATTTTATTGATTTTTTACAGAGAGGAAGGGAGAGGAATAGAGAGCTAGAAACATCAATGAGAGAGAAACATCGACCAGCTGCCTCCTGCACACCCCCAACTGGGGATGTGCCCGCAACCAATGTACATGCCCTTGACCGGAATCGAACCTGGGACCTTTCAGTCCGCAGCCTGAAGCTCTATCCACTGAGCCAAACCGGTTTCGGCTAGCAGGGTAATTTTTAAGTTGATAATTTTGTATGGCCTTTGAATTATGTTATACATATCCAAATGGCCCTTGGCAGAAAAAAGGTTCCCTACCCCTGCTCTAGAAGGACTGGTTTTGGCACTAGAGGTGGCCTGCCTGGATTTCTAACCTACAGAACTATGAGGTAATAAATATGTTTTAAGCTATTAAGTTTGTGGCAATTTATTGTAGCAACAGTAGGAAACTACTACAAAGGAGAATCAATAAATATTCATAATAGAATAGGCATTTGAGATACACTTGATTGAGAGACAGAATTTTATTCTTGGATAAAATGGGAGGACATTTCAGATGGAAGGAACAACTTTGTGTGAAGGAGAGAGCTGGGAATGTAGGGAGGGGGATTGTCGGAGTCAAGTTTTGTACAACATTAGGAATTTATTTGCATGGCTTAATGATTGGTAGATGGGAGTCATCGTGTGAAAGGCCTTAAATTTCAGGCCAAGAGCTTGTGCACAGCAAATGATGAACACTGGCTAGATTTTGATCTGACAAATGATATGATCAGGGCGGTAAATGGGAAGAATCATAAGCCCAGATGGAAAGAGGAAGTGTTTACACAATAGGTAGTGAACTAAGATGGTAGCTTTGTGAATAGAAAGGTGAGAAAGGTGGATACTCAAGTGAGATTGTCTTAGATTGGGTTCTCCAGAAACAGCCTGAGGTGAGGGTCCATAGGTAAATAATTTACAGAGGCATTGCTCCTAGGAAAAACCAGTAAGGGTGTAAGAGGAAGAAGGATAGGGAGGGGGGAGATACTAAGCAAGAGTGAACATTCAGGGCAAGTCCCAGCCTCAGCCTGATTTCACAAGGAGCTGGATCATGAACATCACCTGGGAGTTTGTTTTGTGTGAAGGCCAGGGAACTGGGCTTTCATTCTTCTGCACAATCACTCATTTGGTATAGGCCACTCCAGGATCTCAAAACTCCTAGGCATTGGGGGTAAGAGTTCCAATAGTGTCAGGGAAGCTCTCTGAAGAGACCTGGGGCACAAACCATTGGAAACCAAGTGGGCACAAGCTGGGAGATGGACTTGAAGAACTGGTAAAAGGGACACAGCAGATCTGGGAGCTCAGCAGCAGTGTCAGTACGGAGATGGTACAGCCTACCCACAGGGAAGTTGTTGGGATGTGAAGGTGAAGGAGATGGAAGTGAAGTGAGGGTGGCGCCAATTGCTGAGCCCTTTTCCTCGGGAGAATGATGCTACCATGAATAGAAATAGGGATATCCAGAAGGGAAGTTATGCCAGTTGATGAAAATCAGGGAAGATGGTGGGGTCAGTTTTGGATACAGAAGGCACACAACTATATTTTCCAAAAACGCATTATTTAGAAGAGTTTCCAAGTGATGCAAAAGCCCTAACGTTGTGTGAACTGAAAGCAACTGAAATGCTGGTGCTCCATTTTACTACCTCAATTCATTGATTTTTATTTTCCCCAAATGTCTACCTCAGTTTCACTCATGAGGGTGATCGAAACAAAGCATTATTAAACACTTTCACTTACTCTGAGGAAACATGTAATTGGACAGCAATGTTTTATTGCTACTAACAATGGAAATTGAACTAGATATTGATCACATTAGTATATTGTTCAAGTTAAACAGGAATGAACAAGAGACCACTATGCATTTTCTCTGGCCTCCAGGGTTAGCCTAAATGAGAACAATAACTGCTGTCAGTTAAAATATACACATGAGCAAACGATAGCAAACAAACTAAATTGTGATAGATGAGAGAAAGGACCAGGAACTTGAAGAAAACAAACATGTATTTCCTAATCTAATATAATTACTTCAAACATAACTCCAGGGAAAGCGGGGGAAGCGGGGGGGGGGGGGGGGGGGAGGGTACTGTGTTCTAACTTCAGTTCAATGTAGCAAATGATTCCTAGGTGTTCTTTATATGCAGGAAGCTATTCAAGAGCTTGTGGGACCTGGAGAATGCATGAGCTTTGGCTCCCTGGTTGGCCTGCTGGTCTAGTATGTGAGAGGTACATTCTTAAAAAGCAAACTATAAATCCTTACAAGCCTTGTCTCTAAAATAAGACAGTGTAAATTTAAATCCTTGCAGTGCCATTAACTTAATGTGATCTTGAGCAAGTCATTTCATGGCTTTATTCAAAATCCATTGATTAACGCCTACCAGATAATGTAGCCTTTTAGCCTCCATTGAAAATAGGGAGGTGATAGCATCTTCCGCAGGGGGATGCTTTGAGGATAAAATGACTGCTCCTTAGAGTGTGGCACTTGGACTAGCAATATCTGCATACCCTAGATGCATGCTAGAAATGCATATTCTTGATTTCATCCACACATCCCAAAGTTCTAGGAATGAGATGCTCTAATCTGCTTAACGGGCCTTCCATGTGACTCCCGTGCAGGCGTGTTTGAGAAGCACTGGATTAAATGATGCTGGCATATTGTGGTGATTAGACTTCAGGAGCTGGAGCCAGGCTGCCTCCTCAACTGCAAGTAGGACAACCTTGGGACATTCCCCGAACCTCAGTGTCTCTGTTTCCTGGTTTGATCAATTGTGAATAGTGATGTAGAAAGTATGTAAGCATGTAGAACAGCATCTGTCATCTTGTACATGCTTAAGAAATATTATTGCCTGTCATCATTAAAGTTCTTAACTTGGGGAACATAGATTTGTTTCTTGTGGATACTCCTCACCCTTTGTATGCTGGTTGGAGCTCTGTTCCACATCTTCTGCATCCTGAGATGACTGAGAATCCTCAATCTGGGCACTGGCTATCTGTTGCCACATTTATTCTGCAATTTCAAATCACTTCAAAACTTCAGCAGCATTCAGGAATAAACATTTACTTTTTCTCCCAAGTCTACATACCTACCAGACAGTTCTGCTGATCTGGGTTAGAATCAGTTGATCTAAGCTTGACTGACTCACTTATATATTTCATAGTTTACTTGCAGTAGGCTAGTCTAGAATAAACTCAGTTGGGAGAACTCACCATGGTCCATTCATTCTTCATCCTCATTCTTCAACAGGCTAAACCAGGCTTGTTCACATGACAGTATCAGAGTTCCCAAATAGTGAGTCGAGGAATGGAAACTCTTCTACAAATTAGATTTTTGTTGTTGTTGTTAATCCTCATCCAAGAATATTTTTCCCCATTGATTTTCAGATAGAGAGAGAGTTGAATGGAAAGAAGGAGGGAGGGGAGAGAGAGAGAGAGAGAGAGAGAGAGAGAGAGAGAGAGAGAGAGAGAGAGATATCAATGTGAGAGAGACACATGGATTGGTTGTCTCCTGCACACATCCAGACAAATGTAGGGGATCAAACCTGCAACCCAGGAATGTGCCCTTGATGCAGAATCGCACTGGAGACTTTTTGGTGCCTGGGCCAATGCTCTAACCACTGAGAACACCAGCCAGAGCTACAAATTAGATTTTGGAATAGCACATCATTGCTGCTACATTGTACTGGTCAAATTATATCACAGGCCATCCCAGGTTCTAGGGATGAGGAACACCACCTTTGATGGGAGTTTCTACAGAGTCATATTATGAAGGTAAGGGTGAACATTGAAAGTCATTTTTGCAATCAGTTTCCTAAAATCAAGAATATTGCTGGTCAAAAAAGGAAAATGAACACAGGAAATATTCTCTTCTATGTGACACACAACAGAGCAAAACATATGGCCAAGACAATAGGAGTAGGGAAATAAAACCCTCTCTCACAGAAGGCAATGAATATTTATAAAAATAATAGTCTGCAAATAGTTAAAAAGAGAGGGGAAAATACGTTTTCTTCAAGTATGTTAGTTTCTGGAATAGACGTTGTTCTGGCATGGGGCTATTTCCTGGATGTTAGACAAGATGTGATTAGATAAATAATACCCATATATATTTCAAAGAGTTGTCCCCAAAAAGTCCCTGGAGCACTTAGGATCCCTGGTGTAATAATCTATAATTCGATCAATACTGCCTATTATAAATCTGATCTTTGGAAGTAGCAGTCAGATGTGCAGATGTGGCAAATAGTACAACAAATGCCTAAAACTGGTTACATTTTTAAAACTTTGTTTCCCACCCATCAAGGGGTAGCGGGTACCAATCCACGTTCATAAATTCAAGTGTGTAAGAAATTCAGCTGTTTTTATTTTCTGAGATTCTAATTGTTTCTATAATGAGATCCTATGCAACAGTAAAGCATACATTTTATTTTAGTTAATTTGGGTTTCCACATCCTTTGCCAGGGATGCCAGCTCTGGGGATTTCATTGTGTCATGGTTTTAGTATTGTGAGATCAGGGATATGTCGAAGTTCTCAGTCTTCGGTCCTTCAGACTGTTGTGTAGTCCTAAGGTTCTGTCTGCAAGGTCCCAGATGGGGCTCTCTGTCTTCCACCTCTGGCATGCTGGATACATAGACACAATTGGCTTCCATTTCCATCCTGGGGCTTGCTGACCACCTGGGATTTCATCAAATGAGGTCTAATCTCTCCCTTACTTCACTCCTCCAAACCTATCCTTTTAATCAATCTTGCCCCAACGAGTTGAGCCTAGAATCTCATGGTTTTCCTTTCTTTACACAGCCACCTTCATGCTCTTTTTTCAGATCAATTCCCTTATTTTCTTTGAGAGGCAAGTAAGCTGGTACACTTTGCTTTTGCACATCTTACCTTCTCCCAAATTTTCTGTGAACATGAATTCTTGTTTTTTCCTCCAGAGGGCCCAACTTTTAAAACTCAGAAGCCTGGAAAACAGTTGTTATTTATCTCCTTTTATCATATCTTGCGTTCCTCAAGGTAATGAACATAAACATGCTGCTGCTGGAATGAGGGTGGAGAGAGAGATAGAAGTTAACAGGAAGTGGCAAGAATGAAATGGTGTAAGTACTCCTATCATGGGTAATTTCAAGATGCCAATGTGATCACTGAACTGAAAGTTGGGAAGAGATAGGCACCACTACATAGTATTTTTGCCAAATAGATATAAATGACATAAATAATCTGAAGAGCATGTGTAAGAGTGAATGTAGCAAACTACTAAGAGAGTCATGAATTATGAGAGCTTATTAACTTTGTTTTTAAATGTAATTTACGTAATTGTAACTTTACATCATTTAATTTTTACTAATGGTTTTGTTTACCCAGCTCACAACATTCTTGAACATTTAGCAATAGGCTTTCAGCACAACACAGTTGTTAATATTTGGACTACAATTGTTAATGTTTTATAACTATTTCCTGACACAGAGGAACACAGCCTGTTATTGCTCAGAGTATGGAATGGGTTGTTTAGCATTTTTAAGTGTTTTGGATGCCTCTGAGCCCTACCTCACACCCTGTCTGACACACTTGTGGTGCAGCTGCTGGCTTCAAGATCATGATACTAATTTTGTCTTGATTTATGCTCAGAAACTTTTTTGGGCTGCTGTAGAAGTGTGGGGCAGGAATAAACCCTTAACCATGGGGAGGGAATGTGATGGAGCATTACTTCTCTCTGTTAGTCCTCATTGACAACAAGCCTCAGTCTACCACAGCTGTAGCAATTCCAGAATGGACATTTGGATCGAATACCCCTCTATCCCTGTTATAGTCTCTGTTCCTCTCACTTGTGATCTCTGAGAGAACCTCCCAATAAAGTACCTATGCCCTTGCCCCTGTCCCAGGCTCCAGTTAAGTCACTGACCATCCATGTGTTCTTGCACGACTATGCTGGAAAAGTTTATGTGATTCAAGGTTATCTGTAGTAATTTGGATCATGAACATGTACTTTGTAAAACCGAATGATTCTTATATTTGGACTAGAAATTTAGAAATGTAGAAACAAAATTGATGAAAAAGCAGTGGTTTAGGTATTCTACGGTATTGAGACCAATAAGTTTGCCTTTCTATAAACCTTAGGACTTCAGTGACCTAGGAATAGGTTGGATTTCTTGGACAGCTTCTATGAGAAACAGCCTTATGAGCTCAACTGTACTCATCTGCTTTTACAAATGTATATTAGAAAGATGTGACAGCAGTTTTCAAGATGGCCCTAAGATCTCTCATCCCACATGCTTTTCTTGCAATGTGAATTTGACACTGCTGTCATCAAAAAATGGAGTTTGTATGTCCTTCCTTTAATCTGGGTGGATTTGTGGCTCTGTCAGAGGAGTGAATGCTATGGATTTCTGAGGTTTTTTAAAAAGGTGATGTTGCTTCCACTTGATTCTCTCAGAACAGTTTCTTAGAATCCTGAGCCACCATATAAGCAGTCCAACTGCTTTGAGGCCACAATGTTGTGTGGAAGCGCAATCTAGCCCAGGTGGAGAGATCACATGGAAAGTCCTAAAACTACTTTGTGAGAGAAAGCTCCATCTAGCCCCCTGCTGCTCCAGGCTATTGCTGTTCCAGAGACCCCACTCCAGAAATACCCAGGTAAGCCCTTCCCAAATTCCTACCTACAGAAACCATGAGGGGTAATATATTAATTGTTGTTATTTTAAAACACTAAATTTTAAGGACATTCGTTATGAACAATGGTAACTAGAACATAAGAGTTGTTCAGGTGGATAGCCAGTCTTACCTGCTATTGTAAGAATGTGGGGAAGGCTAGCAGCTCAGCTGGGAGAAGTTAATTACTATAAATAAATAAATATATATATATTTAAGTTTGGAGATAATAATTTCTGCTCCTGACAACTGGAACAACTAAGTAGTAGATGAGTGTATAATGCTGGATGCATTTGAGTTATGCTTTTATAAAGTAGAGGTGTTCATATTTTTACTTTGTAATTTTTATGTAATTACAAACTTACAGAAAGAATAGTACATATACCTTTTGTCCAGATTTACCAATCAATAATATTTTGCCACATTTGCTTAACCATTCTCCCTCTTTCTCTCCCTCTCTCCTTTTCGCCCTTCATCCCTGACTCCCTCACATGTGCACACATGCACACACATGCTTTTTTCTGTACTACTGAAAACAAGTTCCAAGAGCTATACCCATTTGCCTCTAAATCTTCAGTGTCTATTTCCTAAGAACTAGGAAGATATCTGTGCATTGTACAAAAATATACTTCAGTAACAACAGTATATTATCAAATTTAGGGAACTTAATAAATATTGATAGAATACTAATATCTATTCAGTCAGCAGGGATTATCCAAATTTATCCAATTACATCAATAATGTCCTGTATACTATTATTTCTCCTGTTCCAGGATCCAATCCTGATTCACACATTATGTTCAGTTTTTGTATTTCTTCATTCTCACAAAGGAAGTTACTCTTTTTTCAGCTTTCTAGAAAAATCTGTCCCTTTGTCTTTACTATTAAAGAAATATAAAAGTGACTCTGGCCTTCTTATGCTTTTGAAAGGCTGTTTTAGAGACTGCTTCCCAATGCTCTTTGTATCTCTGACTTAGGAGATATAAAAAAACAAACAAACAAAAACAAACAAAAGAAAACAAAAACCTTTGCTCAGCCAGGGAAGGTCTAGATGTAGCTGCTGAACTGTTGACATCTATCCAAGTAGATACAATTTGTCTCTTGAGTTGAAACTCACCTGCAACTTGACATTTAAGAATCCAAAGAATGAGTCAGAAATTAAGGATTTGCATTTCTTTTGACTAAGTAATTAGTTTTACCCCTGATCCCAGAAATTGGAAATATTTGTGCTATGAGGCTATTAGGAGAATTGTGTAACTTGTTTGGGTTAAAAACAAAGATATAAAGGGTCCCTACTCTTTCTCCATCTACCTGACTCTTGGTGGCTCCAGTCTGTTTTCGTTCTGACTTCTGAATTGAGAGTGGTGTTAAGGTCACTTGTTTTTTTCCCTTTTAAAAAAAAGGTATTGAGGAAAAACTGAAAAGGATAATTAATGTATGTAAAGTATACAACATGATGATTTGATATACATATATATTGCGGAATGATTCCCAAGATTGAGATGTTTAACTCATCCATTACTTCATACAATTAACTCTGCTGTGAGTGTGTGTAGTGTGTGTGTGTGTGTGTGTGTGTGTGTGTGTGTGTGCACGGTGAGAAATGCTTAAGATCTGTCACCAACTTTCAAACATATAACACTGTAATATCATCAACTATAGTCACCATATTACATATTAGATCCTGAGAACTTGTCTTCTTATAACTGAAAGTTTGTACCATTTGACCTAGGTAACCTCATTTTATCTCCACCCCTGTCCCTGGCAACCACTATTCTATGTTTCTGTGAAATCAGCTTTAAAAATAAAGAAGATTTCACATGTAAGTGACACTATATAGTATTTGTCTTTTTCTGTCTGGCTTATTTCACTTAACATATTGTCCTCCAGGTTTATCTGTCTTGTCACAAATGGCAGGATTTCTTTCTTTTTAAAGATGAGACAACATTCCATTTTTTATCTATACAGATACCACATTTTCATTATCCATTCACCTATCGAAAGACATTTTGGTTGCTTCTATAACTTGGCTACTGTGAATAATGCTACAATGAACACAGGAGTGCAGGTATGTCTTCAAGATACTGATTTAAATTCCTTCAAATATATACCCAGAAGTGAGATTGCTTGATTATATGGTAGTTCCATTTTTAGTCACTTGCTTCTTCTTAGTAGCTCACCACATTTTTATTGTGTCTATGGATATAGTAATAGATCTGAGTCATACACTGGGATGGATTCTCTACAGAATGGGGAAAGAAAATTTTGAGCATGATTGAAGGAGTTGAGTACTTAACAAACATTACATGTGAAATGAGTGAATATACTACTGGCTTGTTGGGTAGCAAAATTATACTTTTATGATCAATAAATACACATTATCTTGTTGAATGATTTGAATATCTTTTTTCATTTTCAATTTTACAAATCAATAAATGTTTAAGTATAAGACTATCATGTACAAAACACTCAATAAATTTTTCTTCAAAAGGAGATCCTTATGCACAAATAATTATTGGCATTATTAAGTAGTTAATGAACTATCTCTATTAAATGAGTCAGTCAATATTCCACTTCTCAACTGCTTCATCTAAAAGCAGCATATACCTTGAGTTTGAACATTTTAGTCCTATAGAAAAAGATAATAAAAATAATTTTTGACATATAGTTTGGTGATACACCTAGTAAACAAAAATGCATGCTTGAAAAATAAGTTTAGGTTATGAAATACCTTTAAATGTTAAGAAAACTGGTACAGTATATTAAAATGCTGAGGCATAAAATCTTGACTTTAGTTTGTAGCATAAACTCCAGAAAAACACCTCAAATACAATGTCACACAGTCAAATAGGAGCAAGAATGTTTACAAAACCTTGTAAAAAAAAAAAGAAGAAGAAGAAGATAAACGTGTATATACAGCTTAAAAGTAAAAGGCCTGCAGTCTTTGTAGTGCAATCAGTTAGTGTTCAGTTGTTAACCGGAAGACTGGTAGTTCATGCCCACCCAGGGATGCTTCTCCCATTCTTAGAAGCAAAATCTCTGTGCCCTAGTGTGGGGCATGGGAGTTGATAGACCCATGCACTCTATACCTGCACTTCCATTAATTTATTTGAACCTACCACTGGTAGGGGGAGCTGCCTCAGTGAGAACTGGAGGGAGGTAAGGGAGTTAGGAAAAATGCAGCCCAGTTGTAGTAAGGAGGGTAACAGAGTCTATTTATCCTTGTTCCCTTTGGAAAAATTTAAAGAAGGGAAGAAACCAGCATCTATTGATGATACCCACCTCTTTCCTACCAGGGCTCCCAAAATGGTCACACCAAGTTGTAATATAAACATGTGCTCATTCCATGATTAAGATTTTTGGGATGCCAGGGACAAAGTTCCTCTGTTTGTTCCTTTTGTTGTCTGATTTTTATGTGTCATTCTCTTCCCTGCATCTTTCCTCCCGTCCCTAGAACTAGTGGACTTTGGGTTTTGTATTTGGTTGGCAGATATCTGTGCATTGTACAAAAATAGCAATGGGATCAAGATGGGAAGTTAGGGAGTGGATGTTCCTTCTCATGCAGGCCATCCTGTAATTCTGTAATGCCCTTGAAGTAAAACAGAGCCATCAGTAGTACTTACATAAATGCATATGGTGATCCAATGATGTGTGTAAGGTGCTTACTGAGCCACCAATGTACAGTAACCTTCAAGTCCCAAGCACTGGAGACTGACCAGGGCCTCTTGTTTCTGTGCACAGATAGCCCCTAATTCTGGCCGCTGGACCATGAGCTTGGTAGGAAGGACAGCAGTAGCCAGCCCTGACTTTTCTGGAATTTGTTTCCTTAACTTGATTCTTGAACTTCTTCTGGAGCTTAATCATGTGCGTCTTCACTATTCCACTTACTCTGAGGCCTCCTGTGTCAGTGAGAACCATTGTCTTTGTGTGGGAATAACAACTTGGTTGGAGGCCCTGCTCCTCTCCCTTTAAGACTCTAAATGTTGCTCCACTGTCTTTTACCATGGAATGTTCCTCTGAAAGCTGGAGGCCACCCTGCGGGTTCCTTGCTCTTGCTGCCTAAAGCAGATCTAAGTAGTAAATATGGTCACTGCTCTTTCTCTGCAACTGTGATAGCTATCTGGCCTTGGGGATGGCAAAAGGGGTGACCTGGGTTTTCAAACTGTTCCTTGTTTTATGAGCCAACTGGCACTTTGGTTCAAGGGCCCCACCTTGTCTGGGGTGGAGAGCCACTATTGGTTTTGTGGCGCAGGGTTTGTTATTGCATCTCATCTCTCGACTTCTCTTTGTCCAGAGGAGCCAATATGTAAGAGATTATTTTTGACCCATCCCCCCACTCCTCAGTAAGAGGGATAAAATGCGAATCCTGTCAGCAATTCCAGCCAACCTAGTGAATCCTCTTCATTCTTGGTGGGGAGAGGGACCAAAGTAGTGACTTCCCTTTTTCCTTATCTTCTTTTTCCTCAGAGACTTTCCCTTGCTCTTGGCAGGTGCGCACTATGTGGGAGATGGTGATAGGAAACAGATCCTGCTCTCTGCCCCTTCTCCTTGGATCTGTCAACTCCTTCCACTGGTGCTAAACAGGATTATCCTTCATTTACCCTCTTGGGCATCCAGGCTACTGCTGGAGCTGAGTAGATGTCCCAGATATCCTCATGTGTTATTTCTAAAAGACTTAGTTGGATGCTCTTAACTTTTCATTCTTTAGTATCTCACGGGTCTGGGAGTGATGATGATGATGATGATGATGATGATGATGATGATGACAATGAGGGTAATGATGATGATAAGGTGGCGGTGATATTTTACATTCACATGACTCAGAATAATACTAACCTTCCCTCCTGAACTTTAAAAAATTACATAATTACATAGAGAACGGAAAATGCTTAAAGACAAAGATTCAAGTGAAGAGAAATTGAAAAGCTGCTTGGATTGATTGCTGAGTCTGGCACCAGGCTGAGACCTGCACACGTTGGCTCTGTTCCCCATTCTGCTTTTGCCGTCTGACCTCGGGCTTGCCTCTTCCCCCTCTCAGACTTCCTTCCTGTAAAAGCTGCCCTCACCTGCTTTGCTCACAAGGGCAACGAGAGCAAGTATCAGCAGGTCCCTGAAGCATGTGGCTCCCTGCAGGTGGGACTAAGACCAACTGCTGAAGTTGACAGTGTGGTTCTCACCACTTTACTTCTAAGGGACTCACCTACTGTTTCCTCCTTTGTCTTCTGGCAGAGGAGTGATTGGGAGTTGGCTTTGTGAGGGTCAAGCACATGTTCTACATTTAATAGCACCTGATGTTTATGAGCATCCTTCCAAATTCCCCCACTTAATGTGTCAGGCTGATCATTCCCTCCACTAGTGTCTTAGAGGAAGAAGTGGCTGGAGGAAGCATCTGAATGACAGTTTGGGATCTCTGATTTCTTGGAGTCATTCCCAGAGTCATTGTTTGGGGACTTGAATCAGACCAGTTCCTGGAAGAATCTTAGGGAAAGGGTCTGCTGGCCCTTGGGACATGTATCATGATATGGACTTCCTCACAAAACCCTTTTCCTTCAAACCACACTTGCTCAGGGATATGGTGAGACACCCCAAGGGCTGCTAGGCCTGACTTTTTGTCAACGCTCTTGCTCTCCAGTCCCCACATTGTGGGTCACTCCCTCCTCCTTCCCACAGAGAGAGACACCTCCTGAGTTCTGAGGCTGACCAGCAGCCCCTGAACGATGGATGGACAGATTACTTTGACACAGTTTCACTGTCGGGGAGAGGGCCTGCCTCGTTAGGCTTTTATTGGGATTTTATCTTTAGATACAATCAGTAGGGTGAGTGATCTTGGGAGGACACATGTGTTTACATTGTCCTCTAGGCAAGGGCATCCAGGGATTAAGCATTAGGATTCCAGTAAACACCCAGGGGTCTGCACATGCAGACTTGTTTGGAAAGATCAAAGAATAATTAGGGGCGCCGCCTTCGACACTCCCCTAAGTCAGAATTCTGATAAACAGGGCAAATGGCCTTCCACACACTTCCCTTTTCTCAGAATATCCTCCTTACAACTTTCCAACGAAGTCTCTTGTGCTCCCCAACACCTGAGTAGTCCCAACTCTTCAAGCTCAGAGCAGGAGATACTGAAGACCCGATGGCTGTGAATGCTACCCTTCAGAGGTGAAATGTCCATGGGGCGGGTCCCCCTGAATGCAAAACCTGACCTTTTCCTTTCATTTAGCCAAATTTCCTTTAATTTGACTCAGGTACGTGAGGCCAGAGACACTTCGTTGCCTCTTGAAGGATTGGGGGGAGAAGCAGGTGCAGAATTTTCTGCAGGACCATGCTTTTCCTGAGGGCTCTGCCAGAGAATGCAGACCTGGGTCAGAGGTGCAGGTAGCCCATTGAGCATTGTGGTCAGCAGTGAAGGTGGCAGCAGGAGCCGCAGGAATCTGGTGCTCTGAGCTGCCTGCATACTGCCTGCAAATGTCTTAAAATTTTTTAAAATAAATTTTAAGTAAAAAAATAATAATTAAATAGAAGAGCTACTTTAAGCTAAGCTGTGTTTCACAAAGCTCAATATTTCGATTTCCTTTCCTCTCACTAAATGGAACAATCCAATAATGAAGAGTGAAATGCAGGAAAAGAGGAAAGGAAAGTTGAAAAGTTACCAAAACAATAACGCATCCAAGAAACCTCAAAATGTGGTAGTTTGTATACAGCCCAATCGGCTTTTAGGACTTTCAAGGCTCTCTTATTTCTATGCAGGAAGAACCACTATTGGATCTAGCTATTTTTATTGTGGTTTTGTTCTCACAGCTCTGCATTAGGAAGATAAATTGTTTTAAGAATTGTAAGTAAGCTGTAAGATCTAAAGCTTTTGTAACCATGGTACTCTGAGATGAAACCTTGAAGCCTAAATATGATGTTATCTAAAAATACACTGGTTTTCTCTGATAAAATTTTTTATACACATTCATTCTCTCTGTCACACACACACACACACACACTTCAGTGATGACTAGATTAACATAAAATGTTTCCTTCAGATCCTTATAAAAATGCAAACCTTTGGAAAGGTCATTTGAACCTTTTGTTTGTTTGTTTTGTTAATTGACTTGAGAAAGAGAGAAAGGGAGAGGGAGAGAGAGAAGGTCAATGATGAGAATCATTGATAGGCTGCCTCCTGCATGCCCCCTACTGGGGTTGGAGCCCTAAACCTGAGCATGTGACCTGACCAGGAATCAAACCATGACCTCCTAGTTCATAGATCAATGCTCAATCACTGTGCCATACTGGCTGGGCTGACACAATATTTTAAATAGATACTTAATGAAAACAAAACATCAGCCAAACATGTTGTAAAGTACACTAATTAAATCTGAATTGAAGCCAAATATATTTAACTGGACTGAAAATATTGGAACAAAGTATATATTCTCCAAATCTATTGAACAGAAACAAAAGTGAACTACAACAGCTTCTTTGATTCCAAGCCATAATTCATATGGAATTCCTCTTCTTGCACTTAATTGAAAATGTATCCTGAAGGTGTCTTGGATTTTCTGTGTCTTTTTGGATCAGGTTCCTACTCCTTATAGGGAGTCCCAATCTTCCTTATAGCTCATTAGAGGGAAGCCCCTGTAGGGAACCTGGAGAAGGTGTGGGATTTGGTGTTTTTTTTTTGGTCACAAAGTAATGATTAAACATATAATAGTCATAAATAATGGTAGTCATAATAACTATTGCTGTTTTCTAAATTATTATTACTTTTTCTCAATTGGAAAACCTTTTGAATCACAAATATTCATCCCATTCACCATCATTTCATTGGAACTTAGGAGATGGCTAATATTGTACACAATAATAGATCCAAATGAAGTCAGTGGCCCTAAAAGGACACTGCTCCAATTAAAGTGGGGCAGTAGAAAGCAGAACTGACATTGATTTCTCTTTTTTTGAAAATAGATTTTGCTAAGCAATGAAAAAAAAATGTATTGTACATGACCATTTTTTCTTTGTGCTATGTAAGGCTGCTCCTAATGTACTCTTGGTTATACTTGATAATGAGAAACGTTTTTCTACCAATTAATCCATTGCTATGGTATTTCTTTATGCTTGTTTCCATTCAATTTATTTCAAAATGTCAAGGAGGAAAAATAAGAAAAAAGCAAAGACAGCAATCTAGGCTTGTCAACTGCATGGAATATGTCACTCAAAGGCAGATGAACCACAGCGACTTTTCACATGGTGGCAGGAGTGGGTGTGCAAAATTACACCGAGAACAATTAATGAGATATAATCAGCTGTTAAAGACTTTAAAAGAGACTATAAGTTACAAAGGGGAAGTACTAATTATTTCACATGAGTATATCACACCAAAGTGATAACCTAAAATTAAAATAAAAATGTAAATTTGGTACTGGAGTACTCCTCAACACTGTTATGTACAAATATGCCTATTTATAACATGAGCGCTGTGCGGGCAGGGAGAGGACGTGAACCATCAAAGATGTTTTGATTTCATGACTAAGCTTCACGGGGAAGCTTATCTCCCTGATGCACGTACTATACCATTTGGATGCACACCTCTAGTTACAGTTTCCTGTTATTCTTTATTCCTGTAAAAAAAAAAAATGCAGCTCAAATGTGGAAGAGAGTTATGGTGGGTATAAAATGTCCCTCTTATTACAGGCTATCACAGAAAAAGCCATCAAAACCTCCATTGTGTTTCACTGGTATCTGTTTGCATACATCAATGAAACACATTATTCTTTGTACAAACCTTTAATGTGCTCAGAAATGTTTTATGGTCATAAAGTCCCACCTTATTTAATATTAGCTCCAAGGGAGAGAATCTTTCCTGCTGAATGGCAACAAGCAGCCTTCAGCATCCTTGGAGGCTCTTTCATCTCAAAATGAGTTACACCTGGACCCGGTGAAGGCTGACAGGAGACATCTAACCAAGGTTGTTTACCGGTGGGGTTGCTGGGTCAGACAGGAACCCCACCGTTGACACATACACTGAACATTCCTTCCCGTGAAGTTGGAGAACTTGCATTAGTAGTCACTTCTCAGAAAGGAATTATGTCTGCATCTCTAGACTATACACATTACTAAGATGAGCTTGAAATTGGATCTTGTTTCGGCAATCAAAACAGCTTTGGAAATTTACTTTCTGTCACTGAACTGAAAAAATGAAGGCGTGAAGAACTGCATTTCACACATAATTATTTAGAAAAACAGCATTTTGCTGACTTGAAAGCCATTTCTAGAACCCAGCTTCATGGAATTACCTATTCCTCCACCCACAATGGTTTGATCCCGCACCCACCTTCCCCCACACTGCCCCAGTACACAGAATGCATTTGGGAGTGCCAGTAACTTTTACATCTTTCAGTATAATTGAATCACTTAATATTGAATCCTAGCGTAGGCATCTTTTCTCTTTTTAAGAAATGGGTGTAGGATGGGGTGGAATATTAACAGTGTTATGCAAAAACTAGAGGCCCAATGCATGAAATTCATACAAGGGGCTCGGCCCTCGCAGCCCAGCTGCCTCCTGGCCCCCGCTGCCTTGTGGCCCTGCAGCCCCACCCCTCACCCACTGGTCATTTTGGAAAGTCGTTCCAGAAGGTCGTTCTGCTGTCTGGTCTAATTAGTATATTAGTTCTTTATTATATAGGATACGATCAGTAAAAATTGGAATCCTCATTAAAAATAAATTTGTTAATTATACAAAACTTAAAAATAGTCAAAGCTTATCTCTGCTGTTAGAAGTAAGGATAGTGGTATGCCTTGTGGGACTGGGGGATAGTGACAGGAAGGGAACAGATAATGTTCTGTTTTTGACCTGGGTGCTGCTTATAGGAGTGTGCTTTGTGAAGGTTCAGCAAGCCCAACTCTTCTCAGGTGCACGTTGAGAATCTTTCTTTCTATTCAATAATGAGAGTAGAAAATTTACAGGTATGTTAGAACAATGCTGCTCACTTTTATTTTTTTAAGTATGTTTTTATTGATTTGAGAGAGAGAAAAAGGGAGAAGGATAGAGAGATAGAAACATCCATGCGAGAGAAACATCCAGTTTCCCTGAGTGGTTACACTTTATATAATTGTGTTACAGTGTCACAACTAGGAGATGGACATGGGTGCAATGTGTGTGTATAGCTGTATGTCATTTAATCTCACGTGTAGATGTATGTAACCACCATTACACACACACACACACACACACACACACACACTCAACTATTTCACTATGACAAAACTCTCCTGCTACCCAGTCAAATTGAACTCCTTCCTCTTCACCATTCCTAACCCTTGGTAGCCACTAATCTACTCTCCATTTCTATAAACTTGTCTTTCTGAGAAAGTTGTAAAGGCAATCATTTAGTATGTGACCTTTTCAGATTGGCTTTTTAAACTTAGCATAATGCACCTGAGAGACACATTAAAGTTGTTGTGTGTTATCAATCATTCATTCATTTTTGTTGCTGTGAAGTATTCAACAGTATAATGTACCTCAGCTTGTTTAACCATTTACTTTTTGAGGGAGATTTTGGTTGTTTCTGGGTTTTGGATATTAAAATAAAGCTTCTATGATCAACCATGTGTAGGTTTTTTGTGCAGACATAAGTCTTCATTTCTCTGGGAGAAGTGCCCAGCGTTGCAATTGCTGGGTTGTATGGTAAATATAGTTTTCATTTTTAAAAAGAAATTGCCAATTTTCCAGAGTGGCAGTAGCATTTATATTCCCAATGGCATTGTATGAGAGATCCAGTTTATCTGCTTTCTTGCCAGCATTTATATTACCGTTATTTTTAAATTTTAACTCTTCTGCTAGGTGTGTAGTGATATCTCATTGTGGTCTTAATTTTAATTTCCCTAATGGCTAGTGATGTTGAATACCTTTCATGTGCTTATTTGCCATTCCTATATCCTCTTCAGTGAAATGTCTTTTCATTGTGTTTCCTTTATTTTTGAGATTTTGCTTAATTCATTCCCTCAATATTTTTAGCTTCTTCTTGAAATATCTAAAAATATTTCCCCCTGTCTCCATATGTGCAGGTGGTGATTTCTGCGGCTGCTGAGTGATTCTTCTCACTTGTTTGCAAAGTGCCTCTGGTTCTTCCCCTCCCCTCCATTCTCATCCTCTTCATTCCGCTGGGAAGCCACTTTCTAGACTCATTGTCTACTCTGGTCACTGATGGAACTCCTAAGTCTCAATGAACTCAGATCAAAAGACAGCTCTTCCAGGAAGCCTTGACTTTTCCCACCAAATATACATAATCACTAGTCCTTTAAACTGACACAATACTTTCCAAAATAGTTCCCAGTGGCACTCTGGCAGATGCTGTCGGTGCCCTGTCCATATGGCACTTGGCATTTCCTTACACTCTGACTCCTTTGCCAACAGCCACTCCTCTCTGTCTGAGGCTTTCTCTGATTCCAGAGGCTGCTCTGTCTGGGCAGAAGTGCTGGGAATAGCTGTCAATCAGTGGTTAATGAATACCCCAGCCTCCTTCTCCCCTTACTTGGGATTGTTGATTGCCCAGAATTCCAAAGTGGGATTAAGCCCACAGTGCTAACTGGCTTGATAACACATCTTTTACTGGCTGCTTTTCCTGTTTTACTTTCCCACTTTCCGACTGATATTCCTGAGGTCCCCTCCTGAATAAACTCATATAATTAGCTCAGGTTCTGCTTTGGGAGAATCCCAAAATAGGCAACAAATATTACCTTTTACCATGCACATGTGGCCTTTCCTACTAAACTGAAAACTTTGCAGACAGGAAACTATGACGAGGATATTTTGCTGAGAGGACAGCAAGTGCAAAGGCCATGAAGACAACATGTTCTTGGTGTATTTAAAGAGTAGTGATATGTCAGCAGGGCTGGTGTAAAGTGAGCAAGGGTAAAAATGACTGGAGTTGGAGATAAACTCATGTAGCAAAGTCCCAGCTTCCCCCTTCTTCGAATAGGGAATGAGGGAGAAGGTGAGAATAGATGGCTGAAGAAATGTATAGCCTAATGGCTTTGAAAATGTAATATTTCTCACTAATGTCATCGATGTCTAATGGGTCTTAAATGTATTACCAACACACACATTCCTCCCTGTATTTTATTGTTATTAACACACATAGTAAAACTATTTAGAACCCTTAAGACCTTCTTGTTAAATAGAAAATTGGATATGTGAACAAGGTTCCAGGTTATATATGTATTCATTAAACACATATTGTTGGGTTGGGTATTGTGGAGGGGTCAGAATGACATCTGTGAATCAGGCAGAGGTACTGGCTATATTCAACCTGGAACGTACTAGCCATTGAGTTTTGATTAGCCTTACTTGTGCTGCATTCTCGTGTAACTAATCTCAAAGATGAAACAACCCAAATCTTGGAGATAAGATTCCAAAACCAGGAGATAAGAGCATTAACTTCAACCAGATGTATCTGTGACCAGAGACCATGGCCTTTTCTGTAAAATTAAAAAAAAAAAAAAGATTTCATTCTGGACATGAGACATGGACATTTATCTTGGAATGGATCAAAGTCTGTAAGACTTGGTGACATTGAGGGGAATGTCCCCTGCAGACCAAGTAGAGGGTTCTCCAAATCACCTCCACTTCGGATTGAAGGTAGACTTTCTGGATGTGAGCTACACCATCAATGTGAAAAGGTGCTTAACGTCAATAATCCTCCGGGAAATGCAAATCAAACCACAATGAGATAGCACCTCACACCTGTTAGAATGGCTGTCATAAAAAAGACAAGAGATACATACTGTTGATGTGGAGAAAAGGGAACCCTTATGTACTATTGGTGGACTATAAATTGGTACACCTATGGAAAAGAGTATGGAAGTTCCTCATAAAATTAAAAGCAGAACTAACATAGGATCAGAAATTCTACTTCTAGGTATATATCCAAAGGAAATGAAAACAGGAGTTTGAAGAGAGATTCACTCCGATGTTTTTGCAGCATTATTCACAAAAATAGTCAAGATATAGAAACAACCTAAGTGTCTGTCAGCAGTGAATGGATAAAGATGTGACATCTCTATGTCTATGTGTATATCTATTTATCCAGCCACACACAATGAATATGATTAAATGATTTAAAAAAAAGCCTGTCATTTGCAACAATAACATGGATGGACCCTTGTGGGCATTATGTTAAGTAAAATAAACCAGATAGGGAAATATAGATAGTGTACAATATCACTATGTGTGGAATCAAAAAACATTAAATTCATAGAAACAGAGCAGAATGGTGGTTGCCAGAGCAGGGGAAAGGAGGGTGGGGAAAATGGGGAGATATTAATCAAAGGATATAAACTTTCAGTTATAATATGAGTAGGTTCTGAGGACAGCATGGTAATTCTCATTAACAATATTGTATTGGGTACTTAAAAGTTGCTATAGGAGTTGAGCTTTAATGTTCTCACCATAACAACAACATGGAAATTATGTGTAGTGAAGGAGGTGTTAACCAACCTTATTGTGGTAGGGTTACATACATGCATCAAATCATCACATTGTACACCTTAAACTTGCACTATGTTATATGTCATTTATATCTCAATAAAGCTGAGAAAATATTATGCCATAAACAGAAGAAATAAATATAGAACACTTGTCTTGACATCTTTCTTACAGGCATTTTCAGGAATAAAATATTTAAGAAGGGATCAGTAGTTTGCATTAGACTAGCTTTCTCTTAGTTATGTATCTTTGCTTTGTGTTCCTGTTATCATGTCTGCATAATAAATTACCCTCAAAAGCTAGTGGCTTAAAACAGTGGAAGAATTTATTTTGCTCACAAATCACCAATTTGGGCAGGGTTCATTGGAGAATGGCTAGTTCTGCTTTGCTTAGTTTTTGCTGGAAAGTGGGCTGGATTCTGGAGTCATCTAAAGGTCTGTTCCCTCACACATCTCGTCGTTGATGCTGGGAAGATGCAGATAGCTGGGGCTGGCAAGGCGAGGGCTTTGGGCATTACTCTCTATCTCTTTGGGAAGTCTCTATGTGGTCTTCCCTGCATGGAAGCTTCAGTGTAGCTGAATTTCTTACTTATTGGCTCAGGATTCTAAAATTGGATACCCCAAAGGATTGTGTCAGGCAAAGCCATATTATCTTTTATTACCATTACCTGGCCTCAGAAATCACAGAGAAAGTCTGACAAAGTCTATAGATGGAGACAGTTACATATGTTCACCCAGGTTCAAGGGAAGGAGACATAGATTCCCAACTCTCCATGGTGGAGTGCCAATGTCTCATTGTAGGAAGAGCATGTGGAATATGACATACATTGGGTTGCCCATCTTTAACAAATACCACCTGTTATATTTTGCTTTCTCTAATATGTGCTGAACTTCAGACCTGTAAATTCTCTCTCACTGTCTAATAGATAAAACAACTCATAGTGTTCAAGGCCTTGAACAGACAAGTAAAAAAAAAAAAGATTAAGAAAACACCCACATACATACCGTACCCTACATTTTTGCACCTAGGAATTGCATTGAAATCTGACAGAACTGAGTCTGAATCTCAGCTCTGTCATTTCCCACTCAGGTGTCATCTGTAAAATAGCATGAATCCCTATCTCAGGGTAGTTGTGATGGTTAAATGAGATAGCTCATATAAATCCTGAGTAGAATACCTGCCATATGGCTGCTGAGTTTGGAGGGGAGTGGTAGTCATGGAGATAGAAATTAATAGTGGTATTATCTGTGAAATACTTTAAAAATATCTATTTTGAATCATCTCTATAGATATTTCTGTAGTCAGTAGGCTTCTTTTAGTTTTATACCAGCCAAGTTCATAAACATTAGTGCTTGGAAACTCATGCATATCTAATGAATGTTCATTGGTTCAAATTAAACAGAATTAAATAAACTTCTCTATAAAAATAAT
This sequence comes from Cnephaeus nilssonii, assembly GCF_951640355.1. Taxonomy (NCBI): domain Eukaryota; kingdom Metazoa; phylum Chordata; class Mammalia; order Chiroptera; family Vespertilionidae; genus Cnephaeus; species Cnephaeus nilssonii. The sequence goes on from NC_137082.1 coordinate 23,463,767, forward strand.
ATCTCAGTTCTGTTCTTGGTTCAATCAGTGAATCACCGTGGAACTTGGCACTGGTAGGTTTTGTGTGTTTTGCACAACTATAATGTTGCTTTAAGGTTGGCCTCTTCCACTGCAGAAGGCCTATTGGTTGGGATTGTCAGCTAAAGTCTGTTTCACTAGGTGTGTGTGTGTGTGTGTGTGTGTGTGTGTGTGTGTGTGTGTGATGTCCTCCAAAGGGAGACCTCTTTCTTCAGCCAAGCCTGTAAGCCCTTTGGAGGTGCCTGTACTTTCTCCTTCCATTCATCATCCCTGTGGTGCTTGCTGTATGTGCTCCTCATTTTGCATAGAACCTCAAACTCTCCCGTGGCCTCTCTTGCACTGCTGTCTTAAACTGTTCTGCTCTTACTCTCAAGCTCTGCATTTCATTGAAAGTCTATAGAATTTTTGAAGGCAAGTGATATGTGTTCTATTTCACTAATTCTTTCATCTACAAATATGTATACATTTAACACCACCCCTGGCCAGGCACTGTTCTCAGCCCTGAGAAGTCACAGTGAGCTGCACAAATGTCCTGTCTTAGCTTGGGCTGTCCTGGAAGCAAATTTGGAGACATGGACTTTTATGAAAGTATATCTTTGGGAGGTGGTATCAGGAATGAGAGTAGGGAGGTGGGAAGTGGGACAACAAAGTGTGGAGTCAATAAGGGCTGTGGTTTCTAGCAAGTTAAATGCTGTGGACAATTGGAGCTTGATCCTGCAGGGGGACCTGGGAAGCAGTGCAGAAAACACTGCAGAGCTATCCCACTCAAGGGGTGAAGGAGCTTGGGTGTTTATACTGCCATCAACTCCCATCAGGGCTACTTGCAAAAGTGGAATCCAGCCGCTGGAGAAAGCTCTCAGGCAAATTATCGTGTGTGGTAAAAGGTGGACCAGTGTGGATGGAAATGATGAGTTAAGGGAACATATTAGTTTCCTGGGGCTACTGTAATAAAGTACCACAAAGTGGATGGCTTAGAACAACAGAAATTTTTTTTGTCTCAAAGTTCTGGAAGGTTGAAGTCTGAAATCAAGGTATCGGTAAATTCATGCTCCATTTGAAACCTGTAGGGGGAATCTTCCTTTGCCTCTTCCTGGCTTCTGGTGGTTTGCTGGCAATCATCGGCATTCCTTGGCTTGTAGATACCTCACTGCAATCCTCTGGCAGTGTATGGCTTTCTCCCCATATCCTCACTTCATCTTTCCTTTGTGTATGTCTATCTCTATGTCTAAATTTTCCATTTTTATAAGAACTCTGGTCATATTGGATTAGGGCCCACCCCAATAACCTCTTTTTTTTTTTAACTTGATTTTCTTGGTAAAGACCTATTTCCAAATAGGATACTTTCTGAAGTACTAGGGATTAGGACTTTGCTTTGCAGGGGGTTGGGGGGAACAGACGAACACAATTCAACCCATAACAGAGGATAAAAGTGAAATGCTGGCAGCACCTGATGTAATCTTTGATTAAGAGCCTGTACTCTAGTGGGGAAAACTAATAATAAAGAAAATAAATATAATAGAGGGTACATATGATGATCCTAGGAGCAATGGGGAAAATAAAAAAGGGAAGTAGGATATTTCTTTGTAGTCCCCAAAAGCAGTGTACACACAAAGTTGGGGGTCAGTAAATATTTGTCAACATAATGACTAAATGTATAAATATAAAGAGCATCACTCTCTGAATTATTATTCACTGATTATTTCATATCCATCAATGACCATCCAGTTAGTGAACTGGATCTCTTTGGAGCATATGTTGCTCTTGTTATTTTAGCAGGTTTATTACTGATTAAGGACTTGAAGCAGCTCCATATGTTGAAAGTTGAGGTCAGTGAAATGATCAGTTAGAAGTAAATTGTAATTCCTCTGAAGAATGATTTTGAGGGAGAAGGGTTAACATTTTGATATATATGTATATATGAGGTGCCTCCAAAAGAAAGTGGGATGTCAACACAGAAACAGTCTCCTAGTTTACTTAAGACAGACACAGTGATACCTCTTTCTCTTTATCTCATGAGGCTCTCGGTGCATGCAGGTGTTTTTTTTTTGTTTTGTTTTTTTTTAATGCATAACTCTAGCAACTCAGAAATGGACAGTCTAAGCATTAACAGTATAATTATATAAAATGCACTGGCTTTGTTTCAGTTTCAGTCTAGAAATTATAGCAATAAAACCCTTCTAACTCTGTGTATTATGGGGACGAAAATGACATTAATTCTAAACAATGGGTAATAATTGAGAGGTGTTGGCAAGCAGTGCAGTGACAGAAAAATCACCTTGCTGATCTTCATTGTTTCTTTGAATAATTACCAGTTATTAAAAAAGGAACAGGTCGACACTATAATCTCTTTCTATTATTAATTGGAAGAAAGGCTGTTTTAATTGGATGTGACAGTCCCTTACCTAAATTGTTAACAATTTCTTTAGTCTACATTATTAAGCTAAGTCACCAATTATAGTTATTGATGACTGAGCATCCTCTCTCAACTCTTTCAAATCTCCCTCCCTGGGCTCTGTGCCCTGAGACCCATGGGGTTCCACTCAATACTAGTCTTAAATTTACAGTGTTTTATTTTTTTGTTTGTTGGTTTTTTGTTTGTTTGTTTGTTGTGTGTGTGTGTGTGTGTGTGTGTGTGTGTGTGTGTGTGTGTGTGTTTCCTGGAAGCTACTAAGCACAGGTTGAATGCCAGGGCTTTCAATTAAACCTTCTAGGTTTTGCACTGGTGTTAAATAGGCTACCTCTGGGGTTTCTTGCTTCCAATAAATGTAGAACTAAGGGAAACTGTAGGGTATAGAGAAAAATGATCTTTTTAACCAATATAATGGAGGTAAAAGATTGAGCAAACTGCTCTTTTTCTAGCCTGAGGTAGAATAGAAATGCTGTAAATGATACTCTTAAACAACTGCACCACAGTAAAAAAAACATCCACTGACAAAGGAAAGAGAAAAAAAAGGACCATTAGTTAACTGTGTTAATTATTGTCAATGCATATGTTAAAACCAAAAGGACAAGCAATCCAATCTTCAGATTTGATTTCATACTTAACAAGATTACCGAGTGAAGTCATTTAAATGGTTGTCTTTCCTCCCTTTTCCTCTAGGACGGTGTGAAGGGACAGGTCAGCTTCCTGTAACTGTCATGCATACTGAAAGACCAAGAAGACAGTAGCAAAGCTCCTGGGGCCTGCCCATATCCCCTGCCTCATCATCCTCTGTGTGCTGACTGCTTCTGACTGCAGGCATCCCTGACGTTCTTCCTGAGTGCTTTCTCTGGCAATGGAAACCAGGCTCAGCCCATCAAAAGGCAGGGGAGGGTACTGGGAAGTCACTGCCTGTGGGTATAGTCCTCAATCTTCTCCCTTCAGATGAGACAACTCTCAGTAATGTATGTCTTACACTCTTTCCCTGATGTCCTCAGTTGGATTGAGCTCCAGTTGTTCACAATGATGCACCAAGTATTGATGCCTATAAAGCGCCCAGTATTGGCTTTTGTCCTTGCTTTGTCTCCCTATCCACTCTCTTACTGATTTTTCCTGGACTCTCCCCTTGCACCCCCCCATCCAAGTAAGCTATTGGTACTCACATACTAGTCTTATTATTATTATGAAGATTTTGGTGTTTTAAATATAAAGGACCTCTATGGATTTTATAATTGAACTTGTCATCTCTAGTCAAAGCAATATTCACAGCCAGTCTAGATTGTTACTAGAAGCATTTTAATATTGCTTAAAAACAAAACAAAACACCCAGATCACATTGGTTATGTCAGCATGATTCTGTCCTATAATCCCATATAGTCTTTCAAGATCTCCCTTCTATAGGATTAACTAAACCACTTGCTTCAAAGAGGTTAAGTAGACAAAGTCATACAGCATTCAAGTTAAGGTTGTCCTGCACAAAATTTTCTTCCCAGCTCCTAATAAATATAGTCTCCCAACACTTTAGGGTTTTAGGTAGCCCAATGGCAACTGGTTTGGTTGAAGGTTAGGTTCTTCTTTTCCCTTAAACAGCACAGGGCAACTGGACCAGCATGGCCCAGTGGTTGAGCATTGACCTATGAACCAGGAGGTCACAGTTCAATTCCCAGTCAGGGCACATGACCTCGTGTGGGCTCCATCCCCAGTGTAGGGTATGTAGGAGGCAGCCAATCAGTGATTCTCTCTCATCATTGATGTTACTGTCTCTCTCTCCCTCTTCCTTCCTCTCTGAAATCAATAAAAATGTATTTAAAAAAAAAAAACAGCACAAGGGAAAGGGAAATCAGTACCAGGGTCCAGGATGTTGCCTAAGACCATCGTGTATGAATTTCCTATGGGCAAAATGAGTTGATACATTACTTTGTATAGTTAACAATCTTTCTGCAGTGCTTACTCAAAAGAAGTCAATATTATTTATTTAAAGTTATACCTTGGTAATTTAAGGAAGGAGTCTCCATATTGTTTTCTAAATCTTAGAGGTGGACGTATCACATATTCCAGAAATACAGTAGTCTAAGCTATCTGTGATCTAAAATATTCAAGGTATTGATACACATACTCTTGTTAAGAGAATAAATGAATAATTCTTAAAGCAGCTGGCCTATGGACAGTAATAGCATAATTGTTTTCTTTTTTCCTTCACAGACATAATTATTGAGATACTACTATAAAATTCCCCCCCCCCCCATGCATGATGGGGCCCCAACAAAACTCAAGATTTGGGATAATTACTGCATCCTGGAGAAGGGTTTGTTTCCTTCTGCTCTGAGTTTCCTTGTATTATGAAATTTGCAGAAGTGATTGTCATACTCAAGTAAGAGAAGCTTACAGGATGAAAGCACAGATTAATAGGGAGGCTAAGTTTTTATCCAAATGCAGCTCACTTTTAGTTCTTTTATGACCTCTGTCCTGAACATGTTTGCCCAAGAAACATCTCAAAATAATTCTTGATTATTAGCTATCATATAGAAGAAAAAGTAACATAATCTACTCTTTATAGAAATGGTTCAACAATAGAAGTATGACTTATAGGCCCTATAAAATCCAAATTCAGGCTGTTTCTTCCTTCTACCAAGTTGTTAGTGGCCACCAGGGCCATAGAGATGCAATTGTCAAGGATTAAAGATAGGCATCCACAGAAACTATTTCTCTAATTTGTCCCATCAGGAATGGTTTATATGGCCATAAATACTGTGGCCACTACCAGAGTAGCATGTTCCCTTTGATAGTTAAGGCCTTGTAGTAGGTAGAATTGTGGTATTATTAAGGAAGAAATAATATAGAAACAGAACCCTACTATAAGATATATCCTATACTAGAGGCCTGTTGCACGAAGATTCATGCAATAAGCCTTCCTTCCCCTGGTTGCTGGCTCTGGTTTTCCTCTGGCACCTGGAACCCAGGCCTTTGCTCTGGCCAGAGCCTTCAGTCTTCTCCGCTCCAGCCGGAACACTGCTCCTGTAGCTCCCTCCGCCCCCTGCCCTCCCCCTCATAGCAGGAGTCCCGCCCTGCCTGGCCGCTCCATGCCTGCATATGCAAATTAACCCACCATCTTTGTTGGGTTAATTTGCATACTCACTCTTGATTAGTTGGTGGGTGTCGCAGAGGTATGGTCAATTTGCATATTTCTATTTTATTCGTATAGATATCTCAATAGGTATCTGGAATACAAAATTAGTTTGAGAAGTAACAGATTTGGCTCTTGAGCCTTGTGACTCAAAGTGTATAATCAGCTGTATTAGAATCACCTGTCTCTCTCCCCAGATCTACTGAATCTTAATCTGAATTTTAACAAGATATCCTATGTACCCTAAAGTTTGAGAAGCATTGCCCTGGAGTCTAGACATGTGCTGTCCAACACAGTAACCAGTAGTCACCTATGGCTATCAGCACTGGTATGTGTCTAACCTAAATAAAAATAAGCTCTAAGTGAAAACACACACTGAATTTCAAAGACTGAGTACAAGTAAAATATCTGAATAATGTTTGCATTGATTATATATTAAAATGATAGTATTCTGAATATATTGGTTCAAATGCAATGTATTTTGTACAAATAATTTTACCTGTTCATTGTTGCTTTTTTAATGTGTTTACTAGAAAATTTGTAAATTACAGAACTTTGGTGGCCAAGCATAAGATGACAGTAGGACCTGTCTCTCCTACTAATTACAACTAAAAACTCTGAGTAGAATATGAGAAACAACGACTAGAGATCTCAGAAAAGTAGCAATAGTGGGTGGGTGGGAAGTGATTAACCGGGGGACTTATATGCATATATGGACATAGACAATAGACTGGTGAAGGCCTGGGAAGGGCAGGTGCAGGGTGGAGGGGGTCAATGTGAAATAAAAACAAATAAACAAAAGGGAGACCTATAATACTTTCAACAATAAAGAAAAAAGAATGTTGAAAGAAGAAAAGTAAAATAACAAATAGATTGGTGGTTGAAGTAAAAAAAAATGAGTAATATGGAGGTAGAACTTAGGGATGGGATGTGGGACTTGAGTTTCATGTCTGCTTTGTTCTACTGAACCTGGAGGGCCAAATCTCATAGCTGCATGGCAAATACTGAAAGAAAACTTCAGAAGTAATTTCCCTTTTTTGACTAAAGGACTAGAAATAGGGACCTCTTTGTGCCAGGGAACCCTATCTGCTTTTTTTCTCTCCTCTCCCACCCCTACCCAGAGCCTGTGACTCAGCTGTAAATATGTGGTGGTGATGGAGGGACCTAAAGCCTTGAGGGGCACATTGTCTCTCTAGCCAGAAGAACCAGAAAAGGATATCCCTGTTGTCCAAAGAGTATTCACAATACATGTTATTTTTCACATTTCTTTTACAACTTAACCTCACATTAGCCCCATTTACACAGAACTACAAAACATTATGGGGTAGGGAGCTAAATATCTGAAAAGGCTCTACCTTCCTAGCTAGGTGTACTGGCAAAAGGCGCCTCTGGGAATTTGAAAATATGGGAGAAGTCCCAGGAGGACAAGGCTACAGAAATGGGTCTCCAAATACTGAGTATGTAATGACATACTAGTAAGTCTTGGAATCGTTCCTGAGCTGATGGTATGTGGACTATCTTCACCAAAGCATAATAAAGATTTTTGAGGACTGAACCCTAATATAAACCATAATCCAAATCTCAGGCTATTCTCTGAGCAGAGCATGTACTAGGCAGATCCAAATAACACAGCAGAGAACTTGAAAACAGATCTGACATTGAGACCATCACCACTGAAGGTGAAACATGTTGGTATTCTGAAGCTAATCATAATCATGTTGATTTAAAATAAAATCAACATTCTCCAGAGGATTTTAAGAGGAAGGACCTAGAAACTTGCAAGATTAAAAAACAATATCCTGGATACAATCCAAAATTCTGTGACATACTAAGAATCACAACAATCTGACAAATACTCAAAGGAAAAGTTTAAAAGTAGATGCCAAACACAAGATGACCTAAGTCTCAGAATTGTCAGTCAAAGATTTAAAAGTAGCCATCCTCATGAGGTAAAGTTAACATTCTTTAAAATGAAAGTTCACAGAAGAGAAATAGAAATAATAAAAAAGTTTCAAATGGAAGTTTGGGAACTGAAAAATACAATATCTGTAATAGAAAAATGCACTGGACAGGTTCAATAATAGAATGGGAGAGAGAGAACGAAGAGTCCAGTAGAAATTAAACAATCTGAAGAACACACACACACACACACACACACACACACACACACACACACACAGATTTTTTTAAAAATGAACAAAGTCTCAGAGTCTTATGAGACAATGTCATTAGGTCTATCATTCATGTAATTAGAATCCCAGAAGTTACAGAGAAAGAATTTGATGCACACACAAAAATATTTCTGAGGAAATAATGAATGAAAACTTCCCAAATTTGTCAAAAGTCATAAATTTATAAATTTAAGAAGCTTGGTGAATAAAAACAACAGATCAACTCAAAAAAAGCAGTTCTCAGATGCATAATAATTAAACTATTGAAAACCAAAGTAAGAAAAAACTTGATAGCATCTAGAGAAAAGCAACACGTAAGTTTTTTGACATTGGTCTTGGCAATGGGTTTTTTTATTTGACACAAAAAGCAAAGGTAATAAAAGCAAAAATAAACAAATATACTATATCAACCTGAAAAGCTTCTGCAGAGCAAAAGAAACCAACAAAATGAAAATGTTAGGAGCCAAATGGGAGAAAATATTTGCAAATCATATATGTGATGAGAAATTAATATCCAATATATAGAAGAACTTATACAACTCAATTGAAAAAAATCTGATGAAAATCTGAATAGATATTTTTATGAAGAAGACATTGAGATTGCCAACAAATACATGAAAATGTCCTCAACATTACTAATCATGGGGGAAATGCAAATTATCTCACACCTGTTTGAATGGCTATTATCAAAAGGACAAGGAATAACAAGTGTTGGTGAAGAAATAGAGAAAAGGGAACCCTCACGCACTGTTGGGGTAACTTAAATTGGTGCAGCCATTATGAAATATGAAAAATAGTATGGAAGTTTCTCACAAAATTAAAAATAGAACTACTATATGACCCAGCAATTCAACTTCTGGATATTTATCTAGAGAAATTGAAATCACTAGCTCAAAAAGATATACACAGTGCCCATATTCATTGCAGCATTGTTTACAAGATATAAAAGCAACTTATGTGTTAATCAATGGATGAATGGATAAAGAAGTTATATATATATATTCCTCTGTTATATAACAGAGGAATATATATATATATATATATATATATATATATATATATATATATATAATAGAGGACTATGCAAATTGTCCAGGATGCCGTCACGGTAACAACCGAACAGCAGGCTGTGTGGGATGACAAGGCTGGCAGGAAGGTTAGTGAGGGATGACCAAACAACTGAACATTAGGCTGCATGGGGTGACCAGGCTGTCATGGGGGGCAGTTGGGGGTGACCGGGCCAGCAGGGGGGGCAGTTAGAGGCGATCAGGCCTACAGGCAGGTAAGCAGTTAGGAGCCAGTGATCCTGAATTGTGAGAGGGATGTCTGACTGCCGGTTTAGGCCCGATCCCCAGGATCGTGCCTAAACCGGCAGTCAGACATCCCCCAAGGGGTCCCAGATTGGAGAGGGTGCAAGCTTGGCTGAGGGGACCCTGCCCCCATGCACGAATTTCATGCACCAGGCCTCTAATATATATATATATATAAATGTTAGAATATTATTTGGCATAATAAAGAAGAAAATCTTGCCATCTGTGACAAAATATGAGGGCATTATGCTAAGTGAAATAAGTCAGACAGAAATACACAAATACTATATGATTTCACTTACATGTGGAATCTAAAAAACAAAAAAACCCAAAACCCTAACCTCCAAATCAAACCAAACATACAGAAAAAACTGAGCTCATGCACATAGAAAACAGATTGGTGGTTGCCTGTGATGGGGCTGTGGGAATAGGGGTAGAAGGTGAACAAAATTAGTAAAGGAGGTTAAACAGTAAACTCCCAGTTATAGAATAAACTAGAGGCCCGGTGCACAAAATTTGTGCATTGGGGTGGTGTCCCTCAGCCCGGCCTACACCCTCTCCAATCTGGGACCCCTTGGAGATGTCCAATTGCTGGTTTAGGCCTGATCCCACACAGGGATCGGGCCTAAACCAGCAGTCAGACATCTTTCTCACAATCCGGGACTGCTGGCTCCTAACTGCTTGCCTGCCTGCCTGCCTGATTGCCCCTAACCACTTCTGCCTGCTAGCCTGATCACCCCCTAACTGCTCCCCTGCCAGCCTGATTAATGCCTAACTGCTCCCCTGCTAGCCTGATCGCCCCCCACTGCCCTCCCCTGCAGGCCTGATCACCCCCAACTGCCCTCTGCTGCAGGCCTGGTTGTCCCCAACTGCCCTCCCCTGCCGGCCATCTTGTGGCAGCCATCTTGTGATGATGTCGCATGAGGGCGTTGCACAAGATTGTTGTGTGAGGGTGTGACGCCACCTAGGCTTTTATTATATAGGATAAGACATGATGATGTAATGTATAGCATGGTGACTATAGTTAACCCTACTGTATTTTATATTTAAAAGTAGCTAAGAGAGTAGATCTGAAAAGTTTTCATCACAATAAAATAATCTGTGTTAACTAAACTTCTGTAGTGATCATTTTATAATATGTACAAATACCAAATAATTATGTTTGTACACTTGAAACTATTATCTATTTTCAAAAGTTAATATAACAAAAGATACTATCTCATGATCATATGGAGTGTATTTCAGCAAACAAGAGTGATTTGACATTCAAAAGTCAGTCAATTTAATTCACTATATTAAAACACACACACACACACACAAATCTTTGTGACTTGTGGTTGAGCAAAGAATTCTCAGATACATCAACGAAAAGCATAATGCATAAGAAAAAAAATTATACTTTTTCCAAATCAAAATTTTTGCTCTTTGGAAGGCATCGTTAGAGAATGAGCATTTATGGACTAGGAGAAAATATTTGCAGATTGAATATATTACAATGTACATATATACTCAATATGTAGAGAGCACTTAAAATTAATAAGAAAACAAGCAACCAAATAAAATTTGCAAAATATTTCAATAGGCACTTCACTAAATAATATATTTGAATGGCACATAAGCACATGAAAATATGTACAACATCATTAGCCATTAGGGAAATGTAAATTAAAACCACAATAGGTATTACTACATACCTATTAGAATGGCTACAATAAATAAAACAACCATGCTAAGTGCTGATGAAAATGCTTCCCACTGGAGTAGATACATTGCTTGTGGGAATGTAAAATGGTACAACTACTTTGAAAAACAGTCTGGAATTTTCTTACAAAGCTAACCAGACATTTATTCTATGACTCCCCCTCCCCCATTTTACAACTGGTGTTTACTGAAGAGAAATGAAAATTTATGTTCACACATAAACCTGTATACCAATTTTTATAGGAAAATTTATTCGTAATTTTCATAATTGGACACAACCAAATATTCTTCAAGTGGTGAAAGGATAAATCACACACCCCTAAAAGAAAGATGACACAGCAATAAAAAGGGAACAGACTATTGCTACTTGCCACAGATGGATACTTTATTATGCTAATTTTAAGTAGCCAGACTCAAAGGGCTACTACTATATGATTCCATGTACATGACACCTGGAAAACGGAAACAAAAAGAATGGATTTCTCACATTGGTGTTATACAGAAGTTAGAGTTGGGGTACAGCTCTGAGTACAAAGGAGAGAAAGAAGAAGTTTTTGGGGTTGGAATTGTTCAGTGTCCTGACAGTGGTGGCAGTTACATGACTCTATACATTTATAATAGTCAGAACAATAGCTGTCAAAGCTATTCACCTTTGAATCCCCAGAACCAATACATATGTTAGATTACATGGCCAAGGAGGTATAATTGTGCATATAATTAAAGATTCTAATTACCGTACTTTCCGGCGTATAAGACGACAGGGCATATAAGATTTTCCTGGGTTAAAAAGTCGTTTTATATGCCGGAAAATATGGTATATTGGACTATATTGATGGGATTAGATATAATGGATTAGATATATTGGACTACCGTATTTTCCGGCATATAAAACGACTTTTTAACCCAGGAAAATCTTATACTCCCAGTCATCTTATACACCAGAAAATACGGTAGTTGACCTTAAAATAGGGAGATTATCCTGGATTATCCAGGAGGGCTAAGTATAATCACAAGTGTCCTTAAGAATGGAAGAAGGAGGTGGGAAAGGAGGGCACAGTGACATGATTTGAGGACTGAGCTTGCCTTTGCCAGCTTTGTAGATGGAGCAAGGGGGTCAACGCTGAGGAATGTGGGAAGCTCTAGAAGCTGCAAAGTGTAAGGACAGGGATCCCCCTCAGAGCTTTCAGAAAGGAATGCAGCTTGGATTTTAGCCCAGTGTGAATTGTCAGACTTCTGAGCTATAGAACTGTAAGTTTTATAAAATTTGTAAAACTGTAAAATTTGTGTTTCATCCACCAAATTTGTGTATTCTGTTATGACAGCAATAAAAAATCAGTATAGCATTCATTTGCCAAAACAGAATTGTCTATCAAAAGAAGTGAACTTTACTTCATGTAAATTAAAAAAATGAACTGAAAATATTTCAAGTTACACATGTGGTCACCCTGTATTTCTATTGGACAGCACTGATCTGGATCATCTCAAAAGTAAGAAACACCTGTTTATCCTGAGTATCTAGCACAGGACAGATATGGAACATCATAACCATCCTATATAATAAAGAGGTAATATACAAATTGACCCTCACACCCTCGTGCCACAAGATGACCACCCCCATGTTGTCACAAGATGACTGCCCCCATGTTGTCACAAGATGTCTGCTGCTGCATCATCACAAGATGGCCATCACAAGATGGCTGCCCCCACATCATCACAAGATGGCCACCCCCATGTCATCACAAAATGGCTGCCACAAAATGGCCACCCCCATGTCATCACAAGATGGCCACCCCCATGTTGTCACAAGATGGCTGCCCCCACATCATGACAAGATGGCCAGCAGGGGAGGGAAGTTGGAGGCCACCAGGCCTGCAGAGGAGGGCAGTTGGTGGGGGGCCAGGCCTGCAGGGGAAGGCAGTTGGGGACGATCAGGCTGGCAGGGGAGCAGTTAGGGGGCTATCAGGCTGGCAGGCAGAGTGGTTAGGGGCAATCAGACAGGCAGGCAGGTGAGTGGTTAGGAGCCAGCAGCCCCAGATTGTGAGAAGGATGTCCAACTGCCGGTTTAGGCCCCATCCTGCAGTTGGACATCCCCCGAGGGGTCCCAGATTGGAGAAGGTGTAGGCTAGGCTCAGGGACACCCCTGAATGCACGAATTTCATGCACCGGGCCTCTAGTCCTATATAATAAAAGCCTAGGTGGCATGATGCCCTCGTGCAATGTCATCACAAGATGGCTGCCACAAGATGGCCACCACAAAATGGCCAGCAGGGTAGGGCAGTTGTGGGCTATCAGGCCGGTAGGAGAGTGCATTTGAGGGTGACCAGGCCAGCAGGGGAGGGCAGTTGGGGGCCATCAGATAGACAGGGGAGGGCAGTTGGGGGCAACCAGGCCTGCAGGGGAGGGCAGTTGGGTGGGACCAGGCTAGCAGGGAAGGGCAGTTGGGGGTGAGTTCAGGCTGGAAGGGAAGGGCAGTTGGGGGTGAGTTCAGGCTGGAAGGGAAGGGCAGTTGGGGGTGACCAGGTCATCAGGGGAGGGAAGTTGGGGGCAAGATCAGGCCAGCAGGGCAGGGAAGTTGGGGGAGACCAGGCCAGCAGGGGAGGGCAGTTGGGGGCTATCAGGCTGGCAGAGGAGGGTATTTGGGGGCAATCAGGCCAGCAGGGGAGCAGTTAGGTGTCAATCAGGCTGGCAGGGGAGTATTTATGGGGCTATCAGGCTGGCAGACAGAAGCAGTTAGGGGCAATCAGGCAGGCAGGCAGGCATGTGGTTAGGAGCCAGCAGTCCCAGATTGTGAGAGGAATGTTCGACTGCAGGTTTAGGATTGGGCCTACACTAGCAGTTGGACATCCCCCAAGGGGTTCCAGATTTGAGAGGGTGCAGGGCAGGTTGAGGGACTCCCCTGCCCCATGCACGAATTTTGTGCACTGGGCCTTTAGTCAAACATATATTAGACTCATTTGCGAATTAAAAAAGGTTGTTGGCATTGTACCCTATTTCTCTTTTTTAAGCTTATGCTTTAGCCTCCTACGAACACTAGGGTACTCCCACATTCCCTGTGACACATTCTCCTTTAACTAGTTTATTCCTAATTTTTGTAAAGCCAAAGAAGATGCATGTAGATTAATCCATAGTCTTAGAATGAATTTGAGCACAGGAACAACATTTTACAAACCAAAGTTTCATATATCTGGACAAATACCAAAGCACATGAGGGCCAGAATATTTGAAATAAAGACAGTCACAGAAAATGTAAGGCTTTGGTTATCTTCAAGGAGTGTGTGATCACCTTGGATGAAAGGTGCTACAGATTCAAAACGTAATTACTTGGCAGTGTTTTCTGAACTCAGACACTTCATTGTTACTGAGGGTGTTGTTTTTTATCATTAAGTAATTTTCAGTGTTTTATGTTCTTTAGAAGATGTGTAAGAATTTCATTTTCTGTTTTCAAAAGTGGAGACAAAGACTGCTTTCACTCAGACAGCAACATCGTGTGTAAAAACTTCCATCCATATTGCCTGGAATACAGAAAATTGGAAGGAACCATGAAGATTGTTAATTTTCATGGCAAAAATTAGCCCACATGTTTCAAGGAAAATTCTTTGTGTGTGTGTGTGTGTTTTTTTTTTTTAATATTTGAAAGCAACTAGTGTCCCTTAGAAAGGGGCTCTAGATATCCTGAAATGGCAGGTGTAACTTATGTGTTTCTTCTGGAGAGAAAGAACAAACCTTCTGTCGGCCTCAGGAAGATTTAACATTTACGCTTTAGCAGATGCTTACGCATCCACTAGTGGAGAAGAGTTAGTTCATAGATATTGCTCACATACCAGTTCCCCAAATGTATTTTGTAGCACAGTGTTCCCAAAATAATCTTCAAGAGGAAAAGGATTCCATGGTAAAATCATGGGAAACATACTCTACCAGATGTACTTTTGGAGATTCTTCATACACACTACTCTGATTTTTACATTATAGGTCTGGACCAAATTTACTTGATAATGAAATTTACCAGGCTCCAACTCTCACCGTGGATACATTGTAGGTGCACTGTGTAGAGACAGCAAATCTAATGCAAGGTATTTCTTTGTTTTAAATATTCCTTTATTTTTAAAAATTTACAATGGCTAATTCTTTTGACTCCCTAGAAAGAAGATACCTACAAAAAGGGCTCCTGGTGGCTAACTGAGGTCAAATTTAAAAACAGAGCCTAGCAGTCATTTCTACAAAGGGGTGTCTCATGCAAACTGCAGTTCAGGGAGAAGAAGCCTGCCCTAAGCTGCCTGCTTCCTGCACTGAACTAACTGCCTCCCTGCACTGTATTTTTGCAGACTGAACCAACCCCTATAAAGAAGTTCCTGGAATTGCATTTTAACAAATAGGACTGAGATTTTCTGCCCAAGGTTATAGCTTCATCAGCATCTTCACCAACCAATCAGCATGGCCCCATTCTGACCAATCAGGACAGTGCCTTTTGGACCAATTGAACTGTGAGGATTTGGAGTCCTCATTTGCATGAGAACAGACCAGTTCAGGACCAGGGTTGGGAACTTGTCTCAGTTTCCCTCTGTCTTGGAAAGCACATCTTTTCTTCCCACTGAAGATTGAGAGCTGTGTTTCCCCAGCTTGAGCTGGGACACCAAAGACATCTCAATGGACCAGAGCAGAGCAAAGGAGAGCAGGCAGAGAAGACCAGAGCAGCACTGTCCAGCTGGAGAGGGGTCTGGCCCCAGGTCCTCCTCACAGCTGTGCTGACCCACAGCCATGTTACTTCATAATTGGATTCAACACTCTTGAGTCATCACAGTTTGTTCTCTCAATCACAATTGAGCTATTTGTAATGAATAAAGGTTCCTTCTTTACTGCACCCCAAACTGGGGATTCCTATTGGGGTTGAATTGGCACCAATGACCATCAGTGGACATTCCTTAAAGAAACCTGTTTGTTATAAAGAAAGCTGTTTATATATGAACTAGAGGCCTGATGCATGAAATTTGTGCAAGGGGCTTGGACCTCGCAGCCCTGGCTTCATCCTGAAGGTTGTCTGAAAGGGCATCTGGAAGGTCATTTGGCTGTCCAGTCTAATTAGCATATTACACTTTTATTAATATAGATGAAGGGTGATATTTTAGTTTGTGAATGATTTTGGCTAAATATTAGTTTTTAATATATACTGAAGAGACATGCTTTCTCATTTAAGAGGGAACTATGACTTTAATTGGATACAATTGTGAAAAGCAAAACATCCCACTATATTGTTTCTTCCTTTTGCATTTCCTAGGAAACTTGCTGATCTAAATTAATTACTAAATCCTGAACTGTTTCAGGCATTTTATCCATGATCTCATTTAATTCTCACTACACAGTATACTATTATTATACAGATGTGGGATCCCAGGTTCAGAGATGTTAAGTAAATTTTTAATTCAACTTTATTGAGATACTAGTGGCCTGGTGCACAAAATTCATGCATGGGGAGGGGGTACCTCGGCCCAGTCTGGACCCTCTTACAATCTGGGACCACTGGCTCCTAACCACTCACCTGCCTGCCTGCCTGATCACCCCTAACTGCCCTCCCCTGCTGGCCTGATCTCGCCCTCTACAGCCTCTGCCTGCCTGCCTGATCACCCCTAACTGCCCTCCCCTGACAGCCTGATCTTGCCCCCAACTGCACTCCCCTGCCATCCTGGTTGCCCCCAACTGCTCTCTCCTGCCAGCCTGATTGCCCCTAACTGCCTCTGCCTGCCTTATCACCCCTAACTGACCTCCCCTGCCAGCCTGATTTCCCCTGCAACTGCCCTCCACTGCCGGCCTGGTTGCCCCCAACTGTCCTCCCCTGCCAGCCTGATCTTGCCCTCAACTGCTTTCCCCTGCTGGCCTGATAGCCCCTAACTGCCCTCCCCTGCCAGCCTAATCTCACCCCCAACTGCCCTTCCTCCTGCTGGCCTGGTTGCCTGCAATTGCCCTCCATGCTGGCCTGATCTTGCCCCCAACTGCCCTCTCTGCCTCGGCCCCCACCACCATGGCTTTGTCCTGGAGGAAGTCAGATGTCTGGAAGATGGCCGGTTGACCCTGTCTAATTAGCATATTGCCCTTTTAGTAGTATAGGTAGATTATATAGGATAGGATTGCTTAAATGGGGCTGGGGGGAGCCTTTTTCAACAGCAGAAGATGCTCTTGGCAGACAAAAATACATAATCCCTATATCTGGAGTGATAGCCAGCCATATGCACTATACTATCAAACCGGTCATTAAAAAATTGAACCGCTTTCTTACACCTTACACCCAACAGCTGTTGCCCTTAAAACCCCTCCTCATCTCCCACCTTAGGTTCTGCCTTCGCAGTTCAACCCAGATATGGTTCTGATTGGTTGGTTTCTATGCCAGTCAGCATCTCCAGGCCTATCAATGTGCCTGATAAGAGAGGTGGGGCTGATCAGCAGCCCCACCTGAGGCCAGAGACAAAGAGAGGCATGGCTGCTGGCCAGGCCTGGAGTGAAAGAGATAGGCAAGTGCTGATCAACAGCTGCCATGGAGGTTACGGTCGAGCCTTCGGTCATTTGTGGATGTTACAGACCCTGGGTTTTTATATATTAGGATACTACCATGAACATTCATGTACACATTTTTATGTGGACATATTTGCTCATTTCACTTGGGTATTAAGCGTCCAATTCATATTTTAATTCTATGTTTTACTTTTAAGGAATTTCCAGATTGTTTTTTTCTAGCCTGGATACTCTCAAGTGAGCTCAATTCTGCTGTTAAGCCCTTCTAGTATATTTGTTATTTAAGTTACTTAATTTTTCAACGCCAGAGTTTCTATTTGGTTTCTTTTTATAACCCTGTCTCTTTATTTATATACTCTACTTGGAGTATATAAATAAAGAGACTCGTTTTACCCACACTTTATAAATGGAAAACAACACTACCATAGTCACACTTTTCTTTAATTCTTTAGACATGACTTCCTTTAATTCTTTGAATATATTTATAGTTGACAAAGTCCTTATCTGCTAAACCAACATTTGGGCCATTTCAGAAGCATTTTCTATTGGCTTTCTTTTGAATAGGCAGTACTTTTCTGTTTGTTTGCATGACTCATAATTTCTTGTTGAAATCTGGACACTGTAGATAATATATTGTAACAACTCTGTATCACATTCCTCCTCTCCCCCTTTCCACTCCAGCTTGCTGTTGTTGCTGGTCTTTTTGTTTGTTTTTTTGCTTTTCTTATTGCTGCTTATTTATTCAGTAACTTTCCTAGACCAAATCTGTAGATCCTATATTACCTACAGTGTGTTCTTTGAGTTCACTGGTAGGTTTAAAACTATATTTTTGTTTTTATGTTTAAGACTCAGACCTACAGGTCACCCCTGAGTTAATATATTTTAGTGGTCAGATGGATCACTGCCAATCAGATTTCCTTAACTGCTTTGAGCTAGTACGCCTTCCTTCCACCTTTTGCCAAGGGGATCTGTTTTGAAACACGTCTTCAAACCTCAGAGAGTATAGGAGTGAGCTTGCGCTTGCACTTCCTGCTTGCTTAGGTCTTCAAAGTCAGCCAGAGGTGAATGACGGGGCTTCCTCCTTCCTCATGTCTTTCCTGTGCTCAGGGACATCCCTATTCCTGAACATGTGCACAATCTTCCAGATTCTTAGGAAAATGTCAGAGCTTTTCAAAGTTTTCTGTGGTCAACTAGCTCTCCAAATCTTCCTTTTAAACTTTTATCTGGGTGTTTTTTGTTTTTGCCTCAACTGCAATTGCAGGTTTAGGCAGCTTTGAAGATGCAGTTACCAGTAGATGGCTATTGTTTTCACTAAAGCCCTGGGGATAGGACTTTTTTCACCTGATCTGAGCTGCAAGCCAAATCGAATAGAAACAATCACCTGAGCAGGAGGATTTTCCAGGGAGCTGCTCAGTTTATCAGATCGACTCCCTCTAGAGATAAAGCTTTAACTGGAACTCCAGAGTGGTCAGTGGAGAAGCTGGAGGCATTATTTGCGGGGGTGGGGTGGGGGGGTGGGGGCGGCGCGAGAAGGGGAACCCCACCCCTGAGCTGGGGAGGGAGAAGGATGGGAATATTCACAAGTGAAAATGACACAGACTCCACTGTTTTTTAATGAGATTCTGTAGTTTTTCTTGACTAGATGTTTTTGGTTCTTCGTTTGTTTGTTTTCCATTCTGTGCCTTTGGTTAAATTGAAGAGCTCTGAACTGATGAAATCTGGTTGTTTTTCTTGTGTTGTCATTGTGGGAGAGCAGGTTCACTGAGGCCCATGCTTCACCATTCTAGCTAGACAGTCTTAATCAAACTCAGGGATCTCAGAGGAAAGCATGCTGTGAATGCCTGTACTTAGTCAATAAATGATATAGTGAATATCAAGTATTTAGAAGAGTTTCAGGAATACACTGTAAGTGTTATGAGTGTTAGCTATTATTATCTTTATACTCCTCTCTTCCCCAAGATGGCTTTTATTATACTTCAGTATTTGGAGCACAATGCATAGTAGACTATTTGATGCTACAGCTCTATGAAGCCATTGCTAGCTGAGGAAAGTATTTAAGATGTGTTTTCCAAGGTTTAACACAATAACTAATAACCAGTGCAGAGAGTTTCAAGCCCCAAGCAGCACATTGCAGATAGATAGCTTCTACTCAAGCCTGGGAGTAAAACCAGGGTTAGAGTCAGCAGTCGCTGGAAAGAAACTTAGTGAAATAGCAAAGGTACTCAATTGGTCTTAGGGTGTCTTCATTCTTCAATTTAAACTTTTTAAATTAAAAAACGTATTTTACTTTTAAAGATCTAATTGAGTGAAAGAGCACTACTTTTCTTTTTCTTTCTAAATCCTATTTCTGGGGATTGTGGTTGTCCATATTCAAGTTGCTAAATGGGAGCTTGTTTTGGTTGGAAGAGAGAAAGATAGGAGGAAGTTAGAAGCATCCTGAATTACATCATTTTACCCACACTTTATAAATGGAAAACACCACCCCACCCCACCCATTCTGTATAGGATAGAAACATTCTAACTGGGTAACATGATCTCTGTGAGAGGAAACACCTGTGGAGATATGGATAGAAGAGATGTGTATATATGGTTTTTGTGTTTTTTTTGAGGATGATATAGAAATAATGTTTAATTTTTAAAAAAGAATAGGAAATTACCTAAAATAATAAGAGCTCTTAATAATCTTAAAGATTAAATAGGACAGGGCTGGGTACCAGTATTTATCAGTAAAATGGAAGTGCCAGTTTTGACTGATAGTGGAAATTAGATATTTGTGTGATTGAAGACGCAAATCTGAGAATGCTGGGTTATCCTGCCAGGAACTGATTGGTGTAATGGCTTTTAATTTTATTTTTGTTTGGAGAGAAACAAAAACGAGTGGATTTTTTTTTTTTTTTTTTTTACAAGGATGCCTGGAGAACATGGAACAGGCTACAGTATTTGGAATTCATTTGACCCAGCTGCCCTGCATGTGTGCCCAGGCGGCAGGGTTTGGAATAGGAGCATTCCCTCCCCTCTGCAGGTTGTGGGGGCTCCCAAAAAATGCTGAGCGCTCTTCGGTTTGAAGCTTTGGAAGCTCACGGAGGCCGCTCAGTCGGTACACTTGTCACTGTATTGCAGAGAATTATGATAGATGGAGGGGGTTAGCAGGGAAGAGTAAAAGGAGTGCTGTGTGAATTCAAGTGAGACCCACCTGTAGGGAATCCTGGAGTTAACTATTTGAGGTTCATGGGAGGAATTGAGGACCTACAATATGCCATCATGCTCCACACTGGGAAATCCGAATTATTATGATGGTTTTGACACTGATGAGGATCAAAGGCACGGTAATAATCCCCATTTATTGAGCCTTTCCTATATATGCAACAATGTAATAAATATTATTTAATCTATGGTGTTTAGAGCAATTCTCCAAGGCTGCTTTTATTCTCTACATTTAGTAGATGAGGAAAGTAAGATATTAAAAGGTAAGTAGGTCCCACCTAGTATTTGGCAGGACCAGAATCAGTACTGAGATTCTTCACCCAAAATATTATCA
The DNA here is from genome assembly GCF_951640355.1 of Cnephaeus nilssonii. Lineage (NCBI taxonomy): Eukaryota > Metazoa > Chordata > Mammalia > Chiroptera > Vespertilionidae > Cnephaeus > Cnephaeus nilssonii. The sequence goes on from NC_137082.1 coordinate 23,484,549, forward strand.
TTCGAGTACACCATCTCTCATGCATCTGTAGAAGCACACTTCTTTTTTTCTTCTGTTTGTTTTTTAAAAGGAGTTAATATTTTTATTTTTAAAAGGTTAATTTAAACTTTATTTTTCAATTGTAGTTTACATTCAATATTAGTTTGCGTGTCATCCTTGCGCAGGGGCCATGCTAATCTTCTCTGTATCGTTCCAATTTTAGTATATGTGCTGCCGAAGCGAGCACAACATTCAATATTAGTTTGTATTAGTTTCAGGTGTACAGCATAGTGGTTAGGCAATCATGTACTTTGCAAAGTGTTCCAATATTGCCAGCACCCACCTGGCACCATACATAGTTATTACAATATTAGAGGCCCAGTGCATGAATTCGTGCACCAGTGGGGTCCCTCAGCCTGGCCTGTGAGATTGGGCAGAAATCAGTTCTCCAACATCCCTTGAGGGGTCTTGGATTGTGGAGAGGGCACAGACCAGGCCAAGGAACCCCACCAGTGCATGATCAGGGTCCAGGAGGGATGTAGGAAGTTGGCCAGCTGGGGAGGGACCATGGGAGGGCTCCAGGGCGTGTCCAGCCCATCTCGCTCAGTCCAGATTGGCCGGACCCCAGCAGCAAGCTAACCTATTGGTTGGAGTGTCTGTCCCCTGATGGTCAGTGCATGTCATAGCAAGTGGTTGAGTGGCCTTAGCATATCATTAGCATATTACGCTTTGATTGGTCGAACAGGAGACTGGATGACTGGACACTTAGCATATTAGGCTTTTATTATATAAGATTATAGAACATATTCTCTGTGCTATACTTTATATCCCCGGGATTAACTGCCAAGTTGTACTTCTTAATCCCTATACCTTTTTCACTCAGCCCCTCAAACTTCCTCTACTCTGTCAGCCATCAATCTGCTTTCTGTATCTATGTGTCTGTTTCAACTTTGTTGATTAGATTCCACATGTAAGTGAAATCATATGGTATTTGTCTTTCTCTGATTGGCTTATTTTACTTAGCATAATACTTTCCAGGCCCATAATACTTTCCAGGTCCATCTATGCTGCTTCACTTTTTTTAATGGCCAAGTAACATTCCATTATACATACTATTGTGTACCTCCACATTTTTATCCACTCATCTATTGATGAGCATTTGGGATGCTTCCACATATTGGCTATTCTAAATAAGCTGCAATGAACATAGGGATGAATATATTCTTTCAAATTAGTGTTTCAGGTTTCTTTGGATATACGCCCAGAAGTGAAATTGCTGGGTCATAAGGCAGTTAGTTCCATTTTTAATTTTTTGAGGAACCTCCATACTGTTTTCCATAGTGGCTGCATCAGTCTGCGTTCCCACAAACAGAAAGCATACTTCTTATCTTGCACCTTCAAAATGTCTAGATACCAATTTAAAGTGAGGAAAGAAGACTCATAAACATCATCAGCAATAACCAACATCAAAGGAAAAATTATAAACGGAACTTCAGTTAGTATGTTGTCAGGTCCTACAGAATCACAATGAGAACTGTGATGATGGAAATTTTTCTGCAGGAAAAGAGCACAAAAGAGTGCAAAAGGGACCTGACTCACGAGCCTATTATGGTGACAATTTAGTGTACAATAGCCGAAGTAACAATTGCTTCCTATTCATTTACCTATGTTGGGAACAGAAAGTTACTTCCAAAAGCCCATATTTTGATAATTGCCTCAGTGAGCTACCACTTTAAAGGAAAAAAAGCATCTGCTGACACTGGAATTGTTCCAGTGAAAGGGTAGTCAACATTGGAACAATTTGGGTGAATTTTACCAATTGAATGATGAGGAAGAAGAAACCCAATTATGTCTAAATATAAATTAAAACAATCCTACAGAATTAGCCAGTGGGATGGCACCTTTCTAATGAAATTATGCTGGTGTAGGAGAGAGGCTAACTTATGGATTAACAATTTTTATTGAAAGTTTTCTCTGTCAAAGATGTAGGCGCAGGCACTTAGGCTAATTTATGAAGTTGATGTTCTAAGATGTTAGAGATTTCAGTGCTGAGATTGATGGTGAGCTCCACTTTTATGGTCTGAATTGTGTGCCCCACAAATACCTATGTTGAAGCCTTCACCCTCAATGTGGCCATATTGGAAACTAGGGGCCTAGTGCACAAAATTCGTGCACTGGGGGTCAGGGGTCCCTCAGCCCAACCTGCCCCCTCTCACATACTGGGAGCCCTCAGGGGATGTCCTACTGACGGCTTAGGCCCGCGCCCCACAGGGAGCGTACCTAAGCCGCAGTCTGGCCTCCCTTTGTGGGAGGCAACCGGGCTGGTCAAGGGAAGGCACCAGCCCCATCACCCCACTGCTGCAGCCACTGCCAGTCACCGCAGCCACCAAGGTGTTTTCATCAACACGGACTCCAGTCCCTTCACCAAGAAAAAATGACAACTTTCTTTAGGCATTTTCAAGATGTGTCTTTCATAGGATATGGATTTCTTTATTTATTTTTTATCCTCACCTGAGGGTATGTTTCCATTGACTTTTAGAGAATGTGGAAGAGAAAGGGAAAGACAGAGAGAAACACTTTGATTGGTTGCCTCCTGCATGAGCCCTTATCTGGGCACTGGCCAGGGAGGAGCCTGCAACCTAGGTACATGCCTTTGATCAGAATCAAACCCAGACCCTGCTGCCTGCAGGCTGAGGCATTATCCACTGAGTCAAACCAGCTAGGGCAGGATATGACATTTGTTAGCCTTCCAGCAGCGGACCTTCATTTTTTTCTCCAGAAGTGTGGTAGAAAAACCCTAGATCACCTTTTTAGATTCTTATTACCCAAGTTACTAAGAATATTACCAGTGGCATACAGGAAGCTTAGCCAATGTGCAGTCAGAAAAGGTGTTTCCTCTATAGTTCACACCAATGGAGGGCTGGGCCCTGCCCAGGCCTAAAGCCTCTGGCCGAAGCTTTAGGCCTGGGCAGGCCTCTCCAGCTCCCTCTGATCACCGGCTCAGCCCCTGCCCAGGCCTGCCCAGACCGAAAGGCTCTTGGGCAGGAGTGGACCCCCAGCTCCCTACAATCAATTGCAGGGGGTCTGCTCCTACCCAGGCCGAAAGCAGACCCCAAGCTCCCTGCCCAGGTGATCAATCGCAGGGGGTCTGCTGGTGTACCAGGCCGAAGAAACCCCCAGCTCCCTGCAATCGATGGCAAGGGGTCCGCTCGTACACCAGGTCAAAAGCCCCCTGCAGAGGCTTTTGGCCTGGAGCTGGAGTGGACACCCAGCTCCCGGCTTTCGATGGCAGGGGAGCTGAGAGTCTGCTCGTGCACCAGGCCAAAAGCCTCCGGTGCCTCTCAAGGGCCGGATAGGCCCGCCCCCCGCGCCTCTCAATGGCTGGATAGGCCACCCCGAGTCCCGCCCCCCAGCTTCCCGCCGGCCCAATCGTGGGCATAGCAGAGTGATGGTTATTTGCATATTACCCTTTTATTAGGTAGGATAGGGTCTTTAAGTAATTATGTTTAAATGAAGTCATAAGAGTGGGGCCCTAATCAAATGAAACTGGGGACTTTATAAGCAAAGGAAGAAACCCCAGGAATGCATATGCACAAAGGGAAGTCACGGTCATGACCCTGAGAAGGTAGCCATCTGTGAGGCAGGAAGCCAGGCCTCACAGGAAACCAACCCTGCTGGCACCTCTTGGACTTCTTGCCTCCACAACTTTGAGGGAAGAAATGTCTGCTGTTTAAGCCACCCAGTCTGTGGTATTTTGTTATGGTGATCTGAGCAGATTAATACACCCACACAGCAACAATTCTCAAGTGTGAGTGTGGCTAATTCAGGTACTTTATCATAAGTCAGTATCACTTAGCATTCTCCTTTCAATCGATAGAAAAATGTTCAAATGTAAGTGAGAAATGGTTGAGATTCCCAAATTGTAACTATGTTTGGGTGAATTTTAAAATGATTGATGTGAATTACGTCTGACAAGTATCTTTCTCCTCTCAATTTAATTTCATTGCCTATCAGTTACATTGATCTACATGAATTTTCCCTCTGCCTTACTTTCCTTTCAACTGTAAATAAGTTTGATACCTTTAGAGTTGCCAATGAACTACCACTCAAGCATATTTTTTTATAAGGACTTTGCAATATCACAGGAAAAGCTTTGGTCTTTTAATTCCAGAATGCTTTTGACATTCATCCCAGAAAAAAAGAGGTGATCTGAAGAAAGTGCAGATGAGGCATTCTAGTACATAATTTTTAGGTTTTCTAGAGCTCACTAAAGACATGTATATAATAAAGTTGTCTCCGGGTTTTTTTACGAGGGTGATCCATTCTTTCAGCATAGTCCTGAGCACTGATATTGAACTAACAGAAACAAGGTAGGCAACTTATACAATTTCCAAAGTCCTCATTTAATCAGTCTTAAGCCAACCCCTTCCATGACCCTTTAGTTTCTCTAACTAGCTTTCAAAATATCCTGCTCCTCTGTGAGCCCTTTTAGGAAGAAACACTTTAACTTTATTGCAGTGTCTTCAGAGCCTCATATTCATTCCATTCTCCATAAATACAAATTGAAGTATATTGAAGACTACCTGAACTAATTAATATTTTGTCCCTTAAATACTAGATTCAGTAATAAAACTACAACAGAATTATAGCTATTTTGTCCTAACTGCATTTTAAAGTCACATTTCATTTGTTCTCTGAGACCCAAAGAGGACATGTATTTCCCTGCAAAATGGAGCAACTCTATAAATTCATGATGGCTCCTTCAAACAAAACAAGAATAGAAAAGTGGATCCATTTAACCAGACAATAAAAATTAAGTTACTTCTATTTTGACTAAAGAAAACATCTTCTTTAAGAGAGAGTTTCAAAACTGCAAATTACAATTTAAAATGATAGCTGAAGGGCATAATCTACAGGAAGGCAATTTTTGTAAGATATATTAAACTTGAACTTTTCTATTATATTGGATGAGATTTAGAATCATAGCGTTTTAAAACTTGAAATAAGGAAGGGGCTTTTGAGAGCTCCCATTGAAAAGCAAATCACAGAAAGAACTCTTTTCTGTGTGTAAAATATGCAGATTTGCCTTTGAAAGATGGAGCAGCCATTTCCCCAGAGATTTATGTACAAAGTGAGTTTCAAATAAAGATGCTGATAATAAAAATTTTTGTTCTCTTAATATCTTTTTTTTTTTTAAAGACAAACTCCACAAATCAGTAAACGGGCATCCATCATCTACGGTGGCTCTGCTAACAATCTTACGCGTTGCCATGGCACCACAATAGGGTTGCTAGCAGGCTTGTCCACCTGGGAGAAATCATGCATTGCATCCTCCATACCACTCAGTATTGGAGTCTCCACATTTAGTTAATGCCTTTTTCCCCCTATCCTGACACTAGATAAATAGTTCTGTGGAATAGAAATACAACAGCAGTAGCAAGAGTTTTAGAATCAAACAGACCATGTTTGCATTCAGCTTTGCCATTTTACTAAACAGGTGGTCTTGGTCAGCCACTCTGTCCCTCTCAGGTTCGAATGAATGACTAGAAAAACGATGCCTGTTTGTGGCACTGTTGCAGGAGTTAGAGACAGTGCCCCTAATCTAAATACTATATCTAGTACACAGGGGACACTCATCTGTAATTATTCGCTTTGTACATAGAATTGGCCAATTTGTCATCAAGCTATAGTTTCTCAGTTTCTGTCTGGATTGAGTTGTGATGTTGGTCTGTTTTTTTTGTTTGTTTTTTATGCCCTGAGGAGATCCAAACTGGTTTGTATCAGGTCATGTGAAAAATAGCACTAGACATGTACACATACATACTGCTTCTTTAAGCAATTTATCCACCCATAAGAACTATCCCCTAAATGCACAGGAGTTATTTACTCTGATAAATATCATGAGCAATTAGGTCCACAATGTTTACTGAAAACTACTCTGTGTCAGGCACTTTATCAGATGTCTGGGCAGCAGCAGTGAACCAAGTAGTCAAATTCCTGGACTTCATGGTATCATAGAGAAAACAGAAATTTAAAGATACTTTCAAGCCCCCTTCCACAGATTATTTTATTTTTATTTTTTACTCTTCTTTCTTCCCAGGATAATTTAGCTATCAATTTCCTCATCTTGGTTCTCAATTATAGGACACTATTTCCAGCTAATGTAATACAGCTCCAAGATCACATATTTGTATTAGTATGTAGTGCTCTGTTGCCAAAAAGTAATTAGACAACTGTAGTGAAGATTTTTGAGCAAAGGAGAAAAACGGAAGGGGAATAGAAATTGATGTCACTTGGTTGACCCAGGGTAAATATATATAGTAAATAATCTGCCAAATTATGTATTCTCAGTCTTCATATTGATCAGCTTGCCTTTAGTGATAGAGATCCTGAGCATAGACATTCTGTATCTTACACACTTGGTCATCCAGACTGGATCTCTTAGTAGGAATACACTGGTCAGTCTGCACAATGACATTATGGATTTTAAAATTTTGAAATGTACATATATTTTTCTTATCCATTCAGATTCCCACCTTTAGTACTAGTTAACTTACTTTCCCTATCTTAAAATGTGCATGAATTTTATATCTATTTGGGAATAGTTGTTGAAGTTTTATAATGATCACATTGAAGTACATGGTTTAAACTGTAATTTGAAAGATAAACCAGATATACAGAAAATTAGAGTGAATCCCATATGCCTTTTAATCTGAATAATTTAATATTTTTTTCCCAAAATTTGGCTACCTTTGATTCATGTATCTAATTTTTCTCTTCTTTCTAATCCTTACCTGAGGATGTATTTTTATTGATTTTCAGAGAGAGATGAGGGGAGAGAGAAAAACATCAATGTGAGAGAGAGACATCTATGGGTTACCTCCAATATGTACCCCAATGGGGGATGGAATCCCACAACCTAGGTATGTGCCTTGACTGGGAATCAAACCTGCAACATTTTGGTGTATGGGACAAACTAACTGAACCACCCAGCCAGAGCTTCTTTTCTTTTTTATATAACGTAGTATTTGTTTTAATGTGGATAATTTTATTTTCTACTTAACTATCTAGTAATTTGACAAATATAGATGACTATGAGACAAATATATCTTTGTGCATTAACTTAATGAATCCAACAGAATTGCATATTATGTTTACTAGATAGTGTGTATAAGAATTTTTGTGGCACCAGATCTTTTAATAGCACCAAACTGGAAACAAACCAACTGCTCATCAATAAATAGTAGAGTAGAAAATCAGTTGTAGCATATTCAGTAATGGCATATGATCCAGTGGTAACTATGAAAGATCTACAATTTTACACAACATCATGAATGAATCTCATGAATATAATGTTCAGTGAATAAAGCCACATATAAAAGTGTCCACTGTATGATTCTATTTACTCCTAAGCAGACTGGACTAATATAGGGTGTTAGAACCCAGGACACTGGTAATTCTTGTAGCCTGTGGGAGAGTAATGACTGGACAGGACCATGAGGAAGTTTCTGGGCTGCTGGTGATGCTCAACTTCTTGATCTTGTTGCTAGTTTTCTAGATGTGCTCATTTTGTAAGGTTTAATTTATGATTAATTTCTTATAGATTAATTAATTCTTATTTGTACATGTTTCAGTACATATGGCAGACTTCTATAAACATTTCCAAATAAAATATAGGTCTCTCGCCTAACAGGTGGAAGTGGGGAGAACTGGTCAAAAAATCTATGAGAAGAGCCGGACTGGTGTGATTCAGTGGTTGAGTGTTGGTTGACTCATGAACCAGGAAGTCATGGTTTCATACCTGGTCAGGGCACATGCCTGGGTTGCGGGCTCGATCCCCAATGTTCATGTGCAAAAGGCAGCAGATCAACAATTCTCTCTCATCAGTGATGTTCCTCTCTCTCCCTCTACCTTCCTGTGTCTGAAATAAATAAAAACATTTTTTAAAAAATCTATGAGATCATTAAGTTCAGTATGATCATTAACTCTAAAAGGATCTAAGAAGCAAGATAAGTCTGATCTCTATCCTTCAATATAAGCACCTTTTCTTAATCCCTTGATTTATAACTTTTTCTTTTGAAGATAATTGAATTCAGTGGCTGATGCCAGGGAACCCCAGTAATTGAATCAGCATGTTTTTGAACAAAGTTCTTTTATTGTCCTCCTTTAATGGTTTGTATGCTTGCTGTCACAGAAATGGACAATGCAGCGTTTTAGCTAAAAGCCTCCCAAGTTATGAGTAAACAGGTTGCTTATACAGGATATTTTAGTGACCTGGTTCACTGGGATTGTCTAGTTTAAACAGAAAGCAGAATCTAAATGAATGACTTTGTTGATTAATTCATCCATCAATCAGAGAGCATCTACTGTATTCTAGGCCCTGTACTTAGATAGTAGGGACAGGAAAAAGCAACATCCAATCTTGTCTTTATGGAATTAGTGTTCTAACCAGGGGTGAACTCATTGAACAAATACCTAAAATGATGGGCTATCCCATAAGAGTGAATTATGCATAGGGCTTTGAAGTAACAGACAAAATGAGTAAGTGTTCTGTTCTAGGGATTAGAAAAAGACTTTATGGAGAGGGTAACATTTGTACTTGGTCATAAAGAATAAGGTGTAGCTTTCAAAAAGGAAAAAGAAAAGGGTAAGTCCAGCCTGAGGGAACAGACTTTGCAAAGTCATCACTGTGAAAGTGCACACTATGTGATGTGCTAAAGGGGAGGAGTGGGAGTTAAGGACAGTAAGGGTGTTTGAGGCTGGATTATAAAAGCATAGAGGATGCTATTGGTGACCTACTCAGATCTTTGCCTGGCCATTGCATTCTTTCTCCAGCTGCTGTGAGTGTTGGCTAATCTCTTCCCCCTTCTCCAGTTAATTTCCCTGGGTCTGTAGGAACCACCTCACCCAGAAATGCCTGAGAGGATAGACCTCACCTCCTGGGCCTGTGGTCGGCAAACTGCGGCTTGCGAGCCACATGTGGCTCTTTGGCCCCTTGAGTGTGGCTCTTCCACAAAATACCATGGCCTGGGCGAGTCTATTTTGAAGAAGTGGCATTAGAAGAAGTTTAAGTTTAAAAAATTTGGCTCTCAAAAGAAATTTCAATCGTCGTACTGTTGATATTTGGCTCTGTTGACTAATGAGTTTGCCGACCACTGCACTGGGCCATGCTGGCCAGGGCCGATATAACTTCTTGATACACAATTTGAGGAGTGGGGTGTGTGTGTGTGCGCGCGCGCGCGCGCGCGTGTGCACGCACACACAATTCTAATTATTGAAGAGGATACAATTATGTGATTGCATCTGGGAAAAATAGAAAGATAATTTTATCTTCCCTGTTTTTATTGTCATTGCATTCCAGAATTTTCCTGTTTATTTAATTTTTTGACGATAGTGGTTTTATCATGTTTCTTATTGTTAGGGTTTGGCAGGTGACTGAGGGCTGTGAAAAAATTCACAACTAAAAGAAGAGATGCACAGAGGAAGTTTATTTTAAGTTTCAAGAGAAGAAAGGGCCAGTGCATTGCTAATTAATACAGAGCCAGAAACAAAGGGTGGCTCCCTTTTAAGCCCTGGCTGTTGTTAAGTGACAAGGAAGGGAGGAGGATTTGGGGCTGAAGTTGAGTTTGCTTATTTTTCAGCAGATCACCTTGCAGATGTCCTAGCAGGTATCTCTATCAGCATTTTCCCCAAGCCTGTATAACATGCTCAGAGCAAACCTTATAAAGAGTTCAAAAGAGGCTTGTTAGAAGTGGAGGTGGGAGGGGGACTTTCTACCAACTAGGAACTCCTTGGTGTGAATTATCCCTGAGTTGTAAAAACAGCAGAGAGGAGGGGTATGCAAGAACTTAGCCTTGAGCAGAGCTTATCTTGTCTTGCAGGTTGAACAGAGGAGCTGTTTGAATCAGAGCAGCTAGCAAACTTGGGGTTTAATTACCAGGTCTCAAAAGTTGTGGAAAGCCACAGTAAAGAAAAAGACCTTTTTTTTTTGTTGTTGTTCTTACACTTACAGCAGTAATTACTTCTCATTTCCATGTACTTTGAAAAAAATTCTTATCCTATAGTTCATTATTTCACAATATTATTAGAACTAGAGCTTTAATAATTGATAATAACGAAAAAGGTTATTAACTCTCATTGGTGACCTACTGCGGATTGCTTGAACAATGTAATGAAGTTTCATATTTGAATGCATATTTTCTATCAATCTAAAAATTTGAAGATAAGGCATTATTTTATCATCTGTACTGCAGCATTAATGGTCTTGTTTAGAATGGATATCTTTTGGAGTTTAGTTTACAGAATCTCTCCCCCTTTGTAACTGATAACAGCTCTTTGCTTATCCTTTGGCATGCTCCCTGACCCCTATCCAAAGTGGAACTAGAGGATTTATGGAATTCCTAATTGGGTGCCCTAGCCCAAACAGCTAGTTGAGTGATTAGAATAAAACAAGCTGGGATATTGAATCTTTCTTTAAGAAATTTGTTCTGGCAGACCAATTTAGGGGTGAATGCAATTGAAGCTGAGGTTCCTTGCCTTCTTGAAGCCTGGCACGTTAAATCTCCCCTCCATTTTTGGAGCCTCCCAGTAAGTAGTCTTTATCTTTCTTCTTAAGAGAAAACATCTGTCTGTCATGGGGACCTTACATCCTCCCAACTCTCAAAAGTTTGTTGAGTGACTGAATGAAGGCAAGGATCTTATAATCACTGGCTATCTTTAGCGTATAAAAGTATTTGGTATATGTTGTCCTAGGCATGGACACCTTTGGTTTGGTCCACCCTACAGCTCTTTCTCTCAGCTTCCGTCATCTACATGTTAATGGGGATCCAGCAAGTTACTGCCAGGGCACCTTAACTTGTGGCCTAAGTAGATTTGAACAGAGTGGCCAGTAAGTCACCAAAAATTCTGAATGGGGGGACAATCTGAAAACATAGTATGTTCAATTGGCATTCTGTGGATCACATTTCCATACAAAGATCTTTCCTATGCATATATGAATTTGGTCAAATTACTTGACTTCCCTAAGCTTCAATTTTCACATCAGTAAAATGGAGACCACAATATCTACTTCCTGGGGTGGTTTAAAATATTAAATGTGATAATGAGTATGAAGAACCTTATACAATTCCTAGTAGTATACAGTTTAGCTTCCTCTTATTCTTTTGTGTAGATCATCCTTTATAAAATACTAGAGGCTCAGCACACAAAATTGTGCATGGGTAGGGTCCCTAGGCCTAGCCTGTGATCAGGGCCATTTTTCATCCATTCCCTGGCCACCACTGCCACCAACAGCAACCCAATTCTCCTTGCAGGCCCTTGTCCTGCCCCGCCGCCTCTGTCAGCCAGCCAGTTCCCTTCCCCGGCCCCGGGTCCCACCCCATCTCCACTGCCAGCCACCAGGTTCCCCTCGCTGGCCCCCTACCTCATAATGATTGGTCAAGCAGTCGTTCTGGTCATTACGCTTATGGTATGGCCTTTTATTATATATGATCTGATTTTGGGGTTCCTGAATCATCTTTACAGCAGATACCACACAAAACTCCTATTATGTGCCAAGTGCTTTGTTAAGAATCTTATTCAGTATGAGTAATCTGAATTCTCATATGCCACCATACTAAGTGATTTTAAAAAAAATTCTTGTTGATTTTTGAAAGAGGGAGAGAAAGAGAGAGAGAGAGTAAGAGAGAGAGAGAGAGAGAGAGAGAGAGAGAGAGAGAGAGAGAGAGAAACATTAATTTGTGACTTGTTGTACCACTTATGTATGCATTCTTTGGTTAACTCTTGTATGTGCCCTGACTGGGGATCGAACCCATATATCTGGATGACACTCTAAGCAACTGACCCAGCCAAAGCTTGACTGATTTATTTCTCACAGCAATATCCTGGATAGATATTTCTAGTATTTTACAAATGAAGAAACCAATTGAAGACACTGGGCTGAGATGTACTCCATCCAATCTCTTACATTTTCTTCAGCTACGGTCCTTGTCTGGTGCCTTCTCAATCTTGTGCATCTTGGCTCACAACAAAAATAATATTTCTATGGCTCATGGGGATAAATGGATGAAGCTGCTCACAGCTGGAGGTGACTGGACCTTGTTGCTCTGCTTGGCTCACACTCCATCTAGTGCCCCCTTATAGCTTAGAGTATAAGTATTCCAATTGTGCAAAGGTGCACAGTTTGGGGTGATTTTAGAATGATTTTTGACAATAAAATTTGGGTGGGTGGGGGATATTTTTCTGGTAAACACTTTCTCTCGGGTAACCAGCACACAAAACCTTCACCCGTTGCCATGGAAAATGGACAGAGACAAAGTACAAAGCTGATCTCTAGTATTATGCCATTTTATAAATCAAGGCTAATTCTACTTGTTAAACTCCTTCATTTTGCTGTCATGTTCCATGTGTCCTTTCCTAATGTAGTAATCAAATACCTAGGTTTCTAGGTTTCTAGATTAGCAATAAACATAAAATTGTTTTAGAATCCATCTCCCCATTTCCTCTACTACATTTTCTTTGTCACGAGTCAGAATTCTCTAAGAAAACAAAACGTTTTTGATATGCAGCAGATGTTTGATTCTGGAACAAAAGTGTTTTGCCCAGCGTTGGTGGGAGACCACTTTGGCAGCCTTTGTTTTTGCAGTGCCTGGGAAAGAGAAACATGCCCAAAGCTACATTACTGAAGAGAAGAGCTGTTTTTAAAAATGTGAATAATTAACTTATTAAAAAACTCTAATGGAAGGGAACAGCAATAGACCTGTTGAAAAATGAGGAAGGCCCTAGCTGGTTTGGTTCAGTGGATAGAATGTCTGCTGTGGACTGAAGGGTCCCGGCTTTGATTCTGTTCAAGGGCACATACCTCGGTTGCAGGCTCTTCCCTGGCCAGGCCCTGGTTGGGGCTTGTGCAGGGGGCAACCAATCAATATTTCTCACTGTCTTTCACTCTCTCTAAAAATATCCTTGGGTGAGGATTAAAAAACAACAAAACAAACAAACAAAAGAGAGAAAGAAAGAAAAGTGAGGGAGGAATACACTTGTCAGTAAATCTTTAGAATTGGCATAAAGCTATAATGAGGGAAGACCACAAATTTTTACAGAAGACCTGCTATGTGTATGGGAGTGACTGTGCTTCCCTAAATTCCACAATTAACTTGGATAGCATTTATTCGGACCCCTATGTAAGAGATGCTATTGGTTTCCTTGCCTAAAGGCCGGACCAACTGTGCTATAATCCCAGTACCAGCACTGCCCACAGTATTGAGTGAAGCTTGACTTCAGCTAAACTATAGCCTTTCTTTGTTCCTTCTCTTGCCCTATCCTGCTTTCTCCACTCCCTTTCTCCTCTAACAAATGGTCCAATCTCAGGCTGTGCTTCTTGGGAACCTGACTCAAGACACTTTATTTTACTGATGGGATAATTTAATGGAATCACACAGAGGTTAGACATTGAGTGAAGATAACCCAGCTGGTACATGAAAGAACTGGTATTCAAATCTCAGCTTTTCTAACTTTACCAAGCTATTTCTTAATGTAGTTTTCATGTAGAGTTGGTAGCTGGGATAATTAAAATACTCTTCTATCTTTCTACATTTCAGTTCTAACACCATGCTGGTGACTATGGATCAAGTCTTACATATATCTGAACTAGAAGCCTGGTGCACAAAATTTGTGTACTCGGGGGGCGGGGAGGGTCCCTCAGCCTGGCCTGCACTGTCTCTCAGTCTGGGAGCCCTCAGGGAGCGGGCCTAAGTCGTCAGTCAGACATCCTTAGTGCTGCTGCGGAGGCGGGAGAGGCTCCCACCACTGCCCCTGCACTCACCAGCCATGAGCCTGGCTTCTGGCTAAGCAGTGCTCCCCCATGGGAGCACACTGACCACCAAGGAGCAACTCCTGCATTGAATGTCTGCCCCCGGTGGCTAGTGCACGTCATAATGACCAGTTGTTCCACTGTTTGGTCAATTTGCATATTAGCCTTTTATTATATACTAGAGGCCCAGTGCATGATTGAATCATGCACGTGTAGGGTCCCCTACACGCTTTCATTTTTTGCGGTGCAGCTGGGTGCCTGTCCGCTGGTGCCGGAACAGACAGGCACCCAGCTCCCCCACTTTTGATGGTCCGCGGCCGCTGAGGGGGGCTACCCTGCTGTTGAGAGGTGCAGGGGGCGGGAGTCCCGCCCCCTGCGCCTCTCAACGGCCGCTGAGGGGGGCTGCCGTGGACACCTGGCTACCCTGCCGTTGAGAGGCGCAGCTGGGTGTCCGCGGCAGGCCCCCTCAGCGGCCGCTGATCTGGCCGTTGAGAGGCACAGGGGGCGGGAGTCCCGCCCCCTGCACCTCTCAACAGCAGGTTAGCCCCCCTCAGTGGCAGCGGATCCGTGCCTCTCAATGGCCGGATAGGCCACCCTGAGTCCCGCCCCCCAGCCTCCCGCCGCCCAATCGTGGGCGTAGCGGAGTGATGGTAATTTACATGTTACTCTATTATTAGATAGGAAGATTGCTGGTTCCAGATTGTCAGTAACTTCTTGGATGTCCAGGACACCTCAAACTCCACATATCTAGATCTGAGGACATTATTTTCCCTCAAAGCTGCCTTTTTTGTAGCCTGCTCTAACTCATTTAATGGAAACTCCATCCTTCTAGCTGCCCCAGCCCAAAGCCTTGAGGTACTCTTGATTGCTCTTGTTCTCTCCTGCCCTACCTCTAATCAATCAGAGAATCAGTGCTGTTTTATCTAAATTCCAGATGCAGTCAGAATCTGATCAATTCTCTTAACCTGCACCACTACCACCATGATCTGAGCTGCCATTATCTAATCTGGATAGGGGCTATAGTGTTTTAACTGGCATCTCCCTGATTTTTCCTCCATTTAGCTAATTTTAACAACAGCCAGAGGAATCCTTTTAATGTGTAACTTAGATCACTCTGCTTGCTCTCACTTCCTTTAGAGTAAAAGGCAAGGCTTACATTGACCTACAAGACCCTATGTAATATGCCCTGCCACCTCCCATTACCTCTCTGATATCTCTCTTACTGCTATTTCCACTCCCTCAATCCACTCCCGCACACTGGCCTCCTTGGTGTTCCTCAAGCACATTGGACACGCTTTTGCAATACAGCCTTTGCACTGGCTATTCCCTTTGCCAGGGACACTGTTTTCTCAGGATATTTGCATGACTTCTTCTCTCATCTTCTTTGAGGTTTTACTCAAATATCACTTTTTTTTTTTTAATTTACCCTGGCTGGTATGGTTCAGTGGTTGAGTATCACCCTATGAACCAGGAAGTCACAGTTTGATTCCTGGTCAGGGCACAAGCCTGGGTTTCTCGCT
The DNA here is from genome assembly GCF_951640355.1 of Cnephaeus nilssonii. Taxonomy (NCBI): domain Eukaryota; kingdom Metazoa; phylum Chordata; class Mammalia; order Chiroptera; family Vespertilionidae; genus Cnephaeus; species Cnephaeus nilssonii. The sequence continues at coordinate 23,499,855 of NC_137082.1, forward strand.
CAATCCCCAGTAGGAGGTATGCAAGAGGCAGCCAATCAATGATTCTCATCATTGATGTTTCTATCTCTCTCTCCCTCTCCCTTCCCCTCTAAAATAAAAATTTATATATATTTTTAAAATAAATAAAATTGTACCCCAAACTTAACTAACAATCAATTTCCTTTAGCTTACTTAACTTTTTTTTATAAAACAGCTCTTACCTTCTTCTAATATACAATGATATTGATTATTAAGTAACTTATTTTTCTTTTCTTCTCTCTCTATCCCCACTAGGATGAGATCACACAAAGGGAGAGATATTTGTTTCTAATCACTGCTCTAATCCTTGCACCTGGAACAGACTGTCACATAGTAGCACTCAATAAATATATGCTAAATGAATGAAGGAAACTTACCTCTTTCAGTTTGACCATCTGTCTTTGGGCCAAAATTGGAGCTGTGTAGAATAATATTTTGGAGTTGAATGACTAATGTAATGAGTTAAGAAAAATGTTTCTGAGTAAGTCATTAAAATGGAGATTGTACACATGCAAACATACACACATCCAGACTCAAAATTTTCATTCCTGTTATCAAATTGTTCTGTGTGTCCCTTTTACATGAAAATTTTTCTTTAAGGTGTTGTACTTCATCATTGAGGCATTGAAGGATTGCATCGCTTATCAGTCAATGACTTTGGCAAATTCTCTTTTGTTTGATTAGCAACTAAACAAGAGCACAATAAAAAATCAGTTATTTATGAAATTTCAAATAAAACAATTCAATAGTCTGTTTTAAGTTGTATTACCCATCCGCTGTTTCTTTTCTTTTTTTCTAGGTTAGCATGTTTATTCCGTCAAAGGAAATCATATTATTCTTACGTCAAATGGGAATACTTCCTGAGATTGTGGGGCACTATAAAATTAATATTCACACATGACTAAAATATTGCACTATTTACAGTTTGCTTGGTTATCATGTAGTCCCAAGTTTCTATGGAAGGAATTATAACAAACATCTTACAAGAAAACATGTAAACATATGTATTATATGCATAAAAAGGACTGGAGAGAAACATCTCAAAATACTACCCTGTTCTCTCTGAGGGGCAGAACTGGGGAATTTATATCAATTTCCTGTACACATTTCTTCTGAGGATTTCTATAGGCTCTGGAACATTTGTGTTCAGGTGAGTAAAAGTTTCAATCCCCATCACAGGTCCTTCCTCCACTTTTAAAACTTTCACATTCTTTTATCTTAAAAAAAGGAAGTATCAACCCAAATATCCTTAAAATGCCCTTTCTAGACTCATTCTACTTCAGTTATATTTTTTTCCAACTACTTTGATAGCTGTGAAGTTTGGTCTTTTATACATTTCCGAAGGCTATGCTTTTACAAGTGACAGAATTGTTCTTTTGGGTAGTACAAACTGTGCTGTTGGAGGGTTGTAAAGTATTGGCTGCGTCAAAACTTGTGACAAATTCTGAATGGTCCCTTGGTGATCAACAGTGATGACTGTCCCCATGGAGATGAAATCCCATCTGTCACAATACTGATTCTGGAGTTGAATGTGTTCCTGGCCCCTCGAGCAATCAGATATTGCCCCAAAATAGCTTTGTAGAAAGTAAGTGATCATTGACAGAGGTCATGCCCCATACATATTAAAAGTTCTGGGTCACAGGTATATTTCAAAGCAGAGTCTGGAACTCCTTAATTATTGGTAGCATCTTTCAAACTGCCAAGGAAGGCCCTTCAAACTAATCAAATTTAAGATAAAAAAAGTAGTTTCCATTTTGGCATCATTTCTCTTTGTGGATGCAGCATTTTGCAAATTCAAATAGCCTGCAATCTATATCCTAGAGGAACACAGTGAGGGTTACCTTGAAAACACTGCTGAACTTGCCATTCACTTAAGCAGGTGGGATCCCTCCTCACTCCCCTACCCACAATGACTTCAACAAGAAATGATGTTAACTATCTCTATATATAAAAGGCTAATATTCAAAGTGTCCCCTCAGGAGTTTGACCAGTAGACCGAGAGTTTGATCGCTTGCTATCACATGCACTGATGACCAGGGGGCAGTGCGAAACATGGCAGGCAACCAGAAGCAGCTTCAGGGCATTGAGGGAGCGAGGGAAGGAGGAGGCGGGGAGGCGGGGAGGTGGGGAGGCAGGGAACCTGGTCAGCCCTGATTGCTGGCCAGGCCTAGGGATCCTACCCATGCACAAATTTTGTGCACCAGGCCTCTAGTAGGGTTAATAATAGGAGAAGGGGAGAGAATTAACTTTAATCACTACTAACGAAACTTTTGAGAGGAAAAATGTACACATATTCTCAAGTGGCTGTAACTGGACCTGCAAATCAAAACCCATATCAATTTTTGTTTTGTTTTGTAGAAAGGAAATCAGAAACTGTGAGGGTACATTATATTGAGCTACATTTAGACATAATAAACTTCAAAAGAGAAGTTTATTTCTTGTATATGACCTAGAATTCTTCCCATCTGAAAACAGGTGCAGAAATGGCTACCTCCAAGTGAGTTACATAAACATATTTCTTGAGGGTGTTTTTCTTCCCTCTCAGATACTTGTTTTTATTCAAGATTGTTACATGGTCAATGAAATGCTAACTTCTATTCCATTCTTTGCTGGAAGGAAGTGCTTATTCATTAATTGGAAAGAAAAGGAAAGAACCCACAGCTGCCCAACTGGTTACACTAACCACTTTCTGTTTTCAACCTCATCTTGCCAAAAATAATGTCTGGCATTATGAGGAGGAGAAAAACAAATACAGTTGGAGATTTGATAAAAATCAATTCATTTTAGCATTGCGTTAGTTACTTTTATGAAGGAAAAAAAAAAACACCAAAGAAGTGGTTGTGTATCATAACCACAGGTATTAAAATATGAAATGTCTGCTTATTTCAGTTCCTGAGTTCTGCCTTAGCCAAAAGTTAGTTTTCCTGGAAGATGTATAAAGACCCTTGGATTTCTAGAAAACTCTTTAGTGAACACGTCATTATCCTTAACAGGACTCTGATGGTTCTCTAAACGTTACAGATACTTCCTAAATTACTGTTTTTATTTTTGTAAGGACATAGTTTATGCATTAAAAAGAAGTGCTTTCAAATTTTTTCTTGATCAATAGCTTTCTTCTCTCTCTCTCTTTTTTTAGTAACTTAACTAAGAAACAAAGAAAAACAACTTTGAAATTCTATTAAAATAAAACTATTTTTGTATATATTAGAGCCGTGTCTAGTGAATAATAATTTAATTGATTAATACCGATTGTGTGTAGGGTTCTACCACAAAATAAAAAAATAAAATCTTGTGAAAGTCATCCATTTATATTTAATTGTTCAGCAGGTTGTTCAAAGCTAGGAGAATATTTCATATTCTAAAAAGAAAATTGCTAATTCTGTCTCTTCCCTGGCAGTTTCAGTGGCAAGGAATTGTTTCTTACAGTTCAACTTTCTTTTCTTCTTTGGTCCTCAGAATGTGGAATTGATGTGGTCACAACTGCTGCAGGAAAATGCTAATAAAGTGGTTCCTAGGACAGAAGTTAACCTTCTATTTATCCCCTTCTGTGCCTCTTTAAAAATGTCCTCCCTTTTCATAGAATGCTCTTTCTGAATGTTGTCATAATGCCAAATTCTTGTCATCTTCCAATTTTAGCCCAAAAGCCACTTTTCCTCAGCAGCTACCCCTTGCCAAAGTTCCTAATTGAAATTGTAATATTAATATAGTCTTAATATTCTGTATTTCTCAGGTTTTAAAAAAGACACAAAAGTCATGGTGACATAGAAAAAGTAATGTATTCAGGATACGCAAAGAAAAGAAGGAAACTCCTCAATGCTATAAATAGGATGATATGTTTTTATTTTCTGTATACCAATACATCAGGGATAAGTGCATGTGAGATATCAGTTTTTAATTGAAACTTGCGAAAGTGACTTCCCTCTCCTTCACTGTTATAATCTAGAACTAGCTTTTTGCATACTTTCAGTTTTCTTTACTTTTTGGCTCTATTTCATTATGTGTATGCTGTTAATATATTGCATGCTTCTGGAAGGCAGAGCACGTTTCATGCATTTTTGTATTCTCCATTCCATTCAGAAAAGTTCACTGTTTAAAGGGAGCTCTCCACATATGCATGAAGAATGAACATCCTATTTTCCTATTTACAACACTCATGATATATTTTTATTTTCTGTATAGATATCAACTAGTTTTTAATTGAAATTGTAATATTAATATAGTCTTAATAGTCTGTACTTCTCAGGTTTTAACAAAAGACACAAAAGTCATGGTGACATAGAAAAAGTAATGGATTCAGGATACACAAAGAAAAGAAGGAAACTCCTCATTTCTATAAATATCAATTATGTTTTGTTTGTTTGAAATTTCCTTCTGCATAGTAACAGGAAAAGGACTAGAGAGCTCAGAGTCTTTTTAGAGATAGAATCTCCCTTCCCGGTAAATGTGAAAATGTACTCTCAACTTTTTTAGAATAGTTCCCTATGAATAATGAATGTGCTTAAAGGAATATGCTGCAGTTTGTTTCAAGCAAAACTGAAATATAAGTAAAACAAAGGTGGTATATTCCCTCTGTACTTTTTTTTTCCCTTTTAATAGGAGAAAGGGAGATGTGGAATGTTAGGAATTATTTATAAAATTAGCACACATTCCTCTGATTAACACGTTGCCCCACTTTGCTCAATGCTGTAAACACACTATGATAGAATATCTACTTTCACAGGCTCCTGGCTGCAGGGCACACTGGGTAAGCAAAGTTGGATGGTTTTCAAAACTGTCATCCTTAGTAGATTTACAGACACAAAGAGACTGTCATTAAAATTTAGTCAGTGACCCTGAGCTTGGAATAATTTCAAACTGTTACTCTCAGCCAGGGGTGGACTAAAGTCTAAGGAGCGATTAGGGGCAAATAACAAGATTGGATTCTGACAAGCGGGGTGAGAGGTGAGTAGAAAAGAATTGAGATGCTGATTGTATGATGTTAGATAATTTAAATCTAACTAAAGAAATGATTTCTTCTTTGCTGAGCAGTCATAGTTATTCAGCAGGGTCAGCTGCCAGCAGCATGATCATAATCAGCGCTTCTCAAAGTTGGGTGTACATAGAAATCACCTGAGGATCTTGTTAAAATGCAGATTCAAATGCAGCAGGTCTGGCCTGGGCCTGAGATTTCACAGCTCTAACTGGCTGCCAGGTGAGGCTGATGCTGCTGATTCTCAAAACACACTTGAGCTATCAGAATAATAAGGATCTACTAGTACAATTGTGCTAATTCAGTATATGGTGGCTGCATGTGGATATTAAACACTGAATCAAGATGTGCTGTAAGTGTAAAATACACATCAGGTATTTTTATTGAAATACAACTTAAATACCACACAATTACTCCATTTAAAGTGTATAATTGAATGGTTTTTGGTATATTCACAAGGTTGTGTAACCATCACCACTACCTAATTCCAGAACATTTTCATCTCCCCCAAAAAAACTCCATACACTTTTGCTATTACCCACCTCCCATTGCTACTTCCTCCCAGGCTCTGGCAATCCATTTTCTAGATTTTCTTTCTTTATGGATTTGCCTATTTTGGACATTTCATATAAATATAATCATATAATATGTAGCTTCTTTCATTTCTGATACTGTTTTCAAGGTTCCTCCATGTTGTACCATGTATCACTACTTCCTTCTTTTTATGGTTAATTAATATTCCATTATAAGGATATGTCACTTTTGTTTATTCATTTATTTGTTGATAGACATATGGATTGTTTCTACCTTTTGGTGATTATGAATAAGGTTGCCATTAACATTCTTATACAAATATTTGAATCAACATATGTTTTTAGCTCTCTTGAATATATACCTAAGAGTAAAATCACTGGGTCATATGGTAACTCTTTGTTTCGATTTTTTGAGGAATTGTCAAATTGTTTTCCAAAGTGGCTGAACCATTTGACATTCCTTTCAGAAATTTATGAAGGTTCCAATTTCTCTACATTCTTCCTAATACTTGAACCAATATTAATATATTATTATTATTAAGTAAATTCAATATTTTATTGAGATTTCCTTGTTTGTTTGTTTTTTTATGTTTCAGGATCCCATCCAAGATACCACATTACATTGGGTTGTCATATCTCCTCAGGCTCCTCTTGGCTGTTATGGTTTCTCAGACTTTTCTTGTTTGAGAAATTTGACCATTTGAGGAATACTGGTCAGCTATATTTTAATATATTTTTCTGTTAGAATTTGTCTAAAAATTTTCTGATAAACCTGGAATTATAGATAGGTTCGAGGGAGTAATATCACACAGAAAGATAACCACATCATATCAAGGGTGTATACTATTAACATGATTTGGTCATTTTGATTTTGACCTTGATCACTTAGTTGAAAGCACTGTTTCTCAGATTTCTCCACAATAAAGTTATTTATTTTAAAAAATTATACTGATAAGGACTCATATATTTATTTTATATTTTGGGTTATAATCCAATGCCATTTTTATTTTATTTTTTCCTCAAATTATTCCAGGCTTGACAATTGAAGACTCTTTCAGTTTGACATGCTTCGATCAGTGTGAGGTTTGTTGTTTTGAGTGCTTCTTTATTTTCTGGCACTGCAAGATGTCTAGGCTCTTGTATATTTTCTTCCTTAGTTACAGAATTAGTCACTTCTCCAAGGTGCTCTGTCTCCTTTGATTGGATAGTGATATTCAAACAAGAAGTACGAATAAATTGTTTATTTGAGATTTCTTATTTCTTAATGTTGACATTTATTGTTGAGAAATTTCCTCTTAGAACTGCTTTTGCTGCATCTTGAAGTTTGGTATGTTGTATTTCAATTATCATTTGTCTTTACATATGTTTCTTTTGATTTTTTTTCTTTGACCCATTGGTTGCTGCATTTAATCTCCATATATTTGTGAATTTACCAGTTTTCTTTGTGTAAATTGATTCCTAGTTTCATGCCACTGTGGTCAGAAAAGATGCTTGATATTATTTCAATCTTCTTAAATTTAATGAGACTTGTTTCATTATCTGTCATTGAGAGTGTTCCATGTGAGCTTGAGAAGAATGTGCATTCTCTTGCTTTTGCAAGGAATGTTCTATAAATGATCCAACATGAAATTGAAGTCTAATGATTCCTTACTGTTTTTCTGTTCAGGGGTCCTCAAACTTTTTAAACAGGGGCCAGTTCACTGTCCCTCAGACCGTTGGAGGGCCGGACTATAGTTTAAAAAAAACTATGAACAAATTCCTATGCACACTGCACATACCTTATTTTGAAGTAAAAAAACAAAACGGCAAAAACACCCGCATGTGGCCCACGGGCCGTAGTTTGAGGACGCCTGGAGAAGATCTACACATTGATGAAAGTGAGATATTGATGTACCCTACTATTATTATATTGCAGTCTGTTTCTCCCTTTAACAGATACCATTAATATTTGCTTTATATATTTAGGTGCTCATTTGTTGTTTGCATAAATATTTGCAAAATGTTATCCTCTTTCCAGCTGGCATAGCTCAGTGGTTGAGCATCAACCTAGGAACCAGGAGGTCATGGTTCGATTCCCAGTCAGGGCACAGGCCTGGGTTGTGGGCTTGATCCCTGGTGTGGGGCATGCAGGAGTCAGCCAATCAATGGTTCTCGGTCATCATTGATGTTTCTACCTCTCTCTCCCTCTCTCTTCCTCTCTGAAAGCAATAAAAATATAATTTTTAAAAATGTTATCATTTTATTGGATTGATCCATTTAGGACTGTGAATTTTATTCCAATGTGATGGGAAGCTTATGGCAGATTATATTTTCCAAACATGCCAATTATACGGGCAGCAAACATATCGCCTACCCCATGTGCCCTTCCAGAATGTGAACTTGCCACTCACCCATCAAGAGGTGATATGAAACTTCCAGTTCCTTGATTATAGACTAGCTTTGACTGCTTCAATGAATACAGTGTGGAGGAAGTGATACTGGTGATTTTTGTGGCTGAGTAATATAGGGCAATACACATTCTGCCTTGCTTGTGGGACTACTTGTGCAAGTATACCTGAGGCCATCATACATAAGTAAACAAAATTAAATGGAGAGACCATAACAGGTGCTTTGGTCAGCAGTCCTAGTTGTTAGGTCATACCAGCTCAACCAAATGAATAAGTTTTCCAGTAATTATAGCCACCAGATATCAAATCATCTCAGCGGTTGAGTTTTTCCAGTTGAGGCTCAAGACATCATGAAACAGACAATCCATTCCCTCTGTTCCATGTCTGAATTTCTGAGCCACAGAATCCTGACTTGGAAAGTAATATGATAGTATTTATAATTTTAGAGGACCACTCTGGCTGGGGAGACAAGTTGGGAGACTGTTGTAGTTGTCCAAGAGAGATAATGGTATCTTGGGTAGGGAGCTATTGCTACAAGAGAGTAGAGATGGTGGGATTCTGGACATGGCCTAAAGATGAGTCCAGAAAGACCTGCAGATAGATCAGGCAAGAGGCACAAGATAATGAGAGAAGTCAAGGATGACTCTAGGGTTTCTGGACTGAGCACCTTGGTAATAATGAAGGTGAAGAAGATGGAGGGAGAAGCAGCTTTGAGCACATTAAGGTTATAATAACTTTAAAGCATTCCAGTGAAAATGGCAGTGTTGAGAGATAGTTATATGTATTTTCAGTTTAGGATAAAAGTGGAACTGGAAAAATGAAACACAAGTAAGATATCAAAACATAAATAATACTTACAGTCATATGTGTAGGTGGCATAATTTAAGGAATAACTATAGTTAGAAAAAAAAAAAAAACAGATGTCCTCAGACTGGGCCCTTAGATGCTCCAAAATGAAGAGGAGTAGACATAGAAGAAAATAAGAAAGCAGGAGAAAAACCGGGGGATTACAGTATCCTAGAAGCCATGTGAAAAAAATGATTTACAGAGCACTGAGTCGTGGAATGATTCAAGTGCTGTTCATTGATCCAGTGAGTTTAGGGATAAGAATTGACCATTGTGTTTGGCAACCCGAAAGTCATGCATGGATTTTGACAAAAGCAATTTAATGGATTGGCAGAAATCAGTGCCTAAACAAAAGAGAGAAAGTAAGGATAAAAAGTGTAGGTAACTTTTTGAGGAGATTTATTGTCAAAGGGAAAAAATGGCATGGTAGAATAGTTGAAGATAGGGTTCAAGAAGATTTTATTGATATTGAGAGTTGGTACAACATATTACAGAATATTTATATGCTGCTAACAAGGACTTTATAGAAAGGGAGAAGATTGATGATGCAAGAAAGAGACAAATACCTGGAAGAGCAAAATCCTTGGGTGGCAAGTAGTGATTCAATTTAGTATCCATGTGGATCATAAGAGAAGGGAAGCATCTTCCAATAGGGGAGGCAGAGCCCACAGGCTCTGAGCACAGGGGTTGGTAAATTGGATACTGCAGAAACTTGGAGTTCCCTTTGATTTTTAAAAAATTTTCAGTGAAATAAGAAATCACCCACTGATAGAGAGGATGGGATTCAGTGTTGGACATAACAGAACTAAGGAAGTATGAGATAGTTATCCCCCAGAAGGAAGAACAAATATACCAGGGGATTGTAGAATTACTAAGCATCATATAAGTAGCACTTGAGATCAGTGATCATGAATATAAGGTGAAATCTTTATAAAGGGAGCAGGGCGTAGGGTTTTTCTCCAGCCATGTTCAACTATGTGAGGGTGGGTTCAGTGAATTTAAACAGCAGTTGTAGGATTTTTGTTTGTTTGTTTGTTTTGTTTTGTTATTTTAATAGAGGGAGAGAAAGAGATAATGGAGTTGAGATGGGGTTGGTTGTATTACTGTTCTCAATTTTCACGTTCTCCAGTAAATATATTTATACCCCTTGCCACCTGACTTTCAGTGCCTGCCACTAACCATTCTCTTATTGACCTTGGCTCCACCATGTGACTTGCTTTGGCCAACGTAATGTGAGCAGATATTATGTGAACAGAGACTAGAAGCATGCTTTCATGATTTGGCTGATCCTGGTTAGCTTTTGCCAGCACCATGAGAAAAAAGTCTGCTTTAGGCAACTGCCTGTCCCAGAATGAGGACATATAGAATGATCTGAACCAAGCTTGTAGCTTGATGCTGATTCCCCATGCGTGATTCAGAAATATGTATATCTATTGCTTTTTTTAAAAACCAGCCATAGAGATTTGGGGCCTTTGTAGTGTTATTTCAACACTAGTGGCCCGGTGCACAAAATTCATGCACAGGGGAGGGGGAGTGTCCCACAGCCCGGCCTGCACCCTCTCCAAACTGGGACCCCTTTGGGGATGTCTGACTGCCAGTTGTGGGATCGGGCCTAAACCGGCAGTCGGACACCCCTCTTGCAATCCGGGACCACTGGCTCCTAACTGCTCACCTGCCTGCCTGCCTGATCTCCCCTAACCACTCTGCCTGCCAGCCTGCTCACCCCCAATTTCCCCCCCACCAGACTTCTCACCCCTAACTGCCCCCCCTTGCTGGCCTGATTGCCCCAACTGCCCCCACCAGCCTGATCATCTTCAACTGCCCCCCCCGCCAGCCTGCTCGCCCCCAACTCCCCCCCCCCCACTGGCCTTATGGCCCCCAACTGCACCCCCCTGCTGGCCTGATTGCCACCAATTTCCCCCCCCTTCTGGCCTGCTCACCCACAATTGCCCCTCCTACCGGCCTGCTTGCCCCCAACTGCCCCCCCCGCCGGCATGCTTGCCCCAAACTGCCCCTCCCACTGGCCTGATCACGCCCAACTGCTCTCCCTACCGGCCTGATTGCCCCCAATTGCCTCCGCCCCCCCGCTGGCCTGCTCACCCCCAACAGCCCCCCCGCCGGCCTGCTCATCCCCAACTGGCCCTCCCTGCCAGCCTGCTTGCCCCCAACTGCCCTCCCCTCCTGGCCTGATCACCCCTAACTACCTCTGCCTCAGCCCTGCCACTATGGCTTTGTCTGGGCAGTGGCCACGGAGCCAGCTGGGGCAACCAAGGAAGCCAAGCCTCCTGCCTGCTCTCTGGCGGCTTGGCTTCCTTCATCGCTGGGGTGACCAAGGAAGCCAAGCGTCCGGCCCACTCTGGCCAGCTTGGTGGCTCCAGCCAGTGCCGCCATCTTTGTTGCGTCAATTTGCATATTCCCTCCTTATTGGCTGTGGGCGCCGCCATCTTTATTGTGAAGTGATGGTTAATTTGCATATTACTCTTTTATTAGATAGGATAATTCAAATTTATACATGAGAGTATGATCATGTGTATGATAATATGAGGGCATCATAATAATGATGAATAGAATATAAGTCAGAGGAGGAAGAAAGTGAAGCTATGAAGTGGGAGATAGTGACAAGAGGGCACAGTCAATAAGTTAGAAGTCACATATTAGAGGGAGTTAGGTTTTTAGAAGGAGTGAGCTAGAAAGATAAGGGGTAGCAGTTAGAGAATCGGATGCTTGAACTTGAGATTTATAGGGGTGACATTATTGGCAATGCCAAGGAAATGACAGGGTCCAGAGATGGCCATGGTAATGTGTGGCTGATGTACGGGAGAGATTCAGGGGGAGATTTTGGAGGATGAAGAGGAGAAAGTTCTGGGAGGTAAGCGTGTTGGATAAATCACCTTCATGGCCATTGAGATGGCCAAGAATGGTGATTGAAATCCTGTTGGAGCTTAAGAGAGTAAAGAAATTGATAAAATCTTTAATAAATGAGGAAAGTTCTGATAGAGCTGTTGATGGAAGCAACAAGGAGAGTGAGCAGCTCATGTAGCCTAATGGCAAGAGATTCAAAGAAGGTGGCATTGTTTATGGAGAAGACCAATTATTTGGAAACAGCCATAAGGAGTATGTTTCTCCCAGACTCAGTAGTAATGGAGCAAAAATTAAACAATTACAGCTAGTCCGTGGGGTGGCCACAGGGAATTCCCAATTATAGCTAAACTAGAGGCCCGATGCATGAAATTCATACAAGAGTAGGCTTTGCTTCCCCCAGCTGCCGGCACCAGCTTCCCTCTGGCACCTGGGATCTGGGCTTCCCTCCCAGCCCCAGCTTCATCTTGAAGGACATTTGGTCTAATTAGCATATTATGCTTTTATTATTATAGATGAGAAAGGGTTCATGTCAGAAAGATGAGGATAATGGAGGTTTTGCTGGTGAGGCACTGTGTGGGTTAAAAATGACATAGAGGCTGGATCATAGGGGTCAGGAAGGGTTTAGATAAGAGGATAAGCATAATTAGTTAAAAATGAAAGCCTAGGACATGTAGGATAACCTGGATACCTTTGGCAACTGTAGGAAGGCAAGGCATGATGGGATTGTTTCTGATGTCTTTAGGTCCCTGGTCTCTCAAGGGTATTTTAGTGGGATGTAAAGATTGGCTTGCTAATCACTGAGGAGGATCTGTAGGATCTCCTTAAATCCTATTGTATGTGGTGTGGAGGCAGGGGGAGATGGACTTATCAGCTTTCTTAGCTTTCTTGCAACATATTTGAAATCATGCAAAATCTGTCTGCACACATCCCTTAACTCTGTGTTCACTTCTCTCTCTGCCTCCTGTTTCCACCTTGACTATACTTTTGTTATCATTGAGAATTTACTTTTTTTTTCTATACCCTGATCAAAGAAATGCCCTCAGAATGGGATCTAAAGATCAGGTATTAGTGTTGGTGTTATTCTATTATTAATTATGACTAATTATCAATTATGTGTTAGCATTTATTGAACATTTATTATGCTTTAGGTCTTGTGCTATTGCTTTACTTAAACTATCTCATTTAAGCCTCATAACAACTCTATGAGGTGGAAAACATGTATTGCTCTCATGTTATAGCTGAGGAAATTGAACCTTTGAAGACTTAAATCACCTATCCAGGATCACTCTCTGGTCATGAGTTTGAATGACGATTCATATCTAGGATTCTGGGATCTGAGTGTTGAGTGACTCATTTATCCAGCCTGTGATGATTGCTCAGTGGAAGTCTGTGGGCAATTCTGAATAAGTTGGGGCATTGGTAACAATGGAGGGGTGTTCTCCCTTCTTTGTTGTCCTAAATCTTTTTTCACTGATCTCTTTCACACTGGGTTTGTCTTTATGGTGGCTCAACTTGTGGTGGCTTCAACTGCATAGGCATCTTTTGTCTCCTTTGGACCAAGTAGCCCGCTTCCTCTTAGTCACAGGATCTAGCAAAATGCTCTGCACATAACCGATGCTTAAAAATATATATTGGTTGCATGAGTTAAGAATTATTCAGTCATCTCTTTAAGTCCTCAAACTAGGCATATATTAAAACTAACTGGGAGCTTAAAAAAATGTCCCAATGCTCAAGTCACGCTCTGGACTGATTACATCAGAATCACTGAGGTTGGGGGCAGACATTAGCATTTTCAACGCTCTCGGAGGATTTCATTGGGCCACCAAAGTTGGGAGTCACTGCTTTGAGGGAAGCAGGACCAAGTATTTTCTGGTTCTATTTGAGATATAATTGCATTTTGTAATATAGGATTTAGGAAGCAGGAAGTACAAGTGCTGTGGGAACAGTGATGTTCGAAGACTTGAAATATCAGCAATGGCCCTTTTCTCTTTCCACACTGGTTCCAAGAACAAAGCTGTCACATCAAGCTCTTCATTCCCTTTGATTTTGTTGCTCTCTCCTCACTTGTTTTTCCACTTTCCTCCAGTCCTTGCATCTAGCCTCCACTTGATTTGCATCCAGTTCTGCCTCTGCTGAAATGAGCTTATCTGGCTGCTTAGTACACACAGCAATCACTCCCAAGAATTACATTTGAAAGCAGAATGCAATCTTCATAATTTGCACTATCCTGAGATGCATTCATCCTAATGGAGGTGACTGGGTCATGCAGGCTGAATTTGAGAAACATTTTTGGCTTTGTGTTCTGAGTCCTTCTAAGCCACCTGGCAGTTAAGGACTCTCTTCAGGCAGTGCTTGCTGATGCAACCCGACTTGGCACCTTGCACAGAAAGGGAACTGCAGCCAATCTTACCATTGATATTCTCAGGTATTTGTCCAAGAGAAGCTGGAAAGAAGAACCTGTATTTAGAACCTCTGAAAAGGGATCTTAAGTGTGGATGGTAAAAAACACACTCAACATAAATCAGATAATCTGTTTCTGTGCTACCTTGAACTTTACTTAACTCCTTCTAGGCCTCCGGTAGATTGATCACAAAAACTTGCCATAATGATTCATGCCTCTCTGTATCCACATCACTTGCAAAAGCGTGCAACTCCTCTGCTCCAGAAATGGAGTCTTAATCTCTACCTCTTGAATCTAGGTTGGTCTGTGACCTGCTATGACCAGTAGAATATAATGGATATAATATGTGCCAGTTCCTTACTTTCTGTCAGGAGGCCTTGCATACTTCTGCTCTTCTTTCTTAGGACCACGAGCTGCCTGCTGGATCATAAGAAACCACACAGCAGCCCTGTCTGCTGTGGCTCAGTTGCCTGAAACTTGTCCCATGCCCCCCAAAACTGCCAGTTCAACCGATCGATGTTTCTCACAAAGATATTTTTTTTCCTCTCTCTCTCTCTCCTCCTCTCTCTTCCTCTCTCTCTATAAAATCAATAAAAACATATTTAAAATCAAATCAACCACACAGAGGACAGCTGAATTGTCTCAGCTCAAGCCATTCTAGACCAGCCAGCCTGTCAAACCCAAAGACGTGAGAGAGCCCAGTTATGACAGCAGAGCACTTATGCGACCTGTTAGGAATGTGTGGTTCCAGCCAAGTAAAGAAAAGCTGCCCAGGTTGCCCATTAGACTCCTAAGCAAAAATTATTATTATTTTAAGTCATTGACTTTTAAGTTGTTTGTTACATGGCAATAATTAATTAATAATCACCTCGATCATTTTTTCTTTAAAGGAAAGGTTGATGGGTTAATTTCTGAAGCACTGTAGTTTTAACTGAGGCTGTGTGCAGTTATCACCTGTGGATATAAATCTAGAAGCTCTGTCTCCATTATCAATCCAGAATTGGGGCTGGGACCCAATTTCTATGTTTCTGTAAATTTCACAAGTAGCGCCAATGCACAGATAGAATGAAAAGACTTCTTTGAAAGTTTCCTTCTGGCACTATGAGTAATTCTCCCATAGGAGGCCCCTTTTTGGGTTGTAATCTACTATTAGAAGTAAATGACCAGATGTCAGAATCACATTAGGCCATCCCAAGAATGAAGGGACTCAGACTATACAGTGAAACTTTGACAAGGTAATAATCCCGGGGCATTGAACATATGTGCTGGCCTCTTCCTATCTCTTGAAGACCTTTATGTTGGCCAGAAATTATGTGCTTATAAGAAATAGAAATTCATTTAATAAGTAAAGGAATTTGTTACATGGATTTAAAGAATTCTCTTGGAATGTAGGGCAGAAAACACAACCAAGCTTTATCTGGTGTGGACTTGGGAATGAATGGCATAAGGAACCAAGGATGTCTTGGTTTCTTTTACATACTTCCTTTTTACATTGTCTCTCTCCCCACAAGAATGCCCCGATTCCCCTGTATGTCTTCTTTTTTTCTTCTCTTTTCCTTTTTGCAGAGCTATTTATTTATTTATTTATTTATTTATTTTTTATTGCTCAGTAGCCTATTGGTTAAGTTCCAGGACAACTTAATCCTAGAACTTACCTGACCTTCCTGTTGCATATGGCTCAACCTCTTTGTGTCCTAATTACAAACCACCAGGAGGAAGACTCTGGTCCAGTTCAAATCAGAGGTCCAAAGCAGGTCAAACCACCCATGCCAGGGAAGGCACCTTGTTCTATAGGGATATCCCCTTTGTTGCTACCTGAGAATGGGTTCACAAAAGACAAAGTGTGGAATTGGGGAAAATGATTCATGAATTTAATGAGTGACTTTTGTATGACAATCTATTATATTTACATTGGCTCATCAAATCAACACATATGAAAATGCATCAACCAAATTTCTGAAATACTTAAAGTTTGATTATAACAAACCACTGTTAAATACTATTGCGTGCATATGTTTTCACAGTTGTCATTATATTTCAGGTTTTTGTAAAAGATGGAATGCTATTTATGTTGAATATGTAGGTAGTACTTCTCAGTTTTCAGAGTACAAATCTAACACTTGTTTACACCTTTTGGCACAGATTTGAATTTATGCTTCGCCCCCCCTACAGAAAATGCAAGCAATCATTTAAGAAATGACCAAAAAATAAACACAAACCTTCAAAAATAATTTTACTAGCAATTTGGCTAATCTACCTTATGGTTGTATTCCCAGGGACAAGGCATATGTGCTCAAATTAAAGAAAGGATTTGGCTGATAAATTTGGAAGGCAGAGAAATGATTGATGTTTTGCTGCATTTATTTGGAATGCCTTTTCAAGGAACCAAATTATAAACAATCATTGCACATAGTCATTTTATTTAAGTTCAAGATATGAGATATCTTGAGTACAAAATTTTAAAAAGTGTTTTGTAACTGTTTTAGGAAACCACATTGAACTTGTAAACATGACCTTTGGTATCATGGAGTTTTATAGCTTATGAGGAGGTTGGTATTAATCAATTAATGACAGACATAATTATAAACTGTGGTTAGGACAGTAATGGAAAATTACAATCAGGTTCCAGAGCATAAAACTAGGACACATGTTGTATTGTCAATGTGGTGAGGAATTGAGGAAGTGATGTTTGAATGGCAAGCTGATATTTGCATGGAATTGAAATAGGCAAAGACGAGTTGAAGTGGGGGGTCTTGTGGTGTGGGAAGGTGTAGCATTGGAGAAAGTGAAGGAAGGCCAGTATGATTGGGGACTAAATACTAGTAAGGTCGAAGAGAGAGGCAGGTCCTATGTTCACGAGGCAGGGCCTTAGTCAGGATTTTCACCTTTATCCTGATAACAATAGGAAACCATTTGGCAGACTTAATTAAATGAGTGATCAGAGCAGGTTTTCTTTTTAAGTTTATTCTCATTGCTGCATTGAGAATGGTCTAAGAAGGAATAGACAAGAAATATTTGGACAGAGCAGTCAGGTGGTGATAGGTAAGAGAGATCATGGTGGCCTGAAGTGGTGGTAGCAATAAGATAGAAAGAGTATTGGGCAGGTGTGGAAAGTATTTCTAAGGTAGAATTGATAGGTCTTGCTTATGGGTTGAATGATCTTTTACCCCCTCCGCATCCACCCACTTTGGCACGTAACTTTGAAATGTCCTCTGCCTCTGTCTGTGGACTTGACCATGTGCCTGGCTTTGGGTAATAGAATGAAGCAGTAGTGCAAGTATGGTGCTTCTAAGTCTACAACTCAAGAGGCCTTGCTCTTTCTTGTGTTTCTGTCATCTCCATGAGGACATTCCTGAGGTAGCCTACTGGCATGGAACAGATACGTGGCAGAGACTTGAAGTGCCCAGTCAGCCCATTTGAGACTCATCTAGATCAATGGACAGTCAGTTGGAACACAGGCAAGTGAACAGCCTAGCCAAAAGACACAGAGACCCCAGGCATGTCTCCAGCTGGCACCTGCCATGTGAGCAATACATGCTATTGTATTATGCCATTGAGGCTTTGTGGTTGTTTGTTACTTGGCATTATTATGGTCATAGATAACTGATACAGGGAGGAAAATATTTAGAACATAATCGTTCATATATCATTATTACTATTATAGTAGAGTTTAATATATTATATTGTCATAATGCAGCATTCTGATTGAGACAGATAAGTTTTGGTGGGAGGAAATGGTTAACCTGAAGCTTTCCTAACATATGGTAAATAACAAATAAACATTTTTCAAAAGTTAGATTGATAAGAGTATAGCTCCTTAGTAGTGAATGATACTAAGAAAGACATTTCCAAAAGCATAGTTTAGATATTTCACTTATTTCCAGAGCATGTCATATGCTTGTTGTCAAACCTTTTTTATGTGTTCAATAATTCATGATTCTAAAAAGAAAGGTACAAAATCAAATAGCATGGCAATGCATAAGAACAAAAAAGCAAAAATTGAGCTGGCAAACTTCTATGTTTCAGAGAGTTTCCTTTCCCTTGCATGTTTTGTTGGTTTTGTCCCTATTTTTGCACTGGCTCACCAGAGCGTCACAGAAAGACACAATTTATGGAAGGCACAAAACGTCCCCAACAGCGTCACTGTTAGTTCAAAGTTGCATCTCTTCAAAAAGGATGAAAGGAGAAATTGAACAAAAAGTCCACTCCTGGGGTTTGATGGTGAAAGGGAACCAGTTATGGACTAGGCTGCTTAAACGCAGCCCTGACCTCTGTTTATTGATGTGCATAAAGTTCCCACACTTAATTGTGGCTACCAGGGTGAAGGTTTATAGTAAGTTTTCCTCTCAGAGGAGAGAAAAATTGATATATTCAGAGGAATAAAATTGTCTCTTTTTCTTTTTGATTTGAACTGTGATTGCTTCATATTATTTTTTGCATGCTCTCAAAGTGGTTTTGAACTGGTTGTGTGTATAAGAATCATTAGGGAGGTTGTTGAACCACAGATCCCTAGAAATTCTGATTTGGTGTGCCTGGTGGGGTTGGGGGTCAAGATTCTGTGTTACCAGCAAACTCTCAGGCGATATTGATGCCATTGGTCTGTGTACCACATTTTTGAGTGGCAAGACTGTAGAGACCGAGGCACCTTTAGTCACAACTCCAAAGAAAAAGTCACAAAAAATCCTCTTAGGCAAATGATTTCCATCTTTTAATTATTCTAACAATTAAAAAATAACTGGTCTTACTTTCTAGTTACTGCCCAAAAAGCATGAGCACAGAGCAACCATGTCAGGTTGGAGAAAAAGGCACAGTCCTCCTTAAGAATTTATTTGCAAATAATATAAATTGGTAAAAAGCTACTATTGCTTTTCCCTCCTTCCCTGAACTCCCATGATGCCTTCCACTATTTCACAAAGTCAATCAAGCTGAAGAACCAAAAAATTGAGTCTTTAAAGAGAGGAAATGAAGAGTTTTGTTACATCTCTTCTGCACCTGATTGTGCTGCTTGGAGGAAGGCATCTTAATGCTCCAACATAAAAGAAAATCTATGGGTGGAAAGAGTCAAAAGTGTCCTCCTCCATGGAGTCCCATTTTCCATTTGATGGTAATCAGCATGGGTAGAAGGCAGAGCAGTGTCGGCCTGCTTCACTGCAGATTTCTCTTGTTGAGCATTATTGGGCTATTCAATTCTTTCCATTTCTCTCATGTCACTGACACAGTCTGAGTGTGTGACAAGGAGTGCAGAGGGTGTTTTCAGGCTCCTGATCACTCTTCTTAATGCTTCCTCATTTTTGTTGATATTGTAAAATGAGGATCTTGACTTCTATAACATACAGAAAAACATAAAAGAACACAGGGGTCCAGTCCCCGCAGAAAATCACTGTTAATGCTTCAATTCATTTCTTCCCCATTTTTAGGTCTGTACAAACACATAAGTGTTTTTGCAAAATTGGGGTCAAATTTTACAGGTTTGAACCATTGTTTTCTTTTTAATAACATCATAGACATTTTCTCATGATATTAGATACTCCCTAAAAAAGCAAAATTTTTACTGCTGTAGGTTTTTTTATCTTTGTCATTTATGATAATTTATTGAATTGCGTCCTTTATTGCTGGTTTATGTTAAAACTGACATTTCTGTCTTCCTTTCCCCCTCTCTGCTTCTCCTCTTTTTCTCTACTCTCCTCTGTTTTTCTCTTCTCTTGCATACATTTATGAGCTTGTTGGAAAATAAGATTAGAATTAAGAGAAGAACTTAACTTTTGAGGATATTGAAGTACAAGAAACAATGTTTATTGTGGGAATATTTGCACATCCCTAATTTCCTGGAGCCTGAGGTTATATTGGCCACTCACAAAAAGGACAGGGGGCAAAGCCTGGGACCTCAACAAGTGAGAAAAGAGAAAAAAGCCCCAGGAAATGAGTATTGACCCATAGAGGTGACCTTAAGGGTATCAGGCGAACTCAGCCTTGGCTCTGAGTACCAAGGGGTCAAAACAAAATGAACTATATATAGGTGTCCCCCAAAGTGTATAGACTCTGGTTTCTGATTGCTCAAATGATGTTTCTTTCTTTTCAGATTTAACCCATGGAATTAATCATTATTCAAAGTATATATACATTTTTGGGTGACCCTGTGTATATTGCATCCCTATAGTGCAAAGCCTGTGGAGGTCTTCTATTTCTGTGTACTGAATGCCTGTAATATTTTGTTTCTTGATTAGATGCTGACCTCACAGGTATGTGTAGTTTGGGAAAATATACTGAGCTGTCACTTTTGATCTGTGCACATTTTTTTAATATCATCTTATCCTATATAATAAAGAGGAAATATGCAAATTGACCCTCACACCCTTGCATAAGATGGCCACCCCCATGTAGTCAAAGATGTCTGCCCCCATGTGGTAAAAGATGGCCACCACAAGATGGCCAGCAGGGAAGGGTAGTTGTGAGTGATCAGGCCAGCAGGGGAGGGCAGTTGGGGGCAACCAGGCTGGCAGGGGAGGGCAGTTGGGGGTGACCAGGCTTACAGGGGAGGGCAGTTAGGGGCAACCAGGCTGGCAGGGGAGGGCAGTTAGGGGCAACCAGGCTGGCAGGGGAGGGCAGGTAGGGGTGACTGGGCCAGTAGGGGAGGGCAGTTGGGGGTGATCGGGCTGGTAGGGGAACAGTTAGGCATCGATCAGGCTGGCAGGGGAGTGGTTAGGGGGTGATCAGGCAGGCAGGCAGGTGAGCAGTTAGGAGCCAGCAGTCCCAGATTGTGAGAGGGATGTCCCAGATTGGAGAGGGTGCAGGCTGGGCTGAGGGACACTCCACCCCCCAGTGTATGAATTTCATGCACCAGGCCTCTAGTACTTTAATAAAACACTTAAAAAATCATATTTCTTAGGTGACTTTCCCCCAAACTCATGAGGTGAACATTTGCTGTAATTTGTGTGGGGTGGTCAAGTTCCACATCCCTGGCAGAAAAAAAATGCAAATTTTCTTTGGAGAAATGTAAATTAAACTCAGAATTTTCACAAATAAATTCTTCTAAGAATTAATAAATACAAGAGGGAGTGAGCCACCAGGGGAGAACAGAAGCACCGTATTTCAGAATCACACCCATAATGACAGTCAATGCTGGAATTACCAGAGGACGACTATGAAATAAGTGTGATGGGTATGTTTGAAAGTGTGATGAAGTAGGGAATATCAATATTGCACTTATTAGTAAAGATCCAAATGGTAGTTCTAGAAATGTAAAATAAATTTTAAATTAGAAAATCAATAGCTTTAAAAAATATGTAATTTTAAATGTCTACTAGACACAAGAAAAAGTGGAAATAAACAAATGAAATTAATTTTAATAACATTTAACCCAATAAATTAAAAATATTACCCTTTCAACATCTAATCAATACAAGATTATTAAATGAGATAATTTACTTTTTCCATATAAGTCTTTGAAATTTAGAATGTGTTTTATACTAAAAGCATATCAATCTGGAAAGTTACTCTTAATCCATTCTGTATACACACACACTGTACTTACATTTTTCTGCTGTATATAGATGGGCATGGGTCCAAGATGAAGCAAAACTGTTTATTTAGATTCCTATGTAATGTTAATTTAATTGAACAGATGTGTTTAATTTATTGAACCATTTCCTACTGAGAGATATTTTGTTTATTTTTCATATTTCAAATAAGTCTGCAAGGAGCATCATTTATACAAAATCTATTTGCACTTGTGTATTTCCAAGGCATAGAGTTTAGATATGGACTTGCTGTGCAATGGATGGTTTTAACAGCAGATTAGGCACAATTGAATGCTACTTAGTGAACTGGAAAAGAGATCTGAAAAAAATACCCAGAATGCAGTACAGAGAGACGAGGGAATGGAAGATTAAGACACATGAAGAACACAGTTACATGTGTCTAAACAAAGACAAAAGAAAGACGTGGAGTAGAAATGTTTCTAAAGATAATACCTAAGATGTCTCTAGAATTGATAAAAAACACCAATTTCTAATTAAAAAGTCCCAATGAATCCCAAGAAAAATAAATGAAAAGAAACAAAATAGATCCAGAGACAGAGAAGCATGGAACAGACTTATGAATCTCAGAGGGAAGGTGGGGGTGGATGGGTGGGTGAGGAGAGATTAATCAGGGAACTTACATGCTTATATGCACAGCCTTGGACACCGACAATAGTGTGGTGAAGGCCTGGGTGTGGGATGGAGGAGTTAGTAGGGGAAAAAGGGGGGGGGGGAATCTATAATAAGTATAAATTTAAAAAGAAAAAAAAAAAGAAGCTCACTTGGACACATGATAGTGAACTTGTAGTACGCTGAAGACAGGACAGAAGATTTTACAATCAGTTATGAAAAAGAAATAAATATTAGGCCGACAGTTGGCTTCTGGAACAACAGTGGAAGGCAGGAGTCAGGGAGGAAGATATATAAAGTACTAAGAGGACATACTTGTCAGTCTACACACACACTTGAGAAAGAGTAAGAGTGAAATAAATTTTCCTACAAAAACTGAGTTTGCAAGCAACAGACCCTCATGAAGGGAGTGCATCTGGAATGTATTTAGGTGGAAAGAAAATGATCCCAGAAGGTGTGTCTGAAATGAAATAAATAAAAATTAAAATAATGAATATGTTGGTAAATCTAAACAAACATTAATTATAAATTGGGAGGTTAAAAAAACAAAATAGACCTGAATTCTGGACAACAACTAAATCTCATTTAAAAGGAGGAGTGACAGGAGCTAAGTGTTTAAGGTTCATCTCCTGTTTAGGAGAAGAGTTAAGATAATGACTAACTTTAGACATCTTAATCTAAGAATACAAGTTAAAATTCCAGAGGAATCCCCAAAAGAAATAGTAATTGAATGTGGAACTTCCAAACTATTAGATGTTAAAAAATGGAATGGGGAATATAAGTCTCAGTTGAAATGTCTTAGATAAAAGGCAAACAAACACATAAACAAAAAAATAGAACAACTGGGTGGAAAATAAGCCAAGAAACATAAAAATAAATGTATCAACACTCAAAATTAATAAAGTAAAGAACTAAGCTCCCAGAAAAAAATTCAATGTTTTTTCTCCCTTCTAGATAAAAAACAACAACAAAATAAAACAAATAAATGCTTTTAAAAAGATAGAAGTCACAGAAAAGTTGAAAAGTAAAAGAGTAGAACAAGTACATGTCAAATATTAATTTTTAAAAAGTTATTAGGGCTATAATACTACAACACAAAATTGAATTAAAGTAAAAAATTATAGAAGAGAAAGAGGACCATTTACATAGTGACAAATATTTTTATTTTTTTTTCATCAAGAAGATAGGCTATAAACTTGTATGCATCTAGCAAAATAGACCTAAAATAAATAAATAAAAAATTTATAAAACTGCTTAAAGGAAGCTAAAAAAGTCCATCAACATATTGGGAGATTTCAACACACCTTTCTAAGTGATTTATAGATTAGTCAAGCAAAATTATGGCTGTAGAAGTTTTGAACAACTTAATTAACAAGTTTGATACAATAGATATATTTAAACATTGTTCTTTGCAAGACTAGAAGATTTATGAAAATTAATGATATGCTAGGCCAGAAAGAAAGTCTTAACTCTAAGATTTGCAATCTCTCTCTCTCTCTCTCTCTCTCTCTCTCTCTCTCTCTCTCTCTTCTCTCTCTCTCTCTCTCTCTCTCTCTCTCTCTCTCTCTCTCTCTCTCTCAGCATGTCCTTGGGTAAAAGCTTAAAAAAAATTTGCAATCATACCCACCACATACTCTAACTTCATAATTAATTTTTATAAAAAGAGACACTATAAAGAAAAGGAAAGAGATGTGGAGTGAAAGATAAGAGTTAATATGTCCAAGACTGGTACCCTGAGCCTGGCCTTCTAGAAAAGGAATTGACCTCCTTCAAAGCTTTATGGAAACTTCAGCTGAAGGCTTCAATGCCAACCTTCAAATCAGGCAGGCAAAGGGCAGCTGCTATGCTCCCAGCTATCAACACTGAGCTGAGAAGGTAGGGCTGGGCCAAGACTCTGCACATCTTATTGTGTTAGGTTGGAGCCTCTGATCCTATGAGGAGAGGGCTCTCGAGGGTGGTTCTTAAAAACCCTTAGAACAAATGTGGGAGTTCCTCTCCCAGAATCTGACTTCAGGCACGTCAGGTTTCTGTGGGCAGCTTCAGAGAGGTACAGGTACAAGAGGAGGCCCCCTGACCTATACAGATCCCATCTCTGAGGTTCCTGTAAATGAACTCGGTCAGTAGGCTCAATGTATGAACTTAAACTTACTTGTTTGCACTTCATGGAAAAGAGGGCCTCTCAGACATCAATAGATGGAGTGGAAATTGGCAAAGCCACTTTGGAAAATAAGTGAGCACTGCTAATCCACATGCATAACAGCTGTGTCCAGGAAATTCCACTCCAGAGGAATTTGCACACAGGTACACTGGAGAGGTCCTTGCTCTGACATTTTGTAAGTCAGTGAGGTGACAGAACACAAAAAGATGTCATTTTCAGCTTGTAGAGGAGCAACCCTCACAGGCAAACAGAGATCTGGGAAGGGCCCTTTATTATTGCTCTTCACATTGGTCCCCAGAGAACCATCTTTGGGGCATGAAGTTGACAAAATAGCAGCCTCGTATAGAGTCCCTGTAAATAACCAAGCAACATTTTTCTCTGTTGACATCGTAGTTTCAAATATTTTTGAGAAATGGAAATAAAAAAGTTAAGGGCATACAAGAACAACCCATTAACTTTATAGAATGTACAAATTGTGGCCTTTGGCACCGTGGCAACAAACAATTTGCTGAGCTGAATGGTTTTTCAATTTCTAATCATTTGCTTTACTTTTGTGGCTGGCTACTCGACCAATATATTGGGTTTGAGAATTAATGCTTTGCAACTTTTTAAAAAACTCCAATTATTTTTCTCCAAAATTGTCCTGTGAGATTATGGCTTAGACCTAATGGCACTGATGCAGGCATAGTACTTTGGACAGCTTTTTAAATAATACCTTTAAAAATTTTTCAGGATGATAACTTGTCAACAGCAGCATTCTAACAAGTACACACACACACACACACACACACACACACACACACATATTTAACTAGATATTGAAACTGGAAAATCAGTAAATCTTTATAGGCAAGTTAGGACTTTATTTTGCTGAAGTGGATGTCTTTTACACTTATGTTTATTTATCATAATGTTGTAATAAAATGTATGCTAGTCTTGATCTGAAACTTACTTTTCCTTTACAGCATTTTCCTTTGAGCGATGTACCATATGGAGAAGTAAGAAAACACAGCTTTACCAATTATTTACATTCTTGCGGACGACAATCCCTTAGGGATACCATAAAAACCCAAAAAAGTCAGCAGGACATACCCAATTGTGTATCAAATATTTGTCATTTGGAGCACATTCATCTTCACTGTCTTTTAAATCTTATGCACCTGTTATTGTTTGTAGCATTATGACTGTTCACCAGCACCAATACCACTCCTTTCTCTTGAGGTTGGCATAGCCATGTGACTTGCTTTAGCCAAAGAAATGTGAGTGAAGTAATATGTGTCATTTTTGGATAGGAGCATTTAATTATTGGGATCAGGAGCCTTGCAGTGTTAACACCCCTTGGTGTATGAGAGCTGCCCTTGAAAGTCACCTTTACCCATAAGTATACTTTTTGAAAGCAAGAGACAAGCTTTTGTTGTGTTAAGTTACTGGGATTTTAGGGATCTTTGTTGCTGCAGGCTAACTTCATCCGTCCTGACTAATGCGCCATCTAGTGTCCTTAAGGGAGAAATGCCTCTACTAATAAAGATATATATTTTTAAATTAAATAACTATATGTATTGTGGTAATGTTGGTTAATAAGATTATATGTTTCAAGTGACAATCTTATAATACATTATCTGTCTATTGCATTATATACTCACCACCCAAAGTCTAGTCTCCTTCCATTTGGCCCCTTTTACTTCATCCTCCCCAATCTACTTCCCCTCTGGTAACCACCATACTGTTATCTATGTCTGTGGGTTTGTTTATTTATTTTTTTACATTTTATATCCTATATATGAATGAAATCATATAGTTCTTGAATTTTCCGATATGACTTATTTTTCATAACATGATATTCTCAAGATCCATCCATTGTTGTTGCAAATGTCAGTACTTCAGCCTTTCTTATGGCTGAGTACTATTCCATTGTACATATGTACCACATCTTCTTTATCCAATGTTGCATCAAAGGACCCTTATGTTGTTTCCATGTCTTGGTCACCGTGAATAATGATGCCATAAATATAGGGGTACATATATCTTTATGAATAAATGTTTTCAAAAATTTGGGGCCGATACCCAGAAGAGAGATTGCTGGGCCATATGGTAGCTCTGTTCTTAAGGCTTTAAGTTTTAACTAGAGGCCTGGTGCACAAAATTTATGCACGGGGAGGGGGGGTGTACCTCAGCCCGACCTGCACCCTCTTCAATCTGGGACCCCTCAGGGGATATCCGACTGCTGGTTTAGGCCCGAACTGGGATCGGGCCTAAACCGGCAGTCGGACATCCCTCTCACAATCCAGGACTGCTGGCTCCTAACCAATCGCCTGCCTGCCTACCTAATTGCCCCTAACCACTTCTGCCTGCCAGCCTGATCACCCCCTAACAGCTCCCCTGCTGGCCCGATTGACACCTAACTGCTCCCCTGCCAGCCCGATCGCCCCCAACTGCCCTCCCCTGCTGGCCTGGTCACCCCCAACTGCCCTCCCCTGCTAGCCTGATCTTGCCCCCCAACTGCTCTCCCCTGCATGCCTGGTCCCCCCCAACTGCCCTTCCCTGCAAACCTGGTCAACCCCATCTGCCCTCCCCTGCTGGCAATCTCATGGCAGCCATCTTGTGATGACATGACGGCAGCCATCTTGTGACAGCCATCTTGTGGCGGTCATCTTGTGATGATGTTGCGTGTGACACCACCTAGGCTGTTATTATATAGGATGGCCCATTTCATTGACAAATATTTTGTTGTTAAAATTAAAATCTAAAGAACTCTATTAGCAATATATCTATTATCCTCTTAGTAATTTAGTCTCAAAATCTTGTCTGTGATTCTTCAATCTTGATCTTCACATTTAATGATTTGATGTCAATAATGAAAGTGGGAAAGCTGGGAAATGAGAATGGTGCTTCTAATTCCTGTGCCTTAAGTTGCAAACAGATGTTTTGGAGCAATAAGTTTAATAGCTATGTGTCTGTGTTTCTGTATTTGTTAAATGAATGTTGGCTGTGGCATGTTAAAATTAATTTGCAAATCTAATATTCTATGACTTTTTCAAGTGCTTCTCAAATGAGATTTTTGGGAGGTCACTGTCCCCCACTCCCCCTGCAATCAGCTCATGTTCTGAACTCTTCCCCAATCTGCATCCAGTAAAGAGCTTTCCATCATATGTCCTCAACAGTTATTAATTATCCTCTACTATATAGGCCAGCTACCAAATGATGTGGGTTTTGTAGAGCTGGATTTTTTAAGCTCCATATGTTTATTTTCAACTTTCAGACAGGTTTGAGAACCATAGCTCTGGGGCGGAAATAATAAATGTATTCCATTGCTTCCCCAGCATGTTCCTGTCATAGACATCAATAATCAATTACAAAACTTTTCCTCTTTGAGTGTGGGTACAACTTCAGAGTCTGTCTCAACCCTGAGCTTTAGGAAGTTACAACTAGTCAGTCAGAGATTGCAACATTTATGTTGAAAAGATTTTGCTGTCCCAGGTGTAATGGATAAAAGTCCACCTTTAGATACTAGTAATGTGCCAAGTCCTTCACAATCAAGTACATATTTTCTTCTCAACCACCTCATCCCCACAACCCCATTTCATTTTCCATAGGAGAGTTTGTTATGGCTTTATATTCTCATTTGTGTTATTCTCTCCATCTAAAATGACTTCGGGAGAAAGTTCCTCCAGCACAAACTCAGATTTCTATTACACCCAGTGCCTTTTCCAACCACATTAGCTCTCCTTGTTTCTAGCTCTCCTTTCACATGTTTACTGGTGTTTCCCCCTTCTGAGTGCCACCCCTACAACTGCAGTCATCTCTCTAGAACTCATTGGCATAGTGTATACATGATGTCATATAGTGATATCAGTTTAGGCAGCATTTAAAAATGAACAGAGATTTTATTAATGATAGCTGCACCCATTGCCTGGAATGTGGGAGAATTCATATGCACAAAGCATTTATTCAGTCTGCTGACATTATTTGTTGCACATAAGAATTGCACCTTGCAAAAAGTCTGTGACCCCCATTTATCTATGACCTCAGTGGAGAAACACTTCATTAGGGCATTCCTCTCTTAATGGGGTTATATTTCTTTGGGGAAGGAACTACACCTTACATTTTTCTGTACCATGTCTCCTTCCCCAGTCTCCTGGCATTACCCTCAGCAGCCATGTAAGAATAGACAGGCACAGAAAAAAACAACAAACAACAACTTGTTTTTACTAAAATGCTGCTGCTACCACACTACTTAGAAATGCTGAGCTATGTACCAAATAATTAGGAGAAATGCAAGGCAAGAATATTTGTTTTATCTCAGTGCTTCTCAAAGTATGGTCAGTGAGCTGGTGCCAGTCTGTGATGGGAAAAGTACAGAAGTTAATAGTAAACACTTAGAAGCTTCTTACCAACTCTCCTCTGTTATTCTCTTTCTGATCAGTCATTGCCGTGTAATTTCCTGGACTATTGAATTTCATAATGAAAATCAGGGCTTGTAGTTTGTATGCCTTTGCTTATTTTTTATTTCATGTTGTTGTTAATCATTGTTATTTTATTTTTACAAAATCATGCACCCTTGACAGATTGGAAATTTAAAAAAAATAAGTTGATCCTTTACTGCACAGCATTTGAAAATCTATCTATCTATCTAACCTAGCAATCTTGATTTTCATCCTAGATCTCTTTCCTATGTGATTAGAGCTCTAGGCTGGCATTAAAATCCATATTTTGATTCTTTTTATGGAAACAGGAAAAATTGTATCTTGCAGAAAACTCTTAGAGATAATATCAGTTCAATAATTATGCTATGGTTCTTCAGCATTGAAGTCGAGGAACTGAGAGCATTTCACCTCCCTCCTCAGGGAGTGCCACTGTATTTAGAAACATGAAGAAAACGGAATAGGTGGCGAATCAAAGAACTGACTGTCCTGCAGAACTCTTGGATTTCCTGCATTTCGCTGGTTCTAACTTTAAATCATAAATATGATTAAACATGGACTCTGGCCCAAGACGAATGAATAATCACTGTTATATCCTAGTAACAGATGCTATATTGTGCTCAGAAATAGGTTTTCATCCACCGATGCTGTCTACAGAGGCTACCAGATGTATTTATACCTCCTATACAGGAGGCATAAAGCGCATTACAGGAACAGTATAATTTTAGAGCTGCTGAGGTCATATGGGGATTTGGTTCGCCTACATTTTCAATTTTTTTATTCACAAGCAATGCCATTGTGAATGAAGTTATAGCATTAAAAGTGTCAGACACTTTAGACTCCATTTCCATATGCCCTATTATATGAAGACCTGCAACTTGAAATTCTCTCCAGATGAATCTGAGAGGAAAATATAGGCTCTCATTCTGAATACATCCCAGAAGGGATTAAATGACCTGATTTCAAGGAAGAAAAAAAAAAAAGGAACAGGCTATGCGATGACTAATTTGCCTCCCGGTAAAATAAAAGTGAGTAACAATAATTTTATCCATAAGAGAAGTTTCCCCCAAAGCAGACTTTTCTGCTAAGTCTGGCATATTCTATTTGCAAAACATTTTTAGTGTATCTCATGTCATGTGCCTCTAGTTGGAAATTCAGGTTTCTGTCTTTGCAGGAGCATAAAATTCAACATCTATTTTAAAGTAAAATTAAAGGTTTGAGAAAGGCATTAGAAACATATCATAACAAACATGATTTTCTGGGAGAGTAGTCACTCTGAATCTCTCACCCTCCAGGAGAAGTGTCATAGCTTCCTAGTGAAAGTCATTAGTAGATTTGTATTTAATATCCTATGCAAACTATTTGTTTTATTGAACATGCTCCGGTTCAGTAATGAAATAAAACCAAACAAGTGTGGCATCTTTCCCACTGAAAAAAAAAGTCCTCAATGTACAGAATGATTTATTTAGGAAACATACTAATTAAAAATAAACATGTGCCTAGATGGTCTCCTCTCTATAGTCCCATTATCTGGGGCTTCTTAAAGAAAATGTATTAATTCAAAATGTTGAGATGCCCTACTAATGGTTTGTCTCAGTCTAGAAAATGGAATGGAGTACTAATGAGTCCATATTGAATGGATTTAAAAATAAATTCTTTTAATCTTTTGATCCAGAAAATGATTCCCAGACTTTCTCCCAGATTAAGAAAACGTATGTCATTACTTTTTAAGTGAGAACTTTGAAGACTGTCATCCCAATACAGTCAATAAAATAAAGGAGTAAAATATAAAAAAGGGAATAACTTTGAAGATTGTCATAATTTTTAAAAGTTAAATAGCATCTTTCCAGAAAATGAGAAGGGAACACACAAAAATGAGAAGAAACAGACCCAAATAGGGCATTGAGGTCACACTTTAGTGTGAAATATTATTTCTGAATATATCGAGAAATTATCTCATCCTTCTGGTCCTGGTGTTGAGAATGGGATAATAACATCTGACAAGCTCACTAAAATCTGGATTTATCATTATATGAAGTTTTCAAATGCTTTCTGAATTTTTCCTAATTGCACAATCAGTGTTTGAAAGTGGTAATGATTAAAGACTGAACTTCAGCTGCCCCAAATGCCTTGTCAGTCAGCACCTTCCATATATCTCAAGGTCAAGCAGAAATTTCTAATATGACATCTGATGTAACAGAGGAATGAAATGCCAAATTGTAAGATAGAGAAGCTGAGGGCCTGGCTAGAGAAATTCAAACCCATCAGCATTTTACTTACCCTGTCATGTCACAGGCAGTGAAATGCTTTGAAAGTGATCCCTAGAAGACAAATTCTGAGTGGAACAATGAGATAGCCATGGTATGAAGAAACTGAAGAGATGGCAGACTCCACAGAATGTGAGCTCTCACTCAGTCAGTGTTCCTCAGACATATTGTAAGAGGAATTCAGTGCTGGGTCTTGAGAATGTTGTCACACATGTGGTTATGCCTGGAGAAATATATGTGCTTCTATGCTGCACATCATGGGTAAACATGGAATTAAATATTTTCCATTTAAACTTAAAAACAGAATAGAGCAATTGATGTATACATCTGAAACCGTAAGAAGGGTTTCCTATCTTATTGTTGCTTACTTCAGCATATACCTTCTTTACCCAGACTTTTAACAGTCTCCCCTCCTCCCTCCTGGAATACTGCATGTATCTGGGTAGAATGTGTGGTCATATTCTAAAAACAAACAAACAAACAAACTCACTTAAAATACCTGGTTGTGTTGTCTTTTGGGATGATTGTTCAAATGGAAGAGTTTTAAAATAAAATACATTTCTCCTTTCACTTTTCTCTTTTCCTTGTCAGTTCCTAGGGAGCTATTCCATGAAATCACTAGTTAACACTGAGAGTAATTTCACCTTTCATTTTAGAACTTCTGAGCCAAACATGTATTTTGGTACCAAAATCCCTAAAGTAAATTTCACAAGGATATATCCCAAAAAAGAATAACCAGATGAAAAAAGAGCTGGAGAACGAGGGTAGTCCATTTCCAGCTTACCAGTTTCTAAGGCCTAGGGAGCCGCAAGGAGAGAGGAAAGAAGCGTGCTTTCCCAGGGATGACACCCATTTAGATATCTCAAATACACAGTGGAAGTTCCTTCCATGTTGGGACTAAGGATCAAGTATGGCCACCTTTATGAAACAGGCAACATTTTCTTTCTTTGTCTTCACTATTTTTGCCTTTCGGGTTTGTGACTCCTCCTCCCATTTCCTTCTGGAATTCAGCATTCCTTTCCTCCTTCTTCCCTCATGCAAATCCCTAAACATAATTTCTAAAACGCTGTTTATAAATCTCTCCTACTCTCATATTCTAGAAAAGATAGGGATACTTGTTCAAGTATTTCCTTTAGGAGGATTAATGGTTTAACAGGCATCAAAGTCAAAAGCAAAGAAGAGACTGGAGTTTGGCATCCGCCACTGGCAGGGAGGGATGCAGCTGGGTGAGGTCAAGGGGGTTTCACAGTCCCGTTGAGTCAGTAAGCTCTTCTTGTTTTGTTTTTTGTTAATCCTTACCAGAGGATTTTTTTTCCATTAAGAGAGAGAAAGAGAAAGAGGGAGAGAGAAAGAGAGAGAGAGAGAAAGAGAGAGAGAGAGAGAGAGAGAGAGAGAGAGAGAGAGAGAGAGAAATAAGATGTGAGAGAGAAACATAGACTGATTACCTCCCACATGCCCTGACCAGGGGCTGGGAGTGGACCTGCAACCCAGGCATATGCCCTTGACTTGGAATCGAACCCTCAACCCTTCCTTCCTCAGGCTGACACTCTAACCACTGAGCACACTGGCCAGGGCTCTCTTCTAGTTTTGATTTAGAGTTTTTCTATTAGATGTTATCACTAGCACTGGCTAAAAGAAATAAGCTAGTTCACACAGCTTTAGAATAGTATACATTACTATTCCCATCAACCCATTTAAATGGCTTTTAAAAAAATTGAGCATAGGGGGAAGAAAAGGAGAGTGGAAATCAGAAGTTTCAGAGTTTCTACTCTGTGCAAGGCCTCTTACACATTAGCTCACTTAAGCTTCATTAAAACTTTATAAAAACAATAGCAACCATTATTAATTGATCTTCTCCTATATGACAGTTAATTTCCAGTTTATTGCCTTATTTAAGTCTCATATCAAGCCTGTGAAATTGGTATCATTAGTACCGCTGTTTCCCTGATGAGGAAATTCAGGCTCAGAACAGTAGCCTGTTCAGATGTAAATATAGAGCTGGAATTATGGGTCCATTTGCATTTTTCATAGGATTAAACAAGAGCCAATGGTTATATAGATGGGAAGTGGCTAAGCTGAGAAGTGAACTAAGGTTTTTAGGGACCCCAAGCCAAAGGCAATGCTATTTTGGTTATATTGAGTATGAGTGTGTGTGTGTCTAAGTTTGTGTGTGTGTGTGTGTGTGTGTGTGTGTGTGTGTGTGTGTGTTAAATGCCTCTTTTTTTTCAATCCTTTTCGACTTTCTAAATTCTCAGCCTTTTAGTCTGAACTAATAAATTATTAATTTAGAAATAGAGAAATAAAAGAATCAAAGAAAGGAAGGAAGGCATGGGAGCAAATATTTTCACAGACCATTAATATATAAGAGAATTGAACCTAAGTAGCTTGGATAAAAAATGATCAATAATGCTTATCTATGGAATGTTGACTAAGTGCTAGCCATTGCATTAAATTTGATGGATTTTCACACTTAAGCCTCTAACAATTCTATGAAATAAATCTTATTGCCTCCACTTAACAAATGAAAACAATATGATACTGTTAGCAGTGAAACTGCAACCAGAATGTTACCAGTGATTGGACCTCGGTTCAGTAACCTTGGTACTTGAGTTTTGGCTAAGAAAGATTTCAGAGCTAAGACTCAAATACAAGCAAAATTTATTTAGCAGTAGAATAAGCCATGGAAGACATGAGCCAGCTGGGCTGCATGTGCTCAGGAAACAATTTATAGATGCAAAATAAGGTCTCTTGAAACTTAGGAGAAAGAAAGCAAGGGTATATGTCCCTGGGGGGGAAAGAGGGTAGGGAAAGGCATGGGTGCATGAGAGAGGGAAAGGGAGAGGGGGGAGGGGAGAGAGAGTGGTAGAAAGAGAGGAAGAGAAGAAGAGAGGGAGAGACGGGGAGAGAGAGAGAGAGAATCCTTGGTCTTGAGGGGTTTTATCTGGAGATCTTAGGGGAGGATTTTAATAGAATATTCATTAGCTTTCCAGTTGTGTCCTCTCAGCATTGTGGTCTACACTGATTGGTTGACACCTGGGGAAGTGGTCATTAGTCATCCCAGCTGATCCTGATGTTAATCATGACATCGCTCTGCCTGGTCTTACTGCTTTTCTGTACTTGGAGCTGAAATACAACTGAGGCCTACATGTTATCTCTAGTTTGACCTAAACCCTGTCTCTGTGGTCAACAAACCCAACGCTTTGTTCCTAGGATTGTTTGATATAGATCAGAACCTCATTGTTTTGAGGGCTTAATGCTTAAGAGAGTGGTTATGCAAGGGCTTCCATGAGAGTCATATGAGGCTATTCTCTGGTCTCCTTGCTCCTCCTCAAAAGGGGTGTACTACCTGACTAGCTACATGCCAGGGGAGAAAAGGTCAGGGAGAGTTTGAACCGCATGAGTAGTGATATGCTAGGGGAGGAAGGGTCACCCTGGGGCAAGGTGCTTGTTTTCCCAGTTTTGTCCATTGCTAGGTACCCAAAGCTTTCCATCCTGGTGATATTTCATCCCTGGCCCATTGTTCCTACTCTGTTCATGCCTACTACAATACAAAGATGTAAGTAATTTACCCAAGATCAAAATGACACAAAGATTTTGGATGTACATACTCGTCTATGCTCCTTTCTAAGGCTATTTGCTACCATTTCTTCCAATCTTCTTGTGCTCAGATATCCAGTCTGTCTTCCAAGAAAGAGTTCTGCTGATCTGGGTTCCTGTTAGTTCAAATAGTACTATTTTCTTTTGTGGCCCAAGTAGTAGAGGAGGAGGGGCCCAGGCCATCCTTAGAGAGAGGTGAGAGAGCTCAGAGGCTCTAGGTTGCCAAAGGAACTGAAAGGGGAGCTTAAAATTCACTGCCCTGTCATCCAGGACCAATCAAAGCAGAGATAATCAGATCATCTTAATGTTATTAGTTGATGGGAAGAATAAGAAATAGAGATTAACATTTTTAAGATTAAATGTATCATGATATAATACTAAGTTTCAGAAGGTAAAATGAAATGTTGATGTATTTGTAGGTTTCTAAGAGATATACTGCATTTAATCTTTAATGCATATATTTCCATAGCTTGAATTTATAGGGAGTTCTTCACATATTGGTTGTTTTTATTTACTCTAGACTGAAGAAACTCTTCCCTTTAAGATTATAACTGTGTCTTATTTATAGGAGACCCAATTTGGAATGCAAAGAGCTATAAAGAATGACTAAAAATAAAGATGTGGAAACATATATTAGGAAAACAAATAAAAAGCAAGCAAGAAAGGGAAGTAATATTAATACCAAAGAAAAAATTAAAAGTGAAAAGTATACATTAAGATGAAGGAAATCTGATATAATCAATACTAATTAGTGACAAAAGACATAGCTCACAATAATGATTTAGTAGATTAGATATATTCCAATATAATAGATTGAATCTATCTATCTATCTATCTATCTATCTATCTATCTATCTATCTATCTAGCAAAACAATTGAGTACTGCAAGAAAATAAACAAAAACATATAGTGAATGATTTATATAGCAGTCAATTTTTCTCTGATCAACTAGACAAAAAAAGTAAAACTGAATACAGAAGATTTGGATTAACTCATTGATATAATTGAACTAATAGGTACTGATCTGAACCCTGCATTGATTAATGCATAGAGTAGATTGAATACAACAATGTTGAAAATTTCAGGAAAAAATGTGGGGGCAATAAACCCTTACAGTTTTGCACTAAAACAGATCTCTTATTCTAAAGCCTTATTAAACACACACACACACACACACACACACACACACACACACACACACACAAAACAGTATCACCACACTTAAAGTGTGATAACTCTATTTGAAATATTTGTGAACAATCCAGGAAAAGATCAAAATTATAAAACAACTTCACTATGTAGGGCTTATTCTATGAACATGAAACATTTCACTATAAAGAAACTGATTAATATAATCTATCTTCTCAATAGTACAATGAAAACACAATTATATGGTTATTTTTATATTTGATAACTTCACTTGAGAAATTTCAGTATATGCTTTAATTTAAAAAATCAACTAGGCTAGGATTGGAGGAATACTCCTTTAAAGTGAGTTTTAAAAATCAGTATCAAAACATCAGTATTGGTATTTACTCCTCTTAATGACAAAGCACTAGGAGCACCTCATGTAAAATTAGGGAAATTATAAATAATATGGTTTCCTTTATTGTTACCATAACTGACCTTTAAAAAAAGACATTTCAGCCAGTGTAATTAAGTTAATAAACATAAATCATTGAGGAGTCATTGATGAAGGGGAGACCCAATTATTATTATCTGTAGATGATTTGATTATTGATCTCAGAAGTCCAAAAACATTGATGAATAAAATATTAAACTTTCAAAGAGGATTCAGTAATTACCCTAGGTACAAAATCAATTTTCTGAAATCTATAACTTTTCTTCTATAGCAAAAATAACTCATTAGGAAATGAAATGGGGGAAAAAAAGATCCATTCCACAGTATCAATAAAAAGAAAACTACCTAGACATAAACAAGAAATAGCAATTTCTATTTTAAAAAATGAAAATTATAAAACCTAAGAAATATAACAAATGAGAATTGAATAAATAGAGACATGTACCAGGTTCTGAAAGGAAAGACTCAATATTGTAAAGTTTCAATTCATTCCAAAATAATTCTAAAAGTTAATGCAATTGCAAAATAATACCAAATCAGGTTAGAAGATAATTACAAATCCTAAACATTACTTGCAAGAATGAAACATATTAATTCAAAAATATTTTGGAAAAGTTGAATAAGTGTACTTAAAGAAATAGTCAAATAAAGAAAAGTTAAATGGTGTGGATACTGGTTTCATGAATATGTAGACCAAATAAGTGAAATAGAAACTTAGAATAGACTTTTATGTTGAAACTGTAAATAATTAAATGACTTTTTACAGGTTAAGAATGGCTCACTAGTAATATACTTAATATGAAATTAAAGTCCTTGTTCAAAATGAAATGCTACTCTGTTGACATTTGTTTTCCCTTTTGCATTTATTTCCTCTAGAGAAACAGGTACATACATAAATAACCATCATAATGATTATTATTATTATTACTAGTGGCCCGGTGCACAAAATTTGTGCACGGGGGAAGGGGTTCCCTCAGCCCAGTCTGCACCCTCTCCAATCAGGGACCTCTTGGGGAATGTCCAACTGCTGGTTTAGGCCTGATCCCACAGTCGGACATCCCTCTTGCAATCTGGGACCACTGGGTCCTAACCACTCACCTGCATGCCTGCCTGACTGCCCCTAACTGCTTCTGCCTGCCTGCCTGATTGCCCCTAATCTCTCTGCCTGCCTGCCTGATCCCCCCAACTGCCCTCCCCTGCCGGCCTGATCTCGCCCCCAATGGCCCTCCCCTGCTGGCCTGATCTCGCCCCCAACTGCCCTCCCCTGCTGGCCTGATTGCCCCTAAC
Organism: Cnephaeus nilssonii; assembly: GCF_951640355.1. Taxonomy (NCBI): domain Eukaryota; kingdom Metazoa; phylum Chordata; class Mammalia; order Chiroptera; family Vespertilionidae; genus Cnephaeus; species Cnephaeus nilssonii. The sequence goes on from NC_137082.1 coordinate 23,537,330, forward strand.
TACCTCTGCCTCGGCCCCCACCACCATGGCTTTGTCCGGAAGGAAGTTAGATGTCTGAAAGATGGCCAGTTAACCCAGTCTAATGAGCATATTACCCTTTTATTAGTATAGATAGATTATATAGGATAGGATTGGTTTAATGTATGGGAAAAGCCTTTTTCAGCAGGAGAAGATGTTCTGGCAGACAAAAATACATAATTCTTATATCTGGACTGATAGCCAGCTATATGCACCATACTGCCAAACCGGTCATTAAAAAATTGAACCACTTTCTTACACCTTACACCAAACAGCTGTTGCCCTTAAAACCCCTCCTCATTCCCCACCTTAGGTTCTCCCTTCGCAGTTCACCCAGATTAGGTTCTGATTGGTCGATATCTATGCCAGTCAGCCTCAAAAGCTCCATCTCCTAGGCAGCCATTGGCTCCTCACAGTTCACCCAGATTTGGTTCTGATTGGTCAGTTTCTATGCCAGTCAGTATCTCTCGGCTTATCTCTGGGCCTGATCAGAGAGGTGGGGATGACCAGCAGCCCCCCACAGAGGCCTGGAGAGAAAGAGAGTCAAGGGCTGATCAACAGCTGCCACTGGGGCTACGGATCAGACCCTGCCTCTCTCTCCAGGCCTCTCTCTAGGCCTGATCCACAGCCCCCTCAGCAGTCAGTGCTTGGTTGCTGCACCTGCAGTGGTGGCAGTCTGTGCTGGGTCGCCACAGCAACCCAGCACTGACTGCAGGACTGACTTCTGGTCATTTGAGCCTTTGGTCATTTTGGATGTTACAGAGCCTGGGTTTTTATATACTAGGATAGCTAACATTTATTTAATACTTCTGTTGTGTCAGGAACTATTCTAAGCACATTACATGTATTACATCACTTAATTAACATAACTTTAAGAAGTTGGTACATTTATTTGCCACAATTTACAGACTTAAAAAGTCACAATAAATGCTGAAAGATAATCACAGTGAGGCCAGGATGTAAACACAATCTCTTATCAGAGCCCAAGTTCTTAAGGACTAATTGTAATTTCACATATGCTTATATTGTAGAAGTGTTACTAGGTATGGGGCAAAATCTTCACATAGATGCATTAAAATATTAATACCAATTTTCTTTTGGCAGTGAAAATATTTTTCTTTTTTTATGCCTGAATGTTTTAAAAACTATATAGTAAATGTTACTTTTATTTTCATAAAAATGTACACTTAAAAGGTGACTTCTTGAATGAATATTTCATTCTAGCCAATCAAACCTGTACCATTTGATTTCATCAGCTCTCTAGCCAAAATCAATGCTATCTTTTTTTCCATAGTGACTACTAGAGAGGCTGCTGCTATTGATTGTCACCATCATCATTATTTTTGCCACCATAATTTGAATTGTAAAAATGGTTCCTCTCTGGCAAATGCTTCACATAAATTATGTTAAGTACTCTTTAAATTATTCCCATTTTACAGAAAATGAACTGAAGCTTGGAGTGATAATGGTCTTGCCCAGGGTGAAGCAGCCCATACCTGAAATAGACAACATCATATCCAGGTTTTCTCTGCTCTACAGCCTCTACCCCTTCTAATTCTGCAACACTATCTCATAGAAGTTTCTATTTAGGCCAGAAGGAAGGCCCTGAGGCTAAAACTAGTATTTTGATACCTTATTGATGGTCATTAAATTTGGATGTACATGCAATTACTTTGTTCAAGTACATAAAAAAATTAAGAATGACTCACTTATGTGAAAATTCAGTCTCTAATTGGAGAAGCCTACACTGAACTACCTGCCTCTGCACTGAACTGCCTGCCTGTATTGTGTTTCTGCCATCTGGGCCAGCCCTTATAAAGGAGTTTCTGGAGTCTTATTTCAGCCATTAGCATTCAAGTTTTTCCAATCCAATTGAAGCTGTGCAGCTATATCCCTGTCAACATCTTCACTGACCATTAAGAGCAGCTCATTTTTGACCAATCACAACAGTGCCTTTTAGATCAATCAAACTTTGAAAAATTGGAGTCTTGATTTGCATGAGGATGGATCAATCATGGACCAGAGGCGGGGACTTCTGTCTATATAATGCAGCTCCTCTCTGGCTCTGGCTCAGAGAACACACTTTTCCTTTCCACCAAAGACTGAAGACTGTTTTCCTGGCTGAACTGAAAAACCGAAGATGTCTCACCAGAGCAGACCAATGAAGGCCAGAGCAGACTGGCACAGAACAGAGCAGACCAGTGAGGAGCAGAGCAGAGCAGTTTAGCCAGAGAGGGACCTGGCCCTAGGGCTGCCTCATAGAAGTGCTGGATCACAACTGAGCTATTTTAAACTGAATGCAATTTTCCTCTTCACTGCACCCCAAACTGGGAATTCCTGTTGGTGTTGAAATGGTACCAATGACCATCTAGTTGACAATCTTGAAAGTCTTGATCAAATTGTTGGAGGAGGTAATTGAGAGGATGTGACCACCCATTGACTCAGGCAATCAGAGCCTCTTAACTCCCTCCCCTGTTCTTGGAATGTAGGTTCTGTTCACCATTTCCACAATGGGAGTGTTTTCAATGACACAGCCTTGAGAGAGCAATGTGTTGTTGAGACAATCTGGATGGTATACTTTGATTGAACCCAATTAAGATCTCTGTATAAACTTTTAAGATTCTGGCAGGTGGATGTGGAAATCTACTCATCTTGCAGCCATCCCAGACAAGCCTCCCATATAAGCGCCATTGCTTATTAAACCTACCACCTATCAATCTGGAGTGATCTACCTCTTTCTTCAGTCTCTCCTTGACCTCTGTGTATGGGGGCAAATTTATTAATCTTCCCCTGAGGATATTTTTCCATTGCTTTTAAGAGAGAGTGGAAGGGAGGGAGACACACACACACACACACACACACACACACACATAGATGTGAGTGACACATTGATTGGTTGCCTACTGTTTGCCTCCCACATGTGTCTTGAGTGAATCAGCAACTCAAGTATGTGCCCTTGACTGGGAGTCTAACCCATGACCCCTCATTGCCCCAGTAGACATTCTAACCACTGAACAACACCAGCCTGGGCAACAATACTTTTCATTTAACCAATAAAACTTATTTAATATCTACCATGTGTTGGATATTGTGCTGGGCATGAGAAATACAATTGTGTTACAAAAAGTAAACTCTCTAACATCCATGGCTTAACACAAAGAAAAGACCATTGTGGACATTCTGCTTTGGATAACTTTTCTCCTATTTGTGACTCAGGTTCTTGACATCTTCAGTTCATGGCTTGTAAGATCTTTCTTGGTCCAATTCAGTTTAAGAAAAAAGTACAGAGCATTGCACTATAATTTTATATTGGTCTGTTCTTGAAATGGTCCATATTTATTTTGCCCACATTCCTTTGGCCAGAATTCAGTCATATGGCTACACCCAACAAGCTCAGATATGTAGGCTAGCTATGTGCCCAAATAATTAATAAAACATACTTTCTTCCTGCTCATTTGGCCCTTGCCATATAGTTGGGATATAGACATTAATTAGGTAACATATCAAACCAATGGTCAATTTTGACTGTGACAGTTCTATTTAAGGGGAGGAATATTCCTTATAGCTGGTTGACCTAATTAGAGAGGCCAGGAAGTCTTCTCTGAAGGAGTGAGACTTGGATCTCAAAGATGAGTAGGTAAAAGAAAGGAGGGAAGAGTGCAAAGACGCTGAGAAGGGGAGTTCATGGTGAACAGGTGGGACAAGGAAACACAGTGCAAGAGAAAAAGCAGTATGAGGCTGCCGGGGTCCTAACCTGTGGAGCCTGTAGACCACTTAGGATTCTAAATCCTACCCCATGGGCAATGCAAAAGCAATGAAGAGTTTCGAGTAGTGAGCTGATCTGATCAGATTTACATCTTGAAAATAAATAACTCTGGCTGCCTTGTGAACATGAGTTGGGGTTAGGGGAAAATAAATGTGGGGAAGCCTTTGGAAGGCTGCTGTAGGGTGATAATGACTTACATGTGGCTGGTGGAGGTGGAGGTGGAGGTGGGAAGAAGTAGAAGTAGAGAGACATTTAGGAGGTGAATGCAACAGACTTTGCAATAAACTAAACTTCTTTATTGATCTCTTTAGTCATTTTGCTGGATGGTTTGCATCTTATCAGCATAGCTTCTGTGTTTATTGATGAATTTTAAAACTGGACAATGTTGCTGGGGAGCAGAAAGTTTAGATAGCCTTGGACCAGACTTAAGCAGAACTGACACAGAGCTATAATTGCTATTGACCCAGTATCCTTTCTTATCATCTTTCTCTGTCAAAACCTTCATCTTTTCCCTTTGATTCCACTCGTTCATCTTGATGTCAGGGGTGGAGAAAGAAAGTCTGTAAAATTCATTTGTTCTATGATGTACTGTGTTTCCCTATGGGCATTTACATTTCAAAAGAAGTATTAACTACCTATTTAAAGAAAAATAAAACAGTGGTGCTTTGAATATTTGGGAGAAGGTGGTCTTCAAATCAATTAACACAGATACCATTTTCAGTCCCTTTAATAAGCCATTAATTCTGGTTCTACTTGGGATGTCCTAACTCTGGCGGGAGAATTTCCTTAAGGCAGCCAAGACCTTGAGTTTCCCCAGGATAACTAAGACCTGCTGGTTCTTCTGGGTGGAAATAAGATCCCTAGCTTCACTCTTCTACAACTTGACACAACTGGGCAGAATTTGAAAGACAGAGTGATATTCCATTTTTTGCTGAAAATATACATCTGCTAGAATTATAAAAATATTTTTGTATGTACACAAAAATTAAGAAAACAAAAATATGCACTCTATTTTTGTGTATGTATACTTACAGAAGCCACAAACCACTCTCAAAAGCTTTATTTACCAATGCTTTTCCACTGTGGTTAAGAATTTGCTGCTTTATTTGAAAGCAGGTTATAGACAACCATGCTCCTTTTCTCTTACTCTACTCTTCTGCAGCTAAAAATATGGGAGCAGGACTGAGGTCCTGTAAGGTGACACCTGATTTATCCATCGATGTCTCTGCATGTGTGTATGTGTGCGGGTGGGTACCTATGTGAGTCAGTCTTTTCAATCAGCCATCTCACCAGATCAGCCCCCAAGACATACACACTTGCTTTTTAAAATATATTTTATTGATTTTTTATAGAGAGGAAGGGAGAGAGAGATAGGGAGTTAGAAACATCGATCAGCTGCCTCCTGCACACCCCCTACTGGGGATGTGCCCGCAACTAAGGTACATGCCCTTGACCGGAATCGAACCTGGGACCTTTCAATCCGCAGGCTGACGCTCTATCCACTGAGCCAAACCAGTTTCGGCCACACTTGCTTTTGAGCTGAAGTCAAGGTTCAAAAAATACAATCCCTCTAGCTAGAACAGGGATGCAAAACAAAATTTTGTTGCTTGCAGATGTATCCCAGTGTCAGAAAAACTCCATGTGCACCTGTTCGAATGGATCTCAGGTGATTTTTAGTTTCCCAGCATTCGGCTGGCATAAAGAATGTAGTGTGATTCTTTGTTTATTTTACAATTCAGTGAGCACCAAATTAACTTTAATAGCTGTGATCAACATACACATGCACACATACCTCTCCATCCCCAACTTAAAAAAAAAGATTTATCACATTTGGCTAATAATAAACACTTGATTTCAGCTCTTTTTTTTTTTAGCACTATGAAACTATTTTATGCCATTTAAATATTTAATCATAGAATTTGTAAATTTTTTTTTTCAAAGAACGTTGTAACACTGCATCTATAGCCTGTAAGTGTTGCTGATATCTGTATTTAGGAGAGTATGTAGTGATGTTCATTAATCTTGAATGTAGAGTTGGGAGGGGGATGGCACAAATGCCACGTATCCTGTAGAGTAAATTAAAGCAGGACAGTAAGAGGTTGATGTTTGAGTGTTTGGGTTCTTGTATTTGCGATGGGTTTTGAGAGACTCTGGCCATACATGTCTGCCCCACCAGTCTGAATATTCTCAGAACCACCAACTATTGACAGCCACCTTTGAACCTTATGCTAAAGCTGATACAAAGCTGATTTTAATTATGATTTTGACCAATTGCTACCAATGTACTCAGTGAGTGATGGGAGTGAGTTCTCCCATCCAGCCCTTATGATCATAGCTGGAAAACATGTCCTCCATCCCCAGTCCCCTTTCACCCAATGATATGTCTGAAAGAGGCTTTAGAACACTAGCACACAAATCCTGGGAGAAAGAGGAAAGACCATTGATTTAATTTGTGTACTAATGGAAAGGACAGATGGAAAAATAAAATTTAATTCCTTTATTTGAATATCCCAACCATTATTAATTACAAAGTATTTAATGAAAATGTAGATTTACAGGTTAAGAGGTTTGTGGTGTGGAAGACTGATACATCAGAATCATCTGGGTTACAAAAGTTTTCCAACTTTTTTTTTTTTATCAGTAGAACTTTCCTTTTTTATCAGCATTATGCCAGGAATCCCATATATAGGTTGTATAAAAACAAAGTTCCACTGGTAGACCTGATGGTGAAGAGGCTCAAGGCTCATATACTCAGCTTTTCCTTAAGTACCCCTCTTTTCTCATGAAATATCTTTATGGGACCTTAGTGCACTGTGGAACCCAATTTGAGAAACAACTCATTAATTTGAACCCTTTGCTTAAAAAGATCCTAATGGCCAGGAGGCAGCAGGGGGCAGCAGAATATCCAGCTATAATGTGGAAGTTGAAGCAGAGAGGGCAGAGGAAGTGTGCCTACATGCAGCATGGCCATTGACTGCTTGTATGGTAGGAGGATGGTATACATGCATGCTACATTGGGCCCAGTTATATATTTGGTCATTATCAGACAAAGGATATTTCTCAGGACACAGGACCATAGCTATTCATCATTGTTGACTATGCAGAATGCTTATTGGGTTGTGTGTATAATGATAGTGGTGTATTTGTGTGGGGGAGAGGGGAGGTACTAACAGCTGATAGAAAACTCCTAGGGCAGAATCTAGAAAATTATAAAGAAACTATTACAATATGACAGCTATTTTCACAATACTGGCTGGCCCATTTCACTACATGTTTTATTTTTTATTATTTATTGATTATTTGATTTTTAGAAAGAGAGAGGGAGTGCGGGGGCCTGATGCGGCGGGGGCCAGACATGGCAGGGATCTCCCTTTTCCGTGTCCCGTGTGGAAAGAGAGATGAACGAACCGGTTCTAAATGGAGGCGGCCAGGGATTGAGAAATATTAGAAATAAAAAAAACAAGACGCAGAAATAGATTCATGAAGCTGGGAGCCTGGGTGGATCTTTCTGTGCCTGGCTGAGGCCACAGAACCTATCCAGACTGCAAAGCTGAGGCTTTATTTATAATCAGGGACAAACAAGGCAATTGACAATGTTCTTGTAAGTTTCACTTGTTTTGGCAGCACTTGCTGCCCCTCCCACAGCCCACTAGGTACCCAGGAAAGATCTAGGGATCAGTTACAGGATCAAGCTTAATTATGCTTAGAGGACTGTGCCCTTCCAAGCTTGGGACTTGTTTGTGACTTTGCCAGCAGGTCAGTCCGAGGCTTAACCCTATAACCGCTTCCTACAAGGGAGAGAGGAAGAGAAGGGGGAGAGGGAGAGAGAGAGAGAGAGAGAGAGAGAGAGAGAGACTTGGTCCACTTATTTTATGTATTCATTGGTTGATCTTGTATGTGCCCTTACTGGGGATCAAACCCACAATCTTGCTGTCTCAGGATGATGCTCTAACCAAGTGAGCTACCCAGCCAGGGTTCACTAAGTATTCTAATTATCTATATACACTCCTGCCCTATACATCTATCTGGATATTTTTCAGTAAATTCAATGTAGGAAGAGTGTAGCTCCCATTCAAAGACTAGGAATAAGGCAAAGGTCTCCAACATAAAAATGTAGGCAGAGCCCTACCTGGTTTGGCTCAGTGGATAGAGCTTCGGCCTGCGGACTAAGGGCCCTGGGTTTGATTCCAGTCAAGGCCATATGCCCAAGTTAAAGGCTTGATCCCCAGTAGGGGGCGTGCAGGAGGCAGCGATCAATGATTCTCTCTCATCATTGATGTTTCCATCTCTCTCTCCCTGTCTGAAATAAATACAAATATACTTTAAAAAAAAGAAAGTAGGCAGAGTCATTCCATATTTACTGAGAAAATATTTGCACATAGGCAATGTGCCAAATTCTGTTCTAAGCACTGGGGATACAATGTGAAGCAAGCAGATAGAGAAATCCTGACACTTAACCTCCAAAAAGGTGAAATGAAGGTCATATGCAAAGGGCAGGTCAAGAATGCTCATGGGAAACTTCCTGTGTGAATTACTCTCTATTCATTCATAGAAATTACAGAGCACAAGGAAACTCATATAATAAGAGAAGACCAAACACAGATAATAAGACCAAAGAAGGGGCTAGTAAGTAAGCAGGTAGCACTCAAAACCTGAAAACAAAAATAACACCATGGATTTCCATAAGTATTTCCAAAGGAGATAAGCAGAGTAGAGGCTTATCTTTTATCTGCCTTCCACAGGCAGTGGAGGCTTGGGGATTTCCACAGCCTGGGTGTGGACTGTCATGGGGAAAGAGCCTTAGTGGGGTTGTCACAGGTTCTGGTGGAAGAGTGAGGCGCCCCCAACTGAGAGAGGCTAGAGGTGCGCCACTGGCTTCCCCAGGGCTGCGGAAGGAGCCCTGGCTGTACATGTGTGTCCATTTGTGAGAATTCACAGAGCTGTGTGTTATGAGTTTTGCACTTTTTACTTGGGAGTTTTGACCTCAATAGAAAATTTACTGAAAACAATTGAGGTGTATAGGTGATGATGAGAAGGGAATGAAGTTCTTGAGAGACAACAATGTGAAAAGCATATTTTAAGGCTGTGCTTGTATGTGTGGTGGAGAGACAGAGGGAGACAGAAAGAGAAAGAGAGAGAGGTGAGGGAGAGGGAGAGAGAAATGCAGTTCTTTATTCTTAGAGCATCATGAATAAAATTCATGATAATCTATACTTACACCATGGAAAGTGATAGGCATAGCCCTTCAGAATTTTTTTTTTCTTTAAGTTGCAGGAAATAGAATGACTATGACAAATGGGAGGTGTCAGGTTGAGTTTCTTCCATAATAAACAACTGGTTAAAACTAATGCAAACTTTCAGGTAATGAGAGGCTTCACCTCTCAAGGGAGCCGAGAAGAGGAAAGACAAGAATATTCTGTATCTGGTATTGTCACAGAAAATACCCTAGATGTCTCATGGCAAACAATAATGAATCTCATTTATTAATTCATTTATTCCAGAAATACTTGTTGAGTCAGACCCTGTAGTAGATGGCAGACATACATCTGAGAAGATATTGGCAGGACAGAATCGAGAGTAATAGAGAACTGATGGTAAGTAGAGGAAAAGGGATAAGGCAATGAATCTAAATCTTATGATTAAAGGCTTTCTGAACAACAAAAATAGAAATATCTATAAAAATGGTAAAGACTGGCTAGAAGGAAAAAAAAACTTTTTTGAAAGGAGCTGGGAGTAAGAGAATGACATTTTGAGGGTATTGCCTGTGTAACAGAATACTAAACTCAGCATTTCCTATTATTTTGGAGTCTGATGAAGTTGCTATATCATCTACTAGGGCAAGTATGACATCCAGGAGCTTCCCCTCTGACCCTCACTCTTACCACTTCAGCATAAAAAGTGCCAGACTTCACAACCGCCAGCACCTGCCTTTCTTGCCGATGGTTGTCTCTGGCTGCTGGTGCCTCCTCTGCCTGCACATATTTATAGCAGGCTGGAAGTGCCAGATAATTGCTGAAGAGCATGCATCTCCCCGCACCACTCCCTGGGGGGGGGGGTCCCTCAGCCTGGCCTGCACCCTCTCCCAGTCTGGGATCCCTCAGGGGATGTCCACCTGACAGCTTAGGCCCACTCCCCCAGGGAGTCGGCCTAAGCCAGCAGTCAGACATCCTTAGCACTGCTAAGGAAGTGGGAGAGGTTCCCGCTACCACTGCTGTGCTCACAGCCATCAGCCTGGCTTGTGGCTGAGCGGAGCTCACCCTGTGGAAGCGCACTGACCACCAGGGGACAGCTCCTGCGTTGAGCATCTGCCCCCTGGTAGTCAGTGCATGTCATAGTGAGGGGTCGTTCCCAGTCATTCTGCCATTAGGGTCAATTTGCATATTACACTTTTATTATATAGGATTATGTATGTGTATGTGTGAGCAGGTGTGTGTGAAATACATTTGATAATTAAAACTAGTGAAAAACTTTTATCTTAGTGGTAACATTTTCCTCATATGCTAGATTTTAAAAAAGTGCTACTATAAGGAATGTGAAAGAGCTTTGAAATATTAAAAGAAACAAGAGAGCTGTCATGTATGGATCAAAGAGTTACATGAGAGATGCTCCAAGAATGTGGAAGTAAGGTTCAAAGTGAAAGTATGGAATCCACCCTCATTGAATTTGAGCTGGAATATACAAAGTCTCCTCACAGACACACAATAGGCCCATCAAACTAAAATGACCCTTGATTGAAGGGAAATATGTCCATCAAGGTGGGGAGTTGGGCATGAAAAAGAAGTTCATTGATCAAAATGAGATATAGAAACAGTAGAGTAAAATGGTGAAATAGGGTAGAAATTATGAAAAGTTGGTGAGCTAAAGATACGTATTTTGCTAACATTTATTCGTAGCCATAGAGTTGCAAGTGGCATTTTTCATGATGATGTGAATCTCTCTTATGTCATGGCTATGTCTTATGCCTATTCTTTGTTCCATTTACCTTTGCCCTTTGCCTTTACCAGAATCATACGATATTTTATCTACTTGATCAGTGTTTTCAGAGAAAGAGCTTTTGGGATCATTTGTCCTTTCTTCTAGTTTTCCCCCATTTAAAAATACTTTTAAATTTTCATTTCTTAACTGTGTTTAATTTTGCTTTTCATGCAAAATTGCCAGCTTCCTTTTTTTAATAATGAAGGCAATTAAGGTTATAAATTTTCCTCTAAATATAGCTTTTGATGTATTCTGTAGGTTTTGTTATGGAGTGTTCTTTTTCCTTGCTTTCTAGTCAGGTTTTAATTTTCTTTTCAATCAAAACTATCTAGAAGTAAGCTACTTATTAAGATATATTTTGTTACCATTTAATTATTTATTTCTAATTGCATTAGCTTCTAATCAGAGAATGTAACTTATAAAAACTGTTCACGTACACATTTTTCTAGTTTCTTTTTTCTTTAATGGCCACATATATGACCAACCTTTACAAATGTCCATGAGTATTTGAAAAAGTACACTCAAAGATAGGCTATATATCAATTTGTTTATTAATTGTATTTTTCAATTTGTGTCCTTTAGGTATTGAACTAGATTTTCAGTTCTGAGAGAAGTGTATGGCCCACCATAATTACATATTTCTAGCAAGTTCTTCTTGCTTTTAAAATAAATGTAACTGTTGAGCTGCTATGGTGATTGGCTGATACCAGTTATGACTGCTGCCTCTTTTACAATTGTGCCGTTTGTCATTACATGATGTTCCTTTTGATCTTATTTGGTTCTTTTACCTTTAAATTACATTTTGTTGGTATTAATAGTGCTGCTTTGTGTTGCTCTTTATTTTTCAATTTTCCCGGTATTTCTTTGTTCACTCCATTTATCTTCATGTTATTTTAAAGTTATTTTAAGAGTGTGCCTTATATATAACATCTGGCTGTGTTTTGTATTATAAAGAAACTAGAGGCCTGATGCACGAACAGGGGATGTCCAACTGCCAGTTTAGGCCCGATACGGGATGGGGCCTAAACTGGCAGTTGGACATCTCTCTCACAATCCGGGACTGCTGGCTTCTAACTGCTCACCTGCCTGCCTGCCTCATCACCCCTAACCACTTTGCCTGCCTTCCTCATTGCCCCTAACCACTCACCTGCCTGCCTGATCACCCCTAACTGCCTCTGCCTCGCTCCCGCCTCTGCAACTTTGTCTGGAAAGTCATCCGGAAGGAACGTCCGAAATGACGTCTGGAAGGTCGTCCAGCTGTCTGGACTAATTAGCATATTATGCTTTTATTATTATAGATTATTATAGATATGTTGGTTCTGCCTTTCGTGACAGGATCCTCCTATTCTTTTACATTGTGCACAGTGACTAATATCCATGGTGTGTCACATTTATCCTAGTTTATGTTTACCAGTGGCTCTATCATTGTTTCTTCTTCTTTTATTTTACTTTTCCTGTTTATTTTCTTTTCCCCTTTTCTAATTTGGAAAGTCTACTGCAGTCTTCCTGTCATTTATGGTTAATTTTTATTCTCTTGATCTAACAGATCAGAAGGCGATGTCTACTACTCTGTAAAAAAAGATTCACCCTTCCTGTCAGGACAACAAACAAAACAAAACACTGGTTTCTTCCTATAAATTTCAATAAATTGAGATTTTAAAAACCTTTCTCCTTCCCTCCTTTTTATCTTTCCCTAAGGAGATATTGAAGTCTTTTTGCTGCCTTCCTAGTAGCCACTTTTCCTAAGCTTGACAAATAGTGTACTATTTAAGAACTTTACAAAGATTTAACTTTTCCTCTGTATTATTGTCATTCATTTCTGGTATTACACATTGCTATATAACCTATCCTTATTCATTTTTGAATCTTTTTTATGTGTCTATTTAGCTTAATAACTGTATATGAACTTGTATATATCACGTATACACATGTATGTGTATTTAACACGCATATTATATATAACTAGAGGCCCGGTGCACGAATTCGTGCACCAGTGGGGTCCCTCCGCCTGGCCTGCGGGATTGGGCCAAAATCAGCTCTCCAACATCCCCTGAGTGGTCCTGGATTGCGAGAGGGCACAGGACAGGCAGCGGGACCCCACCGGTGCATGATCGGGGCTGGGGAGGGTCATGGGAGGTTGGCCATCTGGGGAGGGACCACGGGAGGGCTCCAGGGTGTGTCCAGCCTGTCTGACTCATTCCCAATTGGCTGGACCCCAGCAGCAAGTTAACCTACCAGTTGGAGTGTCTGTCCCCTGGTCGTCAGTGCACGTCATAGTGAGCGGTTGAGTGGCCTTAGCATATCATTAGCATATTATGCTTTGATTGATTGAACAGATGACCAGACGACTGGACACTTAGCATATTAGGCTTTTAATATATAGAATCATTGTTCACTCTTTTTTTATCTTTTCAGGTTTCTGAATTTCTCAGTTGTTGTTAAAATAGAGTCTTCAAAGTGTTTTTCTTAGATGGGCTTCTTAATATTCCCTTCAAATTATTTCCTCTCCTCAAATAGCTTTTGTCCACCTTGAGAGATTAATGATATTGATGCACCCCTATTCTCTTATCCAATATTGGTGAGAAGACATTATTTTTAGGGGTTATTTTTACTGCCTTGAAAAGTGTTAGATGTTCTTTTTTTTCTTTAGAGATCAGTTTTTCCATGCTATACCTATTGGGTATGTTTTCTTTCTTTATTCAGCTTTAATCTTAATGAGCATGTTAAATTTACAGGCAGTGGGCAGCAAAGGGGTCTTGCTATCCATGATTAGTCTGTAGTGTGGCCTAAGTATCAGTTTTTATAACATATGTTTTTATTGATTTTAGAGAGAAGAAGGGAGATGGGGAGAAAAAGAGAGAAAAATCCATGTTAGAAAGACACATTGATGGGCTGCCTCCTGCAGGCCCCCTACTGGGGATTGAGCCCACAACCAGGGCATGTGCCCTGATCAGAAATCATACTGGAGACCTTGTGGTACATGGGACAATGCTCAACTAACTGAGCCACACCAGCCAGGGCTAGGGTTTTATGAAGCTTCCTACAGTGATTTTAATGTGTAGCCCAAGTCAGACAACCCCTTCCCTAGATTCACATTAACCCAGTACAGTCAAGCAGTGGGACTGTGACCTCAGCTTCACCAGCTAGACTCCCTCCCAGAACCATGAATCTTGTTATCAGGTAGAAGAAACATTCTGTAGCAGCACCAAACAAGGCCATGCAGCATTCTTTGTCCTCTGCCATTGTCACTCTAATCCTTTGAGCTTCCTTGTACCTTAGCAATAAACACCTTGTTTGCTTAAACTGAGAGCCAAAGAATCTCAATAGAGATAATCCATGAAATTATTGTCACTATGTATATCTGCTGAGGTCCTTCAATCCGCAGTGTTGATCATGGTCTCAGAACCTGGTATCATGCCTCTTACTACACATAAGTAAAACTCTGGAAACCAAAGGCAGGAGAACTATTCAACCTCTATTAAAGGGGTTAGTGAGTCACAATTTACATTTGTAAAAATGTAAAGATAACTGAGTGTTCCATAATTGGATGGACAAGTCAGAACGCATATGACTAAGCAGAAAAGCTGGGAAATATTCCTTACTAAGTCAGGGGTCAGGGTAAATGATTTCCGAGTTTTGAATCCTAAAAACTTTATTATCAGGCAAGGAGAGCTCAGGCATCTGGTTATAGCAGAAACCTGAAGAACTCTGTCTCACATACACAGTTGCATGGAGACCAAAGTGGAAATGAATGAAGAAGTCATAGGGTATTACTTGTTGCTATCAGGCATTTATTATCTCTCCTACACACGCATTTGGTATTTGATGTCAGGAAAGCACTTGCTATATTGAAGGAGGACTCCGAGGAACACCAATAGGTAGTGAAGGAGGCACACAGGGGAAGGAGCTGAATAAGGATGTGGTTACAGCTAGAATCTGGCCTCAGCCTGATCTCACAGAGAGCTCTGAAGTGAATAAAACCACAGATTTGAGGCAACGGGGCTGGCCTTTTGTACCCCATGTCAATTCATCATTGGTAATTCTCTCAGACCTTTTCAGGCAAATTCTCTGGAGAAGGGGACAGCCCTGAGTTCTTAGCAGCCAGCACTCCCAATAGCCAGGAGGTGGGGGCACCTGCTGGTGAGGAAGATCCAGCAATAGCTCCTACACCTCAGCTTGGTACATATTGTTGGTTGTACTGTGACCCAGTATTTACATCTGAGAAGTGCAACACAGTCCCAAAGCGCATGTCACTTTAACACTGAATTATTTTGTAGATCAAGAAATTAAACCCTATTTTTTTTGCATACCTCAAAAAAAAAAAAAAAGCCTTCTTCATGCACCAGCTACTGCTTGAGAAATCCCTTCTCTCAGAGCTCTGATTCTAGGGAAATGCAAGGTCTCACAAAGAAATACGGCCCTAGCCCCTTGTTAGTATACAGTACTTAGCAGAAGGGATATTTATTGATAAGCTGAGAGTTGAGAGATTGGACTCCAGTTCAGCCTGCGTGCATCTCCAGCGAGGTGACCTTGCACAAGGGCTTCCCCCTTGCTCAGCTTCACCTTCTTCATTTATTAAATAAGTCAGGGGTCAGGGTAAATGATTTCCGAGTTTTGAATCCTAAAAACTTGTCAGTGGCTGATTGGATTTCGCCTTTCCTGCAGGGAGGAGGCAGGGGTGATTTCTTGTTTACAAGGAACACGTTCTCATCTTGCAGCCTTCACACAGGAGCCAGGGAAGGAGGTGTAAAAGCGCCGGGCTAACGGCAGCTTTGCTTTGTTTGGATTCAGGGTCTCTGATACGACATATTGGATGTGTCAATGGAATGTGATTTATTTTGCTTCATAACATTTGGGAACAGATATTTGGTATTTCATCCAAGGAAAGCAATTTGCAGAAACCTTTTAGAAGGTGGCTGGAGCATCAGTAATTGTTGCCATTTCTTTACTCCAACATTTCCTTAAAGCTGCACAATCTTTCATTTTAATCATCCCTCTCAGCAGGCTCCTGCTAGGAGCAGGGCACTCACCCCTCAGAAATGAGGCTCTATTTTTAAAGTCCACCAGCCCACAAACTCCCTATTAATCCTGTGAAATCTGCTCAGATGGCTGCTCTTCTGGGTTCTCTGTGCACCCCCTGCTCTCAACGCCCCATCTGCACAGCCCTCCCGCGTGAGATATTTTTAGCTCTTAGCTACATCCTTGAGAATTACCAGGAGGATGCTACATTTTGCTCTCAAGTAAACATTTTAGTGATACGTGTTTTCACTCCTAATATTTTTAGAAACGATTAAGGACTCTACTCCTAATTACAGGTGCCAAAGAATTAGTCTGGATTTGAGCCTTTACCTACCTCAGAATCTCTCTCTTTCTTACTACTGGATACATACCCTATTTATTCAAAGGGACTTAGTCTTTTCCTCCTGTGAGTTAGCAGGGACTTTGACCCATTGTTCCCGACAATCTCTCTCCAAAGCAGCCTTGGGAACTACATTGGGTTTGGGGAAGGCTGGAATCTCCCACTGCATATGTTTCCCCTAGGGACTCAAATCAGTAAACACAGATGTGTCTTTAAGACCACTGTGTTAGGACATAGCAATTATGGTTTAAGAGCACAACATGGTACACAGGAAGCTACAGTCATTACAATATTTTTAAAGCATCTGTGGGAATTTCAAGGAATAATCTATAATAATAAAAGGGTAATATGCTAATTAGACTGCACATCCTTCCTGATGAAACCGGGGCCAGAGGGAAGCTGCCAGGCGAAAGCCGGTGCCGGCAGCTGGGAGAAGGAAGGCCTACTCTTGCACAAATTTTTGTGCATCGGGCCTCTAGTGTATCCATAGTAAAAAATGTGAGAGAGAAACATCCATAGGTTGCCTCCTATATGTGCTCCGACCCGGGATCAACCTGAACAGGAATCAAACCTGAAACCTTTTTGGTGTATGAGACAATGTTCCAACCAACTGAGCCACCCAACTGAGGCAACATAATGAAAATTTGACTTAGCAAGTAAGAATAGCAATAGTTAACTACCCACCCTCCACATAAAGCCATATTATTTAACACATTATCACCTGTTTTGGTTGTATTCTTTTAAAATGTTTTTGAGTAGGTTGTAGATGCACATGGAAAAAAATTCTAGGGAAAGGGTAAATAGTAAAAACAATCTCCCTCCTACACCCCTTTCCCAATCTCCTTCCAAATATACATGTGTGTGTTTATATGTATCATATTTCATATATTACATACACATATATGCATTCATATACATGCACATATATAAAAATGAATCTTCATTGTTTTGCTACAAATATTTTGCATTACTGTTTTGCATCTTCATTTTTTTCATTAAACGTTTTATCTTGGAGAGCATTCATATCAACACATATAATGTCTCCTTTTTCATAAATGGCTGTATATTGTTCTATTACCTGAGTGAACCAGAATTTATTTAGCCAATTCTGGGAATTGGTTTCTAATTAGCAAGGGAATGAGGGTTTTTTGTTTTGTGCAGAGTATCAGATTAATTACTCATTGGTACTTAAGGGATGATTTTTGAGCTTCTGGGAATTCTATTTTCGGTTCCATCACAGCCTCTTCCCATTCCTTTGCCCTTTCCTCTCCCTTTTATCTACAAAACCATCAGCAAATGCTGGTGATTTCAGCCTGGTAATTTGTAGGGGAAAAAAAAAAGAAAAAGAAAACCCTCTGAAAGGGGAGTTCTGCATAAATCAATAAATTACTTTTTTTGCATAAATAAATAAATTACTGCAAGTGAAAGAGCCCGACTGTGTCCTAACTAGCTAAGGTGTGCTTGTTTCTCTGGCTTACGTTTCCCAGGGTCTGTATTTGACTGGTATGGACAGCTTCCATTTGTTCTTGTTCAGAGCCTGCGGTGTGTTTTCTGTAGTCTGCACACTGCTTCGAGAGGCATCCTCCTAGAAGCCTTGGCATTTGTCAAACAATGAGCAGCCTGAGGTGACAAAACTGGGCACTTCACAGGGGCCCAGGAAGTGCAGGATGGCAGCTGGTGGTTGGCCCAGATGACACGGGGAGCTCGGGTATCTGTGCTGACTGCCTGTGCCGTCTCCCGTCTGGAGATAAAGTGAAAGGACTCTTCAATGAAAAAGCATACTAGCTGGCTCCAAGTGACACTTTCTAAAGCGCCATGGCATTCCACTACATCCACCTGCCTCGGTTTACAAAGCTGCTCCTTCTATCTCGTTTCCCTCAACACATTGCAGGTCTTGAGTCTTATGCGAAGTGAAGCCTGGACTGGCACATTTTGGGGAAGATCATCCCCAGCCCACCAACAGATGGCTGGCACACCTGTTTCCCTGAGTCTTGGTTCAAAAAGCGAATCAGCCTTTCACTTGTTCAGGATTTCTGTCAGATTTTGTACCTCTCCTAGAGACTATGCTAAAAGATAAAACAAACGTCAGAAAAGATAAAATACTGTAATTTTTAAATGACATGTTTATATTCATTTTAAATGACAACTATCTTAGGTTGGGTCCTTATAAACAACCTGTGCTAGGGATTTTGGTATACATGTTGGACTGACAGCGGGGCTCTCAGGAGGAACCTGCATATAAGTGAAGGAAGCAGGATGGACAGGGAAGAAGTCAGGCATGAATATAGGTGCCAATGGAATCTAGTTTTGGCTTAATCTCACTCTCACTAGAAAGTTCTGGAACATGAAGGGTTTACATAGCTTCTCCCTTTGGGTGTATCCATGGATGACTGGATAAAGAAACTGTGATATACGCATCAATATGTGAAGATTTTAATTTGTCCACATTCTTGCCAACATTTGCTATGACACGTCTTTGAATTATAGTTTTCGTAGGTTACACAAAGCGGTACTTCACTGTGCTTTTGATTTGAATTTTAAAATGACTAATGATGTTGCACATTTTTTCTTGGATTTCCGGTCTCAGAAATATTGAGGGTCAGTGTTGGTCAGCCAACGTTGGCCAGTGAACCAACTTAAGTGGTATGTTTTGTGTATGGTCACAGAAACTGTAGGACTGTTGTGAAGAGTACTTGTTTCATTGTCTTTATGTCTGTATTTGTTCTTCTTGGATGTTTGTTAATGTAGATATAGAACATGAGGTCACTTATCCACTTCACACCAGCTCACTTCACCCTCAGCTATATGAAATTCTTCTTTCTTTGACTAGAATTCTTACCTCTTTTTCACAACCTTCTCAGATGCCTGTGAAGTCCTAGTCTTCTCCTCTGGTAGCAATTAGGAGCAGGTGTAGTGATTTCTCTGACAGGATCAGAGAGACTTAGGAGAAACTTCAGGGACATGGACCTCATCAGCTTGTCAACAGAGATTCCAGCATTCGGCCACATTTTTATTTTTGCAGCAATTCACACCTCGGGGAAAACAGGCCCCTGGTAAGCTCAGTGAAGTGCTAGAAGATTCAAAAACACGGCAACATCCCCAGGGTTTTGACAGAATCTGAATATTGGCTTCTCAACCCACCATAGGACAATTACATTACATTCACACACACACACACACACACACACACACACACACACACACACACACACATAAACAGAGTAAGCCCGTGATGTGCAAAGAAAAATGTCAAAAATTTCACACTTTAAAACTTATCTCATCAGGGAAAAAGGTTTTTATAGAAGAAAAATCAGCAACTTTTGGTTAAAAAAATAATCTCTCTCTATACAAGCTGCATCTGTTTAGGCATCTGTCTCCTCCTGTCAGATCTGCTTGAACTGAAGTTTCCAATGTGTCAAAGTCAAATCCAAATTCTTTCAGGGTCTGAGAGTGTGGAATGTACTGAACACCCAACTACAGTGAATTGAAGTAGAAATGAAAGGAAATCCATTTTGAAGATTTCCCCCCTTTTTTCTCCCTACCCTTTGATGTAAAAATAAAAAATAAAAAAAATGAATCTCAAATTCCAGGGTGGTGATAATGGAATTTCTATCCCAGGCTGATTCCTTATCATATAATCCAACTGTGTCTTAATCCCTTCTACTTTCTTTATACCTTCTGATGTAGGCCTGCAGCCCTACCTACAGGGCTAACTATAGGGGAAGCCAGCATTAGAAAGAGAAAAGCAAAGCAAAATGTTTCACATCAAAATAAAAACAAAGGGACATGGGTGGGAAGTGGGCTTGGAGTTGAAACTATATAAAGCTTTTATTATATACATCTTACTTCAACTATACTCTAAATATCTATCTCATAAATGTTTAGGGGGGAAAATAAGGTACAAATAATAATAATTGTACAAAGTATTAAATATAATTATAAAATATTTGACTATAATATATAATATTTATATTCAAATTACAAAACATATTCACATTATAAACTAATGACATTATCTTGTGCTTTATATCAATCATATTATAATTCAATTATACATCAATAATAAAATATGTTTAAATGTATGCAATAACATGAAATAAAATAACTAAAAGAAGTATTTAAAATCAGCCTCAGAATGATGCATGCTAAAGCTGAATCCTAAGAAATTATCCTTAGTTTATTATTTGAGACTTTTTTTTCACCTTTTCTTTTTCCCCAGTGTATACTCCTGACATAGACTATAGTCTTTATGGGAAAAAAATAGATGTTTTTAAAGTACAACTTGAAAGTCCAGTTTTACTCCTTTCCTAAATATTAGCATTAACCAACATTTCCAAGGTTAACATTATCAGGGAAATTGAGGCAGTCAATTTAGAACAAAACAACTTGAAAGTTCTTTGAAAATTATAGTGCTTAAAGTAAACTCACGCATTTATCATTAAGATTTTACCACGGATAAAATTGTGTAGAAGGCACTGAGAATGAAAGGCATGTGATTCCTGGGCCTGCCCCCCCAGGGAGCTTGCAGTCTAGTTCACCAGAATTTATGATGCCAACTGAGTGGACGACTAATGTTAAAGTCAGTCAGTGGAAGGTGAGGCCCCTATCAGCTGCAGTAGTAGCCAAAAAACAGCTTTGTAGTAGACATGAAGTTTGAGACTGTCAAAATATGGATTGAGAGAAAGCATTAGGGGTGGAAATTCAGGTGCATAAGAGGAAAGGTAGAAATTAATTTTGAAGATGTTAGAAGTTAGAAAAAGAATAGGTCTAAATTAAAACTCATTTTTCTAGAGACCAGAATCCAACTCTTTCTTTAGAACCAGGAGGAAATGGAGATGCAAAAGGCCACCTCACCTGCAATTAGTGTCAGAACAGAAGTAGCCCTACTTATAATATAAACTTCATATTTGAAAGAGTTCCTCTTACTTTTTAATTCTAACTTCTGTCTTTTGACTGCCTTGCAGCAGGAATGGCAAATAGGTTTTACATCAACTGTTTATTATGTTTGGCTGGTAATAGCAAGTGTCTGTTTAGATCACTTCTCAAGAAGGATTCAGAGGCAGCATTTGAGCTTCAGCAAAGCCAGCATGAGATCTATGCTTGATTATCAATGTCTGTTGTGTGCGCTGCATTTACTGTGTTGGTTGTGAAATCCCGAGCAACACACAGATAGCACAGTGAGAATTATAGCTACTGATTGTAATTCTGAGATACGAAAAAATAGGTCAGTACTTTATTGTCAGAATAGGAGAAAGCAGTGTGATTGGAGTTTTGGGGAAGTAACCACTTCCTGTTTTCTTACCCATGTCTTCAAGGAGAAAGAGGATGGTATTACTAATAGCATATATACACATCACTTGACAGTCTACAAAACATATTTCTATTAATTATTTTATTTGTTCCTCATAAGGGGCCAGTTATTAATGCCAGTACACCCATATTAAAAAAAAGGAAATTGGGGTGTAGATAGACAAAATTATCTATTCACAGTGCAGCTACAAAGAGGTCATAAAATAGAATGACTTCTTGAGGCTCTGATCTGCTTATTCATGTTCATTTCTTATTTTTTCATCAAAATGTAGGTGCTTGGACTCCGGAGCTTGATTGCTCATCTTCAAATCTTCTTCCCCATTAACAGACCTGTGGTCTTAGGAAAGCTATGTAATCCTGTGTTACTGCTTCCTCATCTGGAAAGTGGAGATGACAGTAGTTCAGACCACATGAAAATGTGAGGGTTCCATTGGTCAGTGGCCTGGCATACAGCGAGTGTAACAATTGAGTTAGCTTTTGTTATTATCTGGTTAACTTCTTGTGTTTGTAGTGATTTATTATGCTATTCAGCAGATAACTTTTCCTTCATTTAAACAAATTTTCTGATTATCAAGAGAATACTAGTAAATAAATAACTGGTAAATGTTATTTCTCTGTCAGTGAGGGTGTTTCTGGAAGAGTGAATCCCTCACAATAAGTCTCTTTCTATATGTCTCTATATATCTTACTGATTCTGTCTGTAGAATTTTGACTAATTCCTTGCCCAATAGCAGACAAGACTTTGTGCTGGAGTGAGAGATAGCATCTTTGGGTGTCTGTCAGGAGGCAACTTCTACCTGAAACTGTTGGGAAGATTAGGCTCATCTTGGAATTAAGTTAATGTTTCTGTGAGTAGAAGGGTAGTGGTATGTTGCAAAGCATAAACACAATTGTTTACATTTGTATCTATGCCCTCTGCAATATGACTCTGCATCTAATTTCCACCTCTTGAACCTGGCCTGGCTGTGTGAACTGCTTTGATTAACAAAACCTGTGCAGAAGTGATAGCGAGCTAGTGCTGAGCCTAGACCTCAGAAGATGTTACACAATGCTATTTGTTCTGTAGGTGTTCATGTAACGGTCATAAATAAGCTTGGGATCACTTGTTGAAGGGTGAGAGAACACATTCTACACCGAGGAGACATGAATGATTCCACTTGTCACAGCTGAGAGATAAGATAGAGTTTATTCAAGATCAGGAAAGCCTCCTACCTGACCTGCAGCTGACTTCGGGCACATGAGGAAACTTCCAGCAAGACCAGAAGAACCATCCAGCTGGTTCCAGGCCAACTTGCCAACCCATAGACTTCTATACTAAATGAATGGTTCTTGTTTTAAGACATTGAAATTTTGTTTATGCTCTGTTATGTAGCAGTAGCTTGGTTGAAGAGCGGGGAAACCTGATGAAGAAAAGATGGTGTCCCTGCATTTGGAAGTATGGGCAAATAGGAATTGTGGAGGTCTATGACCTGGCAAAATACTCTTTGTAGAGAAGTTCTGATGGGCTGGAAGGAGTATGGCTAGAGGCTATTCTCCACACACAAAAAAAAGCATCCTTAGATGAAGCAATGATGCATCCTCATAGCTGACCTGATGAACAAGATGATCAATGGAAACACCTGGCAATTATAGTCTTCCTTATAGACCCACTCTTAGCAATTGGAGATGATTTGCCTAAACATACTGAGAGGCAGAAGGCCCTGGGAGGTTATGTTCCCCAGAAGTTTCCAGTAGCCAATGACTAGTAAGTGCGGAAGCCCGCCCCCCTTGTCTCAAGGAGGGATAAACACTTGGAGCTCCCTCACAGATCAGGCAGAGGTTGAGACCTGAAATCACCCTTTTGTGGTCCCTTCCCCTTCCCTGTCCTTTCTCCCATCTCTTACCAGTTTCTGCTGGACCATGTCCCTCATAAAGAGCTTACACAGGTCTCGAGGTCTGCTTCTGGAGAACTCAAGCTAAAACAGGTAATTTGGGGAGAACAAGAGAGACTGGTGTATAATTAATCTAAACTTGCATGGGGCCCTATATACTGGCATCATATTATTCCAGTAAGCCATACATAATAGAATTGTACTTATTACTCAAGTCACTTATTAGCTGATAACAAGAGTAGGTGGCGAAAGCAACTTTATGTGCAGTTGGAAAATCACTTCTATTTATTTTCTAAGCTCATTTTATAAATATATATTTAAAACATAGCATATAGTTTTCACTTTTTTCAGTTTCTAATTCACACTACTTTTAGCTTATTCTCTACTTTAAACTTTACTTATTTTTTTTAATGTCAAGAGGTATGGGAAGTTGTATAGGAAGATACCAATTTCATGATATTAAGATTACAAATATTAGTAATAATATTAAAATGAAAAACATTATTAAACTCCCACAGCCCGAGGTAAAAAAAATACAGAGCAGTAACAATGAACATAAAAATTAGACTGAAAAAGGAAATTACATTATTTTTTAGAAGTCGAGAGGAACTGTCACTTAACAAAATGAGATAGGACTCAACTTCTGCTAGAACCATCCCAATGAATGATCCCATTTAAATACACCCAGCAAACTCTTAAGAACATTATACTATAAATAAGATGTTTAAATTAGAGCTCATGAGAAGAGAGACAATAAAGAATTCAAGAAGCAGATTTAATTGCAGCCTCTGTGCCTCTCCCACATCTCTCTTAGTACTTTGTATTTCAAGATATGAACAGGTAACAACAGAATTGAATTCAAGAGTTTATTTCAGATTTTTAAAAAATTAGCTGCTGTATATGTGAATTCAAACCAAGATAAGTCTCGGCATTTACATGGTGCCACTGTCAAACATTGTCATTATCTTATACCATTGCTCTTACATGAGACACAATGTTTGGTTCATTGACTTATTTGGTGCTAGTTTCCTTTTGAGACCAGAGACACTTCATATCTGTCTGCTTCCTTCACTACTGAAAAGATGAGGATAATTCCCATTTTATTCTGTGGAAATCTAAGGAATGAATTCAAATATTTCTAGTATTATCCTTTGAGGTGGTAGATGAGGAATTCAGGGGAACTTGGCTCTCCATAGAGTAAAGTCAGCCAGATCAAGTGTAAGAGTTACTGGTATCTGTTACAATACCTTCTGTTTAATTAGAAAACAAATTTGTATTCCTCAGGTCTTACCTTATATTGAAGACTAGGTGAGATTCTGAAGGAGTACAATTAATAGATACCCGATGGTAGACTATCGGTAGTTTAACCGCCACAAAGGGATAGGATACAGAAGTCATCTTCTGTGCACACTTTGATTGGCAGCAGTGGCCTGAAGTGTTGTGTTAAGTAGGATCCAGAGGTGGTATAGGTTATTTCAGTTTAAGGTACACAACTGACTGGTATTATGTGCGGTAGACAGGGAGAAGTGATGGCTGGTGTGCAAACTGGGGTTGGAAATGGCACTTCATCTGAGCCTGGAAGGATGTGTGGGTTTTAGATGAGGAAATAAGAGCATTCCAAATAAAGACAGTAACAAGGAAGAAAAATGAATTCCTGTGTGTGTGGCACAGTAAAGGGACCAATGTGAGCAAAACGGAGTGAGTGAATGAGTGAGACGAGTAGTTGTAAAGAGAAATTAGATGATGGGGTCTAAACTCAGAAAAAGTTTTGATTAGATATTGTAGGAACTACAGAGCCCTTGAAAACTTTACAAACTTTATACTTTGATACCAGCATGTTGGAAGGTGTGCCTTGTGATAATGTGAAGAACACAAAGGGGAAACAGAATAGATTTGGAGGCAGAACGGACCACCTTGGAGCAATAACCAGGCTCAGGAGGCAAAGGATGGGTCTGAGAGATTTTGATGGAGACGTGAAGAGACTTAGTGATGTCCTGCCCATAGAGAATGGAGGAATTGGCTCTTAACAAATATCTAAGTAGCATACAAGAACCCTACATGTAATGGGAAA
Organism: Cnephaeus nilssonii; assembly: GCF_951640355.1. Taxonomy (NCBI): domain Eukaryota; kingdom Metazoa; phylum Chordata; class Mammalia; order Chiroptera; family Vespertilionidae; genus Cnephaeus; species Cnephaeus nilssonii. Next base: position 23,562,700 of record NC_137082.1, read on the forward strand.
GCCAGACATAAAAGCAATCTTCCAGACCATGGATTGTTTTCTTTTCCTTCTGACAAGGCTCCTTATTCAAGTTTTTATATCGAGAAATGAAAAACAAACTGATGAATTTACCTCTGGACATGCAGTACTACAGCAGTTCTCAAATTGTGGTCCCTGGACCAGCAGCACCGGCATCATCTGGAAGTTGATGAGAAATGCAAATCCTCTGGCCCAGCCCCAAGCCCATGAATCACAAACTTCACAAACTCTGGGAGAGGAGCCTAATGATCCGTTGTAACAGCCTCCAGGTGACTCTGATGCATGCTCACATCTGAGAACCACGGCTGTGGCAAGGAGTGTCTAAAACTCCAGCGGGCATCAGAATCACCTGGAGGGCTCGCTAAGCACACACTCCTGGGACCACTGCAGAGGTTCTGACTATGGAGTTCCCTGAAGAAATGTATGGCTCTCAAGTTTCCAGGTGATGCTACTGGTGCTAATGGTGCCAGTGGTCGGCAAACTCATTAGTCAACAGAGCCAAATATCAACAGTACAACGATTGAAATTTCTTTTGAGAGCCAAATCTTTTAAACTTAAACTTCTTCTAATGCCACTTCTTCAAAATAGACTTGCCCAGGCCATGGTATTTTGTGGAACAGCCACACTTAAGGGGCCAAAGAGCCGCATGTGGCTTGCGAGGCACAGTTTGCCGACTACTGGTCTAGGCTCCACACTTGGAGAAGTGAGGTTGAAGACGCCATTGAAGCCTTCTAATGGTGGCCCTGATTTGCTGAACGACTTCCTTTTTCTGCAAAATAGTGACTTTATTATCTCTTTGGTCTAGGAGGTTCATACAGTAAATTTTGAACATTTGGTAGTGATGGTGACGTAGGGGTTGTAAAGGTAAGAAAAGGAAATAGTCTGCTCTGTATGTAAACCTGTTATCCTTTAGAAATGGATGTTTTATGAGTAATTGAAGAAAAGGACATATCAAAGTAGGGGAAGCATCGATTGAGGAGATTTATATTCTCAAGGTTTGTCTTCCAAACTTGTAGAGGAAGGGAGCCAGCATGGGGGAGTGGGTGGGGGGGTCTTTGTCAAGGATTATAAAATGGGGAGATGGGAAGTTTTTCTGGATGCCTTCTTTTTTATTTTTTTGCTTGTGGTGTGCAAATGCATCAGAAGGATATGGGTATAAATGTGTACTGGATCTAGTGAAGGTGATTTTGCTTTTAACTCAGTTACTCCTTAAACAGCCACATGGGTGAAGTGGGTGCATCCTAATTTAATAGGTTAGGAATCAGCCTTAGAGAAATTTTGTGACTTGCCCAAATTCCAGGAAAAGACTCTAGCTACCCCTGCAAAACACAGTACCCCTGCAAAACACAGAACACTTGCTCTTTCTTCCACATCACTCTATAGTACAAATGAGGGCCCATCTATGCCAGCCTGAACTCTTCTTAGTCTACTATGATCCTAAGAATATTACTATTGGCCTCCTACTCAGAACAGCCACCCAGGGATCAAAGTGAATTCTGCTGAGAAGCCTTTCAATTCTAGCTCTCACAGGGGACAGAAGCACAGTGGAGTTACCAAGTTTAAAATACTAAGTATGAAAAATTAAAGCTCATCTCAGACTCAGTTTCCTCAGCTGCAAAATAGGAAGAATAACAGCTTACAGGATATTTCTGGGACACAAGAAAATATGCATTAATAGTTGACACTTTCATTCTTATGTTTATTTATTACGGTAATGAATAAGCTGTTTAGTCAAAACAACTAGGCAGAATACAAATTTACATATAAGCTTAAGAAATATTATTATACAACTTTAGGGAAAAAAAAGAATTTGATGACCATAGTAGACTGAATGGCAGCCACCAAAAATATGTGGCTACCTCCTATTCTCTGAACTTGTGAAGGTTTCCTTATTTATAACAGGGGTCTTTGCAGATGTAATTATGTTAAGGATCTGGAGATCATCCTAGATTATGTGGGTGAACCCTAAATCTAGTGTCAGGTGGATTTACAGACACTGAGGAGAAGGCCACTTGAAGACAGAGGCAGGAATTAGAGCGATGTGGCCACAAGCCAAGGAAGCTAAGGATTGCCAGCAGCCACAAGAAGCTGGAAGACACAAGCAAGGATTCTCCAGTGGGGTGCCTAGAGGGAGTGTGGCTTTGTCAACACTTTGATTTTTGAGGTCAAGCCTCCAGAACTATGAGAAAATAAATCTCTGTTGGTACAAGCCATCCAGTTTGTGGTAATTTGTTACAGCAGCCACAGGAAACAAATATAGTGAGTGAAAGGAATTGAGAACATTTTGTTTCCTTCACAGAGAATTAGGAGCTGGCATCCAGACAACTTCTTAAAGTAGGTGCAATTTGTCCTTGGCATATGTCCATCTTCGTAGGTATAGTGATGGTAATGTTGTTGAGGTTTCATTTCAACTCTCTCCACACCTATTTTTTTTCTAGCAGCACCTATATTCCAGACTTCTGTGAACTCTTTCTCTTCCAAATTTAAAATAATAAAAATAATAATAAATAAAAAAACAGTCTACCATGTCCCACTCTTTCAAGTAGAAGAAAAGTTCTGAACAGGTCAGCAATAATGTATGCCACACCTACAGCTCTGATTTGGTTGGTTCTATAGAAGCAAAGCCTGTGATGGGAATTATTGCCTAAGTCCATGGTCGGCAAACTGCAGCTCAAGAGCCACATGCGGCTCTTTGGCCCCTTGAGTGTGGCTCTTCCACAAAATAACACAGCCTGGGCGAGTCTATGTTGAAGAAGTGGCATTAGAAGAAGTTTAAGTTCAAAAAATTTGGCTCTCAAAAGAAATTTCAATCATTGTACTGTTGATATTTGGCTCTGTTGACTAATGAGTTTGCCGACCACTGCCCTAAGTGATATATTGAGAAAATGATTTCAGGAGAAAGGAGAGGGAGAAGTAGGTAAGGCAGGAGAATACAATGAGCAAAAGATGTGGGTTTATGTGGTCTAACTTCAGAAATCCCACACGGAAAAAATGACACCAGAGCTTTTGGTTTTTTAATTAATAGGCTTTGTGTTTTAGGATAGTTTCAGGATCACAGCAAAATTGAACAGCAAATATATATATATATATTAGAGGCCCGGGCTCAGATTTGTGCACCAGTGGGGTCCCTGGGCCTGGCCTGTACCCTCTCACAATCTAGGACCCCTCAGGGGACATCAGAGAGCCAGTTTCGGCCAAATCCCCACAGGCCAGGCCGAGGGACCCCACCGGTGCAGGAATCTGTGCACAAGGCCTCTAGTATGCATATAAGATCTTTGGTTAACCTCTTCCTACCTTCCCCCCTCCCCACTTTCCTCTGAGCTTCATCAGTCTGGTCCATGTTTCCATGCCTGTGGTTTCCACTCCTGCATTGAGCGTCTGCCCCCTAGTGGTCAGTGCACATCATAGCTACCGGCTGGTCGGCCTATCAATTGCTTAGGCTTTTAAATATATATATATATTTGTTAGTTCTCATCCTAAGATTTCCGCCCCCCCCCATTGATTTTTAGAGAAGGGAAGTGGAGGGGCGGGGGGGAGAGAGAGAGAGATAGAAACATCAATGTGAAAGAGATACATCGATTGGTTGCCTTCTGCATGTGCCCTGACTGAGGCTAGGGATCGAGCCTGCAACCCAGATACATGCCCTTGCCCAGGAACAGAGAGTTCCCATATAACCCCTAACCCCAAACACATACAACCTTTTCTACTATTGACATCCTGTATCACAGTGGTATTTTTGTTAAAATCTATGCACCTACATTGACACTTATTATAACCCAAATAGCATCTTTATTCATAATTTGTCCATAGTTTATGTTAAGGTTCACTCTTGGTGTTGCACATTCTATGGGTTTTGAGAAATGTATAGTGACAGGTATCCACCATGTACTATCATGCAGAATAGTTTCACTCCCTTAGAAATCATCTATGCTATGCCTATTTATCTCCCATCCCCCCAACCCTTGGCAACCACTAACGTTTTTACTATCTCCATTGTTTTGCCTTTTCCAGAATGCCATGAAGTTGGAATCATTCATTATTTAGCCTTTCAGATGGACTTCTTTCACTTAGTAATATGCCTTTATGTTTCCTCCATATATTTTCTTGGCTTGATGGCTCTTTTCTTTTTAGTGCTAAATAATATTCCATTGCCTGGATGTACAGTTTATTTATCCATTCACCTACTGAAGGACATCTTGGTTGCTTTCCGGTTTTAGAAATTATGAATAAAGATGCTATAAACATCCATATGCAGGTTTTTCTGTAAACATAAGTTTTTAACTAATTTGGGTAAATACTAAAGAGTGTGATTGCTGAATCGTATGGTAAGAGCATGTTTACATTCATAAGAAACTGCCTAACTGTCTTGCAAAGTGGCTATGTCATTTCCCATTCTCACTAGCAATGAATGAGAGTTTTTGTTGCTCTACATCCTCACCAGTATTTGGTGTATCAGTATTTAGATTTTTGCCATTCTAACAGTTGTGTAATTTCACTGTTGTTTTAATTTGCAATTCTCTAATGACATATGACATATGATGCTGAACATATTTCCTTCCTTCCTTCCTTCCTTCCTTCCTTCCTTCCTTCCTTCCTTCCTTCCTTCCTTCCTCCCTCCCTTGTTTCCTCCCTCCCTTGTTTCCTCCCTCCCTCCCTCCCTCCCTCCCTCCTTTCATTGTCCTTTCTTTCTTTCTTTCTTTCTTTCTTTCTTTCTTTCTTTCTTTCTTTCTTTCTTTCTTTCTTTCTTTCTTTCTTTCTTTCTTTTATTCTTTCTTCCTTTCTTGTCAATCCACACCCAAGAATATTTTTTTACCAATGCTTTTTAAAGAGAGTAGAAGGGAGAGGGAGAGACAGAGAGAGAGAGAAACATCAATGTGAGAGAGACACATGGATTGGTTGCCTCCTGCATGCGTCCCAACCAGGACCAGGATGGCACCTGCAACAAACGTATGTGGCCTTGACTAGAATCAAACCTGGGACCCTTCAGTCCATGCTCCGATGCTCTATCCATTGAGCCAAACTGGCTAGGTCTGAACATCTTTTCTTATTCTTATTTGACATTTGTATATTTTCTTTGGTGAAGTGAATGTTCAGGTCTTTTGCCCATTTTTAAAATCAGGTTGTTTACTTTCTTATTATTGACTTTTAAGAGTTATTTGCATATTTTTAATGATAGTCCTTTATCAGATGTGTCATTTGCAAATACTAGTATTTTTTCTCAGTCTCTGGCTTTTCTTTTTCTTCTCTTGAGACTCTAAGGTTTTTTTTCACTCAGAATTGAGGGGCCTGTGCTGTTATACCAACTCCTTTAGTGGGCTGCAGGCAGTCACTTCTAACAGGTAATGTCAATTCTCTGAAGATGGGTGTACCTCAGCAGCCAATGCCAAAAGCATCTGGGGGGGTTAGTGTATGGCCTCCAAACAAATCTTCAAAGAGATCTGAGTGGGGCCTGGAAGCATTTGCTGCCATGCTTTGCTGAGAGAATTAATTCCAGGTTGTTTCAAGGTCACAGGAAGTCAATGTTATGCCCATATTCTGCACCTCATTCCTTGTTATTTATGTAGACCTCTTGGGAAAACAGTCCACAGGCTGGGTGATGGCCCAGGCAAAAATCTGTCTAAACAGGCTAAATGTTTGCTACCTGATTCGATTAGATTGTGTCTCAGCAATCATTTGGCATCTAGAGAAGAACCAGTTAGATCCAAAGTGTCAGGTCTCAGCTGGCACCTGCCTTACATTAATGGATGACTATGAGAATGAAGCCCCATTGCCCTTTGCCACTGAAAGGCAAACAAGGTGAACTCACCTCAAATAGCTCTTTGCTTCCGGTCCCCATTAGGCCTAGTCCTCTTGTAATCTGGTTTGGAGGAAAGTCCTGAAAGTTCTACTTTCTCTGCTTCCAGGTTATTCTTACAATCAATTCTTAATACTTGAGTTCACTTGGAAGGGAATGATAATATAAATTGACTAGTAAGATAACCAGGAAAAGAAGCATTTGGATACAGTGTGAACAGATGGTGCAAGTTAGAACTCCTCAAATAATCAAATTTATTTAAATAAAAATATCGCCTGGCTGGTTGGCTCAGTGGTGGAGCGTCAACCTATAAACTCGGAGTTCATGGTTCAATTCTCAGTCAGGGCACATGCCAGGGTTGCGGGCTCAATCCCCAGTGTGGAGTGTGCAGGAGGCAGCAATCAATGATTCACTCTCATCATTGATGTTTCATCTCTCTATTCTTTCCCCCTTCCTCTCTGAAATCAATAAAAATATATATCTTTAAAAAACACAAAAAATAAATAAAAATATTAACATTTTAACTTCAAACACTGATTTATAGTTGAATCTTCAGATAACCCTAAAAGATTTGGTAGCCAAATTTTAAAAATTATCCTTTCCAATGTGTCCATCGATTTATTTATGGCAAAAATGTTAATTGAGCACATATTTGCCAGGCATTGGCCACATCCTTAGGTTTTAATAATCAGCAAACCTGGACATATTAGATACTCTCAGAGATCCTCTAGTTTAGATAGGGATATAAATAATCAGATAATAATCCAACTGAGAGATTAATTACATGCTGAAACAAGAATTCTAAAGCAAAAGGAATAAGTTTGAAATTATGCTCTAAAAGATGGAATTAAGAGAAGCTGTCCCTTAGAAATTGAAACTTGAGTTGATATGAAGGGTAAGTAGGATATTCTAAATTTTGATTTGGATTATGAGAATACCATTCAGTGGTGTAGCGGACAGGTGGGGAAGAGCAGAGAAGTGGAGGTTAGCTAGCACAGTGTGAGATGGCTCTTGGTCTATATAGTGGTGGCATTCATCATTAAAAGAGAGAAAAAAATCTCCAGAGCTTGGTGACGAATTAGCTTGCAGGATGAGAGGTAGGTGCTTATAATTTGTAGGTTTCTGGTTTGTTTGACAGGAAGGATGGTGACACCATTTCTTGAGATAGAAAACTCAGAAGGAAGACTAGCTTTGAATGGTAGGCATTAGAAGTTCGCATGGATCATAATTTTAGTCTGTCATTTTGATTTTGAAAGGTTTCTGAGTGAGATTACACATCAGAGAGGTGATTTTGGAGAGATTAAATGTTGTGACACATCTGTGTATATATGTCATCTGAAACTAGGGATGGAAATGCATAGGGAGATAATAGTAAGGACAATGTCTTTAGAAATACCAATGGTTAAGGGTCTCTGCATGAGGAGGCTCCCACAAATGAGACAGAAATGGAAATAAGAGAGTAAGAAGCCCAGGAAATCCTGGTATGGAATTCAAAGGGATTGAGGTGTCATAAAGAAGGGAATGATTGAGTCCAATGCTGATGACAAGTGAAATAAGGTGAGCCCTAAAATGTGTTCACTGGATTTGGAGACCTGGAGGTTGACTGAGTGATGGTTAAAGAAGGTAGATTGAATTAGATTGAGGAGTAGACCAAGCAAATTTAAATGAATACAGAATTCCTTTGAAAAGTTCTAGTGTAAATGAGTTTCAGGTACCATTTAAATTAATAGCAAATAATTTTGACCACTGGCCTCAATTAAACATTGTGGAGGGCTTAAAGTATAAGGTAGTAACATTGTCCTAAAAAAAGTGCAATTTAGTTTTGGACATGAGACCTGTACCCCTGAGAAAGAAATAGAAAGAATTCATGAAGTGATGAAAGAAAATATTTACTGTCTTTGCAACATTTCCGGTAATTAGCACATTTGTATGATAAAAGGGATACATATTTAATATAAATAATTTCAGAAAATCTAGGTAAGGAAACACAGAGCTATCACCATCTACACAGATATAAACATATCTTGATGTATTTTTTAATAATGTTCTCAGAGAATTTAAGTGGTTTTCACAGTGCCACTTACCTATAAGTTGAAAAGCCAGCATTTAAACTTTATTCTGTCTAATTTTAAAATTGCCAACCATATGGCCTGATAGATGCATTCATAAATGTAAGAATACCTGCTAGACAAATTGTATAAATTAGATGTTTCTAAGAGAGAGAAGAATTTTGGATGATGGGTGTTAAATATGTTTTACACAGCAACTGCAGTTTGAGCTGAGTCTTGAAAGACAAATAATATGCAGCTGTAAAAAAAAGAAGGATCTCTTACCCTTTGAGACAGCATGGATGGACCTGGAGAGTATTATGCTAAGCAAAATAAGCCAGTCAGAGAAAGACAAGTATCACATGATCTCATTCATATTCGGAAACTAATGAACAAAATAAACTGATGAACAAAATAGATCTGGAGACATAGTAGCATGGAACAGACTGTTGAATCTCAGAGAGAAGGTGTAGGTGGGTGGGTGGATGGGAAGAGATCAACCAAAGAACTTGTATGCATATGTGCATGACCCAGACAATAGGGAGGTAAAGGCCTGGGGTGGGGTACAGGGGATGGGCTAGAAGTGGTCAATGGGAGAAAAAAAGGGACATCTGTAATACTGTAATACTTTCAACAGTAAAGATTTAAACAAACAAACAAACAAACAAAAATACAAAAAATAGATCCAGAAACATGGAAAAGACTGATGAATCTCAGAGGGAAGGTGGCGGGGGGCGAGGGTAAGAGATTAACCAAAGAACTTATATGCATATATACATAACCCATGGACACAGACAATAGTGCAGTGAAAGCCTGGGGGTGGGTCAGGTGTGAGTTGGAGGGGGTCAATGGGGAAGGAAAAGGGACATCTGTAATACTTTCAACAATAAAGTAAAGAAAAAAAGACAAATAGGATTTAGATTGGGTCAGCAAACTAGCCCACCATCTATTTCTGAATGGTTCATGAGCTAATAATGGTTTTTACATTCTTAAATGTAAAATGTAATCAAATAAAATGTAAACAAGACTTATTAACCTTTCAGCAAGAATTGTTGCTGGATTTTGCCTCTTGGTTTACAATTTAATAAGTAAATATTTAAATAAAATATTTAGCATCTGGCCTTTTATAGAAAAAGCTCGCTGGCCTCTGGTTTAGAGAAATATGTGAGGACTGGGCCCCAGGTAAAGATGATGTGATGAGCCCAAGTATAGAGGAATACAACAGGATATGCTGGAGGAAGAAGGGGAAGAGAAAGGGGAGGGCGGGCTCCATGGAGAAAGTGGGTCTGGGTCCTCCATCTTGAGGGCTTTTATCTGAGGCCTCAGGGGAAGATCTCAATAGAATACTCATCAGCTTTCCACGTGTGTCTCCTCTGGGTTGTGGTCTCCTGATTGGTAGGCACTAAGGGAGGGTGTCAGTTATTAGCCATTGCAGCAGGTCCTGATGTCAGCCCTGGAGTCACTTCATCTAGTTTTGCTGCCCCGCTGGCCCTGGAGATGAAACAGCTGAGGCCTAGATGCCATCTCCAGCGGTTAATGCTTAGGAGAGTGGTTGTGCAAGGGTTTATAGTTTTGCTCATTGCTAGGCAGCTGGGGCTCTCTGCCCTGGTGACCCTCTGCACCTGGCCCTTCATTCCTGCTCTGCTCATGCCTATCTAACTGCCTGCCACAGTGGGAGGATGGAGATGAGTGAAATTCTCCAGCAACTTCTTGTGACTGATGCGCACCTAAGAAATATTGACAAGAGAAAAGGGTGGCCGATTTGGGTGTGCAAGTGTGATCGTCTAGCTGCATTATGCTATTTTAAACAAGACTGCCCACATTGGAAATAATGATGTTTAGCTCACAATAAATTCTGTTCGAAGCCCAAAATTGAGCCAGGAGACCCTGAGAGGGGACCGAGGTCATGATTGATGAGATGTCAGAGACTCCGAGACCCAGCCTGTGACGCATCCAGTCATCAGGGCCTGAGTGTTTGTCATAATGTCACAGCACCTGCTGCTGACTCTTACCTGGGAGCCAGGTAGGAGCGTGCCTGGGAGAGGATGTTTCCGACAAGGCCATCCTGTCCCCCAGTGCCCCACAAGTACTGGGAAGAAGGCAGTGGGCATCTGCTATCTGAAGACAAAACGGAGCCTCGCAGGGGAAAGCAGTATGGGGTGGAAGAAGATGGCACATTCCCAATGCAAGGAGGGAAGGACAGGTGCTCCGAGGAAGGCTGCCACTGCTCCTGGGGCTGGCAGCATGCCACATTGCAGAGCCCAGCGCAGGCCAGCCTCTTGGCAGCCACACAACAACCACCGCGAAGCATTCTGTCCCCTCACAGCTCTGCTCTTCCAATGACTGGAGGGCCCCCAGGAAGCTGAGATAAACCGGCAGGCAGCACTGTTTTCCAGGAGAGGGGAATGCGTTCCCCCCCCCCCCCACACACACACACACGGAATGATTTTTGGGATCCGCGTCCACCCTGCAGTTAGGGATTGACTTGCCAGCTAACTCCAGATTGCTTTCCCTCTTGGCACTTGCGAAGCATGGATTGCTCCATGTTCTCTCTCTCCTCTGCCAAATTTGCCCCTGCGGCTCTCTGGAAGGGGATTTGTAACGCTACAGTTCAGTTTGGGGAAGGAAAGAAGGAAGACAGTTCTCCTAAGCAACCGTGTGTTTTAAAAAGTATTATTTTCAAATTCAAACTAATGTGTCTCTACACTCATTAAGTGTGTTGGAGGCTTAGTCACCCCAGAGGGCCTCTTGGAAACTGGCGGAGACAACTTCCTGAGGCAGGCTGTGCTGATGACCTCACTTCTGCCCCTGCTCACATGCCCCATGCATTTCCCTTGGGAGCGGCCATCAAGCAGGTCTGGACTGATCAGAATGGCAAAGGGAGAGCTCCTATGGAAAATACCTTCCTTTTGGCTTGTATCTTCTTGTAACAGCATGCCCCTTTCCATGTCTCCAAGCCCCAGGTCGAATCTCCAAGTGTAGTCCAACTAGTATGAGATCTACCAGGAAGGACATCGAAGCCACCCAAACAAAGCTCAGTGTGGAGTTTCAGTCATTTCTCAGGTCCCGGGCTCCAGAAACTAAACACAGGGAGAGGGAAGACATTGTTTTCATCCTCCTGCCTTTTGGGATTTGGAAGCTTTCTCTAGCTTCATACAGAGTGCTGGAAGAGTGGGGCAGTAGTTTTCAAAGGCATGCTTCCTGCTGGCCCCTCCCATGTGCCAGGGAATGGGGGTGAGGGGGCAGCCAACGAACCTGGGGAGAGTCTGTGGAGGCCTGTGCCTTAGGATGTAAATCACCTTCTAAACTCTCTTGTTTTTCTCTCAACTCTAATGTATTAAGATATAATTTACGTACAATAAACACAGATTTCTAAGGATACTGATCAATGAGTTTTAACAAGTACCCACCACCTATCAAGATACAGAACAGGATACAGATGCACCCACAATCACCCACAGCACCTGCCACCCATCAAGAGAGAGAATAAGATGCAGACTCTGTGGGGGCTAAAAAAATATTAAAACTGTTCTTCCCACTTTTAAATTCTTCTACCTAGACTAGTAATCAAACCAACAGAGACTGATTAACAGGAGACAATCAAATTTTAATACATGCACCTGGGGAATTCATATAAGCATGAAAAGTCCAAAGACAGTGAGACAACATTGGGAATACATAACATTTTGGACACAGGAGAGAAGGGGGGAATGGGGTATCAGATTTTAGAAGTGAAAATGGGCGATTTACTGGTAACTGAGGAAGAATTCTTGCTAGGCAACTCAGAAACAATGGGACACAAGGGTTATCTAGCTAATAGGCACCTTTTTTCTCCAAAGGGCCATTGGATGTTTATAACATCATTCTCAGGCCATACAAAATTATCAACTTAAAAATCACCCTTCTATATTTAGTCAAACATTTAATTAACTCACCCCTAATGCCTGGGCAGGGCCAGACCAAATGATTTTGCAGGCCTTATATGGCCTGCTGGATGGATGTTTCCTGAAAGTTGAACATGTTGGTACGCAGGCAGGCTAAATAGCCATCTCAGATGGTGGGTAAAGAAAAATTGAATTTATTTAAGGAAAGGAGATGGGGATGGCATATCCAAAGGGAAGGGCTGCACAGGGGACATGGCAGCACCAGGAGCTGGAGTTTCATCCTTATATACAGTCACTGGCAGGAAGTTCTTGTCATCAGTGGGTCTGGGAGCTGAGCTGGTGGGTTTGGAATTTGGATGGAATGCAGGTGTGCAATCAGATGTCTTTAGGACAGTTTCAATTCCTTATATGGTCTGAGTCCTGGTGTCCAGCAAGTTTTTCCTGGTCTTTGTCCTCCTGTGGCAGGAAACTTACAAATGGCCGTTAAGGATTGTATTGCCCTATAGTCCACATTCTAGAGTGTCAGATAAATGAAAGAATACAGTATATAGTCTTTTCTGTCTGGCTTCGTTTTCCCAGAACAATGTGTTTGATATTCATCTTGTATGTGGTAGCCAGTGTTGGTAGCATGTATCAGTAGCTCGTTCCATTTTATTGAGCAGCCTTCCACTGTTTATGCGCACATCTGTTCATGGACATTTGGGTTGTGTTCAATTTGTATCTCTTATGAGTAAAGCTGCAATTAAAATTTTTATACATTCCTTTGGATGGATATATGTTATTATTTCTCTTGGGTAAATGCCTTTGTGTGAAATTTCTGAATCTTAGGGTAGGTGAACTGAATTTACCACTATTAGGAACTGCCAAACAATTTTGCAAAGGAGTTGTAACAGCAGTGTTTGAGGTTCCAGTTGCTCCACATCCTTTCAGTCTGGTGTTTGCTAGTCCTGATTGTTTTCGCTATTGCAGTGGGTGAGAAGAAGTATCTCTTTGTAGTTAAACTTTTCCAAAGCAGTCATTTTCCTGGGACCTGAATTCTAGGAGAGTCTTAGGTAGGCAGTGAAAGCCAGGAATTGCGATAGGAGGAAGGCTCCTGTTTAGAGTCAGTTTGCATATTTCCATGTTAAAAAGAAAGCCTCCTGGCAGCAATTTGAGCTCAAAATTCTTCCCCAGAAGTCTAGTTTTCTTAGCAGCTGTTTATAAATATTTACCTTCACATTTTTAATGACAACAATGCATACAGCACAAACTCCAGGCACTTTACAGTATAAATATTCATCAAAGAGGTTGCCTGTTGTTTTTATGTGAGACACAGAGAGCTCTGCTTGTCTCCACCTACAGGTCGATGGGAAGATTTTCTGGATGTGTACGTGGTTAAGAACAGGTGCCCTGGAGAAAAAACTACTTCCTTGGTTTGAGTCTTTTTGCCTTTTTTTTTTTTTTTTGGGGGGGGGGGGGTGGGTGGGGAAGGCAGGAAGTGGAGTAAGGGTGTGGTGTTAGTGATTAAGGCAAGTTATTTTGTCTCTCTAATGGTCCATAATGTCCTACTTCACACGCTGTTCCACTAACAAATCTACCTCCTGGAGTTGTTATGAGTATTAAGTGACATAATGTGTCTAAAACATGAAGCCCTATCTCTGGTGCATGGGTAATGTATATAAACTCAACACATTCAAAAGAGCAAAATTTCAAAAAAAAGATTTACCTTTTCTCTTATGAATAAAGCTGCAGTGAAAACTCTTACACAATTCTTTGAAAGGATATGCATTATTATTTCTCCATCTAACACAGCTGCAGGGCTGGTTTGGGATTGTTAGGGCTGCTCAGAATTAATGTGCTGGGTCTGAGGGTCAGTAGGCAGCTGGTACATGACAATCTCAAACTTCTAAAGAAAATCCCTCTGAAGGACTAGATCTCTGGAGAATAGGACCTGGGGGGGGGGGGGGGGGTTGGGGTTGTGAGGCCCTTAACCCATCATGCAAAATAGTGTGAAGTTGTGTACAAAAGTGCATTGGAATATTTTTTTTTTCTGGGATCTGTAGTTTGCAACAGAATTTCAAAGGAGGCTGGGATCCCTGAACCCTTGGGGGCTTCAACAAAAGAAGGACTAGCCATCACAGTGTATGAAACAGACTTTGGGAAAGAGAGGCCTAGGGTTGAGTTTCAGCTCTGATGCTTATGAACTAATTATTTATGATCAAGTTAATCACTCTAAGCTTCATCTTTAAAATGATAATTATATCTTGTATCTTACAGGGTTACTGAGAGGAATAAAAGCATGACATGATTGGCACGTAGGCACCGGCACTCAGTAGGTGGCAAACAAACGTTAGTTACTTTTCACTCCTCTGATCTAGCTTCTTAATGACAGAAGTCCTTCTGATGCCCCTTGCCTTCTATTCAGTGCTAAGTGGGCTTAGCCTCTGTTAAATTACAAATGACTTTGGAAATGATAATTTATCAAGCTTCATTAGCCATCCTCACCTTAGTGTGAATACATCTGATCATTTCTTTAAAGCAGAATTTTTGCATCAGGGATCAACAAACCACAGAAGAGAAAATCTAAGAAGGTGAAATTATTATAAATTTTAATATTAGGCATTTTCCTTTAACTAACAATAGTATTAAAATAATGGATAAAGTCCAGGGCACCTCTTTTACATTTGTATGTCTTCCTGCACCTCTACAATCTCTACCCACACTATTGTAGTTCAAAAATTTTTTTATCTTTAAAAATCAGAACCTCCTCTGCTTTTAACTCAGGAATCAGCAAATTATGGCCCACGGACCAAATCCAGTCTGTGGCCTGTTTTGTAAGCAAGGTTTTATTGGAATAAGACACATTCTTTTGTTCACACATTGTCTACGGTACAGCTGCTTTTGCACCACAATGCAGGGCTCAGTGGTTGTGCTAGAGGCCTCAGGGTTTGCAAAGCCTAACATTTTTACCAGGTGACCCTTTAAAGAAAATAACTGACTTCTTATTGAAATGCACATCTAGTCTCCCCTTGACACTTTGGGGATATGAGAGAAGGCAAGTTCATTCCGGAGCCAGGGCAGAAAGGCTGGGCAGAGGCTGTGATACCCTATTTGAGCAGTTCTGAGTCCAAGATTAATTATTTCACCATGACTGACCAGGTGGGCAACCTCGGCTTATTTAGGACTTCAAAAACTTATCAAAATCTCTACTTTTTATAAAATGAAGAAGAGACGCTAGTTGGAAAAAGAACTCCAAAAACAGTGGCTCTCAGAGAAGTCATTTATTCTAATCTTTTATTTTCTTATATCTTATAGAAATCTCCTAAAAGAGTTTAAGAACTATAAATCTGGATGCAATAGAAGAAATAGATAAGCATGCCAACATCCAACATAAACTATGTGGAAGGAAAGAATGGAATTTAAAGAGTGAAAATTCTTAAGAAATGAAATACAGACTACTTTGAGCTGAATATCTATCTATTAAATGACTGTGATATAATGATAATTAAATCACCAACAAAAAAGAGGGGGTTATTTTATAATGAAAAGAAAGTATTGGTGGAGGAAGATAAATAAGCTTTAACTTTAGCAAACATACCTCAAAGAAATTTCTAGGTCTCTGATTCTAAAGGATATTTCTTCTTTCTCTAACACAGAGACATTTTGATTCAAATCCTTTGGGGGCTTTGTTTTCATAACTGTTGAGAGAAAAAGTAGCCACCATATCATCGCTGAATGTGGAAAAAGAAGGGACTTAGGACAATAAGCACTGTAAGGAGGGAAGAAGGCCGAGAGGCAATTAAGCTGAGGACAGGTTAAGTCTGCCAATTATAGCTTAGCTGGCCTAGGGCAGGACACTACATAGAGAGATGGGGACCCAAAGAGCTGTCTTCTAAAACCACATGTAAGTATGATACGTAGTAAAAAGATGGATGATTGCCAGGAAATCCCTGGGTTTCAAAAGTGACTTTTTCTTAAGACTTTCTCTATAAGCTCTGAAATTATCTCTAGGCAGAGGTCGAGAAGTCATCATCTCTTCATTTCCTCACTCTAGCATGAATGGATGGAGGATACAGGCTGAAGTTTCTCTTCCTCTTCTCCCTATGAGACAGCGTCAGAG
This sequence comes from Cnephaeus nilssonii, assembly GCF_951640355.1. Taxonomy (NCBI): domain Eukaryota; kingdom Metazoa; phylum Chordata; class Mammalia; order Chiroptera; family Vespertilionidae; genus Cnephaeus; species Cnephaeus nilssonii. Next base: position 23,578,543 of record NC_137082.1, read on the forward strand.
CAGATGCGAGTTAATTTAGCTAAGATGAAGCCAGGTTTGTCTAGCTCACGCATGTTAAACTCAAAGGCTAACATGGGGCAAATAAATGAGGCATGTGGCCTGCGGGCCGTGAGTTTGACATGTTTGGACTCTAGCTGATTTAGGCTCTGTGAGAACTACTGCATGTGGAGAGAGAGAAAGGAACAGGTTAATACAAACAAAGACTCTCAGTTAGGGTTTACTTTCACCTTTGATTTCCTTGGGACTGAGGCTGGAGATTGGGATTTTTATTTTACTTTTTAAAATATATATATTTTTTTATTGATTTCATAGAGGAAGGGAGAGGGAGACGGAAATAGAAACATCAATGATGAGAGATAATCACTGATCAGCTGCCTCCCTCTGGGATCAAGTCCACAATCAGGGCATGTGCCCTGACCAGGAATCGAATGGTGACCTCCTGGTTCATAGGTCAGTGCTCATCCACTGAGCTACACTGGCTGGGCTGCAGGTGATTTATTGAGGGGGATTTTTAATGGAGATGAGAGCAGGGGAATTGAAAGCAGCAAGCTAAGTCAGAGAGAAGGGTCACATAAGGACACGTGTCTAGCTTTAAGCTTAATCTCACCGTGAGCTCTGGAACATGAAATGCACCACAGAATAATTTCCACCTTGAGGCAAGGAACAGCCAATTTGTACCTGCCCCTAATGTCAAAGGCTGAGATCATTGGCTATAGGCCTTTCCCAGGGGGTGGGGGAATAACCAACTTACCTACTTATCTCACTTCCTACCTACATACAGGGGAAGAAATTTCAGTTGACTAAAGCCAATTACAATACAGGGCTGCTCTGAGCCATTAACAGCCAATACTCACAGTGGCTAGGGGAATGGGTAAAACAGCACATTAAAGGAGGTTTGGAAAAGACACCTACCCCATATGCTAATGTTTGACCACTTAAAGAAATGAGTAGGTCACCAACTATTTGGTACAATGAAAGGGATCACTAGGCTTTAGCTGAGGGTGGGAAATGTCTTATAAGCATTTGACTCCTGGCTTGGGATGGAGTCAAAGAACATTCTGCCATCTAACCCAATCTTCTCTTTCTCACCTATCTATAGAACCGGCATTATATCATTTATGTGGAGCAAAATGTTTGTTTGTTTTTTCAGATGACAAAATTGCTAGGCATTGAAAACATAGTAGAGAGTATTACTAACATTACTACTTAGGGATAGGTCCTAGGAATATTTTTATCTTTAAAGATATAATTGTATCTTTTTTCTAAAAGAAGTTAAACTATGTGCCTTCACATGTTTCCTTTAGTTGAAAGAAATATTAACACCATTCTCATTTAGTTCTGCTCATTTAGAAAAAAAGCAGATCTCTTTGTCTATTTTATACTTAATTGTAAAGTAGTATAATAAAACATTTTATTCAAATAAAAACTACTTGCAGCTACATTCATATATTTCATCGACATTAAAATGCATGTTTTTCCACATCCTAATATTGCCAAAATCTTGATGCATCTTGTTTTTCACACCCTCCCTGGGTCAGGGGAAAGCTGGGACCTGGCAGCATTGCCCGTGCCTGGGAAAACATGCTCACCTACTTTCTGTATCCTGTTGGCATTACGTTATGTTTAATTGTCCTCAATAACTTGGCATTAAAACAAAATATTTTGAAGGCAGAAACACACAAGAATAGAGCTCTATTAATAAAGCAAATACTTGATATTGGAGGAATGAATGCACTTCCATATTTTCTTGCAAAGCCACACCAACTGCTTTAAGTGAATATGGAAAGGAAGAATCTCATAAGTAAAAGAGTAAAGTTATGTTATTGAGGTTCCAAGTGGCATACCTCATGCTGCCATGATAAGAAATGAAAAGTCAATATGAAGATACAACATGGCTCCCTGGGGCTCCTCTGAAAAATCTCCATCCCTTTCCTGGGAAGTTCCTGAATATTCCTCCCCCTCGTTGAATACCTTACCCCCCAAAATTAAATGAACCTCAATAAAGGAAGCTAATTCTACTAAAGGGGGCAGCCCTGTGTGGAGTAGTCACTCTCTGTTTCACTGCTTCACTGATAAACTCACTTTCACTTTAAACTCTATGCTGGCTCGAATTTGAATTCTTTCCTGTGTGAAGATAGGAACCCACAGTGAGTCTCAGACCCTCAGTCCCTGGACGCCCAGAACACCTGCATCAGCAGCACCTTTTCTTTTGATCAGTACATGAGCATTTTATAATTAACATTCATGAAACGTGCTGCTAGGCAATGGCATAAGTATTCTTAGAATTTTTTTTGAAAAATAACTTGATGGGTGATAGATCTGGATGATGAAACCATAGGCACATACTTAAAGTAAATGAACTTAGGTTTATTTGGGTGCTGCAGCAATGGAGAATAAAGACATGGAGCTTCTCAGTTAGGAGGCATAAAACAGGGCTTCTGATTTGGACTTTGGATGAATCTAAGCAGGAATTAAAGAAGTGGAGGCTGGTTTTAGATGCTGTCAAGAAATTAGAGTAAATTTTATCTAGGAGGCAGGAAGAGCAATGTGAGGCTAGGATTGTCATTGGTAAGGAACAAGTTAGGCATATTAGTCAAAAGGGAGGGTGTTTAGTCATTGCAGTGGTTATAGACGGGCCTCATCCGAACATTACTTATATTCAGTTGGGAACATCACATCCTGGTTGCCTGGGGAACTGTAGTAGTAAAATGTGTGAAAAAATTCACTGGACTTGGAGTTGAACACTTGGGTTAAAGACCTCACATTTTTTTGGGTGTGGGAATTTGATGAAAAATAACTTGATGGGTTCAGTTTAGATCATCTTTCTGAGCTTTGGTTTCCTTAACTATAAAATGGATCTACTAACAGGTACTTGAAAAGGTGAGAGGATAAAATGGAAGTATGTACATAAATGATGATAGTAAGCCATCCAAAAATGTTGACTCCCTGTAAGTCATTTTGAACCAAAGGCCCAAGATGTTGGAGGACCCCAGGTCTGGAGTGGAGGTGGAGACCTTTGGGAGGATATAAACATTGGGCTGCTGGGAGATTTTCCTGCCGTAGAGGAGCAAATTCAGAAGCAGAATGGCCATGAGGCTTGCAACAGCTGGAGAGTCAAAAGGCTGCCTAAAGCATCTGGCATCGAGTTCTCCCAGGAGCAGACCCTGAGCCAAACATTCCTGGGCAAGTGGTTTATGAAGGAAAGGTCCCTGGAGAGGGCAGTAAGCAATGATGGGAAGCAGGAAAAGGAGAAGGAGGAAGTGTGGCCCCAGCCACAGCTTAATCCTGCAAGGGTTTCTGGACCATAAAGTACACCTCCTATTTTTTTTTTGAGCCTCAAGGCAAAGGAGATGGGCTTTTGCCCTCTGTGCTATTCAGCCATTAGTTTTGTGCTCCTCTGTGGGTGAGGGTCTGAGCTGCAATGCTCTTACAAACAGCCATTAGTAGTGGACAAAACTAGGGGAATGGGTGCACAATGCCAATAAAAGTGGTATGAGGGGCTCAGCCAGTGTGGCTTGGTGGTTGAGTATCCACCCATGAACCAAGAGATCTCAGGTTCCATTCCTGGTCAGGGCATGTGCCTGGGTTGCAGGCTCCATCCCCAGTAGGGGGCATGCAGGAGGCAGCCAATAGATGTCTTTGCTTCATTGATGTTTCCATCTCTCTATCCTTCTCCCTCTAAAATCAATAAAAACATATTTAAAAAAGAAGTGGTATGAGGGCATCTGGATGGGACACCAACATTTTTCCATCTGGGCTGAGAAAACAACTTCAAAGGGACTTTCCTGGGCATATTCATGGAAGTCGTTTATAATCAAACCCCCCTTCCCCCACCCCACAATACTGTTGTGACATCATCCCATTATCCTGCTCACCTGAAGAGGTAACTCTTCCTTCATAATCTGTCACTTCCTGGTGTATAGCACTAATGGAAAGGCTAGCATTTCAAGTGAAATATGTCAGAAAAAATATTTAAAAGATGTCATTTGTGTCTGGCGTGTCACTGGAGTGTGACAAGACTACGGGAGCCCTGTTAGGGGTAATGAGGCAAGATGAGCCCTAGCAGATTCGTTCTGCAGAGCACAGCTCAAGGACTGAGCTAATATTATTACTGACCATAAATGTTGTTAGGGAGATGTGGAGAGGATGTTAATGCCACTAAGCATTACAATCAAATCTACATAATGACCAGTGAAGCAGGCTAATAAATTGTAGATTATGTGTGCCATGCATATTCATTTCTTCAGACATCACAACTTTCTAGCTGCAAGAATTTCAAAGGCTTCTGATACAAGCATTGGGCTTAAAGCTGGCAATTCTGTTAGAATAATTTGAGTCTTCTGCTATTGTTTGTCTCCTCCCCGCTTCCGCTTCCCTCCCTCCCTCCCTCCCTCCCTCCCTCCCTCCCTCCCTCCCTCCCTCCCTCCCTCCCTCCCTCCCTCCCTCCTTCCCTCCCTCTCTCCCTTCCTTCCCACCAATGAAAATAGAAAAATAGAGTCAAGATGCAGAATTGCTGCTAGGTAGGAAACTCCCTAGTGCTGATGCAACACATCCCTGTGGAATCAGGAAGCACCAGGAAACCAGAACAGCTTCAGTTATCACTTGTAACTCATTGTGTAACATCAGGCCTCTCAGTTTTGTTTCTCTAGCTTTGGAGCTTGCCAGACATACTTTGGAAAAAGCAAAAGCCCTTGTCATCAAGAAAGATGATTCCATGTGTGTGCACTTGTTAAAAAAATAAATCTGCTCTCACCAAAAACCCATCCAGGAAAATCTAAGGGAAACCCTTCAGGAGAAATATTACCCATGCACCACTGATTTTCGCGTTCTGAGGATCTCCTTGGAGCTATAATTTCTTTAGAATGGGTGCATGGTTTCTTAAAATTTGATGTTTTTTTAAAAAGTGCGTTTTGGTGGAGCTGTTTCCTTACCTCAGGGTTTAAGAGATGGAAGATGACAGTGTGCCCTGTGTGCTGTTTATTCCTCATTGACCTCTCTTTACTCAGGAAGCTACTGCCCCCTGGAGTCAGGCAAAGGAATATACACGTACTCCTACCCTCCTTCCCAAATCAGGACTCCCTGGCAAAATAAGTAAATGTGCTGGAGAATAATAACTCAGCCGGCATCCTTTTGCTCAATAATAGAGACTTCACATCATAATACTCTTACAAGTAATTTATTTGTTCCCACTCACCTTTTTATGGATGAGAAAACTCAAATTGAGAAAGAGGACCTGAATGCCATTAACCACTGCAAGTGGGCAGCATTGCTGGCAGCGTTATAACTTCCCATAACAAGAGCCTAAGGTGTAAGCCAGAAGATAGTGCTTCTAGCTTTGGCTCCTCCAAGCATGAGAAATATGGATTTTGAAAAGAGTAGGTTTGGAGATTTCTTATGTGCCATAGAAGCAGTTTCCTACGTGGTCTAGCTTGTTAACACAAGAGAAGAGAACCCCATACTTAGAGACTGAGTATGGAAACATTTTCCTACAGCCTCTCTCGGATTGTCTCCGAAGTCAAAGCTAACTTTCTCGGACTCACCTTCGGTCCTCTTCAGAGATGCATCAACAGTCTGGGTTCATGTCCCAGTAGCTCAGTCGTCTGGGCCCAGACCACTGCTTCTCAACCACATGTTTTCCTCCAAGAGCAGATAGAGCTCTGCATCTCATTAGGCAATTATTGGTGGGGAGAGGGTCTTTATCCAATTATTCTAGGAGCCTCGGGCTGTTTATATTAAAATACAAGGAAAGGAAAGTCTCCCCTTCTCCCCTGTGTCTCATTTCTTCACCTTCAAAATTATTAATTTAACATTGACGCCTAACTCAAAAATTAAGATGAGTATTTCATGTCTGAGTATTTTACAGTATTGTGGGAATCTGCTCTCTCCTACTACTAAATATTAGATGAACATTTTCATGGAAATTAAGCATTTCCCCTTCCATCTTTCTTCTTTCTTTCTTTTTTCCTCCTCCCCCCCCCCCCCCCCCCCCCGCCCGGCCCAGCCCCCCACCCCATCCCTTCCTCCTTTATTTCTTCCATCTTTCTTCCAGTAAAGGATCCTGTTGGGTTAACTAGAATTCTAACTCCGCCTTGGCCAGAGTAGATGAGTTGGCAACCAAGAGCTATGGGGGGAGGGGGGGAGATAACATGGATACCGTGCACTGAATAGCCCTATCTCAAGCCCCTGCTGACTGAGAGCAATCTATAATGTGGAAGGCACTGGAAAGGAGCAGGAGGGAGGCAGAGACTGTAAATTATTAGAGGCAAAATACCTACATCGCTTTATACCACTTTTTCACAAGAATGTTACCAACAAATTATCTGAGTATGCAATTTAAATTTGATGTTTTAGACCTTTTTGAATATTCCTCACTAAAGATTAATTTTATAGACAAGAAAATTGTGCCTTAAAAATTAATACAATCATTAATTTTTCAGATATTTAATGGACTTTGTTATTGATACTTACTTGTAACGTGTAATTCCAAATGTTCGTTCCTTAGTAAGTCATCATCACATCCTAGATGAAGGAATACTGATAAGTATTAATCTCTAAATGATTTGGGATGGAAAGAAGAGAAAAACTTTAACTTAAACTTAAAATATTTTAGATAGAGTCCAAGGGGATCCCAAGGTTTCATTATGACCCACAGAACGGTGACTACTGATGACTTCTAAGGGCACACTCTCAGGAGCAAAGAATGGGTAGTAAGGAAAGGATTGCTATCATCCAGGCCATACATTTAAAAAGTTTGATTTTTTTTAAAGCATGACCATAAATAAGGAAGCTTGAAAGAGATAGTGAGAAAATGGAAAGTAGATAGGTTCATATAATTCCTTTCTCAATGTTCTTCAGTGAAAGACTTGTTAATTAGTGTATTGATCATCATGCCATTTTGATTGCCATTCAGTTACTTTTATTGTATGCCAGACTAATATTGGATACTGGGAATACAGCAGTGAAAACAACAGACATAGCCACTATATTTATGAGGTATATCACCTTTTAAAATTTAGTACCTACTATTTATCCAAACCAATGCATATTTATTGTAGTAACTATTTTGTATAAGGTCATGTGCCTGTACAGGTTTTACAAAGGTGAGCAAGATATAGAACTACCATTAAGCAGTTTAGAGTCTAAGTCAACTGAGTTGAATTCAATTCTTCAATTTATATAGTAGCTTCACTTATGGTATCTCAAAGAATCCTAACAATAATCTTGTGAAGTTTTTAGATAAAGATGATCACCTCTTCATTATTATTATTATTTCTTAATAATTGAGGAATAAAACTGGGGCCCAGTAGATTTCAGTGATTTGCCCAAGTACACAACCAAAGAATGGGAGGACTGCTGGTCTGGCTTCAACTCCCTGTGTTCTTTAATTTATGCAGTCTCCCTTCAGCAAGGGTTCAAATACAAAATTAACAAACAATACTTTTTACAAAGTCCTACAGGTATTTAAAAAATCACTTGGTTCAGAAAAGAATCTCATTTGTTGTAAATAAGATAAGGATTCATGAAAAAGAAGGATGTACTCTTAGGGGTGAGCAATTTGCATAGAAGCTGTTTCTAAGCATTTATGGAATTGGTAGTTATAATGGGGCAGTCCATGTATCTCAGGGTTTTGGAGTCAGACAATTTGAGTTTAAATTCTGATCTTGAACTTACTAGCTGAAGGATTTTACATGCATTATTCACTCTCTATATTGCTGTCATTCATCTCACAATTCATGGTGAAGATTAAATGAGATGCTATATATACAGCACCTAACTATTACTAATCAACATTATATATAACCCTTATTTTAAAAAAATTAATGCTTTTATGGAGGGAACATGAGAAGTTTTGGGGTTGGGTTTTTTGGGTGTTTGTTTTTTGTGGGGTTTTTTTTTTTTTGCCCATTTGTATCAGATAGATGCACACAACTAGTGTTGATTGAAAAATTAGGGATTATAGAATAGCTAAACTGACATATAAAGCTGACCATCACAGTCTACCCCTTGTCAACTTGGTGCTCATACGCATCTCCTTAATCCATATTTAATATTCAGCTAAAAACATATTTTCATCTAAAATAATGTAACTATTCTGTTCAACTGACAATGTTCTAACCTTTTTCCCAGAAGAGAATACAAAATACTTGGGTGATAATCACTCTTTTTTTATATTCTGTAAACTTAACTACTATTAGTATATTATGTTATATGATAAGGTGATAAAAAAAAGGAAAGAAAAAAATATTTGCTATACACACAAACATATACATGACAAAATAAGGTAGGTATAGTCATAACTGTTGAGGTGTTAATTTCTGTAGTTGATCACATGGTTTTTAGCACATCGCTAATATTTATAAGTACCTTCTTCAACTTCCCATTCCATATGTATCCTCAACATGTACCTCAGCTAGTCATAGTTCTTTTCCTGGTGGTATGACCCAAACCTTCATTCCTAAAGGAAACATAATTCCATTGACTTTAATTACAAGGCATAGTTACACTAAGAAACACCCTAAGTTATCTCCTTTATTTCAGACTTACTCTTTTTTTAAATTTCCATTGTGTTACAGTAGTTCAATTTCTACTTGGTAATCAAGTTCAATTACCCCAGTCAGTATAGTAACATATTTATTTGCCTGTTGATTCAGAGGCACTAGGAGACCAAAGTGGGCAGGTGGCAGTTTTAACTTTTGCTTCAATAGAATTATTGTTGTATCTCTTTTTTAAAAAAGATTTTAAAATTGACTTTTAGAGGGAGAGGAATGGGAAGGGAGAGAGAGAGACACATTGATCAGCTTCCTCCCATATCCCCATTCCCTACATGGAGATTGAGCCTGCAACCCAGGCATGTGCCCTGACCAGGAATCAAATTGGCAACCCTTTGCTTCACGGGATAACCAACCGAGCCACACTGGCCAGGGCTATTGTATCTCTTGATAGAAGAATTTCTCCCGTTGCATCTAAGACTTCTAAAACAGCATAGCATAAAGTCATGGTGATAGAATGCAAATTTTTTGCTGGTCGGTCACTGAGCGTAATAGTGAGGGATACCACTCCCATTTTCACCTCTTGATCCCTGGACCTGTCTGCCAATCCAGGCTATGAGAGAATCAGCACCATATATTAATGCTGATTTAGATATTGCCCCAGCTCTGCAAAGTATTTCCACCTAGCTCAGCTTGTTTCAAAAGGCCATCCCACTGTTCTTTCAAGTAGCTGCTTCGAAGGATGATGGAGAACATGGTGAATTTCATGAGCCTGGCCCGGTTGCTGTGCTTCATTTGCTGTGAAGTGAGTTCCTTGATCAGAAGCAATGCTGTATGGAATACCTTGACAGTGAATAAGTCATTCTGTAAGTCCACAGTTTTGGCAGAAGTATTGTGTGCAGGAAAAACAAACCCATATTGGCTTGTCTATTCTAGTAAGAATGTGCTAATTTTTGCCAGTGTTATAGGGTCTTTCCTCAAGGAGACAGTGCCTCCTCTTCATTAAAGGAATTCTGGGTCTGTAATTTGACTCAACTCTGGGAATTGATTGAGGAAACATGTCTATGTGTTTCAATGATTTGAGTTAGACTTCTATTGACTTGACCTAGAACCTTTCCACTTTTGATACACATCAAGTAAGAATTTAATAGATTTCGTTTCTAGGGACACCATGATCAATTAGTCAACACCATAGGAAACTGGCAGTCAGACTATTCTGATTATTGCTGTAATTCTACTGTCCATTGTGGTAACCACACCCTCCTTGTTTTTGGCAATTAAGTTGTGCCACTGGGAACCTCCCATCCTGAGACCTACTTATTCCCATTGCATTTTGGGATTAGAGTTGGGGGTCAGTCACTGTAATTTCTGACCTACAGAGAAGAGGAATCATAGAGCTCTTTGAGATGCCCTTACACATTTATTTCTCACAGTCCTGGTGAAAAAAGGGTTTCCTGAACTGTCCTAGGGTGGGTGAGCAGGTTTTAAATGATAAATCAAATCTATTCTAATATCACAATTTCCCTAAGACTTTTTATATCTTCCTCTACCATAAACAAAGGCAGTTCTGGAAATTCAACTTCATTTAGGCACCTTTTGGTCCATGTTTCTGCAAATCAACCAAATAAACTGGTAGAGCATTTTCTTTCCTGAGCTGCAACATTAAGTGTAGGCTCTCTGCTAAGAGGGCCCATATCAATAATTCTGTCCTGATCCCACTTTATGTTCCTCACATCATGATCCTGCACCCTTAATATCCAACCCCACCCAACTTCTGTCTGTATCATTTGGAAAAATCATGGTGTTCATTTGATGTGTAGTATACTTTATTGCAGGTCACACTTTGAACCTCATCCTCTGAGGCCTGCTGGGAATTGAGTTTATAGGTCTAGAAGCAAAGAGGAATGGTGGTGTAGATCCTGAGGGGAACCAAAAGTGTCTTTTAAGGCAACAACCTTAAGGAGAAGCCATTATGGCTTCTTCAGGCAAAGCAGGTTTAACCTCCTCACTGGCAAAGAGGAGGCAGCAGAATTTAGGGGCTCAATGTGCTCTGCTTCACCGAGACCTTCCCAGATATCTCCATTCCAGTTTTCAGGACTCTTTCCTTCTCAATCAATGACCTCACCTTAACGGGGGACATTCTTAGGCTGATAATTCAATTTGCATTCTAATTCAGCCACTCTCAGGACAAGAGTCAGAGTTCGGTTTTTAGAAATCTCAGCCCTGCAGCTAGAGGAAATAAAGGTTTCTTTCAGGGCAGACATAGAAACTGCCAGGTCATTTATGCAGCACTTGAGCTTGGAGCTCATCATTTCCTTTCACTACTTTCTCCAGTGTTAAGTAGGAGCAACCAGCTAACACCATTTTATTGCTTAGTTTGTCTAAAATGTTATATAGTATCTAATATATGGTTGCCAAGAATCTTGCCTTTTATAGGTATTTGATGAAGAGTATCCATTGGGATATTTTGCCTATCTCTATTGCCATATCATACGATGGATTATCAGTGCCCTCCTTACCACTGGCAATATTCATTAGTGCCTCTTAATCTAATCAAACTAGAGAACCCATTCCAGAAAACTCAGAATTGATCAAGAAAACATGTTCTTAAGATTCTGTCCCTCTCAAAACACTTGTAACATAAAAATCTATAACAGTCAGAGTTCCAAAAAAGAAACAGAATCAGTAGGACACATGCATGTGCAGGACACACACACACACACACACACACACACACACACACACACACACTTACATATAAAGAGATTTATTGCAAGGAATTGGCCTAAGTAACTGTGGAGGCTGGTTAGGCAACTCTGAAATCCATATAGCAGCAGGTCATTAAAAGGAAAAGGCTGGAAATTCTTGGGCACAAGCTTAAGCTGCAGTTCACTGGCAGGACTTATTTTTTCCTCAGGGAAACATCAGTTCTGCTCTTAAGGCCCTTCAACTGATTGGGTGAGGCCCCCCTCTGGATTTTTGAGGATAATTTCTGTTACTGACAGTCTACTCATTGGAGATGATAGTTACATCTATAATACACCTCCATAGCAATGCGTTTAGTGGTTGATTGAATGACTGGGGAGTATACTAGCTAACTGACACATGAAAATGACCATCACACCATCTACTAAGGATGGTTTCAAAAAGTGAAATTCTGGCCCTAACTGGTTTGGCTCAGTGGATAGAGCATCAGCCTGCAGACTGAAGGGTCCCAGGTTCCATTCTGGTCAAGGGTATGTACCATGGTTTTGGGCACATCCCCAGTAGGGGGTGTGCAGGAGGCAGCTAGCTGATCAATGTTTCTCTCTCATTGATATTTCTAACTCTCTATCCCTCCTCCCTTCCTCTCTGTAAAAAATTCAATAAAATATATTAAAAAAATAAAGTTAGTGACTTTAAAAATATATTTTAAAAAAAGTGAAATTCTGTCCATGCTTTGCTTTAATTTTTGTTATCTCTATTTCCGGTGTAGTTACTTTTTAAAATATGTATCAAGACAGATTTTTTTTAGTTGAGTTCACAGTATTGAATGATCCATGTGCCCCAATCAGTCATGGGTACCATATTGTGTGTGTCTTGTTTGACAGCATTAAAGTCTGTGTAGAACCTGGTTCATTGGAGCATTCAGCATGTCCTGGACAAGAAAAATAGTTTCACAAAAGGTTAGCCAGAAGAAAATGGATAGTGAACAGATCTTGGATGAGAGCACAGTGGCCAGCTCAGCAAATGTGTATTTTATTATGTCAGGACTTTTTTCAAGTCATTTACTTCCCTTACCTATTTGAGGGTTAACTATCTTTTACTCAGGTGTTATCTCTTTATCCAACCCCATGAACACCAAGAATTGGTCCTGTGTTCACTGTCTCCATGCAATAAATTTGCTTTCATCATGTCTTCTTCCTCCCATTATGGCAAACCTTCTTTCTCCCTGCTCCTCACTTCCCAGAGGCAGTAGGGACTAACGAATGTGGCATTCTCCTCCTCATTTTCTCAAGTTTCTGTAGTTAACACACTAGAAGGAATAGAAAATGCTAGAGGAACTCAATAAGCCACATCAATTTCGTCTTAGTAGTTGTTGCTAGAATGATCTGTTATGCTTATTTCCATGCACACTTAAGCTAGACTTTGAAGCATAGACCTCATTAAGGACACATATAGAAAACATCTCAAAATAGTAATTTTTAAGATTTTACTTTTCAGCATTTCTTTTTTTATCATGACCTTTCCCCTTCTCAGTAAGAGGCATCTACATCGCCTTGAGGATAAATAAAGCATTAGAGAAGAAATGAAAAAAAAGAAAAGAAAGAAACAGTTAATGTTCAATTTTCTGACTTCCAAAATATTCTTTTGAGAATCAAAAAGGATGACTTGAGAGAGATAAAGGGCAATGTTTAGGCCATAATCACAGAATTAGAAAGAGAATAGGAAGTCTTCAGGTCAAGATGATATCTTTATTCCAATCATATATCAAGAGGGGAAAATATATACATAGAGAAACATAGCTGGGCTCAACAAAAGTCAGCCATTTCCACAGTTAAGGAACAGAATAGAAAAACAAAATGGTTAGCAAAGCATAGGTAAGACTTTGTTACAGTTTGCATGTTAAGTAGGTAGTAGTTGCAAGAGGTTTGGGTTAATTTCAGGTAAAGAGGACTAAAAGTGTTCTTGTAGGAGATTATAGATGCGTGGGTTGACACACCACAGATGAAAGGAATGTTAAATTGTTCTGCCAATCCTTTCTTGGAGACAGAATTCCTAATGAGCTGAAGTCTGAGAAAGGTGGGAACATGGACACATTTGAGTGGCCAGGAGCTGTGGCAACTGGGCCATTCATCTGAGCAAGGATTAACCACATTCCCAATTTGGCTGTTGGTAATAGAACCTAGTTCCAGATTAAGACCCTGGAGGACCAGATGAGACAACTGTGAACCAAAAACAGACAAGCAAAAACAATTTATTGCAAAACAAATTAAGAAGGAAAGAGAATATTTTACCAAATCAACAGAAGGCAGAGAAAGAGAATTACAGCAGTAAAGAAAAAGCAAGCCTATCTCAAACCAAAAACAAGGTGATAAGAAATTAACTCAGCTATGGTAACAGATGGGTACTAGACTTATTCCATTGAATACACAGAAAAGATAAATAGATTAAACTTTCCTATTAAAAATCACAGTGTGCATAATTTAATTTGAAATTTTTGTCCATAAGACAAAAAAACACACCTAAAACAACACCACATAGAAATATTTTTTTAAAAGGCATGAAAATCAAAATATTAAGTAAAATAAGCATTGTAACCAAAGTAATATCTGTCAAAATAAATTTTAAGACATGATCAAGATAAAAAAGATACCATCCTATACAATAAAAGGGTAATATGTAAATAGAACAGCAGAACATCTGAACAACCATTTAAAGTGTAATATGCTAATGATATGAACATGTGTCCATGTTCCCACCTTTCTCAGACTTCAGCTCATTAGGAATTCTGTCTCCAAGAAAGGATTGGCAGAACAATTTAACATTCCTGTCATCTGTGGTGTGTCAACCCAAGCATCTATAATCTCCTACAAGAACACTTTTAGTCCTCTTTACCTGAAATTAACCCAAACCTCTTGCAACTACTACCTACTTAACATGCAAACTGTAACAGTCTTACCTATGCTTTGCTCAACCACTTGCTATGACATGCACTGACCACCAGGGGGCAGACAGTCGACAAGTTGACCAGTCACTATCATGTGCACTGATCACCAGGAGGCAGATGCTCTGACTGGTAGGTTAGCTTGCTACTGGGGTCCAGCCAATCGGGACTGAGCATGATGGGCCGGACACACCCTGGAGTCCCTCCCCGACCCAATCGTGCACCAGTGGGATCCCTCAGCCTGGCCTGCACCCTCTTGCAATTCATGACCCTCAGGGGATGTCAGAGAGCCTATTTCAGCCTGATCCCGCAGGCCACTCCCCTTGGGAGGGCGCCAGACACAGGGCTCATGGCTGGTGAGTGCTGCTGTGGCAGCACAGGCCTCTCCCAATTGGGACTGATTGGGCAGGAGCCCATGACAGGCACAGTGGGGCTGGGATGAGTGGGAGCAGCAGGTAGGAGCTGCAGGTGGCATTGGACTGCAGGTTTTAGTCTGAGCCTTGCAGGCCACCCAGAGGGACCCCACCCATGCACGAATTCATGCACCGGGCCTCTAGTGTCATTATGAAGAAAGAACAAGCCAATGAGAATCTATGCTAATCATGAACTTGCAGGCAATCAACAACATAAGCTTCAAGCTAATAAAAATAAAACTTGCAGAATTATAAGGAGAAATTAACAAACACACAGAAACATTGAAGATTTTTAAAATACTCTATCACAAGTAGATAAATTAAGCTGACAAATATGAGAATCCATGTAAATAATTTAAACAAAAATTTTATAACCTGGATTTGTTATATATAATTATTTACTCACTGATTGGTAATGTGACCTTTGAAATATGTCTATTTTCCTTGGTTTCATAGTCTACATATAATATTTATAGATAAAAACATGTATTAAAATATTTAAAAACTTTAATGGCAATTATAAACACTGAATTTGTTATTATATGCTGGAATTTGCATGGGAGAGATAACTTTTAAGTTTTGAATAAATAAAAACTTAGGAAAAACCAAGCCAGAACATTGCCTGGGTTGGGAGGTGTGGTGTCAAAGTACTAACCCAAAGGAACTCCACTAAGAAGTGCTTGGAATCGGCATTGTGAAAGAGCCATACCCAGCTAGTGTCCAGTACTGAGAGCTAAGCCAAGCTGCCAGCTTGTGTCTGTTTCCCAGAGAGAGGAGCTGTATTAGTTGCTCATCTCTCACTATGAATATTGAACTCCCATTGACAATCATCCACACAGCACCTATGGATGTCTCCTAGTAGTAGAATGCCACTGGTGCCTTTGGACTTGGCCTAATCCTATTTGAAGGGCCACTTGGGGCAATTCCCCTATGCCAATATTCTGTGACACTTACATAAGCATAGACACATTACCCTGTGACCTCAACAAATGATGGATTTCTTAACAGGCAGAGAAACTGTAGTGGTGTGGAGGGGCAAAGCCCAGAACTGGTCACTTGGGTGGTGAAAACTCTCCCATTACAAAAGGAGCTGGAGAGAATTTACTACTTTCAGGATGCTATTGTTTGGGATATAGTTTTCCTTCTAAGGCTGAAGTTACACAGAACAGGCATAATAGGAAGAACTTCCTTTTTTCCAGTGAAAAAGTAGCTTTCCTTGTCAACTATTTGAAGAGAATAGCCTATCTAAGAGATGTATCATTTAAAATCTATTTCTTTGGGACACACAACCAATTTCTGCTCATTCAATACAAATTTATGCAAAAGAGAGGGATTTCTACTGGGATTAGAGAAAAATATTCTCGTCTTAGCTTTCACCCCTTCTCTCTCCATGTTTTCACAAATTCCTCCATCCATCTCTTTATCCACTCCGTATAGCCTTCAATAACTATTCACATACCATACTCAGATGTGAAGGAGGCCTCAAGCAGAACTCTTGGGGTCCCTCCTTAGATCCTGTGCCCAGCAGTCTACCTGCGGACTGAATGTTTGTGTGTCCCCAAAATATACTAGTACATGTTGAAACTCTTCCCCACAGTGGGATCATATTAGGAGGTAGAATCTTTGGGAGGTGATTATGATTGGATGAGGTCATGAGGGCAGACCCTCATGAATGTGGTTAGTACCTTTATAAGTCACTAGAGAGGTTGCTTGCACTTCCATTGGAGAAGTGTTCAGAATGTGACCCAGAAGAGGGTTCTCCCCAGAACCCAACCTTGTTGGCACCCAGTAAGAACCGTGAGAAAGGAATTTCTGTTGTTCATAAGCCACCTAGTTTGTGATATTTTGTTGTAGCAGCCCTAGCTAAGACTCTTCCTTACTGCTTTTTACTACTCTTTTCCTTTTGTTCCAGTTGCTTCCTCCCACCAATTCAAGTAAAAGGTATGATTCCCTTACTTTACCTTACCTTACCTTACCTTACCTTACCTTACCTTACCTTACCTTACCTTACCTCCATATTCTGGCAGAAATGGTTTAATGCAGGATTATCCTCTTTATGAAACAGCTACAGTTCTGCCTCCAAGAATTACTATCCCCACAGAGAGCAATTGATCTCCAAACTCCCTTTCATACCTATTCTTTTTTAAAAAATATACTTTTATTGGTTTCAAAGAGGAAGGGAGAAGGAGAGAGAAGTAGAAACATCAATGATGAGAGAAAGTCATTGATTGGATGCCTCCTGCATGTCCCCTACTGGGGATTGATTCTGCAACCCAGGCACATGCCCTTGACTGGAATTGAACCTGTGACCCTTCAGTCGACAGGCCAATGCTCTATCAACTGAGCAAAACTGGCTAGGGCCATATCTATTCTTCTCCTATCACCATTGTTGGTTGGACAATGAATGGACATTTGTCCCAAGATAAGATCAATAGAGTTTTCTCTTTCTTGAGAATTTATAATTGGGCTCTAACAGCCTATATGTAGTTTCTAGACTCTTCTCAGACCTTCTAGACTCTTCTCAGACCTAACAGGTCACAGAGTCCACTAAAATGCTGTATCGTACTCATAAAATCATTTTTATGTATATATTTGTGCGATTATATTTGTATTACTTGCAGTCAAAATAGTTTGCTTAAGTCCAGGTATCAGGAGGAATTATTTGAATCTTCTTAAATAGCTGCTCACTCTAACCTACATGTAGAGGATTAGGAAATATTTAAAGAATTTAAAGTTGATGAAAGACATTTTTCTGCTTGAACAGCAGAAATTTGAATGCAAGTAGCATAAAATGAATACTTACACATTGCAGGCTTGAAAAGGAAAGATACAGGATTTATAAGGCATGATGAGGCTGTCCTTTAGCTCTGTACAGCCTTTGATGTTCAGGAAGCCTGTTCAATCCCTGTCAGACAGACATAGCAGAGGGGGAGAGGTCTGTTGTTTCCTACAACGATGGCCATGTCCAGTTGGTCCAGAGGACACTATTTTTTAAATCAAAAGTTCAGGCTTAAAATAAATGTTTTCCTTATTTGTGTGGAGACAGAATCAAAGGACATTTAGATTAAAGGATACGATAATGTCATAAAGTGAGATGAAATGGTTAAGATCAGCATTCTTAGTCCAGTAATTGGTAGCTGTGAAGTATATCTACTGAAGTTCAGGTGATCACAGCTTAAATGAGGATATGAAAAAAGATAAACCATTGCTTGTGTGGCCAAAATATGAATCAGATATTTCTTTAGTGAATTGAGATCCATCATTAGTTTTATATGGAAGGTAAAGTCTTAATACAAAAGTAAAGCACAGCATAAAAAAAGCAGAACATGAGATAATCCAATTTTGGATATTCACATGTTTGCATAGCCAAAGAAAGGAAGCAAAGGACTTTATTTGTATTTAACAATTTATTAGGATTGAATAATAATAAAATTGCTACTAATTAAAATTTGTGTGACACAGGAAATAATAACCACAAAGTTTTATGGCAATAAAGAAGGATGAAAATTAATGAGCTAAGATTTCAACTTAAGAAAAAGCAAGAAAAAAAATAAAACTAATCTAAACAAAATAAAGCATTATAAACCTAAAGACAGAGAAAGAATAAAGAGCAGGAATTATAGTCCTGGCTGGTGTTTCTGAGTGGTTAGAGTGTTGGCCTGCATACTAAAGGGTCACAGGTTCAATTCCCAGTCAAGGGCATGTATCTGGGTTGCAGGTTCTATCCCTGGCCCTGGTTTTGGTGAGTGCGGAAGGCAACCAATAGATGTGTCTCTCTCACATCAATGTTTCTCTCTGTTTCTCCCTCTCCCTTCCACTCTCTCTAAAAACCAATGGAAAAATATCCTTGGATGAGGATTAACAAACAAACAAAAGAAACATTCCTACAGAAAAGTTATTAGATTTAATAAAAGTTTAGTGAATTTTGGGGATATAAGATAAACAGGCAAAAATTCAATTGTATTTCCATACACTATCCCTAAACAATTCCAAAAATGTAATTTTAAAAATACCACATGCTATGGCAATAAATATATTTGGTACATAGGACAAATATTTCACAAAAGGTAAGGAAGATTGTTATGTATATAACTACACAACTTTAATAAATGACAATAAAGAATAACCATATATTGAATACTGTTTTAATGAATAAAAATTACATACTGTTTTATTGAATAGAAAAACTCATCATTTTGTAGATGCCACTTGTTTTCAAATTGATTTATAGTTTCAATATAATAGAAATAATGTCATTTTAAAAATAAAATGTGATAAGCTCATTCTAAAAGGTATCTGGAAGCACAAGGGCCAAAAATAGTCATGAATACAATGAGTAATATAGTTAGGTAAATACATGCAGACCCATGAATCTGAAAGCTGATATGGTTCAAAGTGGCTCAGCAGATTAATGGGGAGATGATAGACCATTCCTGTGAATCAATAAGGAAGACTCCTTTGAAAAAGCATTTCATAGGAGGAGAAATGCAAATGGCACATAAACATGAAAAGATGCTCATTGTCAATAATAATTCAGAGAACTGCAAATTAAAATCTACAGTAAATATCATCTCACAGTCACTAGTATGGCAAAACTTTAAATGCTGCCAATACCACATTTTGGGAAGGTTGTAAAACAAAGTAAACTCTCTTGATTGCTGGTCAAAGAATAAGTTGAAAATAAGTTGGAAAATAATTTGACATAATTATCCAGTAATGTGCATATCATGTAATGGCTCCATTCTATTCTGTTTCTAGGTATGTGCCTTAAACTCCTGTATGTGGGCTTCAGGGAACGGGTTCAGAAGTGTTCAGAGCAGTATTGTCTCTATTAAATGCACAATTCTGCAAATAACTCACCTTGTTCCTATTGCTGCATAATAAATGACCCCAGGTTACATGACTTAAAACAATACCCATTTGTTATCTCACAGTTTCTGTAGGTGGTTGGCCTAGCTGAATTCTCTGCTTGAGTTCATAAGATTGGAATCAAGGTGTTGGCAGTTGTCTAGAGGCCACTTTCAGTTCCAAGGTTACCAATAGTTATTTGCTATGTGGCCTTCTCCTGCTTCAGATTTCTCTGACTTCTTTTATCAGATCATCTGAGTAGATCAGGCCCAGCCATGAATCTATGCCTAATTTAAAGTCCACTGATTAGGGATTTAATTACATCTGCAAACACTTTTCCCAGCAGCATCTAGATTAGTGTTTAATAGAATAAATAGGAGAAAGGATGTGTATACCAGGGGTTGGAAATCTTTGGGATCATCCTGGAATTCTGCCTGTGACACAGTTTAAATTTCGACATTATTAGAGATCATTAGATTTTTTTTCATAATATTTACATGTCAACATAACTTATATCAGTGAAAACAAATGAAGTTGAGTTATACATATATACTGGGATCAATGTCAAAAATACATTGCTAGAAATTTTTAAATGATATCACAGTATGATTTCACTTATATAAATGCAAAAAATGTACGTAATTATATACAAGATAGGTGGGGGAACTCTAAACATACTGAAATTTATTAACATAAATGTAGGAGAAGATATTTCTGGATTGGAGGAAGGAAGGAGATATATTAGGGAAGAAAACATGGGAATTTAAAATTATTATTAATGTTCTATTTCTTAAGCTGGATATTAAATATATAAATTTTATTAAAACACTGCATATACATATTTCATACATATTCCACTACATATACATATTCACATTAAATTGTTTTAAAATAAAATTAAATATGTTGAAAGAAAATATTCCATTTACAAAAGCAAGAAAACTATAAGAAATGTACAAAGTCAACATAAAAATCTGTTGAGCCCAGCCAGTATGGCTCAATGGTTGAGCATTGATCCATGAACTAAGAGGTCACTGGTTCAATTCCTGGTCAGGGCACATGCCTGGATTGCAGGCTTGATCCCCTGTGGGGGCCATGCAGGGAGCAGCCAATCAATTATGTTTCTCTCTCATTGATGTTTCTATCTCTCTATCCCTCTCCCTTTCTCTCTCTCTAAAAACAATCAATAAATAAAAAAAAATAAAAACAATCAATAAAAACATATTTTATTTCTTTTGGTTTAAATTTCTTTATTAAGGTATCACATATTTGTCCTCATCCTCCCATTCCCATCCCAAACCCCTCCCCATGCATGCCCCCCTCCCCGTTGTCCTTGACCACTGGTTAGGCTCATATGTATGCACACAAGTCCTTTGGTTGATCTCGCCCCTTTATCTCCACCCTCCCCTACCCTCCCTCTGAGGCCCGACAGTCTGATCCATGCCTCCTTGTCTCTGGGTCTGTTCTTGTTGATCAGTCTATGTTGTTCATCATTTCCCCTAGATGAGTGAGATCATGTGCTACTAGAAATACACTTATAAGAACCGAAAATGAGACAAGCAATAATGGTTATACTGAAAGGCAAATTAATCAGTCTGTAGTGAGTTTCTTTCTGGGCCAACAGTTCTTTTGAGACCCAATTTCAATGTCAAACAGTTCCTTATGTGTACATGTCAGCAATGATATTTCAGTTCTGGATGGTGGACAAATGGTGGTAATGCAGGTCCGACCCTCTCTGGTTTGGTCCTGGGCAACCTGCAGTGACACGCAGCTGCTTACTGCTAGTATGCAAGGCAACGTCAGCGTCTTCCATCTCTGGACTGCTTCTCTTCTGTCTTCATGGCTGGAGTAGTCCTGTCAATTCCTCTCTGTTGCCGAAATCCACATGGTCTCGGAGTTGTTTTCTAAAAATATACAAACATATTCTCGACCAAAAGTTAATAAAGGAATATTTTCTATAAATTTGACTTGGGATCCTTTTTCATTTTTTGTCCAAATGATTTTCCTCTGGCTTGTTTTGACACCATGTGTGTTTTTCATGGGTGTCTTGCTTTTAGCCTTACAATTAATTTTCTAAAGTACAAATTTTCTAGATGTAATTTACTTAGAGGATATTTTTCCTTACATGATATTCTTCTACTATCCCCCCTTTTTTTATTTAAATATTAGGATGCTTTTGAGAATTTTATAATGTAGTCTTGATAGCTTTTAAATTTTAATTTTTTGCACTATAATATGACTACTTTAGGTTCATTACATGTTATACAATTTTATCATGAGATGAACTACCAATAAAATTTTATTTAATTTTTAAGGGGCCCAGTGCATGAATTTGTTCATCTTGAAAGGAACTGTGGCTGCGAGGCTGTGGTAGGCACAGGGGAAGGTCTTGGCCCATCCTCTGTGCCCCCACCTGGCCCCTCCCGCTATGGCCCCCTGGTCCTCTGTCTGCAGGCAGCCCTGCTCCCACCACCGCCGCTCCCAATGCACTAATGGCACCGGCCCCACTCACACCCACTGATGGCATGGAGCGATTGGGGCTGGTGCTCTCAGCAGGTGTGAGTGACGACTGCTGCCCTGATTGCCCCTCAGGAGCAGGGGAAGGTGGAGAATCCCTGAGGGGTGATTGGGGCCAGCAGTCACCACTTGCACCCACTGACAGCGCCAAGTGATCAGGGCCAGCACCAGGCACCAGCAGCAGGTGCGAGTGGGGCTGGCGCTGGCAGCAGGTGCAGGTGCCGGCAGCAGATGGGAGCACCTGACAGGACCACAGCACTCGGGAGCAAAGAGTTTTCAGTAACCACCAGAGGCTCGCTCCCATGACAGCAACCAGTGCCCTGCCTTGGTCTGGTGCTCCACTCACCTGCTCCACCATCCCGCCACAGCCGATGCCCACCATGTTCTGCGCATGCCACATGGTGGTCAGCACATGTCATAGTAACTGGTTGTTCAGTTGTTTGGTTGTTCTGCCATTCAGTCTATTTGCATATTTGGGTTTTATATATATAGATTGTTGATAGTATTATAGATATCTCCCATTTCTCCCCTCCTTCAGCCCCCTCCTGTAAGCGCCTACCCACATTGCTAGGTCTTCAGTACCCTACTGCCTGTGTCCATGGGCTATGCATATAAGTATATAATCTGTTGAATAGCATAAATATGTCTTTTTAAAAAGAGGATCCCATATTATAAAGATGTCAAAGATATAGTGTAAAACACCAAATTTGTCAGTATTTTCTATTAAATGTATACTGTAGGTGTGACTTTCAGCCTAATAGAAACATTATTTTGAAAAAATGCCTCCTTTTATTGAAAATGAAACTGACTTTAGTAATCTTATACCATTTTATTTGCCACCTGGAGCAAATGTGCACAGTGGTATTCTTCATGGCAGTGCCCTGTGCATCCATCCGTGGCAGCACATTCCACTGTAACCGGTGCATTTAAGGAACGTGAAGAGGAATTTGCCCCCATCTTCTCTACTCCAATATCCCAAATACTGTCTGTGAATATACATAGTCTTCACAACCTGACTTCCTAATGAAGAAAGTAACATGTTTGGAAAGGGTTTTAAATGACAGCATTTGTCAAGCTGTTTGTTTAGTAAACTCTCTGGCTGTGCTGTTACACAAGAACTGTCTTAATTAAGGTTAATTGGTGAATAATTAAAGCCATGGCTGACTTAAAAGATTCCACTGGTGGTAAAGTGATAAGAACCCTTAGTTTGAAGTACAAAACAACCGCCATATGTCAAATTTCAAGACATACTCTGTCTCCGATACCAGGGCCATACCCTGACCTAGTTAGAAGAATTCTTTTTTTCTGTCTGGGAACCCGTCATGAGCTTTGGATAAAGCAAGTCTGATTTCAGCCTCGTGTAGTTAGAAAAGAAATGTAATGGTGGTCTGCATATTATTCTAAACACCATTAACATTTAGCTCAAGTAAAAATCAACCAGTTACATGTTCTCTCTATCTTTTTCCCTTGTATAAAGGGGAAGTGGGGTTGGGGGGAAGATGGGCACAGAGATCAGGCAATATTTTTCTCAATGTTGGACAATGGACTAGAAAGAATGTGGTAGCCTGTTCCCCATGTCTACCAGGGGCACCGAAGTGCAGCCCCCCCAGATTTATGTTAGCTACAAACCCCGGCTTCTGAATAATGAAGGCACCAAACACCAAAAGGAACTCGAAGAGAGGTCATAAAATTACTCGTCTTGGTATCTTTAAAAACAAGAGGAAAGCATCTGGCAATGGCTGCCTTTAGTAAGAATTTGTTTGGGAGCTACAGATGGACTAGAACTTCTGTAAAGAAAGAACTGTTTCTTGTTCTTGTTTTCGTTTAAAATTTTAAACGAAAATTTTAAAATTTTCCAATCCATTGTGGACCAATATTTTTGTAAAATACAATGTAAGAGTTACTAAATACATTTAGAAAGCTAAAATTCCAGTGCAAATGCAGTATATTAATATTAGATTCAACAGACATAAAATGATTTGGTTGAATTGTTATAAAAACTTATTGAATTTTTTGACATTTCTGTACTAATCTCAGTGCAGAACCATAAGAACTAGTTTGGCTTGGAGTCCCAAGGTTCTGCTCCACAGCCTGCGTGATGCCAGGCCCTTTGTGCTCCAGTAAGGTTATAGATTTGCACCTGAGCATGCTCAGTCCACACCGGGATCTGGTTCTGGTATCAGGAGATCCCGCTCCTACACCGCCTTTGGGTCAGAGCCCTTCCCTGCACCTGGCCCGGCCTCTGGGGTGAGGCTCCCTGGTACTGTGCCTCTCAGGGATGGGGCCCAAGAATCCTTCAGTATTGGTACAGTATTTGTGTGATGGGTGATGTGAGCCAGACTCCTTACAAAGGAATATGGAAGGAGGGGCCTCTGGCACCCCAGGCACCCAGGTGTTTCTCATCTCATCATTCTCCTTCCTACCCATATAACTCCCGAGATCCCGCGAGATTGGGCTGCTTCTGGGCAGAGTGGTCCTGGCTGTTATGCTTGGGGCCTGATTCCACCATTCTCTGCGTGGCTCCTGATGCTCATCCCAGCCCGAGTTCCTTCCCCTGCATCAGTTCCTGCAGTCGCCTGAAGACACAGGGCCCATTCTGCGGTCTCCAACTTCTCTCTGTGTGAAAGAAGAAAAAGTGCTAATCTCTGAACCCCAGGTTGAATACAGCTGGGCCAGGTATGTGTCAAATTATTTCCTTCTTGGAAGTTTTGAGCCAAGTTCACTTTCAGTCCTCTCTTGCTACAGTTGGTTATTGCTTAATAATTGTTTTGTAATATATCTTCCATCTTCATCATGGAGATTTGACATGTTCATAAATTCATAAAGCCTTTTTCCAGGCCAGATCCACTTATGCTTCTGACATACAGTATTAGATAGTCTTCCAAGAATACTTTATTGCTTGTGAGAGATGATTTATAGCTCACTCAATAAAGATTAATAGTTACTAAGAGGCACATTGCTTGCTTTTGTGTTCAGTTTGAATATGTTGTGTTTTGGGCAGATGAACCTTGGATAAATTCAGTGTTTTGTTTTCTTTCTTACAACTGATAATGTTAAGTTTAGAGTGGTTTCCTCTAAGTGGTTGGGCTTTGCCTGTCTGTTGTGTTCACCTGGAAATTGAGCCTCCACATGGACACTCGGGTGAGGCCTTTCCTTATGTGATTACAGTGGTCACTAAGTATAAGAAAACCTACCCTCTCACTGCAGCGTGGGCTAAAAGAAGCTGTTAATAATTAGAGTGAGGAGCTTTGCAGGCTACATCTTGGTCTGGTATGGAACATTGCACCTTCTAATGGTGCACCCTAATTTCTAAGACATTGGCTCATAGACGCATGCTCTGAGGGCCAGGATTTTATTTACCATCTGAAGGAGGCAGGGTATTATAAGCCTCCTTACAACAGAATTTTTTTTACTAATCAGAACAGTAGTATATATAGACTTTTGGTTAGCCCCCATCAAAGTTAATTCTGTATACCATCAATCTGTGAGAATCAGCAATTTATAAGTTTTCAGGAAATTAAGAAGCAATGAAGTACACGAATGTCTAATGCTCTACTGAGCACAACTAAATCTCCTTAATGGCTTTGAAGGCAGTTCAGGATTTCCCCATTCCTCTGTGTAATCATTAAAAACAACACTTTTCACAGTGCTGGACAGCAAACATGAAAGGGTGGAGGCATGGGCTAATTTTGCTTTATTCCAGGACACTCTAACTATTGAGCAAAATCTGGTAACTTCATTCATCACTCACCATTAAAACTAGAGTTAGAGACATGAGTGATTAACTCAAGCTTTTTATGTTATAATTGATCCATGTATAAGACTTTTTGGTCATAGTATTTACCTGAAAGAAACATTTTTAAAAGCCATTTTATTAAATTTTTCCAGGTGAAGCTTTTTGAAAAGCACCCTACTTTCTTGTTTCTCCTCTAATTATAAGGGAGTGCTCAACTTCATGGCTGCTGACACAGCTACCAAGAATTAACCAGAACAGTATAAGATTGGTCTACTTCCCAGGTGGTTTATATATGCAGATGAAGGACTTCTAATGATTGTGATCTAAGAAATGCCAAAAGTTGAATCCGAAAGCAACTTAGGTTCTTAGCCATCTAAAAATACAGTTTTCTAACTGACATTACCCTAAATAGAAAATGCTAGTGTGGGGAGAGGAAACTGTTAAGTTGAACCATATTAAAATGCCATTATCGTGTCTCAGAAATCATCAAATATTAGCAATATCATGTGGCTCAATCTAACAGATGATGTGGCATGTGTTTTTAGACTATTATTTAAAGTTTGAATGTAAAACGACTTTAAAAAATGCAAGTTGGATACTTTTGGTAGATGGCTTGAGATTTCCCAAAGAATCAGTCACATTTTCTTAAGGGTAATTTGAAATTAAAATGGATTTGATTATTTAAAAAAAATAAGAAAAAAGAAATTTAGCTCTAATATCCTGTTAGTCTAGAGAAGGATATTTAGAGATAATCAATGAAGTGGTTTAATGAACTCTAGCTGTGGCATTTGAAAGCAATGTGATTCCTTTTCTTGATATTCAAAATGACATTCAAGAGAGATAGCTTAAGGTGGAGGATTTTTCCCTTTATTGTTGATTTCAAGATAGAAAAATATCTTTGTGTATATTTTTGTATTATTTTTTAATACACTGGAGTGAATGATCATGCTGAGTTTTTTCATTTATTGTTGATTTCAAGATATAGAAAACCCAGCTTTGTGGACAATTAATATTGCTCAAAAACCATGGTTGGTAAACTGCGGCTCGCGAGCCACATGCAGCTCTTTGGCCCCTTGAGTGTGGCTCTTCCACAAAATACCACGGCCTGGGCGAGTCTATTTTGAAGAAGTGGCATTAGAAGAAGTTTAAGTTCAAAAAATTTGGCTCTCAAAAGAAATTTCAATCGTTGTACTGTTGATATTTGGCTCTGTTGACTAATGAGTTTTCCGACCACTCCTCAAGAACAACTAGTTTCAAAGGAGCCCTACCTTTCTATAGTCACATAAATGGGGTTCCAAGGAAACATCAAGCTCCAATGATTTAAGTTAATCAACTCTCCTTTGAGTTGCAATGTTTAGAAAGTAATTTCCATTCAAAATCTTGCCTTTGTCAGCAGTAATTTGGCTCTTTAAACATCTATATTCTGTATTGGAAGGATGTTATGTTATATTTATGAGCACAAAGCAGCCATATGAATTTTTGGAAAATAGTAAAGCAAATGTGTGTCTGATTTCACATCTGTAGAACTATTCAAGGCTTGGTAGAATTAATTTTCAAAATACATGCATTTATATACTTTATGAATAACAAAAACTCATTGCATTTCAAGCTAATAATCAAATTCTTCAGAATTATACCTAGGTATATTTCTCTGTGCTTATAAAGTACTACTTGTCAATGTCAACTCTATTGTCACGTTACATTTTAAATGCATTAATCTCAATTTAGTATCTTTCAAAGTTTTTCATATTTATCTTTCCTTAAACAAAATAATTTATTTTTTCCACACTACCAGTGTGCTAGAAACCAAGAAAAGTGCTTTTATATATCTTAACTCATTTCATTGTCACAACTCTATAAGTAGATGCAATCCCTAATATCTATTCTCAGATGTAAAGGATAATACACCTGGTGACTGGAAGAAGTAGCTTGAAGCCAGATGTTTTCTATATCATACAGTAAGAGTTGCCCTGCAATGTTCACTGCAGGAATAGCTAGATGTTTTAAAATTTCCACACTAGTAAAGCTCAGATTTTAATTAAAGTCACCTTTATTAAGTTTTGAATTTTGTTAAATTGAGGATTTAATTCAGTATATTGCAATGGAGCTGGAGGTTCTGCATTTCTAACAAGCTCCTAGGTGAGAGTGCTGATCATGGATAGCACTTGGAGTGTTGAGGGTCTGTATTGTTGAATGCATGGCCAGGTAGAGAGTTAATGCCTGAACTATAAAATAGAATAGTTACTTTGAGGAGAAACAGGTGTTAAAAATCAACCATAGCTGCCTTAGTTGGTTTGGCTCGGTGGATAGAGCGTTGGCCTGCAGAATGAAGGGTCCCAGGTTCGATTTCAGTCAAGGGCATGTGCTCGGGTTGCAGGCTCAATCCCCAGTAGGGGGTGTGCAGGAGGCAGCCAATCAATGATTCTCTCTCATCATTGATGTTTGTATCTCTCTCTCCCTCTCCCTTCCTCTCTGAAATCAATAAAAATATATTTTTAAAAAATCAACCATATCCTAGCAGAACGGCCAACAAATGTAGAACTAGGTGTAGGTGTTATGCCCAGAGTTCAGGGTCCCCAATAATCAACCACCAGGGAGCCTTTTCTCCGATGCAAAAGCAAAGAGTCTTTATTCAAACCCGGGTTTGGCTCCCAGCCTCCTCCTGACGCAGCAGTGGGGCAAGAGAGAGAACCCCGGGGGAGGGGTAGTTTATAAAGGGTTGGTCATTTGGGTGGGCTTAGGGAAGTGACGTGGGTTACAGAGATTTCTTAATTTGGACTGAGTCTACTTCTCTACACTCCTATTGGCAGGTTTATGCAACTGTTACATTCTCGCGGTTTTCTAAGAAAAAGGAGTCATATACATAGTTACACAGGATGGAGGGTACAGTACATTTTGTGCTGGCCTGCTCTGCCCTTTCAGTAGGAACTCTTGGAACTCACAAAATTAAATAGGAGTTGGGAGATTTGGAAAACTGGCCAATGCTATTTTAATTTGAAGGGACTGTACAAGGCAGGAACAAAAGAATAAGAGATGGCCACAAATAGGACGGTTAGGAATGAAATAAGGAAAAGATAAGTGGAAAGTCTGGAATTCATGGGGAACAACCATTACAGCCTGTTATGATTGAACTCTGGCAAGTGAGTCCTTAAAAATAAAAGATGCTATACCTGACAATACACCTTTATTGGAGTATTCATTACAGTAAGTCTGATTCTTTGTCTCTTCCTAGATGTTAGAGGCTATGATTTACTCACCGGACTATGAATGAATCTGAGCAAAAAGATTTTAACTGAGATCATACCCTCTCTAACTCAGGTTATCCATGAACCAACCTTTGGTTTGCAGGGATTCACTCATTAGTCATGACTCAATATTTAAAATATTGTACTGGGAAGAGCAGCATCCGCATTATCTGGGAACTTGTTAGAAAACCAAATTCTCGTTCCCCACACAAGACCTACTGAATCAACAGTCTGCATTTAACAAAAGCCTTGGGTGATTCCTATGGACATTAAAGTTTGAGATGTACTGATGTCCCAGAAAGCAGGAGTCTGGGGAAAGGTACAGTTGGCTGCTAGATTTTGATGGAAACACAGCAAAGTTTGGGAAAGAAAGTCACATTTCTATTTATGGGTTTACCAAAGAGAGGAAGATCAGAGAACATGAGATGTTGGCTTAGCTGAACCAGAGGTGCAAATCCAGAGCTACTAGAACAGAAAAGAACTATTTGGCTCACACTATCAACTTCACACATCGGACAATTCACAGAGGCTCCGGAATAACTGCCTCTCCGGACCAGAATGCCTATGCAGCTGCTTTCCTGGCAGCAGCAGTGACCACCCATCACCAGAGCCACAAACAAGGGAATCTGTGGCTCATTTCAAGAGCAGTCACCTCTCTCGTTGCGGTTAACTTGCTTCCCAGCCCAGGGAAGGTACACATTGGAAGTTAACATTGTTTAAGGGAAAAAAAAATTTCTCCTTTATCAGAATGTTTTCACTGCTTTGTAGAAAGTTTCCTCTTAAGAACATAACACTTATTGCCTTAAACTGTAATGTCAACGAGATCAAAAGCAGCTAAAGAAAAAAAGAGAAGCCAACTGCAGCTCCTTGCCTCTTCCTCTGTTATAATACTAAGCACAAGGTGTTATTGGTTTACAGGCTGTATTAATTAGCATCTTCTGTGTTACAGACCATCCCAAACAACATTTATTTAGCTTAGGATGCTGGAGAAGTCAGGTGGTTCTTCTGACCTTAGTTGGTATGCATTTGTGGTCAACTGTTGGCATTGTTGGGGGGGTAGTTGTTCAAGGTGTCCCCTGTAGACCATTTCACCTCTGCTCTATGTGGTCTCTCCTCCTCCCGTAGGCTTGTCCAGGCATGTCCATATGTCAATAGCTGGGTTTTAAGAGAGCAAACAAGGTGTGCAAAGTCCCTGAATCACAGACTAGAATCAGCACATAGTCACATATGGTCCATTCCCTTGGTAAAAGCAAGTCACATGGCCTGCCAAAACTCAAGGGGCGGGAATGGACAGAAAACACTTCAACATCACACTGTCACTGATGTGAATATAGGGAGAGGGAGAATTCTGCCCATTTTAGCAATCCATCTATGACACAGACCAAAGGAAGGGTCAGGAGACTTTCACAGGCAGAGACCATGTTTTATTCATCTTGGTTTCTTTAGCACCTTCTTGGTACTCTCAGCACCTGACACATTTGGGCACTTAACATATCTTAGAAACAGTTTAATTCATTTTGTGTGCTCCTTACATAGGCTTTGAAACTCTGAGAGTTGAAATTCTGTTAAAATGTGATGATTATCATACTCATAAAGATTACCTGATTACTCTGACTAGGAGAAACCTTTTTTCAATTGGATAGTTTATAATTTATAGAAAGTTATGCTAAGAATATTAGAAAACATAAAATTTAAATGACTTTGTTGAAAACAGGCCTTGCCTCACTTAATAAAAATCTGACAAAAACATTTGCCTAAAGATATTTATTACAACATTACTTATAAGGATAAATATTGTAAGAACAATAAAAGTATAATTCTAACTTTAAAGGTATATCCATATGGCAGAATATTAACCATCCATTATGAAAACATCTGTGGAAAATATTTTATAATCTGCATGTTATATAACACATTCAATATATATATATAATGTAAACATATACTTAATTATATTTATATCATATGCATATGTATATTATAAAATACTTAAATATAATACATGTATATTTATAAATATCATATTTATATTACATATAAATATTCAGTTATATGTAATATAACATTATATATGTATATTATCTTATACTAGTATAAGTGTAGACAAAGATAAGACAGGGACTATGATTAAATGCATATGTGGTATACCTTGGCAGATGAGCTACATTTATGTTTTTACTTTCATATGTTTTTTCCCCTATTTTTCAAATATCCTGCAATATAAATACATGTTATGCTTAAAATAAAATTAACCAAAAGGAAGACCAAAGAAAAGACGGAAGATGGAAGGGGAGGAAGACAGTTTTGTATCTCTTCTATATGGACTCTATAAATCACAAGTTGCTGTAAAGGTCATTTAATTCGTGCCCCTAACTTCCAGTAGTACCACAGCAATGTTATCTAGAAAGTTCCAGCCAAGGAACAAGTTCAGTGGTTTAACAACCTTTGCAGTCATGGAAATCCATTATCTTTAAATCTTCATTGGAAAGAGCATGTAAGTCTCAGCCATCAAAACAGAAGTTCTATGGAGACAAATGTTTAATGTTGTGACTTCCTTGGAAAAGGTGAATATCAAGAACAGTCTTAAGAAGGAATTTAACAGTCACACAGGAAAATGTGTGGAGGGGGCAATGTTTTGGTCAAAGTGGAGGATGTGGGTGAGAAGGGGTAGAGGATGCCAGCCTTACCTCAGGAAGATCTGTTTTAGTGCAAAAAGATGCAGATGTCCTAGGGTGGGAGGGGGACAAAATCTGCTCACTCAGGTCCACATGTCAGCCAGCCATGGAGTGGGGATTTGGAGATGACTATTAGTGAGGATGGAATCAGGAGGCAGTTTCAACTTGGAGTCATTATTGTGACATCACTCCTCCTTGTGCTGACTTGCAGTGTAGAAATGCCAGTTTCATCAGCATCATATATTTATTGAATTTATTGGAGTGACATTAGTTAATAAAATTACACAGGTTTCAGGTATACAATCCTATAATACATCATCTTTGTATTGTATTGTGTGTTTAGCACCCCAAGTCAAGTCTCTTTCCATCACCACTTAATCCCCCTTTAACTTCTTCTACTTCCCCACCCCTACTTCCCTCTGGCAATCACCATACTGTTGTCTGTGTCCATGAGTCTTTCTTTTTTTTTTTTTTTTCATTCTTTGCTATCTATATACACTGAGTGGCCAGATTATTATGATCTCTGAGCGCATAATAATCTGGCCACTCAGTGTATATCCTATATAATAAAAGGCTAATATGCAAATTGTC
This sequence comes from Cnephaeus nilssonii, assembly GCF_951640355.1. Taxonomy (NCBI): domain Eukaryota; kingdom Metazoa; phylum Chordata; class Mammalia; order Chiroptera; family Vespertilionidae; genus Cnephaeus; species Cnephaeus nilssonii. The sequence goes on from NC_137082.1 coordinate 23,610,704, forward strand.
CCCTCGACCAGGAGTTTGACCAGCAGGCAGGCCGGCCAGCCGCCCATGTCCAGGCTGGCCGGACCCCACCCATGCACGAATTCATGCATCTGGCCTCAAATACACACACACACACACACACACACACACACACACACACACACACAGAGTGGCCAGATTATTATGCATTCTGAGATCATAATAATCTGGCCACTCAGTATATATAAAAGCCTAAGCGACCGGTCGACTGCTCGACCATTTGCTATGACATGATTTTGTTCATGCTTCTCTAATAGTAACTATCATTCCTAGTCACTTCCACCTCAGTATTCTCTTCTAAATCATTTTAAATATCTCCAATTCAGACGACTTTCCTCCCTGATTTATAATTATGGGATGTCAGAGACTTTCTTCAGGCTGGTTCATTTAAATATTAAAACATTTCAGCCGTGTGCAACTGTCTTTAAATTTCAGCTTTCATGGAGTGTGCTTTCACTAAATTAATAGTCAGCACTTCTTTGAAATTTGTGATTTTCAAAGCAGTTCACAAACATTAATTAATGCTAATGCTACCCTAAGAGAATGCTATAACTAACTAACTGACTGAACTTTATCTCAAATTATTTTTAAATGGTTTTCAACTTGGGAGGGAAGTTGGAGAGAATGTGCAAGAGTGTATAGTATTTGCTGCCTCCTAAAAGTAATGATGCAGCAAATTGAAGTGAATAATCCTCAAAAGAATATTAAGATTTGATCTACCTGGAATTAGTCATCTTTAAGAATTACCTGTAGCCTAAACTGTATCGACCAAAGCAGTGTTTGGAGTAGACACCTAAAGGCAAAAACAGTTCATAATCTGGGCATCTTTTCTTCCCTAGAACTCTAATTATTCTTCTTTCTTTGTTTCTTATCACTATTTGAAAAACAAAACAAAAAACAAAGGATGAACAGAATACAAATATGGTTTTTTGAGGTAAATAAATAAGCATTCATTTAATACCTAAATTTCACATACACTGTTTACTTCTGGGGTGGGGGTGGGGGATCGAAACAGTAAAAACAAAACAAAATAACCCACCATTTTTGTCTTAGACTAGCCTTCAATTTAGTCATGAAAGCAAGCTAACATGTCAAAATGATAAACAATTACTAGGCTTTCAGTCTACAACTGCAGTCAGAGAAAAAGATATTCTTTAGACTGGAGAAGCTGGGTGGGCATTCAAGGAAGAGTTTGACATGGAGTTGGCATTATTAGATGGTGTGTTGGGTTTTGAACCACACTGATATTAAGGGAGCCACTGCAAGTTCTCCAGCAGGAGGTGGAAGTGTGAAAGAACTGTTTTAGGCTGAGAGTTATAAGCTGAATGTCTTGGAGGTTGGATACATGGGATATCAGCTTGAGGATTTGGTGGGAAGTAGGTAGGGCAGAGTGGCTTGAGAAGAGCACTGTGATTAAAACATAAGATTGGACTCAGATGAATGTGGATTCAAATCCCACTTCTTTGTAGATGAGTGGCCTTGAAAAAAACCCTATTGAGCTTTCACTTTCTCATCAGTAAAGGGGAATGAGATAATTATTGCTAATACATAGTGATATGAGATTTAAATGAGTTATATGAAACGAACAGACCAGTGGGCAATTACTGGTAGTGCAAAATGTAAGAGTTTTATGAACAGTGATACCTAATATTCCATATGAGTTGTTCCCATGGCTACTATATAACCCCAAAATGTGTCATTCTAAATTCTAAATGAACTAAGCTGCACACTGACATGCATTGTGGGTGCTTCTTTGTTTGTTTCTCCAGTGTTCATGGGAATGACTTCTACATGTGGGCTTACATAAGGGAGCAGCTTAACAGGTGCTAAATACTAGTATATCGGATGTTATGTCAGTCTTCTTTGGCAGATGTGAGAGCACAGAGGGGTATATTCAGAATGCAAGCATCCCTGTACTCCTCAGATATCTTGAGGGGGAAGACTTTGATATTCCATTGAGAGTAGACTGGGAACATGACCAAACTTGCCTAGCTCCGAAGAGTTAGGAGCACCCCCAGGTGACACCTGGCCCCAGTGTTCTTGTGCCAATGTTGCCTCTACCAAGTCTTGATCCTCATTTCTGAAAAGTATAGGTTGGGGTAAAAGTAGGTTTACAGTTGTGAGTACATAAAACACAGAGTTTAGGCCTAACTGGTTTGGCTCAGTGGATAGATCACTGACCTGCAGACTGAAGGGTCCCGGGTTCGATTCTGGTCAAGGGTATGTACCTTGGTTGCAGGCACATCCCCAGTGGGAGGTGTGCAGGAGGCAGCTGATTGATGTTTCTCTCTCATCAATATTTCTAACTCTCTAACCCTCTCTATTTCTCTCTGTAAAAAAAAAAATCAATAAAATACATTTTTAAAAAACAGTTTATTATTGCATTGTTTGTTAATAATTGTATTTTCCATACAAACAACTGTAAACCTACTTTTGCCCCATCCGTATATGAGATTTTAGATCTATGCATGTGAATTCTCTGACAGCAGTGAGAATCATGCGCACTTTCTATGGGAAACCAAGATAGATATCCTTAAAATGTATATCTTATTCCATGTTACTGAGGCTGTGTTTCTTGCAACCATCTCAGAACCAACTCTATCTTTACTGTTATCCATCTTCAGGTTATTCAAAGATTCATGTACAAAGCAAGACTGATATTATGTCCTAAATCTGTCAGCAGCAATACAAAGTACCAGATAAACAACTTGGAGTAATAACCCAGATTGAAGATACTGCTGGAAAACCTTATGATGTAGTCAGGATATAGTCAGCCTGTTTGCTGAGTAAAGCCTTTGTTTTAATTTTTTTCTGTGTGTAAAGAAAATGAACTCAGTTTTTCTCCTTCCTGGGACCCATCATCTATATTGAAATAGAAAAATAAGATAGAATTTGAATTTCATATTTCCTACTTGAAGGATCTCAAATTCTTGGCAAAGCTTTATATTACTAGGTGGCATCATAGGGAATAATATACAATTATAGAGCCACCAGCTGCTGTTTATATTTAAAGGTGAACTTACCCGGTGATGGCCTTAAGGGTAGAACATATTTTATTGAGAATTATTCCAAATCTGGAATTTATACTTTACCATGTCCCAATATTTGAATAAATAATTATGATATTCAGGAGAATTGGACAGATGTGACTTTGTGCTTATTTTTCTTAATTTAAATTAGCTATCTTGAGAATGGAGGGGAAAAAAGCAGTGCAAATTCCAATTCCGCTTTCTCAGCCATTTCATATCCTGTGACATCTGAAAGTTCACCCCATGATTTTTGAGTCCTGAAATCAGTGTCTTCGGTTTCCAAGCTTCTGTTTCTATCTACAGCATTTGCACCCACACCACGTTGACACCAAAATAAGTCTTCTTTGATCTGTACAAGACACTATAATAAAAAAGAAAATCATACAAAAATCCACTCACCAAAGAGTGAAGACAGTTTTACTTATGATTGGGATCCTTGCAGAGGTTACAGTTCACACTGGCCATCATGAAAGTAATTAACATCATCTTTACTGGCTTTCTCTCTCCCTGCAAACACCCCATGCCTCCTAGGATTACCTCCTAGAGAAATAATTGCTCCCAAATTCCTCCATGGTTTCTGCTTTTGGGGAAATCCAATTGAAGGCAATAATATCCAACTCATAGATAGGTAGTATAAGTCACGTGGTTGTGAGAACTAAAGATAATTTATGTAAAACTTAAGAACAATGTCTGGTGCTTAGTTCTCAATGAAATATTTGGAATTCATGGAATTACTAAAGTGAGTCAGTTCCTCTGCTTTCCATGCTGTGAATATGCATTCAGGATTCAAATTTGGTGAAGAAAATGTGTCACCTGTCCCACTATGGTTAGTGTTATGGACAGTGACTGATAGCCTTGTCAGGAAGGCATAGGGTAGGAACAGACTAGTGTCACTAAAGAAGGGTCATCTGGGAAGACAATAAGTTGTGGAGCACACAATTGTATCTATCTCCTTTGATTCTAGATTCAATATTCCTTCATGGAGTACTGATCATGATTTGGCACTAACTGCACATATGAGCCTGAACATGTACTTAATGCACCTGTCCCTGAATTGCCGGTATCGGTGAAATTCTTATTTGTGCTATTTTACTTCACATGAGTTGGAGAGAAATTAAGCTATTAAGGTTCCAAAATTTGTGTAAGTTATTGGTGAAAAATAAATGCTAAGATTTTCACCAGGGCTCTAAAAATGTTGACAATCAACAAATATTACAATGATGCTTAGCACTAAAGAATTTCTTTGAGCATGGAGAATGGATATTAAGTGATTACATAAAACGTCTATGTCAAGGCAAATTGACTGGACTGGAATCAAGAAGGAAAACAGCTGAATTGTGCAGACAAAGAAAGATAATGTAGCATTATAATCAAATGTGTTTCAATAGCAGATAAGGAAGAAAAGCTGGCATGCAGTGTCTAGTCATCGCCCACTTTATTATTATGTTTGTATGGGAAACTAGGGTCCACTTAAGACAAAGAAATAGTCCCAATGTGAAATGGGAATCAGACGTGGACACCCAATCATAACCCAACAGCACAGTTTGACAGTTAATGTGCTGTGGCAAAAGACTTTTGGGTCCCCACAAATCACCCCAAATACCCCCATTCTTGACAGAACCACCAGCATAGGAGTTATCTTTGAGTTCAAAGGATAACATTACTAATATGTAAAAGGACTTAAACCTGTTTAGGGAATAGGCACTGTATATAAATCTAAAACAATAGAGTCCCTGAGAAATAATCTAACTGCTAGCACATAAAACCTTCCTGGATTCCAGGAACAAATGCTATCAGCTGAGGTGAAATTACGTATTCCCATAGCTCAGTTCATTTAGGAAAGTTTTGTTGTTTTTTTTAAACTGGGGGGCTATGACCCCATTTCACAGCCTACCCACAACAAATTCACCTTATAAATTCTCCAAACAACATCTACTAAAACCTCTCACTAAGAGATAAAGTGACCTTCTTTGGTAATCGGATACTATTATTTTTAGAACATGTTTTGCAGAACAATTTTCTGTGTTTTTGCAATAAAGAAAATTATTTTGACCTTTGTGTGCTTAAATTTGTAAAAGAAATAAACCCTCCTATTTTTAGCTGAAAACCATACTTTGGGGGAACTTTTAGCTGTGGTTCTTATTTTGTACCAACTTGGCCATGAATAGATTGTTTTGATCCATGTTGAATCTGGGTCCTCACAATTTTTGTGCATTTAATTCGATTTCAGATAATCATGCATACCTTTCTAATGCAAAGGATAGCCAACTACATCTACATTCCTTTTGAAATAAGGAAAAAAATGACAAAAACAGTATAGTGAAACCTTAATTCTCTCAATTATTGGAGACATGGTGCAGTTTATATTCAGATTGCGGCTAAACAAAAGTCAATCAGGAACTCAAATTTTTCCCCAAACTTTTTTTTAAAATTAAAAATTCTCTAAATTTATTAAGTATATTGTGATGACACAGTAGACCCTTTCCTTTTAATATAGTGCAGGATTGTCAAGTAAAAGGTTTGGGATTAATTTACACTTACCTAAATCATGCCTTAGATTTTGAAAAATTTTAGTAATACATAGCTCATACTTACATGTTCTTTCTATGTTCCAGTTACTTTTCTGAGTTTTGTATGGTTATCTATATGTACATGTACACATATGTATAAACACATTTAATCCTTATACCACCCTGGGAAGCATGTTATTTGTAACATCCCCACTTTACAGATAAGAAAACTAAGGCATTGAGAATCTAAGTTACCTGCCCGAGACTACACTGCATGGGAGAACCAGGGTAGGAATCTCAACACTCTGGCCCTGAGCATGTGCTTTAACCACCACACTCTTTTGCCCCGGTTTGTCTGTTCTTGTTCAACTTTTTCTTCTAAGAGGGACATACTTAAAATAACTTCTGAATAATCGAGGTGTTGAGGTTTGTTGGTGTGGGACAGAGTGGGAATAGATTAAATTCCCTTCTGTAAGTTTTACAACCGTGGGCAATTCACTTTGAGTCTTGGAATTGGTTTCTTTGCCATGAAATAAAGGGATTAGTTAATTCTGGTAGCCTCTAGCCTCATGTGGCTACTAAGCACTTGAAATATGGCCAAATGGAGATTTTGCTCAGTCTAGCAAAGATATAGTATGGAAAAAAATTTCAAATGACTAGTGTCTTTTATCTTGGTTGTGTGTGGAAATAATATTTTGGATATACTGGATGAAATAAAATATATTACTAAAATTAATTTCACCTGTTTCTTTTTACTTCTAATATGACTACTAGAAACATTAAAATTCCATATGTGATTTAGCTTTCTGGATCACAAGATATTTCCATGGATTATGGTAGTTGTACCAATAGTTCTTTGAGCATATGCCATCAATATTTCCAAGTGAGATAGCCCTATAGGCATAGACAGGGAGATGCACAATTCCGGAAACATTAGCTTTAATATCAAAATTTTGTCCCTTGCTCAGAAGCTTTTATAATGCATGTGTATGACATTAACATTATGAAAGTAACTCAAGTCCACTCTAAGACATTAACAATTGTTTTCAAATGTTGCTGTTATTAGAAACAAATTATTTGATCATATTTCAAACTGAGGTGTCTTTCTGGTGTGTTAAGGTATCACAAATGTCCTAGCTTTTTCTATAATCCTTATAGTTCTTAGATTCTAAATTTCCATTTAAAAATGTATTTTATTATTTTTTAGAGAGGAGAAGGGAGAGGAATAGAGAGATGGAAACATTGATGAAAGAGAAACATCATTGATCGGCTGTCTCCTGCACGCCCCCTTCTGGGGATCTAGCCCACAACCCAGGCATGTGCCCTGACCTGGAATCGAACCAGTGACTTCTTGGTTCCTGGGTAGATGCTCAACACTGAACCACATTGGCCTGGCTAAACTTCTATTTTTATAGAAATCAAGCCATGAACTTTCTATACGATGAAAAGGGAGAAATAAAAATGCAAAGTTAGAACACAACATGTTTATAAGTAGGGAATGTCAGGAGCACTGTCCTCTTTTTTTTCTCTTTCTTAAAGAGGAGCTAATGATTTTGGAGGCTGCCGGGGATGCATTAACTGTAGGAAAGCTAATTCAGGTGATGGGACTAAAAGGCCCGATCAGAAGCACAGAGCTGGTTTACATCTCATGGTTTTGCAGTTCTGCCACTGGGTTTGCTTGCCTTCACAAACAGCTCCCTTTCCACCTGCAGCAAGCGGTGGCAGGAGCAGCTGTCTTCCTAGTTTTCACTGTCAGTGCTTGTTGGAGGGGAAAACCTCATGCAGCTGTCCCAGCAAGTCCTGTGGATAAGCTGTTAGTTTGCTGCTGTCTTTGCATCATGCAACTTGGATGATAAAGATCATGTTCATTTTAAAAGTTATACTTCTTCATAATTTATTTCCTTAAAGGTGTTGTTGAATTCATGGAATATAGGAGGTATCAACAGTCAGAAGTAAGATGATAAACTCAAAAGAATTAAATTCTTAACTTTTCTTTAAATATTTGTGAACTAGAGGCCCGGTGCACAAAATTTGTGCACTCAGGAGAGCGGAGTCCCTCAGCCCGGCCTGTGCCCTCTCGCAGTCCGGTAGCCATCAGTAGGGCATCCTTAGAAGCTCTTGCCATCGCCACTGTGCTTGCCAGCCATGAGCCCAGCTTAGGGCTTCTGGCTGAGCAACGCTCCCCCTGTGGGAGCACACTGACCACCAGGGGGAAGCTCCTGCATTGAGCGTCTGCCCCCTGGTGGTCAGTGTGCATCATAGCAACCAGTCATTCCACTGTGCGGTCAATTTGCATATTAGCCTTTTATTATATAGGGCTAGAGGCCCAGTGCACGAAATTCATGCACGGGGGTGCAGGGGTGGGGGGTGGGTGTCCCTCAGCCCTGTCTTAGCCTGCAAAGATGCCAGTATCCCTCACCCCAGCCTCTAGCCAGAGGTTCCTCCCCTCCTTCTGCACAGCCTCTGGGAAGATGCTTGTCCTGGGGCCTCCTCAGGGCCCTGGCCCACGACGCCCTGCAGTTCGGGTACTCGGGGGCTTGGGCTTTCAGGTCTGGCTTCCTCACCTGGCATGGTGAGCATCAGCTGCCATGGGAGCCTTGCCTTAGGAGTCACCCCCTTGGACCATACTACTTGCGAGTGTGTGTGGGGGGGTGGCCTCGGTGGCAGTGATTTGATGTCTGTAGCATGCCCGCTGACACCCACCACTGTGGCGCAACACTGGTCCCGTCTGGACTGCTGGCAGGGGGCTTCCAGTCTGCGACTGGGCTGATGGGCTGTGACTGGGGGCTGCAGGTAGAGGATCCCGGCACCCATAGGGCTGTCAGCATCAGGAACTGGAAAGATCCATTTTTCTGGTTCCTCCCCTGCTGCACGGATACTGAGCTCCGGGCCCCACAGGCCTGTTCACTCCCGCTGCATGGCCGGCCGGGGCGGGGATGTGAGCTTGCTGCTCCAGAGGCCGCTTCTGTGCCGCAGCACAGCCATAGTGCAGACTCTGAGCTTGTGCCGCCGCTGGTGACGCAAGATCAGAGTCCCACCCACCCCATCAGTCCCCGCTCAGCGGCGCGGCGGCCGATTGCGCCGGCGGGAGGCGCGGGCGGCGGGGACTCACAAGTCCCCAACCCCCACTCCTCCCACCAGCCCAATCGGCCACCCCGGCCACCCCAAGTCCTGCCCCCTGCGCCTCCCGCGCCTCCCGCCGGCCCAATCGTGGGCGTAGCAGAGTGATGGTTAATTTGCATATTACCCTTTTATTATGTAGGATTGTTTCACTAAATCCATGCAGTATGCTACAAATGTATGCCAGATAAAAGATTTCTCAAATATGGGAAAGTAGGAGCTAAAGAGAATGAAAACCATTTAAAAAGTTCCTTGCTTTCCCCATACTTACCCTTCCATTCTTCAGATCAGATTACAAAGTCATAATAACACTTTGTTGCGTCAGCCAAGCTTTCTGCAAGGGAATCAACATTGTAATATAGTGGTTCTCAAAATGTGGTACCCTGGACTTGCAGCATTAGCATCACCTGGGGACTTAGAAATGTAAATTCTTGGGTCTCAAACCAGACTTATCAAAATACAAACTCTTCCTGGCTGCTGTGGCTCAGTTAGTTGGAGCATTGTCAGGTACACTGATAAGTTGTGGGTTCGATCTCAGGATGCGTACAGGAGGCAACTGATTGATCTTTCTCTCTTACATTGATGTTTTCCTCTCTCTTGCTCTCTGTCTCTCTCTCTGTTTGTCTCTTTGTCTCTCCCTCTACCCCTCCTCCCCCCCTCTCTAAAAATATCAATAAAAACCATATCTTCCAGTGAGGATTAAAAAACAAAACAAAAACCACAAACTCTGGAGGTAAAGCCTAGCAATTGATGTTTTTCCAAGCCCTTCAGGGAATTCTCACATATGTTCAAATTTGAGAACCTGTGCTATAGTAGACACTGCTGGTACCAGGCTAGATTCCTTTTACCAGCTGGTGCAGTTATCTGTCGGCAGCTAATAGCCCATAACTGCACACTTCTCCAAACAGTGATCCTTGCCCAAACCACCTGTTCAGACACAGAAACATCTCAGAGGCAATGCCACACACCACTCCAGAGCTTGGCCATCAGCCAGTTGACATGGGGAGGCAAAAGCCAGCCTCTTTACTTCAAGGAGCGACAACTCTGTAGTAGGCTTTGTGCTCCAGAACTCCTTTGTGGGATCAGGCCAAGGTTAGAACATTCTCTCTTGTACCACATCCTTGCTCATCTCCTTGCCCTTCCCTGTCTTGCTCACCAACTGCTTCTAAAGAGTCCTCCCTCAATACAGCACACCATCTGTATCCTTGTCTTAGGCTCTGCTTCCAGGGCATCTGTTCACTTCCAATCACAAGTCAGAAAACTGTGGCCTACAGGCCAGTCACCAGTTTGTGCAAATAAAGTTTTATTGAAAAATAGCTATGCCTGTCAATGTACATATTGCCTATGGCTGCTTTTGCACCACAATGGCAGGCCTAAATAGTTGCAACAGAGATTGCATAGTTCACAAAACCTAAAATATTTATGATCTAGCTCTTTAAGAAAAAATGTACTGATATCTAAGACATTAGTCATGGTCAGATGAACAAAAGATAGAAGGGAAAAGAAGACTACTATGTATTCAGCATGTGTTATAAATGGTGTGCTGGAGCCAATTCAGGTTTATTTCTGCATGTGACATCATGTTGTAGCTTGAAATCAGCCATGATAGGAATTTTTCCACTAAGAAAATGGGCAAATTCTACAAGTCAGATGATTTTTTCCCCCCTGGAGATCAGGTGTTAAGTATTTACCGGCATAGCACTGGTTATAAGCCAGGTGCCTTACTCTCTTTGGCATGTTACAAAGAACCAAGCCTCTTTAATGGAAGGCAAGAGGAAAATGGATTGAGATCACCTAAGTATATGTGGAAAGCACTCTTAGACAGTGGTTTTAATTTTTTTTTTCAATTTTTCTCTTTTGTCTTCATGTTTTGTTTTAAATACTTGTCTATATTATTTACTAAATTTTCTCTGAGACAGGGCACTCCTCAGCTCTGTCTCATGGATTGCTTCATTTCTTGTGGTCAACCTAGGTACTCACAGATTTTCTGACAGATTCTCTTGGGCACCCCTTTGGTCTCAGGAGACTCAAGTGTTGTTATTCCTCAGTAGTCCTATTCTCCATAATCTCTTCTTTGGTCTTCCTACCGGCAGTGGCTAGTGGGCTCCATCTGGTAGGCACTTTTAACTTTTAGGGTGTTAGGGAGTTATTCCTTTTTTAAAAAGGGATAGGAGAGGAGTAGGGTCCTCAAAAATTGCTTTTGGTGGAATGCGATAGCCAGCCTATAAAATGACCCCCAGTGGTCTCCATATTCTGTGGTGTATTTTCCTGTGGAGTTCCCCCCAGCATGTGACTAGAGATGCCTAGTATAATCAGTGAGATACTGCAGAAATAGCAGCATGGATAAGTCATAAAATACATTTTGGCTTCTCCCTCGCTCCCTTGCATCCTTCATTCTGAGGGAAGCCAGTCACTATGTTGTGAGGACCTCAAGCAGGTCTCATAAGCAATCAAAATTTTAAATTATAATCTAAATTAGAATGCTGATCCATCCCAACAGTCATTTTGGGAGGCAGATCATTTTGGGTTTGATCTAGGCTGCTTGCATGGCTAGAAGTATTTTCTACTCAGAAGCCAAGGAAAGTCACGCTAACCTGTGAATCCTCTGGTGTATGTTACTGTTCACTGCGAAGCAGAGCTCAGTAATGTACCAACCTACTACTCCAGGTCAGAGATAGCAATTTTGCTTAATAATTCTGGCTTGCAACTGATGGTATTTCATCATGGTGTATTATTTTGCTATTGAATCATCCTATGTAATAAAACCCTAGTATGCAAATTGACTAAATGGTGGAACAACCGGTTGCTATGACGCACACTGACCACCAGGGGGCAGACGCTCAATGCAGGAGCTGCCCCCTGGTGGTCAGTGCACTCCCACAGGGAAAATGCTGCTTAGCCAGAAGCCAGGCATGCAGCTGGTAAGCGCAGCAGCTGTGGCAGGAGCCTCTCCCGCCTCCACTATAGGTGGATGGTAAGGAGCGAGGGATCCCGGACTGCGAGAGCCCCGGACTGTGAGAGGGATGTCTGCTGCCGACTTAGGCCCGATCCCCTGGGCCTAAGCCAGCAGGTGGACATCCCCTGAGGATTCCTGGACTGCAAGAGGGTGCAGGCTGGGCTGAGGGACGCCCCCCTCGAGTGCATAATTGTCATGTACCGGGCCTATAGTCTGAAAATACTCTTCCTAGCACTGGAGTCATGACAACCGTTTATGACAGAGCTAAAATGCCCCATGAGTTAGTAATGTGCAGCAAAGCCTTTGCCCCCAAGGCCACCTCTTCAAATCTGACCTAGATAATAAACTGCTCCGTTTTCCTGAGAATGCCACAAGGTGTGTTCAAAGCCCAGTGTGTCTGGGCCTCCCCTGAATTATTAAACACACAATTTTCCACCTCTGTCGGGTTGTCCATGAGGTTACAACTAGTATTTTTTTCTATTTATGATTTCTGTACATTTTTCTCATTCTAATTTGACTCTTCCTTAAGGGGAACTTTAACTTTGAATTTTTAGTTTTTCTTTTTTTAAAAAAACTGTACTAAGAAACCGAAGTTTCTTTAAAGCTATGTTTAATGCATGAACATTATTAGCCATTTTTTATTTCCCATCCCATTTGGAAAGCTTATCCATTTGCTTCATAGGAGTCAGCTTTTCTCCACTCTGTGGTCTAGAGTGCAATTTTCATGTCTGATATTGTAGCCATAAAAAAAGTCTCTAGTCATCTATGATCCCTGAAGGAAAAAAACCCTTACAGTGACAATACCAATTTGGTACTTGTTCTGAAATGTTAATATAATAACAGTCCCTTTCCTGGCCAGAGGTTCTAGCTGGAGAAAGGTTGGCAGGAAAATCTTTTGTCTGTGCTTTTTCTTTACACCTCTCTTCAGACCTCTTTTGATTCCTTTCTCCCCCTCTTCCACATCATACCCACCCAGTTCCACATCACCCCACAGCCCTGCCTAGGCTTCATTTGAACCCTTGCTCCATGCTTCCCGACCTCACCTCCCAATCAAATGCCTCCTGCCTTAGCTTTGTGGTTTGCAAAGACTCTTAATAGTGAGACCTTAACAAACTCCTATATGCTCCAATAGACACATGAAAGTAGTGTTTTTTCTATAAATGTATTTGTAGTTTCTAGTTCATTAGATGTACTTATAAATTCAACCAGGAGAGTATTAAGGATGTTGCATGAACACAGATTCAAAATCAGGGCTTACTGGGGCTCATTGGAGTCTTATACCAACATTATCATATAATTTATCTCATTTTCTAAAATAGAGTTAAAAAAAATCCTGATCCAAACAAATAAGCTGTGGCCAATGGTAATAAGTTTGTAACAATTTAACTTGAAATATCAAAACATACTTTCAACATGAAAATGGAATAAAATAACATTTTGTTTCAAAAATAAAATTATTTTTAATATCTAACTCTCTGTTCAATGTGGAGCAACAGAAATGCTTTTCAATAGTATAGTTGGTAACATGAGATACTCAGCAATCTCATTTTGAAAAAAAATTCTGCTTATCTCTTCAGCGATGTACTAACATTTTAGAAAAGTCAAATTCTATTTTTTTTGACATTCTATAAAATTTTCCTGTATTTGATGATTTTCTGTAAGGCCACGTAGAGTTCATTCAGCTCAGGGAAAAGAAAAATCCATCAAGGTGTGTGAGGTTGGGCAGCCATACTTCCTTTGAGGTTGTCAGCTAATGGAATCTCTTTATACTTCGGGAATTATTGACCCAGTCTAATTAATCTCTCTGAATGTGTGTCTAAGCACAGGGGACATCAAAGAACTGCTTTCCCTTTACTCTCACTAAAGTGCCCTTCTACCTGGGGGCAGCTAGTGGCCAGCTTCAGGTTAAGGAAGAATAAATAAGACAGTTGGAACCAGGCTTAAATGCACCCTGGGATTCAGTCCCCTCCTCCTCTCTACAAGTTTATTACCTCCCCTCTCCTTTGGCATTTCCCCTCTTCTCACCCAGGTCCATTAAATCTTGGCCATATGAGCTCTACCTCAGTTGCCTTCACCCTGTTAATGCACAGTAGGTCACTGATTTTCAACATTTTTCATCTCATGGCACACATAAACTAATAACTAAAAAATCTGCGGCATATAAAAAATACATTTTTGCCAATCTGACAAAAAGATAGATATATTTTTTATATATATTATTTCAGAGAGGAAGGGAAAGGAAAAGAGAGACAGAAACATCAGTGATGAGATAGAATCAGTGATTGACTGCCTCCTGCATGTACACTGACTGGGAATTGAGTTGTGACCACCATATGTCGACGCTTAACCACTGAGCAACCCTGGCCAGGCAAGATAGTATAATTTTGATTAATTCACACCATGTGGCTGTTTTGTTGGCAGTTGCCTTTTTTTGACAATGTAAGGGAAAAGAGGTCAGTACCCCTGAATAAATAGTCAGGTATTGCATGTTTTAAAAATTCTTGCGCACACTGGTTGAAAAATCACTGCAGTAGGTCATCCAGATAAATGTACTTCAAGAGACAGAGCACCTGTGTGCATGCACAAGCCGGTGCCTTCTCATCCTCTAGTCATACTAGTACTTTATGGATAAAGAGATACAGGATATAATTTCAACAGAAATAATCTCAGTAACCTCTCGCTCTAGGGCTGCCTATAAATGCCTACAGGTAATGATAAAATGTGTATATTGTCATTCATGTTATTTCAGAGGAAGCACAAAAATCTAATTGGAAAGTCACCCTGTTATAAAAATGACAGCATCGGTACTATCATGTACCACTTGTGACAGTTACTGGCATCTACGGTGAGTGCTCACCTCGCTGGAACGCATTTCAGCTGGGTTTTGATGAGAGCCTCCACCTCTGTGTCATCATCGCCTGGCACCATCAGCTCGAGTAGTATGACACCCATGTGCTGAATTATATGAGGGCAAGTTGAAAATAGACAGAAACATTTAACAGTATGTTCCCCACTTGTATATCCAGTTTTTTTCCAACATCAATCTTCCTGATGTTTGTCTGCAAAAAACTCACTGCTCAAAAAATAAAGCCAGGGTGGCCATAGATCAGTGCTCTTTGTGTTCGGTTGAGTTAAATTTAAAAAGATAAACTCATCGATGGAATATGTTGGACAAAGGTAGTCAGATGTTCCCTGTCAGCGTCAGACCGAGGTTCGGACAGTTCTGACAGCATTGTTGCTGTTTGTCCTTGTCGCCTGCGCATCCAGTCCTTCCCCTCACGTTGCAGTACTTCCTTTGAATGATGTGAGAGTGTTTTTTTATTTTTTGAAGAATGCAAATCTATTTATGGTGTACTTTAGTACATTTTAATCTTCATGTTGAAACTTTGCATACTTATATAAAATGGTACATTGGGGTGTTGTTGTTTTTTTGTGTGTATGTGGTTTTTTTTTTCTGAGAGAAGCTGAAGTCCTTATTTTTATACCTACACTGCTGTCGATATGGCATTGTAACTTGGGAAGGGCCATCAAAGATGGTGGGAAACTTCCACCACAGAAAGCTCAGGGAGCACTTAGGCACCTGTTATTGCCTAACAAAGGTGAAGCCGAATGCTTAATAGCTAACCTTGTGCTCTGTGGTCTCCTGGAGACTCAGGAGAATTTCTGCTACCAGACGCTCACAGATGTGATGCCCTGGGGCTGGAAAACCCATTGCTAGTCATGTGGGATAGGGTGTCATGTCTGCATGGGCTGGGAAAACCTCTCTATTGTATCAACACATCTCTTTCTGTTTTGTTTTTAATGTTTTTATTGATTTTTTTTAAGAGGGAGAGGAAGGGAGAGGGATAGAGAGATGGAAACATCAATGAGAAATAAACATATATAGGCTGCCTCCTGCACGCCCCCTATTGGGGATCAAGCCCACAACTCAGTCATGTGCCCTGACCAGGAATCAAACTGGGATCCTCTTGGTTCAGGGGATGATGCTCAACCACTGAACCACACTGGCCAGACTGTTTTTTTCTTTCAGTTGTGATCCATTTCCAGTTTTAAGAGTAATTTTATCACTGTCACTTGAAATATTATAACATTTCTATGTATAAATGATAGACCAAAACATTTAAAGTTCATAAAGACTAAAATTGTGACACCATCCTGCAAACTGTGGTCTGTGTTCACCGAGTGCATGGTTTCCTGTGCTGGGAGCAGAGAGCGCTGTGCTGGGCCGCCGAGGCAAATGAGGGGACGCGGTGCGCACGAGCTGCTGTTTGGAACTGAGGGACATTTCATACGCACGGACATGCCTACTCCTGCAAACAACTTTTAGGGCAGAATTTAAACCTCCTCATCCGTGACCCCCTTACAAGTTGAATTTATGCATATCGATAGTAGGAAACTACTAGAAGTCCACATAAAATCTAGTTGAACTGGCAACACAGCTTAAGTAGGTGGTCTCCAAAGTGTTAAAAAATTTGAATTCTAACACAAACATTTAGATTCTAACACATATGAGTATATAGGTTATTAAGTTAGAGCTTTAAAATATTTGAAAATAGAATTTGAATCAAGTATGCTGGGCCCTCACAGCATATTCTGAATGCAGATGGATAACCCCTGCTCTAGTGCAACCGTACGAGCTCCTGTTAGTTAAATTCAATATTGATGTAGAAATGCTTAGAATACATGAATTTGCTTACTTATGAAAAATGCCTGCTAACCCACATAAAACTCAAATTGGTAGCATTGCAGGAAGTATAAAGGGTTCTAAGAAGAATTCCCACAGAAGTCGGCTACAGATGCAGCGTCCTGGGCCGCAGGCTTCTTGATTCAGATTCAGTAAATCAGGGATTGATCCCAATATTACATATTTTCAGAAACACCACTGGGCATTCTGATACAAGCTATGTATCCATCATACTTTGAAAAATACTGTTCTAGAAGCTCCAGTACCTGAAAGATAGCCAGTGATGACATTTCCCCTGAGAGCTGTTTGAACTGGGGGAACATGGCTCTTCCAGTGCCATCTGTTCACACCAGGCTTTGCTGTGAAATAGGAAGGTGGAGTTACCGTTGCAGAGCTCTTTAAGTTGCTGTGCCAAGATAACTGACGGTGGCCTTTAAAATAGACAGGCATTGTATAATCCAGGGAAACCTGGTAAAGTTAATTAACTTTATCACCACAATTTTTTTTTCCGCTGTCAACTAACAGCATTTCCACAAAGAGAAATTCTTTCCTCAATGGTAGTAATTCGTTTAATGAGAGTGACACTAATAGATTGGTGTCATTCTGTTTTATTAAGCAAATCTTACAAGCCACCCGTGGTGTGGTCGCTGAACAACATAAACAGGAAAACCCTCGGGAAGACTGTCAGTATTGGGTTGCAATGCTGACGACGAGACAGGAGCTTGCTGCCCACCCCGTGTGAGTTAGGTGGGCGTCTTCATCTTTCTCCGGCTTAGCTAGTCAATAGCTGGGCAAGACTGCTGCTGAAATTCTCCCTTCTCTCTCCATTCCACTACCCACCATCATTTGTTTGGATATTTTTCTCTCTCCATTTGAGTTTCTGTAGAAGAAGGCCTTAAAGGCTTGAGTGAAAATTATTTAAATGGGAGATACAGGAAATACCAAGTGTGTAGGCAAGAGAGATAGGCCAGGGGAGGAAGTCAGTACAGGGTGGAGGCTCTGTCATCAAGCAAGTTAGCATAGTGAGCAACTAGAGTTCCATCTGAACCTCCAGGAGTTTGTGAAATATAAGCCCCAAGGTTTACTGAAGGGGGTGAGGGGCTGGCAGGAAGGGGCTGAGGTAGATAAACATCAATGCCCCCCACTCCATGGTTACTGGCTGCTTCAGGAGATGTTTTGGCTTCTCTTTTATGTCAGTGGGCAGGCTTATTGGTGAGAAAAAGTCACCAGAAAATTAAGTTGAACCTAGACTCTCTCCCCGGAAACACTTGTAAGGCAAACTCAAGAATGGTTACACTTGTCTTGTTATGAATAACAAAAGATGTTGCTCTCATCTCTGTCACTCAGGAAATTAATTATAAGGGTTGTAGGAGTGCCGTTTCAGGAACCAGAGACAAAGACCAACCTTATATTTTTTTACTAAATAATACTGCAACCTCTGTTAAATTGGTTATGCATATTAATTCTCCAAACTATCTTTGGAACCCACTTCTGTTCTTCCCCACCGGGTGGTTTTTGGTTTTCGGCACCTTTCATCTGGGCCAGTGGTTGGCAAACTCATTAGTCAACAGAGCCAAATATCAACAGTACGATTGAAATTTCTTTTGAGAGCCAAATTTTTTATACTTACACTTCTTCTAACGCCACTTCTTCAAAATAGACTCGTCCAGACCATGGTATTTTGTGGAAGAGCCACACTCAAGGGGCCAAAGAGCTGCATGTGGCTCATGAGCCGCAGTTTGCCAACCACGGATCTGGGCCATTGCGTAGTTGTGTTAGTTCTACATCACCTAAACCTTCTCCTTCTGAATTTTTCTCCATATTTCTCCCAGTGATATTTTTCTTGTAAAACTATAAAATTATTCAAACATACAAAGTATATAAAAATAAGTACTCATCACTTATTTTAAATATATATAAATAGATCTGAGTTCTTCTGTATACTACAATTTCTTTATAAATTTTTACATATTGATAATTTTATGCATGTAAGTATAAAATCATATTATAAAATTCTAATTCTTTATGATTTTACTACATTAATTGTATCACTAAACAGTATGCAGGTTGTATGTTTGAAAACATAGAATTTCTAGTGTTCTGAATTATCTTCTGTAGCTTTATTTTCTACCTAATGTTGATGAATATATTTCTAGTTCTTACATTTTCACTGCTGTGTAATACTCCATTATGTGAACAAAACATTTATCCATTCTCTTCTTGCCACCAATTTACTTCTCTTACTCTACTATCGCAACTGTCCTTGCACATGTTTGTTTTTGTTTGTGCATGACAGTTGCTCACAGACACTCACATAGAAGTGAAGTTGCTGCATTGAAGGATAAGGATCTTAAATGTGACTAGAATTGCTAAGCTGCTCTCCTAAGTGTTTTCCACATGTAATGTCCTATCAATAGAACATGAGTTTCTGTTTTACTTCTTGACCAACACTAGGTATTGTCAGGTAAAATTAAACACATTTTAATGCTTATTTCTATCATTTACTAATGATAATGAAAAATCTTTTTGTATTGTCAATTTGAACGTCTTTAAAGTTCTTGCTCATCTTTCAGCCATGTTTATTAGATAATTTGTATTTCTCTTGATTTGTAAGATGTGTGTGTGTAAGATGAAAGGTGTTGAGAGAGAGAGAAAGGGAGAAATAGACCCACTGGTAATGACCCCAAAGATATCTCTGTGCTATTGCCCAGAACCTGTGAATATGTTACCTGCTATGGAGGAGAAAAAGACTGCTGATGTGATTGTTAAGAGCCTTAAAATGGGGAGATTATCCTGGGTTATTTGTGTGGAAGCAAATAGTCCTTAAAAGCAGGAGAGAGAGGCAGGGCAGAGGTAGGTCAGATAGATGAGGTAGAAGAAAAAATTTAAAGCATGAGAGGCACTCAACCCACCATTGGCTTGAAAGATGGAGGAAGGAACATGGATAGCATCTAAAAGCTGGGAATAGCCCTGAGCCGACAGCCAGCAAGATGATGACCTCCGTCCCACAAATACAAGGAACTGAATTCTGTCCATAATCTTAATGAGCAAAGAAACAGATCACTAGAGCCTCTGAAAAGGTATACAGCCCTGCCAACAACTTGATTTTAGCTTGGCGAGACTATTTCATACATCTGACTGCCGAACTGTAAAATAACATATTCTGTATGCTGCCAAGTTTGTGGTAATTTGTGATGGCAGCAATAAAAAACTAACCCATACATACAGAGAACACAACTACTTTGGTATATTTTCTCCCAATCCGTAGGTGTCATTGCACTTTTTAAATGGTGTCTTTTAATGCACAGAAGTTCTAAAATACAATGTGAGGTTAGACTCCTCATTTCTTTTTTCTCTGTTGTTTGTGCATTATAAAAATAAATGCTTCATATATACCAGGATTATAAAGGCATTTTCTGTCCTTAATGCCAAGACATTTAACTTATGGAATTTTTTCCATATAGTTTGTGTTATGAATGCACAATGGATAATAATTACCCCTGTATCATTTACTGTCTGATCAATCCTTTCTTCCTAGCCTAACCTCTATTATATCAAGTTGACCTGTCTATGATTCTGTTTCTGAGCTCTCTGTTTAGTTTCTTTGTCTATTCCTACACCAGTACTATAATATGTTAATTATAATACTTTTATTTGAATAATTATTTTGTAGGCTGAGACTCCCTATTATATTCTTCAATTATATTGAGTAGTCTTGGTCCTTTACTCTTCCTTATGAATTTCAAAGTAGTTTCCAAGTTCTTTAAAAACCTATTGGTATTTTGATTGGATTGCATTGAATTTATAGATTAATTTTAGAAGAGCTGACATTTTACAATATTGAGGTTTTTCATACATGAACTTGGTTTATATCTCAATTATTGAAGTCTTTTGTGTTTTTGAATACTGCATTATAATTTTATCTGTCTGCGCATAAGGTTTATACTTTATATACTGTAATGCTTTTTAAAAAAGTATATTCTCAACTGTTAATTCCTGGTATCTAGAGATGTATTTTTTTAATAAAGATTTTTTTAGCTAGTAATATTCTTGAACTCGTCTATTAACTCTACTAACTTGTGTTGAGTTTCTTATGTGGATAATTATTAACAGTTATAGCATCTATTATCAATGAGTATTTTGTTTACTTATAGTATTTATATTTAGATAAATACTATATCTTAACTCCTTTTAGGAACTCTTGTGCAATACTAAAGGAATGTTCAGTGAGTATCTTTATCTTAATGCAGATTTTTCTCATCATTACCTAGAAGAATATATTTGCTCAATCAGGATTTTACAAATTTCTTTCTATTCTTAGCTTGCAAGTATTTATTTTTTAATGAATGGATATTGGTTTTATTAAATGATTTTTCTGCATCTGTTGAAAATTATTTTTCTTTTTTTAATCATTTTATATCAAATTTCATTAATATATTTTTAATGAAAAAGATCTTTGCATTCTTAGAATAAAACTAACTCCCCCTAATGGTACTTTGTGTGTATAAGTCTCTGTGTATGAAAAAGCAGAATTTACTTTGCTTATAACTTACTTGGATTTTTTTGTTCCTATCGCTCTAAGTTTTTCTCTGTACTATGATCTTTAAATTTGCGTATCAAAGTTATCAGCCTTAAAAATAAAATAAAGAGGACAAGAGAGACTAAAGTGAAGGGAGAGGAAGAAAGGGAGTAAAGAGAAAACAAAGTGAAACAAGAATAACTATTGAGTATGGATGATAGGCATATGGAAGGGACATCATTGTAGTATTCTCTCCACTTTTGGGGAAATAAAAACAAATGCATTTAATTGAGAGATCTCAAGAATAGTTATATCTGTATAGTTGTCATAGAATACAATTTCTAAAGAATATCTTAATGATATTTTATTTATTGAATACTTCTTTCATGCCCAGACTCCCTGGCTGTTATAAAAATGGAAACTTTAGAATTGATAATTATTTAAAAAATCACCACCAAGTCAGCCTTTGAACATGAAGCATATACATTCTTTTAGAGGTGTTAGAAACTGAATGGTTAAGAAGGTTCACAATATTCTAATTCTTTTAAAAATATGGTAGGATTATACTTATCAAGGCCTCCGGAATTTAATACAGCCTACGTTTGGTTGATAAAAGTGAACAGAAATAACTTCCATCACCTGTTGCAGAAGTGTTAAGGTAGAATGCACAATATGCCTTGTTTTCTTTTCCTGTCTTGTTAATTATGGAAATATGTTTTCACAAAAAAGTATCCATTATTGTGGCTTCCTGTGTGATTACAATGAAAAAAAAAATCCCTTCCTAACAACATAGGGCTGTACTGTGAACAACAACAACAAAATATTTGCTGTCTGAATCCACTGAGATTTGGGGGTTTGGAGGTTGTTATAGCTGAACTAGAGGCCTGGTGCATGAAATTTGTGCATGGGGGTTGTCCTTCAGCCTGGCCTGCACCCTCTCACAATCCAGGACCCCTCGGGTAGGGTCCCTAGGCCTGGCCGGCAACAGGGTCTACCGGGGCTTTCCTTCTCCCAGTGGCTGGCCCTGCCCCCGCCGCTGCCACTCTTTGCCATTTGTGCGGTGCTGTCCCCCCCTCTCCGACCACCAGTTGCCTCCCTTTGCAGGCGACAGGTGTGGTATGTGATTGCTTGGCTGGCCTGGGCCTCCCTCTTTGGGGCGATCAATCATGGGGCTCTGTGATCAATTGCCCAGCAGAGGGAGGCCCCGCCCATCCAGCCGGGGCTCTGCAATTGATTGCCCCGCCGGCTGGTGGCCTGGGCCTCTCTCTGTGGGGCTATTGATCGTGGAGCCCCCCCATCGATCTCTGCGCAGAGGGTGGCCTGGGCCTCCCTATGCGCGCAATTGTGGGGTGATGGCAGGCCCCCCCGACTAATCGCATTGCACTCGCCTTGGCTGGCCTGGCACCAGTGAGTGTCATAGCGTGGTTGCCCAGAAGGTTGTCAGGATGGTCTTTCGGCTGTTCGGTCAATTTGCATATTACACTTTTATTATTATAGATAAGCTTATACTATCCTGATACACAGACATACATTTATTAGCATATACTAGTATTCATCACATGTGTTTATGTAACAAAAGCTACTGTCTGGAGTACATAAACCTGAATGTGTTACTCCAGTGGTTGGCAAACTGTGGCTCGCAAGCCACATGCGGCTCTTTGGCCCCTTGAGTTTTTAGCAAAGGCCAGCTTAGGAGTACCCTAATTAAGTTAATAACAATGTACCTACCTATATAGTTTAATTTTAAAAAATTTGGCTCTCAAAAGAAATTTCAATCGTTGTACTGTTGATATTTGGCTCTGTTGACTAATGAGTTTGCTGACCACTGTGTTACTCAATTATTACTTGAGATTAATAATTAAAAAGAGTGAATTCTTCCTTTGAGAAGCCAGAAATTTGGAAGCAGTAATTGTATCCATGGCTACTTTCTATCTTTTGAATAGTATTTCTGTATTTGGGAAAATTTTCTTGTGAGTTCTGTCTTTTCAAAGTAAAAATTTGAACTGCATTCCTAGCTTCTTTTGCAGCTACATGTGGGTGTTTGACTTACGTATACCTGTGGGAGACATTGGTTTGGAAGTGGGGAGCAGGAGGAAATTGTTTTGAGTAGGATTCTATTTTTGCTTAGAGGCAGCCTCTGGATTGGAGGGAAGGAAGTGGTTTCAAAGTCAGATTCCTGTCATAGAGTGGTGCAGTCAGAATTCTGTTTCTATGTATGTACTTATTTCTGTAACTTTCTAGCTGTCTAGAAAAATCTGTTACAGGGAACTGACTTAGGCAATTATGTGAGTTGACTGAGCAAGCTCAGAATCTGTAGGACAAGCAGTCAGGAAAGGAAGATGATGATGAACAGGATGTAACTTCATGTTAACAGGCCTCACCCCTGCTTTTTAGGTTTTCTGACTCAGTAAAGCTTACTCAGGTCATCCAATGATAATCTCAATTACTTAAAATCAACTGATTATGACTTTAATTACATCTCTCATATCCCTTCATTTTTTAAAAACGTTTTCATTGAATTTTATCTTTTAAAGAACATTTTATAATTGATTTTGGAGAGGAAGAGGGAGAGAAACATCAATGTGAAAGCAAAACATGGATCTGCTGCCTCCTGCATGTCTTCTACTGGGGATTGAGCCCACAACCCAGAGCATGTGCCCTGACTAGGAATCAAACTGGCAGCCTTTTGGTGCACAGGATGACACCCATTCTGCAGCATGGTTTGTGCTTTGTTCCGGAAGCTCAATCTTATCTGTCCTTCCAGCTAACCACTAATTTTAACAGCTACTAAAATACTTCAATAAATAAAAACCATTTTCATTACTCTAGTCAAGTAAATTTTGTTTAAAGCACCTGACCAATATCAAAGTTCATTTTTATGGGAAGAAAAGTCACCGATTCCTTGTAAGACTATGGTCCTTGGTCAAAATGACATCTTAGAGATTTCTGGTTTCTGTTTACAAAACTAGATTTTCTGTAGGCCATAATCTTTTGCTTTTCTGTTACTAAAATCTGGAAGTCATGCTCTCCGTATGGCATGATACTTCCTGCTCTGCTCCTCTATTTTTCTCTGTGGGTGTCTGAAACAAACAGTTAGTGATTATTGGAAGTTTTCAAACCTGTTTGGTCCGTGGAAATGTCAATAGCTGCCTTTTGCTTCTTAGTGTGGTCATAGCAGAGGCTGTAAGTATAGATTATGTGGAAAATGAAGAGGAAGAATGAGAAGAATAAAATTTAATAGAAAACATGAAGGTAGACTAAATAAAATTTCTATTTTAATTGGGAAAAGTTTGAATGATAGATTATAACTGTCATCTCCATAACTCTTTCATCATCCTATAGTGAAGCTCTATACTCATTAAAGAGCAACTTTCCCCTCTCCCCAGGCCCTGGCAACCACCACTCTATATTAAGTCTCTATGAATTTGACTATTATAAATACTGCACGTAAGTGGAATCATACAATCTTTATCCTTTTTGTGGCTGGCTTATTTCACTCACCATGTGGCAGCATGTATGAGAATTATATTCGTTTTTAAGGCTGAATAATATTTGTATGTATATACTACATTTTTTATCCATTCATCTGTTGATGGACATTGGGTTGTTTCCATCTTTTGTCCGTTGTGAATAAAATAATGCTGCTGCGAACATGGATGTACAAATACCCTTTTGAGTGCCTGCTTTCAGGTTTTTTTTTTATATATGCCCAGAAGTGGAATTGCTGAATCATGTTAATTCTGTTTAATTTGTTAAGGAGCTGCCATACTACTTTCCATAGCAGTAGTGCCATTTACATTTCCACCAGCAGTGCACAAGGGTACTAGTTTTCTCACATTCTTACCAACACTTGTTTTCCATATTTTAGACAATAGCTATCTTAATGGGTGGGACGTTGTATTGAGAATACTTTCTGTATTCTTGATGCATTTGCCATCTGATACTGGAGAGACTGCCCCTCCAAGGGCTAGCCAACTCCTAGAGATAGAAAGTGACTCCCTTGTGAAGATACTTTTGACATACAGACCAATCAATTCAGAGCCCACATTCCCAAACATCTCCTTTTTCAAACTCTCACACACCAAGATAATCTTCTTCCTGCTCTAAGTTACCCAAAGTCCAGGATCTAGAAAACTAAGGATCACCCTTAATTTCTATAATCTAGAACCTCCTGAAATCGTTCAAACTTTCCAATCCCAAACTTAGTATATCCACCCTGCCTCGGAAAACTCCAATAAAGAGTCTAAGCCTTGCTCTCCCTTTTTCTCCTGCTTCAGACTTACCTCTGCTTCCCCATTGGTCCTGAATGTCATCACATACTTGGATTTCTAGAAATAGGAAGTATAAACTTTTTCATGACAATCATTTTCATGTCTGTTTATTATACCTGATTAAAACAAGTTTAGGTACATTTTTAGAACAGAAGTGTTATCGCATTGTGGTTTTAATATGCATTTCCCCAATAATTAGTGTTGTTGAACAGTTTTCCATAAACTTATTGGTCATTTGTATGTATTCTTTGGAGAAATATCTATACACATACTTTGGTTATTTTTGAATTGAGTTGTTGCAGGATTTTGTTGTTGTTGAGGTTTTTTTTTTTTTTTTCTGTACTTTGGATATTATTCCCTTACCAGATATAAGATTTACAAATATCTTCTTACCAGATATAAGATTTACAAATATCTTCTCTCATTCTAAGTGTTGCCTTTTGCCTTTGATGCACACAACTTTTTAATTTTGATAGAGTTCAGCTTGTCCATTTTTTCTCCTGTTGTTTGTATTTTGGTATCATATCCAAGAAATTGCCAACTACCATGTCATGAAATACTACCCCTATGTTTTATTCTAAGAATTTGATGGTTTTAGCTTTTATGTGTGGATCTTTGATCCATTTAAAGATAATTTTTATCTATGGTATTAGGTAAGGGTTCAAATTTATTCTTTGGAATGTGAATATCTAGTTTTCCTAGTACTATTTGTTGAAAAGATTGTTCTTTCTTCACTGATTGGTCTTGGCATACATGTCAAAAATCATTTGACTTTATATGCAAGGGTTTATTTCTGGGATCTCCATTTTATTCCATTGGTCTATATATATGTCTGTCCTTTTGCCATAACCACCCTGTTTTGATTACTGTAGATTTTTAAATATTTTCTGTCTTTATTTTTATATTTCCTATATCTTTAAGTTCTCACTGAGATCATTGAGCATCCATATAGCCAGTGATTTGGACTCTGCATCTGGAAGATTGCTTGTCTCTATTTTGTCCTTTTTCTGGAGTTTTTTCTTAATAGGTAAACTGCACAGTGTGAAAGAGATTGGGAAAAGGCAATAAATGTGCAATGACTTCTCAAGAAATAGCCAGTCAGAAAAAGACAAGCACTGTATGATTTCACTCATATGTGGAATTTAATGAACAAACTGAACTGCCAAGCAAAATAGAGACAGACTCATAGAGAGCAGGCAGATAGCTCTGTTGGAAGTGTATATGTGTATGAGTGTGTGTGTGTGTGTGTGTGGGGGGTTGTGTGTTGGGTGGGGGTAATGGTATTCATCAAAAAAGAAAAAAAAAGATAACTCATGTTCATGGACAACAGTGTGGTGATTGTAGGGGGAAGAGGGGTGGGTGGAAGTGGAAGAGTGGATAAATGGTGGTGGAAAAATAATAAAATAAAAATAATAAAGTGGAACCCTCCTCCTTCCTACCCCCCCCCAAAAAAAAAAAAAAAAAGAAATACCATCTTTGCCATTCTGTGGAAGTTTCTGAAATTGCATTATCCCAAACCATTGGACATATAGCTACTATTGCACTTCTTTGTGTCAATTTCTGTGCTGGGTGCCAGTGAAGGTAAAATGAACTGTCAAGCTAAGAGACATTCCTGTGTGGCAGAATTGAAGAGAGCCAGTCTATTCACCTAGTTTTGTCAAGTTTTCCAATCTGCCTCAGCTTCATCCCAGTAGCAGTGGCGTGACATCTGACCCTCATCTCAGGATCAGGATTTTAGAGCCAGAAGAAACTTTTGAATTCATTTTAACCCTACTCTCAGAACTTTTGTAAGGTAAACTTTTAAAACTACACAGCAGATCATAATTTAGTTGCTCAATGAGTACACAAAGTGAACAATCCAGGTAGTTGGCAGCCATAACAGGAAATAGACAATTGCCAACACTCCAGGAACCTCCTCATGTTTCCTTCCGCTCACTACCCTCTTCCCCTTGATCCTGGCTTCTAACAGCATAGGTAAGTTTAGCCTATTTGGGAACATTTTTACAAGGGGAATTTACCATCCTCCTTTGCATCTGGCTTGTCTACTGAATATGATGCCTGAGACTCATTCTTATTGTTAATGTATTCCTGTATAATTCATTTTCACTTTTATAATATTCCAATACATGAACAGATCACAGTTTATTCATTTCTGCAGTTTATGGTCACTTAGGTGGTTGCCAGGTTTGACTATCAGAAATTATCCTGCTGTTGATACTGAAGTTTTAGACTGGAACCCGGATTCTTTGTCTGCTGAAGTTGAAGAATGAATCCACGGACAGAGGGTAGTACAGCAAAGGTGGAGATTTATTGAAGAACAAGTACAGACTCCCACGTGGGAAGAGGGAAGGAGTCCCACAGAATGGACTCCCACGTGGGGGGAGGGGAAAGGGTGCCACGGACTTCCTGTTTCCATGGTTTATAAAGGCTGTAGTTCCTGTGTCCTGATATCCCCTCTGATTGGTCAATATTCCCTTTCTAATTGGTTACTATAGTGACTCCTGAGGCCCTCCTCCCCCATTGTCCTCCTATTCCTTCAGGGCTTTCTTCCTTCTTTATTTTATAAATACAGACCTTTTTTTTGGCTACTTCCAGTTCCCTTGTCTTATGGAAATGTACCTCTTGCTGCTGCTTCCTTGTCTTATGTAAATGCAACTGTTGCTGCTCCCTTGTCTTATGGAAATGTAACTGCACCTGGCTTCCTTGTGTTCTGTACCCCTGTGTTTTTTCCATGAACCCCAATTCTAAAAATTCCCTAAACCTGCCTATGTTCTCCTAAAACTCCTGTTTCACTGTGAACATTCTAGTACACATCTTTGGTGTAGATAAGTTCTATTTCTACTGCGTATCTATCCGTGAATGCAATCCCTGGGTCACACATGTGCCAAGTGTTTGATTTTAGTAAATTCTACCCAACAGTTTTCCAAAGTGGCTGTACTAAATACAGTCACATTGAGGATATGAACTTGGGGGGGATAATTCAGTCCATAACCTTATGGACTCCCTGCTTTTGAAACTTTTATTTTCAAATAATTATAGATTTATAGGAAGTGGTAAAGATA
The DNA here is from genome assembly GCF_951640355.1 of Cnephaeus nilssonii. NCBI lineage: Eukaryota > Metazoa > Chordata > Mammalia > Chiroptera > Vespertilionidae > Cnephaeus > Cnephaeus nilssonii. The sequence continues at coordinate 23,638,873 of NC_137082.1, forward strand.
TATCCAGAGAGGTGCCATGCACCTTCATCCAGCCTTCCCTGATGTTAACACAATCTTTTTTTTTAAAAAAAAATCTTTATTTTTAAAATAAGAGCCATACATAAAGTGATGTGGTTGACACCTATGGGTAATGAATTACAAGGTTATAACTAAAGTCCAGGCTTCCTGATGACTCATGAAAAGCTGTACAAAGCTTTCTCTAACATCATCTTACAATTTACAAAATCCCTTTATGTTTTTAAAATTGTGTGGTCAATATGTCCTCTCAGTAAAATACAAAGAGTATTTACCTATTTTCTTGGGTTTGGAGGGGAGATTAGCACTGAGCTTGTGTCCAATAGATGGTAGTTATGTATTATCAATAGCAACAGCATCCCATGAGGTGGGTATTTTTGTCTCCGTTTCTTAGAAGAAGAATGTGATGCACAGTGAGGTGGTATGATTTTTCAAGGGAGCAAATGGATAAGCCACAGAGCCTGAACTTGAACTTCTGACCCTACAATTCAGTTGCTGATAGTGACAACTTGCCTGGCAATACAAGCTGTATTGCCCTCCTTCCCCTTCCTGTCTCAATTCCCCACTCTCCTACCAGTATTTTCTAGCAGCACATCCCAAATAAAGCACTTGCACTAAAATTCTTGCTCAAGACCGGCCTCTGGAAGAGTCCAAACTAAAACACATATTTGCACTGTTATTTCTCCTTTCATCCATCTTTCTAAGTTCTGTTTTGATCCCAAAGGAAACAATTTCCACAGAGTGATTTCTATATGACACTTCAAGACTTCGGAAGTGTTCCTGAAAAGTCAGAATACACATGATCATGATTGGTTCTCACTGCAGGATTGATATTTTCTGTGGCCACCAGCTTCATCTCATGATTTTTTATCAGGATTAATTGCCTGAAGGACTCTGGCTTGAAAATGTTTTACTTGATTTTCTTATGAGGAATGAATATTTGTGTGTTACAGGAACGTCCTCTCTCATTCGCTGACCTTAACTACTTCAGGAAAAGAGACCTTCCATATTAGAATAATGCAAAGCCTTTTTCCATTATAGCTAATACTTAAGCATGAGAGTTTAACTAATGGTTAAATCCATATTAAGTTTAATTATAAATAGATGGGCATATAGCATTCCAGTCCATACCCTAATGGTTTATGGAATACAAATGTGCTGGAGTATTGCTGTTTAAATCCGAAGCAGGAGAAGAGGCTCAGCAGTGACAAGGGCGAGCTTAGGACAAAAGCCATTGCTAAATGTTAGGCAGTCAGACAGATTAACGTGGGATAGCACATCCTTACATTAGTTACTCATCAGCAAACTCAGAAAAAAATGTGAAGCTGCATTATAGCTCTTTGGTGTATTTTTTAAAATGAGAAAATAGAAAAGCACAGAAGCTGAGCAAGGATCCAGGGTCATGCATCCATCTAAGCTGCTGAGCTGTCAAACACTAAGTTCTCTTCGTTTTAATCCGTTGTACAAAAGGCATCACAAGGAATGTAAAATACAAGATACTGATTCAGGCCCAGCAGGTGGGGCTAGTGGTTGAATGTCGATCAATGAACCAGGAGGTCATGCTTTGATTCCAGGTCAGGGCATATGCCTGGGTTGTAGTCTTCATCCCTGGTATAGGGTCGCAGGAGGCAGCTGATCAATGAGTCTCTCTTATCGTTGATGTGTCTCACTCTCTCTCTCCCTTCCTCTCTGAAATCAATATGTTTAAAAAAGACTGATTCAGTCATTCCAAACTTTAGCATACACTAGAACACCTGGGGTGCTTGTGAAAACAGATCCTTGTGCTCAATCACCCAGACTTTCTGACTCAGTCAGTGCAGATGGGATGAGGACCCTGAGAATTTGCATTTCTAACCAGTTCCCAGATGATACTGATGTTGTTAGTCAGGCACCACATTTTGAGAATGATGGCACTTATGGAATAGATTTTTTTCTAAAACAGATCTCAGCTGATATTCATGCAAGGCCCTGCCTGGCCTTCCCCACTGGCAGACACTGGGGAATTCTATGCATCCATGGTCTGGGCAGAGGATGTTAGAGGAGGAATGCCAAGGAATTAGTCTCAAAACTAGGCTGCCAGGAAGAATTCAGATTTGCAAAGATGAGAAAGAAGCACAAGCAGAAAATAAGACTAAATCTTTGAATGTGGAGCCCAGAAAGTATCACGGTTCAAAATCACAGCTCTTGTTCTTCCAACCAGTTGCTTTCCATTTGGCTCTGGACAATGGGGGGAGAAGAAACATTTGTTATCCTAGGTAAAAGCTGAACTATGAGGAATAAAAGCACAAAATTCAAACAACATCATGCTGTTTTCCTCTAACATCTGTGTCTGATTGAGAAGGCTAACCCCTATTTTGGAAAACTACTGTTTGAGATTCTCTGCTATTTAGATAGTCCCTTATTCTGTAAAGTCAGCTCTGCTATTTTTTAGACAGCCCCTTATTCTGAAAAAACAAACAAACAAAAACAAAAACACTTTGCTTTCTAGCCTGCTTGAATAATAAGGAAGATAAACTTAGCTGCCTGACCTTGTAGGCCAGAGACAAGATACCCCCATGCTCATGCCAGATGTATTTTTTAATTGAATAGAACTGTGTTGTTTTCAAGTCCACAAGCTTCCAGCGAGATAACTACTAAGCACACATAGGGCTGGCTCTTTAATAAAAAGAAAACTCCTGCTGTTGCTTTGCCAGAATTTGAAAGACATTTTTCTCTGAGCCCACCAGTGTATAATAAAGTGGAACTCCATCTCTCTAAGTGTTGCTTGATTCTTCTCCAGTCTTCTGCAACATGATTGTTCCTCATTGTGGATACTTCTGATGCGTGGCTAGATATAACCGCACTCCACGATGCGTTGGGCGGTGCTCTTCTCCTCATCATGTTCAGTCATCCCTTCATCCTCTTGCTTTCTGCTCCAGACCGCTGTTGACTTAGTTGTGAGAAGTTCTTCTCCATCTCTCTTGATTAAATAGAACGCTTTCATTCACAAATACCAAGTGGGAATTGTATATAATGCAAATATCTTAGACTTCATAATCTTGCGTAATTGATTTTAAAATCCTATCTCTGCAATTTACTGGCTTTTAAATCTTGACCAAGTTATTAAACCTCCTTGAGCTTGTCTTTCTCACCTGTCTTATTCAGCTTGGGTTGCCATAACAATATCACAGACCTGTGGCTTCAACAACAGAAATCAATTTTTTCACAGTTCTGGAGGTTTGAGGTCCAAGAGCAGGGTGCTGGCAAAATCAGTTTCTGGTGCAGGCTATCTTCTGGCTTGCAGATGGCCACCTTCTCATTGTGTTCTCACATGGCCTTTCTTCTGTGCAAGAGTGGAGAGGGAGGGAGAGAGAAAACCTATGAGGATGGAGAAATGTCTTTTACATGAGAGATTAGGAAACAAAAAAGAAAGAATGGACTGTGTGTGTGTGTGTGTGTGTGTGTGTGTGTGTGTGTGTGAATGGTATTATTTGGAATAGAATGAAAAGATCAATGGAAAATGTGAAATCTATAATAGTATTGTGCCAATGTTAATTTCTTAATTTGTTTAAGTGTATGTAAGATTTAAACTTAGGAGAAGCTGGGTACAGGGTATACAAGAACTCTATATACTATCTTTGCAACTCTTCTGTAAAAATATCTCAAAATAGTTTTTTCAAAGCATAGCTTTAATCAGGAAATAGCTAGAGGTTGTGACATAGGTTTTTGATAGCCTTGTATAGGACAAGCATGTGTTTCTGTGAAGACAGGTTTGTTTTGTCTATGAACAGCTGAAGTGCATTTAGATACAAGTTGTGGCAGAGAAATGCTGTGCAAAATCAATTTCCTCTTTCCTCTAGGCTCAACCTTACACTACATCTCCCAGCCTCCCTTGCAGTTATTTGCAGTCCTGTGACCATATCTGGTATGAGGACAATGATAACAGTAATATACAATTCTTCCAGGCCTGGACTACAGAAACCTCTCAGAATGTGTTCTCTTTTCCCCATCTAAAACCCTAGAAGGAGAATGAATAAAGCAGAAGGAAACAGGGCCCTGAATGAGCATGCAGGGCTGCCATCCAATCAAACATTCATTTTGGGCTTTCAGGGAATGAGATTGCGGAGGAGGAGTTGAATCACTGAAATTGGCTACTTACCCAAGTAATACAGAAGTCTGGGTACCAAGCTGTAGAATTTAACAGGGCAGTCCTGTGGCTTTTTTGTTTTTGATTTTTGTTGTTATTGTTAATCCTCACCCAAGGATATTTTTTCCATTGATTTTTAGAGAGAATGGAAGGGAGGGGAAGAGACAGAGAGAGAAATATCTCTGTGAGACACACATCAATTGGTTGCCTCCTGCATATGCCCTGACTGGGGCCCAGGATTGAGCTGTAACGGAGGTAAATGCCCTTGACTGGAATCGAATCTGATACCTTTCATTCTGAGGGCTGATGCTCTAACCATTGAGCCAAAACAGCTAGGGCAGAGCAGTGTTGTTCTTAGTTAAGCATAATTTGACTCTGTAAAAAAACAAAAACTTCAGAGGAGGTAACTATTTCCACTATGAAATTCTGTGGTGGATATTTTCAAATGAGATATTATTTGAATGGGTACATTCTGATATTTGTACTTTAATGTTTTAAATTCATATGTAATTTAAAGGTTGTAAAGTTCATGAAGACAGCAACCATGACTATCTTATATTTTATTGAATTCAACACAGCACCTAATTTATTAATTGAGTCAAGAAAATAGGGAAATAACTGAACGACTGATTTATTAGTTCATGCTGAATGAGGGGAGGGTTTTTTATTTTTTCAATTACAGATGACATTCAATATTATTTTATATTAGCTTTAGGTGTTCTGCATAGTGGTTAGAAATTTATTTAATTTGCAAAGTGATTCCCCCATAAGTCTATTACCCACCTGGTATCATACATAGTTATTTCAGTAATACTGATTATATTTCCTATGCTATGCTTTTCATTGTATATTTTTAGACAAACAGCAGTGAATATAGTAATTTTGTCATTGACATACATTATTTTATACCTCAACTGTCTTTGAATTAATAAGACCGAAACCACATAATGCTTTTTTGTCCCATGCTCTGTATTGTCTTGTAGTTTAAAAGTTTTTGCCTGGCCCTGGCCAGGGTTAGAGTGTCGGTCCAAGTACCGAAGGATCAAGGGTTTGATTCCCAGATAAGGGCATGTACTAGTACCTGGGTTGCAGCTTCCATCCCCAGCCTGGGGTGTGGGTAGGAGGCGACCAATTTATGTGTCTCACATCCATGTTTCTCTCTTCCTCTCCCCTTCCCTATCTCACCCCCTCTCCCTCCTTCCTCTCCCCCGCTCCTCTCTCCCTCCCTACTTCCCACTCTCTCTAATAATCAATGGAAAAAATATTCTCAGGGGAAGATAAACAAGGTTTTTACCTGGCACATAATAAATACTAAGTATTTGCTTAATGAAGGAATTTTACAAGTACTTATCAATTATTTTATTAAATTAGGGTTGTGTGTAAATGACGACTACATTGTATATTGATTTAGATAGCTGAAGTTAGAATTACATAGAGGGGAGACCATAATTGAACATATATGTGTGTGTGTGTGTGTGTGTATATATATATATATATATATAACAAATTATATATATATAACTGAAACAATATATATAATTGAAATTATATATATCTGACTCTCTCTCTCTCTCTCTCTCTATATATATATATATATATATATATATATATATATATATAAAATTTTATATATATGTATATATATATTCTACAGGGGCACATTGCACATTATAGGTTCTAGATGAAATGTAATTAGTGTTTAACATGGGATAACATTGGAGGAAAGCTTACTCTTATTTTGACTGATGAAGAAAACTTCCAGCACTTCATCTATTGAATTAAAGTAATTAAAGGAATAAGGATGAAAAAGTTAGCATGCAGTTCTAAGAATGAATTAGAGTAAAAATTTCCTCTATAATAAATCCAGTTATTGCAAGAAGATCCATAAAAGAAATTAAGCTGTGAGATGTCCTCTTGTGAGATATTGATATTCTAGTTTCTGCTGTGTGCAGGGTTTCTCAGAAATTGCTAAAGTTAATTTTTAAATTCTACCCTTTAAATTACAACTGCCAAGAGTAAAAATAAAGGAAATTGACAATAGAGATATATGTTATAACTAAACTAAGAACATCTCTGTATTAATTAAGTCTTCTAATTAACAGTTCCACAGAATAAAGTAATATGGCATGGAAGAAATATAATTCTGAAGCTGACATAAAATAATGGTAAAATAAATACCTTTGTGGCAGGATAACTACAGATTTATTAATTTCTGTTTTGAATACACTGCTGTGTAATAAGCAAACTGAATGAGGGCTACAGTGTTTTGCATTCTGTATTTCTACCCTGACCCAACCCACACCCATTCCAATCAAATAGAATGCCACTTCCCATTTGTTCTCTTGCTCTGGCTGAAATTTAGAGAGAAAAGTAGTTTTAGAGAGAAAAGTAAATCCCTTGAAAGTACCTTTTATTGTATTATGTTTTAAAAGCTAAAACTTAGTAAGGCACTCCTGAGAAGCTAGCCAAGTGTTTCAGTGAGAAGAGAGGGAGATGAGTGCTTGTTAAGGAGGAGAGGCATAAAAAAAAAAGTGAAAGAAAAATTTCTCCAAAGATGGAAAGAAAACTGAACTCTGTTGGTCCACCTAGAAGCAGTAACCCAGGATTCCATTCCCCTAGCCCTACGCACTCCAGAAATCATCAGGACCTCTGAGTGGGTAGCTGTGCAGTGCATCTAAGAGTCTGGACAGAGTGGAGGGATTTTAATAGCACATGAAAATTCTTGTCTCAAGTTGCCTGCAATACTGCAGAGCTATCAGGCTTCAGGGGGCAGGTTAGTGGAAGATAAAGAATTTACTGGAGATCACATGTCCTCACCGAGTGTTCTGTTGTGTCTGAGATCCCATTCAAGTATCATTCGAGGCATTGTCAAGTGTAGGGTGGAGGAATGAGGCAGGGTAAAGGGAGAGTCGTGGGATAGCTCCTTCTGATGAATAAGGTTTAGTTTCCCTCCAGGCTTGAAGTTGGATTTAATGTGATGGAAAGAGTACATATGATTTTGAATCATAGTGGTAACAAATTTATACCTCCTACACGATTTTAAGATTATCTATGTTATATGGTATATTAGCCAATAATGCATTTTACTTGTACTAAATAATGACTGTTTTTGATCTCAGAGGCAATTCTTAAAGCAGAAAATGCATGCGTGAACAAAAATGTTCTTTGAGTAATAAATTGATATGAATGCTGCTTCCAGTTACTGGTGCCATTTCCAAATTAAACAACCTTTTTGACTATTATAATTCAGTTGAACAGATGAAAAAGGGATTGAAATGTATTTTCTGTTTTGCCATCTAAAATACATCCACTAATGCAGTTAATTCTAATGCTGCATTTCTTTTCCATTGACCTATAGCTTAGAATGTATATAAAATGATGGCTTAAATATATTCAGTGATAAAGGAACATCTTGGAATTGAGATACTTCTGTTAGATCTTGTGAACTCCACATGCATGTATTTGCTATTCATTAATTTCCCATCCACAAGTGTTATATTGCTGTCCACAATTATTTATCCCTTTCTGGAATCATACTCACTGTCCATTTATATCTCCTCCCACTAGAGTACATAGAGTTTACTCCCCTAATCCACTAATGCTGAGCTTGACCATGGAATATACTTTGGCCAATGGAATATTTGTGGATCTTCTGCATAAAGAGATTTAAATGGGCTCTATGGCCAAATGAACTTGACTTCTTATATTCTTGCCTTTTATCATGAGAAGAATCTGCCTCCAGTAGCCACTGTTTAAAGAAGGATGACAGCCATGTAGTTCAGATCTGGACTCTAACTGCAGCCTGGTTCCAAGTCTGGTTGAGCCCTACTTGGATCAGCCAAATCCCAGCTGACCTGGAGACATAGGAATGATAAGAAACTGTGTGTTGTTAGTCACTGAATTTGTTATGCAGCATATATTGAATAGAACAGCCTGATGTGTCTATTCAATCTTCCCACATCAGTAGATCTCTAAGCTGCTTGTGGCCCCTTGAATATTTAGCTTAGCCTTTTCTATTTATTCCTCCTTATCTAAAACCAAGGGAAATTTATATACTATGGCTCCAATTCAGCTTGGAACAAGCTTTCACTTAGATTTTGATTCAGCGTTTAAATTCAGTTTATTTCAAGAAAGAGTTTATAGTACTGAGGAAGGTGGTAAGATTTAAACATTAGATAGATATTATTCCAAAGGTCACACAGACAGTTAACTATGAAAATGCAGGAAGATCATGTGCTCCCAGAGAGTTACAAAAAGTGTGTTCTGATTTTCACTTTAGCGGGCGCTTACAAAAGCAAAAAAGTTAATAGATGAAAAGGGGGAGAAATGTTTTCAGTGGAAAGAGCATTAATTTATCAAGTTTTAATTTTCTCACTGAACACATGTCTAAAAAGCAACTTCAGTGAACCTGGGGTTAGTGATATAAAGAACACAATCATCGTGCCAGGGTGCTGAGCATGGCAGGAGGGAGAAATGCTGGGGTGGGACAGAACCCCACTTCTCTGGATGAGACAGGACCCAGTTCAGAACCCAGGAGCTGAGCAGTGAAACATTGAGCCCACACACCTGTGCAGCTTTGGGGAAGAAAAACCATTGCTCTCATGTGATCTGTTCCAGAAAGGGTTCCAGAGAACTGTTTAACTTACAAGAAAGACTATACATAAGGTGGTATTATGAGGACTTTTCATGTAGCCAGAACCCCTGGAAAAGGGTGTGAGGAAGAGCATTTATCCCCAGGGAAGAAAACTTCCCTGGAGATCTACAGGATGCCAGCATTCAAGTCACTGGGACAATTTGGAATGGTGACTGGTTAGTTTTGTGTTGGTGTGCAGGGAGAGGAAGGAGTTAAAGTGAAAAAAGACATTTTTAGTTTTGGTTTTTGATGAATAATATTGAATCTGATGGTCAAAGGAATTGGGGGAAAGAGCTGTAAAATCTATCCACTAAATAGAAATACTACTATAATGCTGTGAAGCAAACCACCTCAAAAGTTAATAGTTTAAAATACTAACCACTTAATTTTTTTAAAGTGTTTATAGATCAGTGTATTGGTTCTGCTGATATGAACCAGACTGGCTGATCTTGGCTGGGCTCACTCACTCCTCTGATGTCAGCTGCAGCTCAGCAAGGTCGATTTGCTGGTTTACTCTGGGCTCACTCTTATATCTGAGGACTTGGCCAAGATATACTATGCTGACTCAGCTCTGCTCCATAAGGTCTCTCATCCACCAGGTGAGTTCAGACTTATTCCTATAGCAATTGGGAAGAGATCTGAATGAGTGAGAAGTTCACAGAGCTTCTTAAAGCCAAGATTCAGAACTGGCTTCCATCGTATTTACCAGGTATTACTTTCTTTTGGCCAAATCAAGTCTAATGTTGCCAAGATTCCAGAGATGGAGGAGAAATTTGGCCTCTTGATGGAGGAATTGCAAAGTCACATTCAACATGAGTACTTTAGACTGAATTTTGTCCCATCCCCAGTTCATATGTTGAAGGGCCTAACTCCTGATGTGATGTTACTTGTGGATGTGGCCTTTGGGAGATAACTAGGGTTAGATGACATCAAGAGGATTGGGCCCTATGAAGGAATCAGTGCCCTTATAAAAGAGAAAACAGAGAGCTTGTTCTTTCTCTCTCTGCCATGTGAGGACACAGCAATAAGGCAGCCTTCTGAAAGCCAAGAAGAATGCTTTCATCAGATCCTGATCTTGCTGGCACTCTGATTTCAGATTTATAGCTCCCAGAACTGTGACAACATTAATTTCTGTTGTTTAAACCATCCAGCCTTTGGCATTTTGTTATGGCAGTCTGAGCTGACTGATACACAAGTTGTGGATATAGAGTGGGCTAGAGAACTAAGGTTTCTTTTGTAGTCATCCTCTCTAATAAAATGGTAATATGCAAATTAACCATCACTCCGCTACATAAGCCACGCCCACCAGCCAATCAGGGTGAGTATGCAAATTAACCCGATCCAAGATGGCTACAGCCACAGAGAGCAAGGTTTCCTAGGTAACAGAGGAAGCCAAGCTTTCTGCCTGCCCTTGCCAGGCCTAAGCCTCCACTCAAGTTACAAAGTTTCAATTATAGAAGGTAAACAAATTCAAAAAAATGGCGGCAGAATGGAGCTTGAGAGAGCATGCCAGGGTTGCTGGCGGCAACAGGGGAAGCAAAGCTTTCTGCACACCCTGGCCGGGCTCACCCACTTAAGGCTACAAAGTTTCAATTGTAGAAGGTGAATTAACTGCCACAGAAATGGCTGCCGCCCCAGGATACAAAGTTTCAATTGTAGAAGGAAAATAAATTCCAGATACCAGGGCCTCCCCTTGGGTTGCCAGGGGGCGTGGCCGGCCTGCAAACTACCACAGGCTCCTTGCTCAGGCCGCCACACACCCCAAGGGAACCCCCACCCTTATCTGTGACACCCTTCAGGGCAAACCAGCTGGCCCCCACCCGTGCACCAGGCCTCTATCCTATCTAATAAAAGAGTACTATGCAGATTGATCATCACTGCAACACACAATATAGCTGCCCCCATGTGGTCAAAAATCCTGCCCCCATGTGGACACAAGATGGCCACCACAAGATGGCCAGCAGGAGAGGGCAGTTATGAGGGACCAGGCCTGCAAGGGAGGGCAGTTGAGAGGGACCAGGCTTGCAAGGGAGGGCAGTTGGAGGTGATCAACCCTGCAGGAGAGGGCAGTTAGGGGTGACCAGGCTGACAGAGGAGGGAAGTTGGGGGCAAACAGGCTGGCAGGGGAGCAGTTAAGCATCAACCAGGCTGGCAGCGGAGTGGTTAGGGGGTGATCAGGCTGGCAGGCAGAAGCGGTTAGGGGCAATCAGGAAGGCAGGCAGGCAAGCAGTTGGGAGCCAGCAGTCCTGGATTATGAGAGGGATGTCCGACTGCCCGTTTAGGCCCGTGGGATCGGGCCTAAACGGGCAGTCGGACATCCCTCCAGGAGTCCCAGATTGGAGAGGGTACAGGCTGGGCTGAGGGACAACCCCCCGCCATGCACAAATTTCGTGCTCCGGGCTTCTAGTCTACTATAATGACCAACCTCTTTCAGTTACCAATTTGATGGCTGACACTGTGTTAGGGACTTTACCAACTTGATGAAAGCAATTCTACAAATGAAGAAAACGAGTCTTGAAGATGTTAGACTTGTATACAATCATACAGATGCTAGGTGGTAGAATTAGGGTAGTAGTTCTGACGCTCTAAAGCATAAATTCTTTCTGCTATTCCTCACACTGCTTCCCTGAATCACTGGCTTCCAACTGTCCCCCAATAGTTGGATGCTGAAGATCAATTGAAACAACCAGTTCTGCCATTGCAGGAATCTGAAGAGTAAGATTAAATGGCTATGTGGTCAGAGATTGCCATAGTTGGCCTGGCCCATGCTGGGGATGCTTGACAAGAATGAAGGGCAACTTGAGGATGACTGAGTGAAATCAGACTTTACAAGGAGGTAATGACCTATCATCTGTGGGGCCAGGATTCAATATCTTCATGTCCTAAAAGGCCTAATGAATTCTGCTTCCCAGGGTCAATATTTGTAAGAGAATGGGAGATGGGAGTGTGACTGCTAGGTAGGAACAATCCTTGCCCTCTAATAGGGTGTCAGTATCATATCATATAATGACATCTGGTTGGTGTCAGGGATGCTGAAAATAGGCTCTACTGTAGAGAAAGGGGTGGCAGGCATGAGGCTAGACGTTTACAGTTCCCCAGTTAACTGGGGTTCCGGAATGGGATCTGCCAAGGGAATTATAATTTGATGCAAGCATGGGCATGTTCTATTCTGTTCTTTGCTGTGCTTTCAGCATCTTGAACAATATCTGGTACATGCAGACATGAAGGAAGTGTTTGCTGAATCAAGAAGATGAGGATATAACCTGATATAAGGGGCACCCAAAGGACTAAATTATTATAAGTTCATGGGATAATAAGTGAGAAAATTTCAGGTGTTTTTAGACCCTCATTGGTAAAGGAGGTAGGGGGGAGGGGGAGGAAGCGCCAACTATACACCAGGGCTTCTCACTCACTAATATAGAGACCAGCAGTGATTGTCAAAGTGTGGCCTGCACACCACCAGATGAATAAGAATTTAGGGTGGGGATGTTCTGTAGCTTCCATTTTGACAAAATTGAACTTGGGGATAGGAGGTTATCATTCCTATCAGCTAAACTAGTGCTGCTCAGAGTGAAGTTGCAGACTAGCAGCATTAGCATCACCCGGTTCCTTAGTAGAAATTCAAATTCTCAGGCTCTGCTCCAGACCTACTGAATCAGGATCTCTGAGGAGGAGACCTGGAAAGCTGATATTTAGAGAGCCCTCTAGATAATTTGTGTTTGTGCTAATGTTCAAGAAGCACTGAGCTGAAAGAGACTGAAGAGGCCTCATTGATATCATCGGTAGTATGTCAGGCTCCTTTGGATTTTCTCTGCTATTGCTGTGTCATATATCCTAAAATTGATCACCTGCATCATAAACATTACTGATTTTTGACTAAAGAGTAAATGGAAATTGTTATATATCTGAGCAGATTGTGAACGTGTTCTTCTTGGTCACCAATAGACTAGTTTCTTTGCTTGTATAAACTCTTTGAATTCCTGTGAGGAAATTCAGTAACATTCACGGGGGTTGTATAAAATAATGGTTCACAATATGGGCTTGGGGTTTATAAGTCGAGAGACGCGGGTGGGGCAAGTGTATCTCTTTAGTGTCAGTTTATTTACCTATAAAATAAGCAGCATTTACCGCAGAGGATTGTTGAGAATATTTAAAAAGGGAAAGCATATAATGCATATATAGTGCCATGTACCTGCCATGGTGAGTGTCCAATAAATGTTAGTCACTATCATTATTACTATTGTAACTGCAATAAATATTAATATGTGGTATTGCCTTGAGCCTTTTCAGTTGTATCATGGGTCAGAGTGAGTTTATAGCACAATATACATATTTTTAAAAAATAGGGTCACAGCTATGGATGAATAAAATATAAAAACCACATCTTTCATTCTGCGCATCAAATTTTGCTTTTGCCATGTAATTTGAATGTAGGTCTCTTTGGGTTCAAGCAGCACTTGTGGGCAGAAATTTCTTTCTGATGTACCTCCAACGTGATGCTGAAGATCAAACAGAAACGAGGACTAAAAAATACTCGCTGCATGAAAAGTGACACAGGATACATTTGTTAATGAGTAGATGAATGTTGTTCAGCCCTGTGAAGAAACAGCACCTGGAGCAAAGAAATGGCTTTTGTAAAACTCAGCGTCCTCCTTTAAACTATTTTCTTTTAGCTCCCAAGTTCTAAAGGAGCAGTTTGTGTGCACAAAGAAAAAATGGGCATGAGCCCAGTAGGGTAAAGATGAATCTGACCAATAGCCCCTATTTTCCCTCTCCTGCCCACTCTAGTCTCACTGATGGCTTCAGAAAGAAGGCAGAGGCTGCAGCCTGGGCTGGAAAATAGAATCCTTTCAGGCCCCAGGCAATGCTTCTGTTAGGAAAGGTCAAGGTCAGGCACCAAGAACATCAAAGTGAAGAAAGGTCTTTGGGGTAAAGAAAGAGATTGCATCCCTGTGAGGAGTAAAAAGGAGGAAGACACAATCCATATTCTGTTGTTTCCTCATGAGAAAGAAAGACGGTACAGATTTCACCAGAAATGTGATTGACTGTTTTACTCCTAATTTGTATTACCTGAGATCACTATCTTTATTATTGAGTAGTTATATTAATATAGGAAGTATACCTCTGAGCATGCTTACGAACATTTGTGTTTTTTCACTATTTTGGAAGTTTCCCCAAAATTCCAAAATGGGGTCATTCAGATTCAGAGATTTCTGTCTCTCAATTAAAATAAATGAACCCCAAAACATCATTTTTAACTCTGATATAGTAGTGTGGTTAATGAGTTAGATACATAACTTGCCACAGTCTTTAAATTTTGTTGAGATTTTTTAAGTGATAGGGTGGATATAGAATAAACCCATTTGGAACTGTTAGAGTTTAGTATAGCAGAAATAAATACTAGAAAGTATGATGTAACTGGCTTGTAAGTTTCCTGCCAATTTTTTGTTTTTTTTTAATTGAGTCTTTTTAAAAATGATCAACCCCTGGGTACCATGTGTTTAGAACATTCAGCATTTTCTTTTCTATTTTTCTTGACAAACACTCCTTTTGATCTCTTTTTAGTGATGAGAGAAAGGAATTTTTTTTTTGGGGGGGGGAGGAGTGGGGGGGGGAATATGGCTTTGCTTGTCTAATGCTTTATTTCAGAAACTCCCTTGATTCTTAGGAGGGTGGCTTTATATACAGTTATTATTTCAAGTTTAATTGATTTCTTCCTTAGAATTAGGATAAATAATAGCCAACACCAATGTCACACTAGTACACAATCTTTGGGTTTGACGGACTGAATATATTTATTGTGATATAGTGTTTAAGTAGGTTTATTTACACATAACAGTCTATATCAGTTCCAGATTCTTTAGGAATTAACATATTTTTGCATTATCATGCATGTTTTCTCTTGAAGAAACCCCCACAACTGCCTCCCAAGACCTACACTCTCTGGTGTTTGGAGAAAGATCATCTCAAAGCTCATATACTCAAGGAGCAACTGAGGATGGGCCAGAGTTATATGGTAACCAGGATTTCAGTTAATTTTCAGAAATAGCCATTGGTGAAAGAAGGCAGAATTGGGTTCATGTGGGGGACTTTTTATCCTACTTCCCTATAATTTTAGATCACTTTTATAAATTGTCATTTTGAGTAACTGGTTATTAGGTAGAAAAGGAGAAACTGTAGCAAGTTTCACAAGATCCCAGAACAAGCAATATGTTCAGGCTCCTTGCCCTGACCCTTGTGGCTCAGTTAGTTGTGTGTTGGCTCTTGTGCACCAGGAGGTTGCCAGTTAGATCCCTGGTCAAGGAAGGGCACATGCCTAGGTTGTAGGCTCGATCCCAGGCAGGAGGCATGCAGGAGGCAGCCTATTGATGATGTGCTCTTAAATCGATGTGTCTCTCTCTCTCTCTCTCTCTCTCTCTCTCTCTCTCTCTCTCTCTCTCTCTCCCTCCCTCCCCCCCCCCCTTCCTCTCCCTCTCCCTCTCCCTCAAAAAAAATCAATGAACTATTCCTTTAAAAAATATGTTCAGCCGAAACCGGTTTGGCTCAGTGGATAGAGCGTCGGTCTGCCGACTGAAAGGTCCCAGGTTCAATTCCGGTCAAGGGCATGTACTGGTAAGATATGTACACATATAATACCTTAATAAAAAAAATTGGAAAAAAAATAAAAGATACTTGCGAGATGCTTAAAAAAAGGGGGGGGGGGCATGTACATTGGTTGCGGGCACATCCCCAGTAGGGGGTGTGCAAGAGGCAGCTGGTCGATGTTTCTCTCTCATCGATGTTTCTAGCTCTCTATCCCTCTCCCTTCCTCTCTGTAAAAAATCAATAAAATATATTAAAATAAATAAATAAAAAATATGTTCAAATAAATAGCCTTCAGAAAGAAAAAAAAAGTCAGACATTGAGATACAGAGGTGAGAAAAAGAAACGTGTTCACTGGCACTGTATCCCTATATAAGTTACAATCTCGGTTCTTTATTTTCTCTCCTTGGTTCATGTGGCAGCCATGAAAATGAGCCTTCAGATTTTTGAGTGCGTGTTTAATGAGACCTCCCCCAGCCAAAGCATGAAAACAGCAGAGATATTAAGGGAAGCCTATTCTAGGAAAATGCAAAGATCCTCTAATGGGTGATTGAGCGGAAAACTCTGTGTTAGGCAGAATAATGGCCCCGTCCAAAGATGTCCACATCCTGATCTTCAGGACCTGTTACCTACCATACATGGCAAAAGGAATTTTGCAATCTCTACACTTTGTGTACGATAAATGGGTACCATCACTTTGGAAAACTTTGGCAATAAAGTAAAATTGACAATGGGTATTCTAGAAAGTCTGTTGCCATTGAACACGAGATAGATATAAGAATTATTTTTGGTGCATTATTTACAAAAGTAAAAAAATGGAAACTTCTCAATGTATGCATCATTCATTCATAAGAATGAATCTTATGATGAAGTGCTGTACAGAAGTGGAAATGAGTAACAGTTCTAACTCATGTGGAAAACGGATCACAAGATTGTAATGCTGAAACCCTAGCTAGTTTGGCTCAGGGGCTAGAGCGTCAGCCCTCCGACAGAAGGGCCCTGGGTTTGATTTTGGTCAAGGGCACATACCTCAGTTGCAGGCTCGATCCCTAGAATTAGTTAGGGTGCAGGGAGGCAACCAATCTGTGTGTCTCTCACATCAATGTTTTTCTCTGTCTCTCCCTCTCCCTTCTACCCTCTCTAAAAATCAATGGAAAAATATCCTCGGGTGAGGATTAACAAACAAACAAGAATATAATGCTGAAGGAAAATGATATACATAGATGCCACAAATTTAAAAGCATAAAATAGAATTTTATGTGTTATTGATCGATACATAGGTAGGAAAATAATTTAAAAATGAGGGAATGATAAACATCACAGCTAGTAGCTGCTTTAGAGGAAGGAACACATAAAGGAATTGGAATGAGGAATGAATATTTAATACTTTAGAGCTTAAGTTGGTTGTTTGGCATGCAATGATTCATCTTATTCTTTACAAGTTATGTCTTCCTGAGCTATTTAATAATTAAAAATAAAAATATAGAAAAACAACCAAAGTAAAAAACAAAGATTTGCCTTTGTTTCCTGAAAAGCTACTGATACCCAAGAAGGTGTGGAGATACAGTGTTGAAATTGCTGCCCACTTTCAACTCCACTGATCTCAGATCATATCAGGCATTTTTCTCATTATCCATCTGTAAGAGCCAACCTGATACCAAAGCAGGGGTCCATTTAAAATCTTTAATTGAGTTAAGTAAGTAGATTTTTACGTTCTGAAAAGCTGTTGATATCAGATAGCTTATTTGACCTTGGCCCAGGAAACTATTTCCTTGACATTTAGTTGTTGCTGTGTGGATGAAAATATGCAGGAACGTAGTTTAAATATGTTTATTTCACCGAAGGGTTGCAGGTTTAGATTCCTAGTCAAGGGCACATATCTGAGTTGCAGGTTCCATTCAAGGCTCCAGTCCAGGCACATGTGGGAGGTAATCAATGTCCCTCTCATGTTTCTCTCTCCCTCTCTCCCTTCCTCCCTTCCACTCTCTCTGAAAAGCAATGGAAAAAATATCCTCAGGTGAAGATTAACAACAACAGAAAAAGATGTTTATTTCGAATGATTGACAGACATAGCTAAGAGCTATGAAACCTGACAGTGTGGAAAATGTGTCTCTTTCCTGTTTTTCACACCAATAATAATAATAAAAAGCAATATATATATATATATATATATATATATATATATATATATATATACACACTAATGTTTTTACCTGAAGATGAGCAAGAGATACCATAAAGAAGATGGAGCATTTGATGTAAATATACCAGATTATCTTCTGTGCATTTCAACCAGAGTCAAAAGAAATAGATTTTCATGAATTCCAACGGGTTTCTGATTTTAAGCAAGCATTCTTAAAATGCAACAAAGTTTGGTAGAGAGAAAGAGGAATGTATTTGATGAGCAGATGCTGACTTGGCAGCTCATGTAACTTGCCATTATTGATGGAAAAGGGACTCGGGGATTTCAGAAGAAGGAGGGTGAATACTATAAGAGTGAAGGAAGCAATTAGGAGAAGAGAAAGCTAATAAAATGTTATAATTTCAGCTGAAGTCCAGCCTCATTTTGACCCCAAGCGTTGTTTTGTAAAGTAAATGGTGACACAACCTTTTTTCATCTTCAGGCGAGTGGTCTGGGTTGTTCCCTGCATCAGTTAGTAATTGGCTATAGGCTGCTTCCAAGAGGCATGGGTAGAGGAGTGCAATATCCCAGTAGATGCAACTACTGGCAGATAAAGGCCATTCTCTGACAAGGGGTGGGGGGCAGCTGTGAGTTTAGCAAACACACAGCAGAGTTGTAGGATGGGGGAACCTGCTGGTGAAGGGGTTCTGAGCGGGGCACCAGCATCATCTCATGTGATCTGAGAAATCAGCTGAGTTATTTCTCCCAACCCCCAGAATCTCACCATAGATGGGGTAAAGTTTAGGGCCCTCACAGAGATTAATACCCAACTCTCTTATTTCCTGTTTTCGATTCTCATTCCTCCCACTACAATTTCCATTATCTCTAGCCCAGGAGATCACTTTACATTCCTGTGCATTTCTTCCTATGCTACGACTTACGATGCAAATGTCACGCTTTGAGTTCCCCAGCCTTGGTTCTTAAAACCAGGGTTTCTCTCAAAAAAGCCATGGCTCTTGCAATCAAATGTCTCTACTTCCAATACTATAATCTACACAAACCATTTTTAAAAAAAGTTCTAGTCAGAAATGCACTTGATTCTTGGAGAAAAAATCAACTCTTTGTTATCCTTTTGAGGCAATAAAATACCAGAGATATTGGTTTGTGGTTTCCTTATAGTATCCTTATCTAACATAGGTATCAGGGTAATTCTGGCCTTAGAAAATACATTTGGGGGTAGTTTCTCCTTTTCAGTTTTTTAGAAGAGTTTGAGAAGTATTGATGTGGATTCTTCAATAAGTGTACAGTAGAATTCACCAGTGCATATACCTGGTCCTTGGCTTTTCTTTGACCATCTCAGGGACTTTGTCCCAGGACACATTCAGGTACCCTGGGGGCTAAAGACAGCAAAATGGCTGGGAGTTGCTTTAACTGATCATTGGTCTTTTTTTTTCTAAATTGCTATGTTGAAGACCCCTGTGGTTATCACATTTAAAATGGCAGCTGTTGTCCATCAAAGCTGTCACTCTCTGATCCCTGGAGAATTCCTCACTGCTGCTGTGCGCACTCATAAATATCTGTGCCATATTGTGTATCTTCCATATTTAGAGAGTTCATCACTGATGAACCATTAACATGGTATTTCCTTGCAGAAGAAGCTGCTGGGGACAATGCTGCTGATGCCTTTGAGTGATTAGTCTGAGTGTTGCTTTTACTTTTGGCTTGCTTTCATTGGCTACTTTGATTTAAATCAAGTGGAATAGGATATAGAAAAGATAGCCTGATAGACGTGCAAGCTTTAAACCCTCTCTTCTGAAAAGTGCATATACACAGAGAGGTTTATATTTCAAGGGACCTTGGCTGGGATGACGGGCTCAAGCCCACCTGTCTCATCCTGCGATAGGCTAGGACAGGAATGTTCTTTTGGCATTGTAGAGGTATAAGAGAGGAAGGAAACATGGATAAGACTTATCAAGTCTCTGCTCATGTCAAGTTTGTTAACTTGCTGTTGGCAAATCACATAGCCAAGGCCAGAGTTTGGGAGGGCACTGCCAAAGGCTATGGATGTAGAGAGGCCACTAACTGAGGTCATTAAACTATGTAGGCACACATACACACACTAGGGACATATACATACATATATATTATGAACAAGCATACATGTGTACACATACTATGAACATGCAGGCATACATATGCATATGCATACACCTACAGAAACCCACACTATAAATATACAAGTTGAATACTTTTGAAAAGTTGAAAAATGTCATTGTCTTCAAGGGAATACCACACCTTTCTGTTCAGAGCCCCCTCTTAGTTTTTCAAAGTCTTGCTCAGTGGTACCTTTGACCTGTGTCTAGATGCACAATTGGAGGCTTTTAATGGAATTATATATTAAAATTTGGAATCAAAGAATGTGACACATGAAAGACATCTTTAAGAGATGAAGTATCCCAAATCCTCCACTTTACATATGGAATCTCTGGCCTAGAGAAGCCAGGGGACTTTCCCAAGATCACACAGCTTGCTAAATGTGGGGATAAGACTAGACTCTGTTTTCCCTAGTCCTATTTTTGTGACTGGCTGTAAGTACCACAACACTTCCTTCTGAGGGAGCTGTTAAACTTGTGATGTAGCACATAATTTAAATGTACAGAATGTGCCATCTTTTATTACCACTCATAGAGAATGCAGGCTTTGTTACACTGCTCCCTTAAAGAAATGATTGATGTTTATGTGTGAATTAGAAAAATGCTCTGTTGATCATGCTCAAGTTACAAAAATGTGTCCAGCCATCAAGGAATTTCTCATTATTGATAACACAAATGTAGGAAGGTAGAGGTAGGAGGGAAGGTCTTATAATCAGGAGTTCAAAAACTGCATGGAACAGTGGCTGCTGAACATAAAGATTTTCCAGAATTTAGACCCTGTTATAAAGTAATTATTTTTTAAAAATATATTTTATTGATTTTTTACAGAGAGGAAGGGAGAGGGATAAAGAGTTAGAAACATCAATGAGAGAGTAACATCAATCAGCTGCCTCCTGCACACCTCCCACTGGGGATGTGCCCGCAACCAAGGTTCATGCCCTTGACCAGAATCAAACCTGGGACCCTTCAGTCCGCAGGCCGACGCTCTATCCACTGAGCCAAACTGGTTAGGGCAGTAATTTTTTTTTTTAATCCTCACCTGTTTTTATTGATTTTTAGAGAGAGGAAGGGAGAGAGAGAAACATTATTGGGAGAGGGAAACATTGATTTGTTGCCTCTTGTACATGCCCCAATTTGGGTATCAAAACCACAACCTAGATACGCACCCTGATCAGAAATCAAACCCTCAACCTTTTGGTATATGGGACAACACTCTAACCAACTGAGACACCTGGCCAGGGCATAAAGTCATTATTAATTTCCTGAAGGATATTGTCCCCTTTGAGAAATGTAATACAAATTTTGGAACCTCTTAAAAATTCAAATACACACAGCATTTTGCATACAATTTTAAGCACTTCATGCTCTGTCTCTAAACAAATTAATCTCTAGTTGGGAAAACAGAAACCTCTGTAAATACTTGAAATAGAGGGAATATAGTAAAGAGAATTGGTTGGACAGATTCTGGAAGAGATATAAGAGCAAAACAAAAGAGGTGCTGGATGAGCCAAAAGGAGGAAGGAGGGATAGAATGTGAAGCTGCTAAGGCCCCTGGGTGCGGTTGGAGACCTGGGCTCTCTTGCTGCTGTTGCTAATGGAGACACATGCAGAAATCAGAAACCAGAGGACATTCACTTCTCCCTTCCTCTCAACTTCAAATATTTCACCAGGGTCTCCCATAAGCACAAACTGGTCAGATACCACTTTCAAGGAAGCTTGGAAAATGTGGTTTGAAGACTCTCAGCCACCTACAATGCAGATAAGGGTGGAAATGGGGATTGAATGCAAACAGGAAAATGACCATCACAGTAGCTAAAGCACAAACAGCAGATTCAAATAAGGACATGTGAGCATTTCACAAATCTCAAGAGCATGTGTAATGCCAAAACATAACGTATGTGTGTGTGTCTCTATCTAAATTTCAACAGCAAGCTCCCTTCTGGCTGCTGATGGAATACTAACATTTAATGAATAACTGCTAAGTGCCAGATATGGATTTCAGTGCATTGCTAATATATTCAGAACTGTTGCATCCTAATGGCTTTTTATTTATTTTACTGAAAAATCTAAATATTAGTTTTTTGCTGTTGGCATTCCCAAATCATTTATTCACTTAAATTAGAGAAGTCACTTGACATCTCTAAGTCTCCGTTTCCTTCCTTGGACGATATGACCATCTATAGTTTTTTGTCTTTTTAGACAAGACAGTGTAAATAAACTGTGTAGCACAGCATCTGGTGCATATTGGTAAAATAATTATTGATTCTCCTTTAATATCAGGTTTGATAAATTTGAAATATTGATTGTAACAATGATTACAGATTTTTATTCTACCCTATATACATGATCTTTGCAATGCGAATTGTCAACATCTACTGTAAAGAGGTGGAATCTATTTCTTTACATTCAGTGTGTGACTTGCGTTGGCCAAATAGAATGTGGCAGAGGTGCCCTGGCAGGTGTGGCTCAGCTGGGTGTCATCCCATGTACTGAGAGGCTGCTGGTTCCATTTCCCATCAGGTACATGCCCAGTTGCAGCTCAGTCCCCAGTAGGGGGTGTGCAGGAGGTGGCCAATGGATGTTAAGCACTCACATTGATGTTCCTCTCTTATCCCTTCCCCTCTCTCTAAAAAATCAATAAAAACTATTCTTAAAAAAATGGAAATAAAATAGAATGTGGCAGACGGACAATGTTCCATTTTGAGCCTGGATTTCAAAAAGTTTTGTATGTTTCCATCCACCTTATTGGAACCTATTAGCCACCATGAGGACCAGGCTAGAATTAGGTTAGACTGTTGGAGGTTGAGAGATTACCATGGAGCTGAGATGAGTCAACTGATTCAACCAATTAAGGCCACAGACACTTGAGAGAACCCGGCCAAGATCATAAAGCCAACACTCAGCTTACCAGCCAATTGACCACAATTGTGTGAGCAACGTTGTCACAGGACAGCCAACCTCCAGCCAACTCAAATGTTGCTGAAGTAAATGTTCATTGTTTTAAGCCACTACATTTTGATGTGGTTTGTTATGTGGCAATAGTAGCTCACTGATACAGTGAAACTACTTCAAACATGGTAGATGATATACCTCTATAATTAAAGAACCAGAAGGACTTCACAGGGTAACTTCTTAAATTTCCCCATCTCCACTTTAACTTCCTCAGACCACGTGCCAGATGGAGGTAGTAGTTCCCAGGCAAAGTGGTAGTGTTTGCCTTGAGACTGCCACTTGCTGCATGTGAAGTAATAAGCAGCACTTTTAGAAAGATTCCTAGAGCTTTCTGATCACCTGACAACGGCTTTCCACCTAGACTCTAGCAGTAGACCTTGCCCAAATTCAGCTGTGGTATCATTCCATTAGGAGTTGCTGAAGCTTCTCAGAAGACAACTAAGGCTTCCAGGTGCCAGGAGGCTGTCTTTTCTAGAGCTCCTAATATTATTTATGCCAAATGCTTGTTTTAATTGTCTGAAGGCTTGGTGGGATTGGATGATCCCCTTCTAAAGTGGTTCTCTCTCATGGCTGGCAGGTTGGGGTTGGTTGTTGTCAGGAGGCCTCAGTTCCTCTCCATGTGTCCCTTCCTATGACATGGGAGTTGGTTTCCCCCAGAATGGGTGAGAGGGAGCAAGGCAGAAGCCGCAGTGCCTCCTGTAACCTAACCTCAGCGTTTCATGCATCCTCACTCTTCCCACATTCTTTTTGATAGGAGTGAGTCACTAAGTCTGAGAATTCAAAGAGGGGGTCACTAGGCTTCACATTGTCAAAGGAGGATGACAATCCTGTAAATTCAGATGGTTTCTTGGGTGAATTCTCCATATTCCCCCCTTGTTTGTACTATAAGAATGTGGAGTAGCAGGAGTGCACAGAGTCCCTCCCTGTGAGATAATGGGATGACAAAGGGTCATACACTTTTTCATGTTGACTCTTAGCTTTGACATATAACCAGTATAGACTGCCCATTACTCCATAATGAGTAGAATGCCATAGTAATGCCCATCTCATCACTTATTCAAAATTATATTAAAAACATACTTGGCCCAGCTGGTGTGGTTCAGTGGTTGAGCATGGTCCTATGAACCAGGATATCACAGTTTGACTCCTGGTCAGGGGACATACCTGGGTTGTGGGCTCGATCCCCAGTGGGGGACATGCAGAAGCAGCCGATCAATGATTATCTCTCATCACTGATGTTTCTATCTCTTTCCCTCTCCCATCCTCTCTCTGAAATCAAGAATAAAAAAAAACACCACCCACATACTTGTTCTTAAGAATCATTTGGTACTTATTATAGTGGGACTTGGTATTCTAGCAATGGACATGCAATAAGTGGGCACATATACTAGTACTTTCCAGCCTTGAGAACGTGGCAGTGACATGATATGCAGCTATTTCTCTTGTCCTATTAACCTCTCTTGTTACCCTTTCTTTCTTTTCTCCATAAATCAGTTCTTGAGCACTCTCTCTGTGCTAGATGCTGGGAAGGTAGAGTAGCAGCTCAGTCACTGCTTTTCAGATATATACTGTCCAAAGTTTGGTTCCTAAAATCTTCCAGATTGTTTATTTAAAAGGTAGATTCATGGAAGCTATTCCAGACCTATTGAGTTAAATTTCTTAGGTGGCCATTGGAAACCACACTTAATAATTTTGATGACCACTGGCTTTTATATAGTCACTTTCTGTTATCATTGCCATCATGATAGTTTCTGAGTTGTATTTTATGAATCCGTGGGTGTCAAACTTTGGCAGGCATTGAAGTTTCTGATTAAGTAGGTCTGGAGTG
The DNA here is from genome assembly GCF_951640355.1 of Cnephaeus nilssonii. NCBI lineage: Eukaryota > Metazoa > Chordata > Mammalia > Chiroptera > Vespertilionidae > Cnephaeus > Cnephaeus nilssonii. The sequence goes on from NC_137082.1 coordinate 23,663,284, forward strand.
GGGCCAATAATTTGTAGTGCTAACAAATTCTTAGCTGATGCTCATATTGTTGATTTAAGGATCACATCTTGAGAACCAAAAATATAAATACTAATTTGTAATATTTTTCAAAGGTTGATGTGTATTTAGGCTAATCAGGTCAAATCAAAACTCAGAGTCACAGGACTTTGGAGATAAAGTAGTCTTTGGTGGTAATGAGGCCAAACTCCTTCCTGTGATACCTGAGTTAAAGGTTCAGTGACTTACCCAGTCACTGGGTAAGTCAAAGCAGGTGGAAAAAGATAGTGGGGTTTTCTGACTCTTAGTCCAGTGTGTCTTTCACTAATCATTCTAATTAGAAACATATATCTTTATGTGCTTCTGGGGCAAGTTATCATCTCACCCAGCTGGTGTGGCTCAGTGGTTGAGCATCGACCTATGAACCAGGAGGTCATGGTTCGATTCCTGGTCAGGGTATACAGCTAGATGACGGGCTTGATCCCCCATGTGGGGTGTGCAGGAGACAGCTGATCAATGATTCTCTCTCATCATTGGTGTTTCTATCTCCCTGCCCATTGTCCTTCCTCTCTGAAATCAATAAAAATATATTAAAAAAAATAAAGGGTAACCATCTCAACTTAAATCAATAAAGGTCAGAAAGGATGCTGAAATTAGAAGTTTTCATAAAACTGAGTACAAAACAATAAGTCATCTTCCTCATGTTGAAGGACTTGTTTGCCTTTTGGGTATCTTAGTTAAATTGTCAGAGGAGCGATTTCTTTTTATGAAGGGTATTAAGCAAAGTACTGAAATGCGAATCTATTGTAAATAAAGGCTGTAGTTTTGGTTGCAGAACCTGTGACCAACTGCCAAGAAAAATATTAACATAGAAACAGATAGTCTGAGAGTATATGAGTAGTGACATTTCAGATAAATATTCAGCACATGACCCCACGAGGCAAGAATATAGGACAGCTTTTTCAAATGTGTGGCTGCACAGACCCAAGGGCAATATAATGACTGTGTCCAGCTTGTTGTTGACTAAATAAAAAGAAATTTGATTCATCACAGATGAGCAATAATTGTCTTCATAACGAATTATTTATATCATAAGGCCATCTGTGGTGTTTTCATGATTTCCAAAAGAGTATGCACTCAACTTGAAAGGGAAGAGATCTTGCCAGTTTAGAAATGACATCTGGAAGAGTTTGGAATTGAAAGGCTTAGCAAGAAGTAGAGCTGCTTATAGATGCCAAAATTCAAGCAGGTCTCTGAGTAACTGCATCAATTCTAGACCCCTGAGTTAGGATGGGTTCCTCAGAAATAAATCCCAGAGGCAGGAATGTGGGTGCAGGCATTTTAATATGTTTGTTTATTATTTATTAATTTTTATTATATATATATATATATATATATATATATATATATATATATATATATATATATATATATATATAGAGAGAAAGGAAGGGAGAAGGATAAAAACATCGAGAAAGAAACCTGATCGATTGGCTATCTCCTACATGCCCCTCACAGGAGATCAAGCCCACAAACTTTTGGTTCCTGGGTCGAGGCTCAACAGCTGAGCCACACCAGCTGGGCTGGGCACAAGCATTTTGAATAGGCAGTGTTCTCAGCTGGGAGCCAGTGAGGGATTTGGGGGAGCAGAACACAGAAGGAAATCAAGCAAGAGAAAAGTCCCAAGGTGGACAGATTCACTTGCCTGCAAAGGGGAACTAGAGGCTGTAAATTCTGCTTCAAAGTTGTCCTGAATCTGAAGAAGTTGGGCTTTTATTCCCTACATTTGTCAGCCATTGGCCAAAGGCTGTGTGAATGTGCAGAGTGCGCCAGTAGCCCACAAAATCCCCTGTAGAGGAGCTACAGGTTCTGGGAGTCAAAGTCACTGAAGCTGGGGAAGGGCATGCAAGACATGTTGCCATTGTTTCTAGGGGAACTCATCATGTTCACATCAACACCCAAACTTTCCCTTGGCTTTGGGGTTATCACAGGGAATAAACTTCAGGAGAATTATTAGGAAGTTTGCTCCCTCACACACAAATCATATTTTCCAACACAGCCTTACATGGTAATAGAGTTGATATTTTGATCTTCATGTGATTGATCCCTACATCTTTTTCTGCCTTTTAAAACCTTTTTAAATTCTTCTAAATGTGTACTAAGGGTTCTGTTGAGATAGCTATAATGGAACATGTCTTCTTATAAAATGTCTTTAGATTGCACTGGCAGGTACACAACACTTGGGTGTCTCTCAGACAACTCCACCTGCTTCTTTTATGGTCACACCTCAATTCAGCACTTCCAGAAATCATAACCAGATCTCTGAGGCTCAATACAGCTGTGCACCACACCCTGTAGTATGCCTCCCTCCTCAGTTGTTTAATGTAGAATTCTGTCATCCAGATGCAATGTCCTGATGACCCCCGAAGCAGGACAGGAAATAATTTTTACATTATGGGACATGGGTTTATCAATTTATTTAAGTCATATGTCAATGTGTTGTGTCAGTGTGAACTTACAATTATTTTTCCAACCAAGGTGGAAATAGGAAGCAAAGAAAAGGTATGAGAGCCATCTTCTGGTGAGATCTGTAACAACCATACAGGATTGTGCACCTCTTCTATATTCCTCCTCCTGCACTTCTGCCAAAACTGAACCCACAATCCTTTTCACCAAGCCTGCTTCTTTATGTGTGACCTACCTCAGTGAGAGGAAGTTCCCATGCAGTTACCCCATTCAGAACTCTAGGAATCATCCCAGTTTTCTAGGCCTCTCTCATCCATATATTTATCTAATCTGTCTTTACCTTCTTCGAGGTATATCTTTGGCCACTTCTCTCCTTCCCACCATTAATGCCTTTATATAATTTTTCATAATTAACCATCTGAACTATTGACCAAGCCTCCTGTAAAGATTCCCACCTCCACTATTAACTCTAACATTTATTTATTTATTTATTTTTAATTAATGAAAACTTTATTGTAACACAGCCCTAGCTGGTTTGGCTCAGTGGATAGAGCATCAGCCTTCAGACTGAAGAGTCCAGGGTTCGATTCTAATCAAGGGCACATGCCCAGGTTGCAGACTCAATCTCTAGTAGGGGGTGTGCAGCCGATCAATGATTCTATCTCATCATTGATATTTCTATCACTCTCTCCCTCTTCCTTCATCTCTGAAATCAACAAAATATATCTTTTAAAAAAAGAAAGTGTTACGTATGTTCCCATTTTTGCTCCATTGACCCCTTCTAGCCCTCCCCTCCTTCCCAGGCCTTTAGCACCCTATTGTCTGTGTCCATGGATTATGCATACATGTTCTTTGGTTGATCTCTTCTTCTCACCCACCCACCCTCCCCAGCCTTCCCTTTGACCTATATTTAACCTATATTTATAATGCTGTAGAGTTCTTGTTTTCTCTAAAACATGAATTTGATCAGTGCTGATCCTCTGATTTACATCATTCCATGCAACCCATTGTGGAAGGCTGATAACAGCTTCTAAAGATATGTCCAGGTCCTAATCTCTGGTGCCTGTCAACTTTACTGTATTTGGGAAAAGGGTCTTTTTGGATACAATTAAATTAAGAATCATGAGATGAGATTATTCAGATTAGCTGGGCAGGCCCTAAGTGCCATCATGAGTGTATATATAAGAAAGAGGCAAAGGGAGACAGAGTCATGGAGAAGGTCGTGTGAAGACAGAGCAGTCAAGGGTTGCTAACAGCTACCAGAATCTAGGCAAGAAAGGGATTCTCACTTAGAGCCTTCAGAGCAAGTGTGGCCTTGTGACACCTTGATTTCAGACTTCTAGTCTCCACAACTCTGAGAGAATAAATTATTGTTTAAGTCACCCACTCTGTAGTAACTTGTAATAGATCCCCAGGCAACTAATAGATCCATTGTCCTTACGTTAATGGTCAAACTATTTTTATATTATTCAAGGCCTTCTGTAATCTGGACTCTGCCTTAATTTCCAAACCTAATCTCTCATCATTTCCCTAATGAACTCTGTGCTCTAGTGATTGGGACTGACTGGAAGATCGTGAATTGTGCCATTTCCTTCCTTAACTTCCTGCAATTAATCACATGTACTTATATATTTAAACTCCCCAAATTTCTCGATTTAACAATCAGGTTAATGTACCAAAAAAATCTGTGTGTGTAGAGCTGGAGGTGGGAGGGGGATATGGATGTAGTAATCCAAACTTTAAAAAAACAAAACTAATTGAATATGGCTATTTGTATAAAAATCTATTAGCACACTTGTTTGTGACTTATCACTAGAACATGAATGAAAATGTATCCTAAATTTAGCTTATACTTATCAGGTTTATAATTGTTGTGCTAAGTTATTCTGAGGGTGATGGTTGATGCTTCATAAAGGTTTTGTTTTTCTTTTTCACTTAAGAAATAATCCCTGCACATACATGGCCTGTGTGAATAATTATGTTGGTGTCAAACCTATATCTGGTACCCTTTACTGGTCTGTGCAACCAGGCCTCAGCTGCTGAGAGTATTGTCTACCAGCCCCCCAAACTTAGCAACTTTCAAGTATATAGTACAGTATTATTATTAACAAAAAGTTAATACAGATTAGCTTAAACAACATATAATGTTTGTGTTATATTAACATGTAACATAATACTTGTTTCATTGTAAATTACATGTAATCACAATGCACAGCATTTAGATTCCCAGAACTTATCTTCTAACTGGAAGTTTGTATTCTTTGACCAACATCTCCCCCATTTCTCCCACCCCCTAAGTCCCTAGTAACCACCATTCTACTCTCTGCTTTTATGAATTTGGCTTTTTAAGATTCCACATATAAGTGGTATCATAGAATATTTGTATTTCTCTGAGTTATTTCACTTAGCATAAAGCATAAGGCCTCTCTGAAGAACTGATATTAGCTGAGATCTGCACGATCATTAGGAAGAGGTGAAGGTCTGAGAGAGGAAGCTCTAGCCAGAGAGAACAGCCTCTGGGATGGCCCCGAGTTAGGACAAGCTGTGTGTGGTGGACTCATGGAGATGCATGGCAGAATCAGAGTGTCTGTTTTAGGGTAGGGAATTAAGGCTAACTTTGTAAAAGAGTAATCAAATCATTCTGGGCAAGATACTAAACCTCTATGTCCCACTTTCCTTATCTGTAAAATCACACTAGTAATAATAATGTCTGTTAGGTTGACATCAGGTAATATACATGGAGAATTTAAAATTTTGCCCTGTACACAGTGAATTATTATATACATTTATTCTTATTATAGTCATATAAACACAACTTGTTATTTTCAAGTTGTTGACTCAGTCATCAGTAACAGCTCAGAACATTTGATTATGTTTGAAAGCATAATGCAAATGTTTTAAACCTTGGAGCACAGCCCAGTTGACAGAATTTGGTGGAAAAGAAGAGGGAAGAAATGTAGAGAAAGTAACAGCTTTAACAACTCATCTCACAAAGTGAGAATCAAAGGCAAAAACTGATAGAATAAGAAAGAGAGGGTAAGAAAGCTACTTAGAGTTACCAAAATAACCACCGTGAAAATGGTGATATACTGGTAACTGTTGAGAAGAGGTAGGAAAGGAAGATAGCAGTGGGCTAAATATTCATGTAGCTGAGAACAGTGACCACCTGTGTCAGTGTTACCCAGCTATGGGGACAAAGCTGACACAACCTGTGTCAACATGCCTTAGTTGTTTTTACCAGGAAAACTTCCCTGAGAAAGATAAGATTATTCATCAATAAATAACTTTCCTGTTGCTTTCCGGAAATTCCAGCAGATCAATTTTTCGGAGACAACATTAGTTCACTTGGGAAAACATTTTGCTTGTCAAACATTTCTTTATCCAGACTCACCTCACTGTGTAACAATGCCCAATCCCAATTGCTTAAAGCCCTTAAGTGTAACCCTCAAGAACCTACAAAATACATTCTGACTGCCTCATCTGAGACCCTGCTGGGCTCCCTACTGCACTGATGTTTAGTGACATTAGCTTTGCTTTGTCTACAGGCTGTCTGGTAATATTCTGGAGGTATGTGACATAACAGAAAGTCAGAAGATAAGGTCTAGTTGATAATTCAAGACATTGGAAGAAACATCGTATTTTGAAGATTTGAATGAAGCACCAGTAAGGGTACAAAAGAAACATATGGAAATAGTCACCTCAGAAATGGAGTTTAGAAAAAGTCACCCCTCAAGAGTGGAATCAAGTCTGAAGAGGATTGCTTTTCATCCAAGATTGTATACATTCTTTTGACTTGACATATGGATTTTGCTTTGACAGAAATTTAAAAAGTTACACTAAATGAAGAGATAGAAATTATTGGAAGCACAAACTTCAGCACTAAAATACTATGCTTTAATTATCCAGAATGTGACACCCTGTGGGCCTTTCAAGATTTTGCCTGATTTAACTTAATTCCACTAATCCAGCTGAGTATCCGGTCCATAGTAGGCATTCAGACCCATCAAACACTTGTGGAATTGAGCTTGCACTTGCATCATGCAGCAGTGGAAAATGTGTCAGTGTTCCTTTGCTGGTCTGTTAACTTTCAATTGAATAAGCTGTCAATTTGTAGGTTGCCTGGAGACCCTCCTTTGGGATCAGGAATAAAGTGGGTATGGACGAGGCATGAAGAGAATGAACCTACTTATGTGTCTTTTTATGTTCACTCTGAGCCCACTTTTGAGGACTCAGCGCTGCAAGGTAAGCGTGTGTGGCAATTAAGGGAGTGTATGGGTCAGCTCTCCCTTCAAGAGAGAACCTTCCACGAGAGGTAGCTGACAGCCTCCGGCATCATTGAAATCTACAGCAGCATTCATGTGGAGCTACACTCTCCCTGGATTATCCCTAAACTATTGCAGTGAGGAAACAGGTTTTCTCTGCCCAAAGCAGGACTTCTCCAGGGCTGCCCATCGGCCCAGCCTAGACTTCCTCAGAGCCATGCTGTGGTCTGAGGCTCCTCCTGCGCTCTCCTACCTTCTCTTTCTTCTTTCACAGGTAGCAGACCCGCATTGTGGGTGGAAGGCTTTACCTCCCTACTGCTTTTCCCTCTTCTTTTTATTTTTTCATAGGAATTTCCCCCAACAGATCTTTTGCACACACAGCTGTTTCCCAGGCATCTGCTCCTCAGAAGACCTGAACTGATACATGTGGAGAGCCAAGGGCTTAGCTGTGGAAGTGAAGGGAAGGAAGATGCTTGCCCGCCCCTTTGCAAGGGATGGAACTGTGTCCCATGGCCCCTTCTCCTCCCATGGCTTGGAAGGAGCTTAAGCAGCCATTGGAAGCCCTGATGAAATTCTCCTGGAGAAATGAAGATGTAAGGCTCTTGCTTTGCCATATCTCCTTTTCCGGTCAGCTCCTCAGAGGATCAGATTCCCTCAGAGATTATGGACATGGGGCAATGCTCTGTATTTTAGCAAACTGTCTAAGGAGACAGCATGCCTATGCGTTGGTAGGTGAGCCCCTGGTTTCATGCAGAAGCACAGCCTGTGTGATATGGATTGTAAGGAAGACACAGCCTTGTGTGTGAGGTACAGACAGGGTTCATACCATCCTGGTCAACAGGGACATGGGGCACCCAGATCTCCCAACAAAGAGGGCTCGATGCCCAGCTGCCAGGAGTGCAGTCAGCAGTTGGCCACAGGAGCCAGCTCCTTCAGGATCTGTCTTGCCCATTTCATGCCTTCCTGGGGCCACCCACAGCCCAAGACTGTGAGGCAGGGGCACAAAGGCCTGACCATGTTTGCTCAGAAGGGCATGACTCCAACAGACAGTACTTACTCCGGAGCTCCTAATTGGGTTGGCACAGCTTCCTTGACTCCTCCTGGAAGTCCAGCTTCCCCTCAGCCTTCCGCAGGTGTTGATCTTGAACCCCAAACTCTGTATTGGCATCTGATTCTGGAAAATCCAACCTGCAACAGTCTCTGAGTATAAATGTAAGAGAAAGGAGAAACAAGGAGAAAATGTAAACGAATTTAAAGAAAAGGAATTTCCAGCATGTGGGGAAATAAAATGTGTGTGTGTGTTGGTTTCTTAGGACACATTGCCTTGGGAAGCTGCTCTGCATTATTAGTGTATACAGTGTTACAAAACAGAAAAAGGTCATTGACCCACAGTGTCCATGAACATGGGCCCACACGTGTGACTTTTTCCTATGCTGGGATCACATTACTATGTATGGGAGACATTTGTGGAGCCTTCATTTCCATGTGGAAGCTTCAGAAGAAAAATAACCGCTTTGTGTCTCTGGAGAGGACACTCTGATAATGGAGGAATGTCCGATATATTTTGCGTGAACATCAGAGGGACACAAAGCAGATAAGCTGCCAAGTGAAATTTCACAGGATGGGCATGTTCCTCGTGGTCAGAGAGAAAGGATTCAGAAGAGCTTTTTGAGTAAGTGCTTTCAGAGACAACTTCTCCAAATTTCAGAAGAGGTGAATTGGGAGTGGGAGATCCCTCCTGTCTCCAGGCTGAGAAAGGGAAATTCTGTTACCTGCACGTTGCGCCGGTGTAAACGGGTACACCTGGAGAGCCCAGTGGCATCTCAGTTCCGTGGTCAAGGTGGTGCTGGGGGAACCAGGTTCCAGTGTAGACTCTGTCCTGGCTCTCACTCAGCTTCCCTGGGCCTCAGTGTCCTCCCCTACAGAGCAGGATTTTAGTAACTACCTTTTAAGGTTATTGTGAGGCTTTCATATGCATGTTTGTGTAATCCCTCCCAATAGGTTGGATGATAGCTAATTGGCCAAGGTATGCCCCTTAAAATCAGGTTAAAATCTCCTGTGTTAACTACAAAACCATCAGGGAGCCGCGGACACTCAGAAGGGTGGATTCTAGAGGGAGATGGTTACATTCATGGGGATGAGTCCTCTGAGGTCCTATCAAGGAGGAGACATGCTGAGGCCTCAGAGAAGGCCACTTCCCATCTCACCAGCTCATGCCCCGTCCTTCAAGAAAAGCTCTCGCTAATCCATGCAGTTTCTTGTCTCAGTCTCCATCTTGTCTGTGATGATTCCATAATTATAAAGTCTCCTCGTATAGACTATGGGGGCTCACATAATTATAGATGCTTAAAATACGCTAAATTAGAATACTGAAAAATTGAGTGCCCGCCTTCCTGGGGCGCACACACAGAGCTGATCAGATCATTACCAGGAGAGCATGTGTGCCTGTCTCAATCCCACTTTTGAAGAATTCCCAAATGTAGCCAGCAGATGGCGATAGGTGATCATATTTGAACTGAAGGACAACCAGGTTTTCAGTAGTTTTTGGAGGCACCACTCTCCTCAATTACTTGTTTGTTGTTTAGTCTTCCTTTTCCTTTCAATGAAGTGAAGTTTGTGCCTTGGGGCAGAATTAAAAGCACTCAGAAAGGTAACTGTAAGGAAACATAGCAACTCAAACTATTGCTTAAAAATCTTCAAAAACATTGTTATGTTTACTTTCAAGTATTTTGCGGGGGAGGGCAAGCTTTAGAAATGGGGAGGAGTAAAAGGGTAAATATTTTGGACACTTGCCCACATGGAGATAGGTAGCTTGTAATGTAGCTGTTCGTTTCTGGAGTACTCATAGATACTGTAAACCAGCAATTAATGGGTCTGGCTGCTTGTCACCATTTGAGCCAATCCAGCAGAGACAGGGTTGAATCTTATATGAGTGTTTATTCCAATAATGCCAACAGTCTGGGAGAGCAGCAGGTCATCCACAAAAATCTGCTCTGCCCCCCACCATAAACCAGCTGCTTATATTGGGTAGAAGAAAAAAAGATTACATGGGGATGTAGGCAAAAGGGATAAGAATGGGTATGTAAAATGGGCAGTTTACAGGTAATGCTGGTTGGGGGTTTGCAACAGCCTGCAGGCATGCAAAGGGCTGGGGGTTTTCAAACAGCTGGTGCCTCTGGTTTCTGCAACAAGTTTGTTGATACGTCCATGATAATAGGCAGCTCCCCAATGTGGATGATGGGCCTCATTTCCAGGTGAGCTCCCAGGTCCCACGTGCAACTCCTAGCCAGATTACAATGTGCTTTCTTTAATCAGAACCAGTCACGGTTAACAAAGCATGATTAATATTTCTTATAATTATAGCTGGTCCCCAATATTCTATTTCTGCCCCTAAGAATACTGCTTCCAACAGGTGTTCTTTGTATTTTACTCTCACACCTATCTGGCCAAAAATTGTGGGCTCAGTCTTTAGAAGATTCATTTTACAGCTCACAAATGTTCTAAATGTTTAATTCTTAAACCCAGAATGCAGCCTGGATTCCAGGGCTGAGTTTTGCTTCTGTTGAAGGTTATCTATCCACCATCTCCAGCTATGTGCCTGCAGATGAGATGCCAGGGGGTCATTCTCTGTCTGGACTTGGTAAGAAAAGCCTTAGGAATGTTTCATTTCTCTCCAGACATAAAGATGCTTTGTGCACAAATGCCCTGTATTGCTGGGACACAGTTACCCATGGGGCAGAAAGAAGGGCAAAGAGGAACAATAAGAATACTAGCAGCCAAGTGTGTAGTTATTTGCTAAGGTCAATGTTAGGATTAGAGACGATTACAAAATATGTAAATGGCAGAATATAAAAATTGTTCATGTACTATTTCCTGACTTTTGAAAATGACTTTAAAATGGTAGAGTCTTAGCTGTTTTCTGTGTTAAACTTTATTCTATTGCTTCAGAATTGAGACACCACAAGTGAGAGGGGATGCCTATATTTCCAAGTGAACAAGGTCAAGTTGGAAGGCCAGAGACAAAGCAGAGGAAGTGTGTGTGTGTTAGTGTGTGTGCATGTGTAAAGACTATTTCTGCCTTTGCTTTGTGCCACAGATCCTATACACAGCTATTTTCCGAGTAGTGGCTCCACTATAAAGCTCACTATTATTTCTGTAGCTAAGTGAAAGGCTTTTGTGTCCCCGTGAAAACATCCTTCTAGTTACATGACTAGTTATGCTTATCCAGTTAGCCAAGGCATTGAAAAACAAAACATAGACAAAAATATATGAAAAATAATTTTTAAAAAATTTAAATTACAGTTGATATTCAGTGTTATTTTATATTAGTTTCACATGTACAGCAGAGTGGTTAGACCTTACTATAATTTACAAAGCGATCCCCTGATATTTCAAGTACCCACCTGGCACCATACTTAGTTATTACAATACTAGAGGCCCAGTGCATGAAATTCATGCATGGGAGTGAGGAGTCCCTCAGCCCGGCCTGCACCCTCTCCAGTCCGGGACTCCTCTGGGGATGTCCAACTGCCAGTTTAGGCCCGATCCCTGTGGGCAGTTGGCAGTCAGACATCCCTCTCGCAATATGGGACTGCTGGCTCCTTACCACTCACCTGCCTGCCTGCCTGATCACCCCTAACCACCTCTGCCTGCCAGCCTGATCATCCCTAACTGCCCTCCCCTGCTGGCCTAATCGCCCCTAACTGCTCTCCCCTGCTGGCCTAGTCACCCCTAACCACCTTTGCCTTGGCTCCCACAGCCATGGCTTTGTCCAGAAAGATGTCTGGTCTAATTAGCATATTATCCTTTTATTAGTATAGATTATTGACTATATTCTCTATGCTGTACTTTACATCCCCATGACTATTCTGTAACCACCTATTTGTACTTCTTAATCTCTTCATCTTTATGACCCAGCTCCCCAAAACCCCATCACATCTGGCAACCATCAGTATGTTCTCTGTATCTGAGTCTGTTTCTGTTTTGTTTATTTTGTTCTTTAGATCCCACATATAAGTAAAACCATATGATATTTGTCTTTCTCTGTCTGACTTATTTTGTTTAGCATTATACCCTCTAGGTCCACCCATATTGTCAGAACTGGTGAAATCTCATTCTTCTTTATGGACAAGTAATATTCCATTGTGTACATGTACCTCCTCTTCATTCGTTACCCAGAAAAAACACACCAAATTTTAAAGACCTTCACAATTTCTAATGTGCAATTTTATACCAACTAGTGCCTTCATTGAATATCCTGAACAAAATTTTAAAAGGTCAACAATAAAAAAAATTCACCTCTAATATCTATTTGTGGAAGTATAAAGACTGTAGCTTTGACTATGAAAAGGGGGGGGGGGACTAAAGAAAGTCACTGTAAAAGAGAATTTTCAAGCAACTCACTTAAAAAAACTTCCAAATATTTTTTTAATCTGAATCTAAAAATTCTTGAGCATTAAACAGATTTTTTTTAAAGAACAAAATAAATGTGAAGATTTGAACATAGAACTACTTGTTATGTACACAAGTGTCTAGCTTGAGACCCCGAGAGAATTAAAACACGTGCCTCTGGAATCTTCCTTGAAAGTAAAAGTCTAACCTGGTTGAGTGCCAGCTTTGTGAGTTTTCTAATCCTAAAGAGCAGCCTGAGAATTCTCAGACCATGGCTTGGGTGGAGGAAAGTCCAGGGTTTAGTTAGGGTAGGGAGGCTTCTGCCCCACGCAGTTTCCAGATAACACTGTTCTTCTGGGGCTGACCAGCAGACCCAGAGTGATGAATGAATGGATTACTCTAACACAACGTTTGCTGTGCGAGAGAGGCTAAGGGACGGCCTGGCCAAAGGGACCAGGCAGCCTCAATTGCCTGCCTCATTAGCCTTTTATTGTAACAGTTTGAGATAGTTTATCTTTAAGATACAATCAGTAGGGGAAGTAATCTTGGGAGGACACATGTATTTGTAGTGTCCTTTAAGCAAGGACACCTAAAGATTAAGATTAAGATTAAGGCTTCCAGTTAACACCTGGGGGTCTGCACATGCACAGACTTGTTTGGAAAGGTCAAGGAATAATCAGGGGCGCTGCCTTCGACACTCTCCTAAGTCTCCCCTATGTCAGCATTCTGATAAACAAGGCAGGTGGCCTTCCACACACTTCCCTTTTCTCAGAATATCCTCCTTACAACTTTCCAATCAAGTCTCTTGTGCTCCCCAACACTGTTCGATCACTACCAGTTATCTAGTTCAAAGCCAATGTGCCTGACACTTGGAAAAAACAAAATTCAAGCGTCAGACTGCAGAATAAGAAAGGTTTATTGATGGAGAAGGCACCAGTCAAGAAGATGGGTGACCCACTGGTGCCTCAGATACATCTTGCTCATTGGACCAGACCCAGGGTTTTAAGGACCTGGAGGAGTAGGTATGTCAACGTGCTGGTGGGGTGAGTTTTATTTGGAGGACCTTGGAATTTGGCCATTTATGGTAAAGAGTTCTGGTGTTCAAGTTCTGGTTATGACCTGGTCCTTTGGTTCCATGGGGGTGGGCGGGAAACTTAGGTTCCCACACAGCTGGGAGTCCAAGTTCTCTTCTCTACATGCTTTGGCTGTGTGACTTATAGTTTTGGTCTGTCATCTTGGTCTGTTGTTGTCTCTGAAAGAAACAACTCTCATTAGCTAGTTGTATAGTTACAAACCCACTCCAATCTTCTCACACACTCAAACACAAATACACCCAGGTCCACAGAGCCTGGGCCTCCCAAGAAAGAGGACTGCCTGAGACTCAGCGCCCTCACCCTCAGAAGTGCCAAGCACCATGCCTTTTCTTCCCATGCCCTCCTCTCTCCTCTGCTGTGTAGAGAAGCCACCCCCAGGCCTTTTTGCTACTGGCAGAAGTTTGGTCTGTGATTGCTGGTGGAGAATGTGGTTGAGCCCTAGTCAGCAGCTAAGAGAGAGGCGGAGGGCTTTGAGAAGAGCAGCTGGGCTCCATACTTGTGGCTATAAGGAAATCTCTGGGCTTTGGGTCACTAGCTCACTGCCTGGTGCAGACAATCAAGGATCGACTGTATTCCACCAAATGAAGATCCACTGCTTTTCAGTTCATTTACCATGGTCCTTCTCCCTGTAAACCCTTTTGTATGTACTTTTCCTTCTGCCTGTATTAACAATTTGTGAGAAGGTAAGGGACAGTGTGCCTCAGGCTCATTCAGAAGGCTTTCTGTGCAAACCCAAGAGAAAGATACCTATTTGCAATTCTGGCAAATTCTGCCCCAAGCCTGGCATTCTTTGTCCACTTTCCTGGGCTTTTGTGGGGGTCTATACAACTAGTTGTCTTTTTTTTTTTTGAGAGGAAGAGGGTAGGAGGAGCAGCAGGGTGAGGGAGAGAAGAAAGGAAAACACAGTTGTGGCTCCTGGAGAATGTGCTTAGGTTATGGGTTTACAGAGTACTTGCTCTGATTCCTACAAATTCCAGTCTGATTTTACAATTCAAGAAAATATGGGGGGTTAATAATAAGTATTATTTGTGTTGCAGAATAGTCACAGAATAAACAACTCTTATACTCAAAGTTCAAGCATAATCATTTAGAGCAGTGGTTCTCAACCTTTCTTAATGCCGCGACCCTTTAATACAGTTCCTCATGTTGTGGTGACCCCCAACCATAAAATTATTTTCGTTGCTACTTCATAACTGTAATTTTGCTACTGTTATGAATCGTAATGTAAATATCTGTGTTTTCCGATGGTCTTAGGTGACCCTGCTAGCGGTTCTCAACCTGTGCAGTGCATGAGGGTTCCTTTTTCTCCACATCCTTGCCAGTGCTTGTCCTTTGTTGATTTGTTGATGATAGCCATTCTGACGGGTATAAGGTGATACCTCATTGTTGTTTTAATTTGTATCTCCCTTATGATTAGTGACATAGAGCATTTTTTCATATGTCTCTTGGCCATTTGTATGTCCTCTTTAGAGAAGTGTCTATTCAGGTCCTCTGCCCATTTTTTATTGGATTGTTTGTCTACCTTTTTGTCTTAAATGCACATGTAAAGCCAATCTTAAAGATATGTATTTATAATATTTATAAACGTGCATATTTATGCTATACAAAAGCACCTATAATTTCATATGTTTTTCTGTGTATGTATTATGTATTATTTTTAAACTAGTTTTGGTGGCTTATTAGGTTTGTTTTTCAACCTCTCTCCCACTTTTCCCCAATCTCTCTCTCCTTAAGAAAAGGCAGCTAACTTGCCCTTGAACCAGTTTCAGACTTGAAAGATTTAGTAAACAAAAACACTTTGTAACTTTTTCGGTAGGAGTTCTTAACAGATGCATTCTTCCTCTTGAGGTTTTTCCTGCTGTTTGATCTTTTCCTCCGAAGTAATTCCTTATAACATGATGGGCAAAAACCCAGGCGGGGTAATTATGCTGAGATGGGCCCACAGCCAGGACACTGCATCTGTCCCTCAGGACAATAGCTGTCATCCCTGTAAGGCTGCCCTAGCCATTGTGGCTGTGGGCTGCCAGGACCCCCAGGGACTGGACAGGAGGAGATGGCTGTCTAGATTAGGTGATGGGTCAGAAGCTTGTATTGAGCTGAGTTTCTTTAAAGCTACTGGAGTAAGCATTACCCAGGACCTTTAGGGAACAAAGCATGGAATGAGGTGGCGGGGGCAGAGATAGTAGCGTAGAATCAGGATGTCTGGTGAAGCAGAACTTTTCTTTTGTTTTTAGTTATTTAAAGTTGCCAGCTGCTACTCTTTCTAGATTGAAGTCACCAGGCCTACATAGGGAACTCAACTCTTCCAGGAATAACTTGCTCTTTTAAGTTATGCTACTATAAGGCAAAAGAGGATATTTGTTCCTATGGGCAGTCACAGAAATGGACTTCTTGTTGGGAGTTTCAGGTGAACGTAGGCATACAGGGTCCTGCCACCCCTCTCTGATAGCCTCTTTCACAGGAATGTAGAAATAATAGGTTTTACCTCCAGTTTCTGTTTGCTTCAATCTCCTGCCCCAACTCCCTACCACGTGTCACTAAGTGAGAGCTGCGACAATGAGAGCCCAGGCCATATTCAGTCAACACCATGGTTGGCCACTGAGGATACTATAGTGCCTCGGTCACTCAGGATTTCTGACATTGAACAGTGCACAGTGGATTGGAGGAAAGTGGGATAGGATGGCTCCTTTCAGGAACCCTGTACTGTATTCTTCCAAATCTGACCATAATCATTTTCTGTCACTCCTTAACAAATTTACACAATTTTAGTGGCTTAAAACAACATGAATGTATTATCTCAGTCTCTGTGGGTCAGCAGTCCAGACATGGGTTACCTGGGTCCTCCGCTTAGGTTCTCACCTGGCTGAAATCAAGGTGTCAAACAGGGCTGCAATCTGAGCCAAGGTCTCTCTAGTTCACAGGTTGTTACCCAAATTCAGGGCTTACAGTTGTAGAATTTAATTCATTAGCTCCTAGAGGGCTCCCACTTTTCCATACCAGGAGGCTTTCTCCACAGCATGGCCTTTGTGTCTTCAGAACCTCGGGAGTGTCTCTGACTCCTCCCTTTTCTGACCTGTATACCCTCTCTCTTGAGGGTCTTACCTAATTAGGTCAAGTCCAACCAGAATAATCTCCCTTAGAATTACTTTAGAGTCAAACAATTAGGGACCTTAATCATATTTACAGAATCCCTTCCCTTTTGCCAGATAACATAATTAATCACAGAGTGGCATCCTCTGGTAGTCACACACACTCCAGGGGAGGAGATTACACCTGGACCCCAAGAGTGGAGGTCTTGGAAGAATTCTGCCTGCCATACTGCTGAGAACATTCCCTTTATTTACAAGTTAAAATTTTAATGTCCTAGCCAGCAGATTGCCACTTGGTATAGATATTCTAACTAGGTATCGTAAACATTTCATTATCTATGCGGTAACAAAAGAAATTCAACTAGAAACTTCTCAACTGGCATAGTATCACATTCATTGAAAATACTTAGAAGTCTATACTTAATTGTAAGTTTTTTATTTTTTTTTTTTTATTTTCAGGCCAACTTGTATATATCTGGGAAGCCTAAAGGCATGAATTAGAGATTAAAAGAGAGCTTAGAGCACAAGCTGGTTTTGCTCAGTGGATAGAGCATCAGCCTGTGGACTGAAGGGTCCCGGGTTCAATTCCCATCAAGGGTACATGCCTGAGTGTGGGCTTGGTCCCAAGTAGGGGGCAGGCAGGAGGTAGCTGATCAATAATTTTCTCTCATCATTGATGTTTCTACCTCTCTCCCTCTCCCTTCATCTCTGAAATAAATAAAAATATATTTTTAAAAATATATAAAAAGAAAAAATTCTGGGGTGATGCTTTTTCAAAAAGGAAAAAAAATTATTACATGTATGGAACTTCTAATTTATTATACAGAATATATATTTTATATACATAAAATCTAATTTATTCCCTTTATTCTTAGAATACATATATCTTTTATATCTCAATCAACAAATCTAAACCTGCCCAGATAATTTATCTCTTCTCATTTACAGATGAGGAGGATAGCATTAAATAAAGTATAAAAAAAAACTAGATAGGTGAGTTATGTCAGTTACGTCATGCCACAAGGTTCATGAGAAAACTGAAGCTAGAATAGAGATCTTCAAGGCCTGTAAAACTTTGAAAATGTCATGCTGCTTCAACTTTGAACTACAAACATCTAAGTCTCTCTGCTCAAAGTCTGCAAGTTAAGGGATCCTCTTAGCCTGGTGTGTTTGAGAAACAACACTGAGCACACTCGCTCTGCACGGTCAAAACCTCACTTAACATTGTCAAATAGGTCTTAGAAACTATTACCTTACGCAAAATGACATGTAGGGAAACCAATTTTATGTTAGGCTAATTATATAAACAAGAGTTAAGTTCTAGGACATGTTTCTCACAAAAACATCACTAAACCTCCAAATAAAGAACCAAAACATTTCTAATATTAATCATTAAAATAAATGTGAACTACATACACATTTAAGAAAGATGAATAAAAACAAGAGTGATTTTCCAACCTGCTTATTCTACTTTAGGGTCTTGGATGGCTGGAGCCTCTCCCAGCAGCTCAGGGAGTAAGGCAGGACCCACTCTGGACAGAACACCCTTCCATCACAGGGCCACTCCCACCCACTCACACTCAGACTGGAACAACATAGACACCTCAAGTCATCTCATGTGCACATCTTGGGAATGTGGGAGGAAATTGAGAGATCCTGGAGAGAACCCACATGGTGAAGTCATGCAAACATCACAGACAATGGCCTCAGCCAGGAAGAGATCCCCCCCCCCACACCCCCATCAATGTTATAACTGAAGGACATTGAACAAACTGTTGTTTGAGGACCTGCTGTAGTTGGAAGCAGAGAACAGTTGAGCAGGCAAGATAGTAAGATAAAGAAAATCCAAGATCCCCACAAATGATGTTTTCCTTCATAATTTTGTTGGAAAGTGAATGAACTGAATCTAGGGCAAATTCAGATTCAATTATAAGTTGGAAGATATTCTTTGAAGTGAAATGCAATGACAACTCTCCTTGGATAATCTAGAGTTTGGGATTTTGCATTTGGCTGTTCTTTTAAAATGAAAAATGGAAATCCAATTAAATTTCTTAATGCATTTTAAAACAGCTTTATTGAGATATAATTTACACCATAAAATTCACCTATATGATCTTGTGAATTTACTGAGTTTTGCAACAATCATCATAATCCATTTTTAGAACATTTCCATCATGCTGATAAGATCCCTCAAATTCACTTAAGGTAATCCCCATCCTCTGCCCTAGCCCCAGGTAATTACTAACTTCTTGCTTTTACAGATTTGCCTGTTTCACCATTTCATATGAATGAAGTCATATATTTAGCCTTTCACATCTGTTTTCTTTCACTTTATATCATGTTTTAGTGGTTTATCCATGTAGAATTTACCAAAATTATATTTTTATTGCTGAATGATATTCCATTGTGTGGATATACCACAATTCGTTTAATTCCATTCAACAGTTGGTGGACAATACATTTGGTTCCAATCTGTTTATTATGATAATTTTGTTGTGAACATGAGTGTGCACGTCTTTGAGTGGACAGAGGTTTTCAATTATCTTGGGTAGAAAATACCTAGGGGTAGAATTGCTGGGCTATATTGTAAATTAACACTTTACTTTTAAGAAACTGTCAAACTGTTATCCAAAGTGACTGTTCCATTTTATGTTTTGTTTAATCACTAAAATTTAAGGTTTCTGTTTCTCTACATTCTTAACAATTTCCTATTTATTTGTTTGTTTTAAATCACAGCCATTTTAGTGTATGTAGAAATGGCATCTTATGGTTTTATTTGTATTTCCCTAATAATTAATGATGTTGAACATCTTTTCATGTGCTATTAGCCATTTGTATATCTTCTTTGATGAAATGCGGTGCGTATTAAAATCTTTTGCCCATTCAATAGTTGAGTTGTTTGTCTTATATATTGATCTGTAAGACTTTGTATATTCTGACTATACATATTTTTATCTGATATGATTTGCAGATATTTTCTTACAGTCTATAACTTGTCTTTTTATTTTCTTAATAGTAATTTTTGATGCACAGAAGTTTTGAATTTTAGTGAAGACCAATTTGTTACTTTTTTTTCTTTTATATGTTCTGCTTTTAGTGTCATATCTAGAACATATTTAACCTAAGGTTTGGAATATTTCCTTCTTTGTTTTCTTCTAAAAGCTTTATAGTTTTAGCTCATACTGTAGGTCTCTTGCCTTTGAACATAGAAGATGTTCTAGGATCTGAGCCCAACAATAGCACAGTGCCATGAGGAACTGCAGGTTTCTGAGCTTCTATCTGTTTATTTCCTTCTTCCCATTTATTGATGGGGTAGTCACTGGCACCACTCACACCTGTGCAAAAGACCAGCATGATTATTCATACTTTTTTTTTTGCTTTATTTTGGTTCTTAATAAGCTTCCAACTTGTTAGCATATACCTTCCCCAGGAAAAAAATGTGATGATAAAAATGTTATTATTTCAAAGACTTTCCTGCCAACTTTGGATTAGTTCGAGGCTACATCAAATAAGATAATGCATGTGAAAATGTTTCAAAAACCATAAGAATGCCAAACAAATACTAGGAATCATCATGATTGCATGCAGAGAATAAGAGTAAACAGAAGCAACTGTCATGCTTTTAGAGGGCTTAGACAAAATGAATGGCAATGTCAGCATAAGAAGGTAAAAACCAGATTTGTAGATAATCTACCTGTGGGTTGTTAAAAGTTGACTTTATCTGTATTACCCAAATTATTAAGGAGTTGGGTCAGGATCAAAGAGGTTCCTCTTGCTTGGTTGGATATGGGGGATAAGCGTGTCTTAGTAATCAGTATGTTCTCTTGAGGTGCGGTAGAAACTTTGCCCTGAGATATTGATTCTCTTGTTAATGGATGGCCCTCCTCCATGGGTGTAGGTGGAATTAGCATCTGCTTTTATGATGCTGAAAACCCCAACAACCTAAAATTCTCCTCTAGAGTGAGATAGTTATGTTGCTTGAAATTTCCAGGATTAGTGGACACTTAAGGGCCATTTATGAAAGTGTAAATATTTGTACTGAGTCAAGGAATTACTACTTAGTGCTAACAAAAACACTTTGCTAGAGTTATAGCCCTTATTAATCCCCTTGCTATCAACTGTCACCCAGCAGACAACTAAGGCCTAGCGGTTTGCTCACAGCACAGATCCCATTTGGAGAGAAGGGGGAAGGGGTAGAACCTTGTGCAGATTGCTGCTGGAGTTGGTGATATAGATGCACAGGTCTCGGCAATTAGCAAGAATAAAAAGGGAATTGCTGCCCCGGAGGTTGGGAAAGAGATCCCCAGTGAAGGGAAGATGGAGGCTATGGTGGTGCTGTGTTCCTATAGAAAAATATTGCCTCTGCGAAGCCCTGGCTCTGCATTATGATGAACATTAATATTTTCAGCCAGCTGACAGCTTGGAGTTCTCAATTCTTGGGCTGTTCATCATTTTATTTAGTGTTTCTCAGGCATCCCATTTCTGTATCCAAAACCTGGCTGTTTTGTGGCAGTATTTATTAGCATTTATTGACCACAGTTCTTCATGGATAGTTATTTTTGCGTTCCCTATTTTATAGAAGATAGAAGGTCAAAATCTTGCCCTGCTATAGGACATTAGAGATTGACCCATGATGATCATTATAATCCAGGGAACTGTAAGCTACACAGCTTCAGACAATCCATCTAAAAAGGTTGGATATCGGAAAGTTGTGAGGAAACTAAAGCCACTGGAATTTCACAATGGCCCCAACTTTACTCCCTACATTAACGCTGTGAATACTTAGGCAGTGGATGCCTAGTGCCTGTGGGCTCAGGAAGATTGGAGGAATGTAGCAATCATTTTTCAGCTTGCTCAGTTCTAAGGCTCCCTGTAGATCTGTTAATAAATCAAAGCACATATGGGGAATGAAGAGGCAGGGGAAATAGGGAGGGGCCCAAGCTCAGAGATAAAAATTGCCAAGAAAGAACCTGCCTTTGTAGAAGGGAAAACAAGGAGCAGGAAGAGAGAGAAGGGAAATAATAAACAAGAGGAGTCTTCAAGGTGCCCTGGTGTGACACACCACAGGAGCTGGAAAACAGTCAACATTTGATATTAGAGAAGAGAAGGCAGGAAACACATTCTGGGAATAACCTTAGCACCTATTGCAAAGGCTTCCCGGCTGAGCTCATAAACAAATGCAAAACAGCTCTCAACAGCCAGTGCCATACAGCCCTTAAGGCCTTCTCACCAATATCAGTGGGCTAGTCATGCTGGAGCCGGCTTTGCACTAGTCCCTTTTACACAGCCCGTCCACTCTGTGTCCTATTTATCATTCCATTAAGATCCTTATATGTTGACAATTCAACAGGGAGCTTTCATATTTCCCAAGTATACATGTACATAAACATTGGACATAAAATGGGCTATTCTCTTTGACTTGGCCCAGGTATCCTGATTGCCTTCTGTTGGGCCCATCCAGATTCTGTCTTGGCCTAAGCATGTGGTCAGGTACATTTCTATGGCTGACTTGGATTTCCTTCTATTACACTACCTCCAATGTTTGTTGTTGTTGTTGTTGTTCATGATAGTTTCCTTTGGCAGAAATCTTTTTTTTAAATTGAATTTATTGGAGTGACATTGGTTAATAAAATCATACAGGTTTCAAATGTACAATTCTATAGCACATCATCTGCATACTGCACTGTGCGCTCACCACCCAAAGTCAAGTTTCTTTCTGGCCCCTCTTTTTATCCCCCTTTTGCCCTCTTTTACCTCTCCCCATCTCCTTTTCCCTCTGGCAGTCACTATGCTGTTGTCTGTGTCTGTGTTTTTTGGCTTAATCCCTTCATCTTTTTCACTCAATCCCCTCCCCTCTGACAGCTGGCAACAATTCTTATCCAACTTGCTTTTTTAGTGATACCAGATTCTTCGGCTGGTCAGGCCAAGTAACCAGACTCAGCGAAGTAAAGAGACGGGAAGATATAGAAATGTTTAGAAAGGCATTGGTGCCTTTCATTACCTATAGATCCTTATGTTTCTACTTTTAGACAATCTCCCTTCTCTGAAGTCTCCCCATGTAACTAAAGTATCCCAACATTCTTCAAGCTTTGGTATCTGGTTTTCTGTCTTCCTTTTTATACCTCTATGATCAACTATCATCCTGATTGTCTCCACTGGCCATGTGGAGAGATTCTTTTTACATTCCAACACTCTATCCCATCCCTTGAGCCACTCTCTAATAGGATTATACTCAGGACCTTGGAATGAAACCTTCAATTCCAATAACCCAATTTCTGAACATAATTCTTCCTACATTTTTTCCTCCCCTTGTTTTCTATACGCAGGTTTTCTGGATACCTTAAAACTTTTAATTGTTTCACTCCTTTTATTTCTTTAATTCTACTTTTTCCTTCTTTTTGTAGCCCACCTCTCCACAATGAAACACCTATGTTTCACTCACTTTTTAAAAAATATATATATTTTATTGATTTTTTACAGAGAGGAAGAGAGAGGGATAGAGAGTTAGAAACATCAATCAGCTGCCTCTTGCACACCCCCTACTGGGGATGTGCCCTCAACCAAGGTACATGCCCTTGACCGGAATCGAACCTGGGACCCTTGAGTCCGCAGGCCGACGCTCTATCCACTGAGCCGGTTTCTGCTTCACTCACTTTTTATGTGTTCTTGTAAATCAGTATCTGTCCATCCATTCCTTCCTAAAAAGTAGGTGATAAATACCACCCCACCAATATCAGTCAGCTATGTAGACCTCTGTTACTATAAATTATCATCTCCAATATCCAATTAGCCTTCATTTTAGTTGGAAAGTTCTTTTACACAACTCTAGTTTGCTTGCTTCCTTAATTACAAAGATATTCTAAGTTGTTAGCACTCTTCTTATTCTCACCTACTCATTTAACCTTCACTGATGTCACTTGCTGCAGGTGACCTTGTTTTTCTTTATAAAGAAAATGAGAGCCATCAGGCATAAACTCCATCAATGCTGCACTCACTCTTTGAGTATAGATCTGAGAGTAGCTTGTCTATTCTCTGCTTTTAAGGAATCATGTGAGTAGATTGGACCATAACCTTAACTGAATTTCTAAAGTCTCTCTTGTTATGTAAGATAAAATATTCATAGGATCCAGGGATCAAGTTGTGGACATTTTTGAAGGCCATTCTGCCTATCACAGCAAACTGCAGGATTGTGTCTGCATTTAGCAAAACAGCCTTCATGGAGTTTACAGAGTAGGAGGATGTTTAGATCTAAGCCAAAAGCTCAGATCTAAATCAAAGGATTAGATATAAACCAAAAAATTATATAATAGTATAGTATGCTGAAATCTCTGAAGGAAGACCAGCTTGTGAAAGGTATGGTGAAGATAAATGCCAACTGCTGTGGTCTGCAGGGATAAGGAATGTTTTACCAAGGGCATAACAATTGAATTGAGAATTTGGATGATGAATGGGAGCTACCTAGATGAAGAGGGTTGAGGGAAGAGCATTTCAATCCATTCTTAATTCTTGTGATTCTATCTCACTAGCACTCTTATATACCTATGTTGTCTATCCCACTGCTTTTCAAAATACCTTCTATATTAATGACTTGACCACCTGTATTAGTGATGGTCAAACTATGGCCATGGGCTAAACTTGCCCACTGCCTGTTTTTATAAATACAGTTTTATTGAAACAAAACCACCCCCATTTGGTTAGGTATTGTCTCTGGCTTCTGGGTACTATAATGGCAGACCTGAGTAGTCACAACAGAAACTGTATGGCCTGCAAAGCCTAAAATATTTATTTTCTGGCCCTTTACAGAAAAAGTTTCCCAAATCCTGGTCTAGATGGATAAATGTATATTTCAAATGAAGAACCAAGTTTGGAAGGAAGAACACACATTTGGTTTTGGATATGTTGAATTTAAGTGCTTTCAGATATCCAAGCTGAAAAGGCAAATACATGTTTGGATATTTGAAGTTCAGTTTTTAAAAAATGGCTCAATGAGTAATTTAATAATTTCCCATACTCCTCTGAAAAGACTTATTGTTTTGTAGCCATGGTAACAAGTTACCATTACAGCCAGTTTTAAATCAGCTTAATCAATTATAATGCAATCAGAGAACAGGTTTTTGAAATCCAGCCAATGAGCAACAGTGCCCTTCTTTAAAAAGACAGCCAGTTGGCAAGAGCTTTACTCCAGTGAACATACTGGAAAGTCAACCAATTCACAGCAGTTTTACCCAAGCAAACATGCTTCTATAATGGATGTCAACCTATTCTCTGAACTGTATACTTCCTAAAAATCCAGGGTAAAATTAGTAGTCTGCTTTGCTTGGAGTGGCTGTGCCTAAAAGTCATAACTCTTCCTTACATAGTAATAAATTGAGCTTTGCAATTCAGTTAATAAATGGTGGTTTCTTCCTTCAACTTACCCTGAGATTTTTTTTTTAAGTAAATGCCTTAATATATAGATGGTTGTGGTCATGGGAGAAGTGATTATTTAGGAAGAGCTCAATGAGTTAGAAGTCATGAGGGGGCTAGGATTGAGTAACACAAACTCCAACATTAATGGTTATGTAGAGGAGGAGATTACAAAAGAGACAATGCAGGATGGGCCATGGAGATAGGAGAAAAATCAAGAATATAGGGTATCCCAAAAATGTATACACACACTTTGAATAATTATAAAGGCAGTGTTTATTAAACTACATTTCATATACATATTTTGTATACATATTTTGGGGACACCCTGTATATGTTGTCATGAACTGGGGCCAAAAACCATTTTAAGGATTATGGAAGAGTCAAGAGAGTCAAATGTCACTGAGAACGTTCCTAAGATAGAAACTGAAATTGTCTACTGGGTTTGGTGACAGGGAGGTCATTGGACTTTTGTAAGATCTGCTTGTTTGTACCAATGACGCTGAAATTAAGGTTGGATATTGCAATGTGAGTGGGGGTGAAGAAATGGGGAAGTATGTGTAAAAAATTAATTGATAGCAAAAAAAATAGTTTGGTGTCATATTTGTTTTGTTTTTAGGATGGTAAATTCTTGACCACATTAACATGCTGATGTCAGAATCTCACTAAAGAGATTAAATATATGAGAGAAAAAATATAATCAGTAGTCTGGTAAATGCTGAGACAGTGAGAGGGGAAGAGCCCAGAATGGCAGTGAAGGACTTGGGTTTAGAGAAGAACATGGGTATCTACACTGAGAGACCAGATTATTATGATCTCTGAACGCATAATAATCTAATCTGGCCATTCAGTGTGTGTGTGTGTGTGTGTGTGTGTGTGTGTGTGTGTGTGTATGTATATATATAAATATATATATATTAGAGGCCCAGTGCATAAATTCAAGCATGGGTGGGGTCCGGCCAGCCTGGCCACGGGGAGGGGACACGGGCAGTTGGCCGGCCTGCCTGCTGGTCGAACTCCTGGTCGAGGGGACAATTTGCATATTAGCCTTTTATTATATAGGATATACACTGAGTGGCCAGATTGTTATGCATTCAGAGATCATAATAATCTGGCCACTCAGTGTATAACAAACAAAACATAACAAAAAGATTGAAGCAAGAATGGATAGAGATCAGACCAGGTTATAGGATGTGTAGCCTAAAGATGCAGGAGTACCCATTTGGTTGTTTCTTTGATATTGTTGGAGGAAGGAAAACAAAGTTATTTTTTTAATGTAAAAACAAAAACAAAAACAACAAAATGGAAGAGGCTGATTAGAGCATGAGGAAAGTATGATTTAGAGCAAAAAGAGAGGGAGATCCAAGAACAGGACACTGATAATGATAACATCATAAACTAAGAGGTGAACAATAGAAGAGGAACCAAAAACAAATTGAGAATGGCTGAAGAAACAGGAAAAAGAAAAAACCAAGAGAGTTGTTTAACAGTATCAAACCTGAGAAAGAAGACACCTACCAAGAAGCACTGTTGGCAAATTGGGCTCAATTTAAAAACAGAGCCTAGCAACTATTTCTGTACAGAGCATCTCCTGCAAGCCATGCTTTAGGTAGAAGCCTGCACTGAACTGCCTGCCTGCACTGCGTTCCTACCATCTAAACCAACCCTTAAAAGTTCCTGGAATCATATTTCAACCAATAGGACTGAGACTGTCCCTGTACAATCATAGCTGCACAGCTATGTCTCCTTTGGCATATTCTCTGACCAATCAAACTGGCCCTGCTCAGACCAATCAGTAGCTGTGAGGATTGGAGTCCTCATTTAGGTGAGGATGGACTAATCAGGGACCAGAGGCAGAGGCCTCTCTTTATAAGCAGCTCCCCTCTGGCTCAGGGAGCACACTTTCCCTTTCCACCTCAGACTGAAGACTGCATTTCCCTGGCTGAGCTGAAACACTGATGTCTCACCTGAGCAGATTAGACAGAGCAGACCAGAGCTGTTCAGCAGGAGAGGGACCTTCGATCCTACAGCCATAAGGAGCTGGTTTCTGCCAACAACTTGAATGAGCCTGGAAGAGGCTCCAGATAGTAACACAGCCCTGCTGACTCAGACATTTTGATGTTAGCCTATGAAATCAGTAGCAGAGGAACAAGCCCAACCAACTGAGACCTCTAATGAAGAATAAATGTGTGTTGTTTCAAACTGCTAAATTTGAGATAATTTCCTACCACAAAAAAACTAATATACTCCTCATGTGTGCCTGACATGTAGTAGGTACTCAGTAAATATTTAATGAATGGATAAGCAAATGGGTCATCTCATTTGCTTCTAAGAAACCAGCGGTTGATAGGATGAAGCTGAGTACTTATAGCTCCCATCTTTCTCCTGTGCTCAAGACCTTGAATGTCCAATTACCTTATAATAGAGAGATATATCTCTATGCCCCATAGACACTTCAAGTTTGACATGTCTGGAAATGAACTCATTTCATTCCTCCATCTATCCTGATCTTCCATCATTGATCATCTCTCTTCATTCCCCTTATTCAATCCTTTCTTAATTCCTATCCTCTATTCCATTGCTTCTTTTAATGTTCATGTTCTAACTAAGCCTTAACTATATAAGACTACTTAAGTCTTATATCTATTCTCCATCCTTCTCTCCCTGATAAATAGGGCTATGTGTGCCTATAGGTCTACATACAATATTCAACTGTAGCCTCGGACCACTGTGCACAGTGATGCCCTGCTGGTGATTCTGAACTCCCCTTCCAAGATGCAGCCAAAATATCATCTTTTCTTCAAAATTTTCATGCCAACTTATGGCCCCACCCACACATCCAGATAGACTTAATTAAGCCTTGCCTCCTTTGCACCCCAATCTTTTCTGTTCATATTTCTATTTATATCACCCATAACATATTATTAAACTTATGTGCCTGTCTTACTGCCCTGGGCTTTATTCAAGTGTGCATCACAAAGCCTGGCAGAGGGCCTGAGACTTAGCTAC
The DNA here is from genome assembly GCF_951640355.1 of Cnephaeus nilssonii. Lineage (NCBI taxonomy): Eukaryota > Metazoa > Chordata > Mammalia > Chiroptera > Vespertilionidae > Cnephaeus > Cnephaeus nilssonii. Next base: position 23,690,998 of record NC_137082.1, read on the forward strand.
ATGTAACTAATGCTGGAGAAATGAAGACATGAACCAATCAGTTCTCTCATTGCCTGGCTTCATGTCTGTGAACAACTCTAGACAAGTATGCTCCTCAGAATAGCAACAGAAGCAGCCTCCAGGGAGCTTGTTAGACATTCACATTCTCATTCTTCCTCCCATTCCCTCACCCCTCATCAACCAGAATCTCTGGGAGTGGGGTCGCAGAATCTGTGTTTTAACAAGACCTCCAGGTGATTCAGATGCCCTCTAGTTTGAGAACCACTGCTCTAGAATGTTCAGCTGGTTTGACTTTTAAAAAAACCAATAGAATGCTTCTAACTCAGCTGAGATTCCAATTACACCCAACCAGAAACAGTGACTAGAGAAAGGGAGGGCAACAGTTGACACCCCAACCATAGACAGGAAAGCACCAATATACTGTCCACAACTAGGAATCAAATAGGCCAAAGTTCAGTATAGCAAAGGTCTGAAGGTAAATTGAGAAACACTCTTATGATCAGAAATTCAAATGGAGGCAGCACATTTTTGTGGCTTTGCTTTTATGTTTAAATGGCACCACTGGAATGTTGCTTTGCCACAAAGCATGTTAGAATAAAAGACACATGGAGGCAGATCTGTTTGAAGAACTCCAGAGAATAGGCTGAAGTATCCTGGTGATTGTCCCTCCAACAGTGGATTCTGGCCACAGAGAAAAGTAGGAAAATCCAGAACTAGTTTCTCTTTTTTTCAAAATCTGGCTTTTCCCAGCCAATAATTGGCTTCTGGATCTTGAACTTGTCTTGTGTGGTCCTGGTATTCTTACAAGAGTAGTTTATCATGACTTAGTATGATTTGAAACAATGCAAATACTGATGTGGCTTTGAAGTGGGGAGAAAAGGGAATCCCTAAGCCCCTTCCCAAAAATGTGCCTGTGACAAAACACAGGATCAGATCTAGCCAAGAGAATTACTATGTGCATCTCACTTAGCTTTTCCTCACACATATTGATGGTATGTATGCCCATGCACATATTTCTCTAGGACCATGTATTTTTGTTTGGCTTTTGCTATAGACAGTAGTGACAGAAGCACATACTTTTTTTTAACCTATAATTTCATAACTAAGTAATCACAAATGGTAAAAATAAAATCTCTGAAAGTTTTCCTGGTTACTGGTTTATCTGTTTAATGTCCTTCTTTCTTCTAAGCAGTATTTATATTACACTCTGAAAAGTAATGCTTATAATTGTACCCAAGTGAATCTTTGTAGTTTTCAGCAATTCCAGGAGGCAATGGAGAAGTATGAAGACTTTGAAAAAAGACTGGCTCCATATAAGTAATTGCCTTCACTTGGCCCAATTGAAGCTGCCATGGAAAGAACACTAGCATTCCTCAGACCAAGGCATGATGTTTTCCATTCGTTGGGATTTAAACATATTTTTTCTAGTAAAAATATTAAGATTTTAAAAAAAATCTGTTGGGTTCTGTTAAGTGGGATTCTTAAGCATTTATTTTCTTTAGAGATTTGTGTATAAGTTTTTGAATATAAAGTTAGGGAAAAGCTTTAGATGATTCAAGAAATATAATAATTTCCCAACCACCTAAAATAAGTCCATAAAATTGCCACTTGCATCTAAAATTGTACTAATTATCTTCATGACATTTGATAATTATGCTGGCTGTTGCCTTCAGTTGGCCTATTAATTAAACAACATCAATGATTAAACATTCCTTTTACTAACATCTGGATAGCTAATGAATAAGCTTCAGATTCAAGATTACTTTTGTTGTTGTTGTTATTTTGTTGTTAATCCTACCATGATATTTTTTCCATTGCTTTTCAGAGAGAGTGGAAAGGAGGGTGGGAGGAGGAGATAAAGAAACATCAATTAGTTGCTTCCAGCACACACCCTGATCAGGGGTGGAGAGTGAACACGCAACCCAGGTATGTGCCGTTGACCCTTGACCTGGAATCAAACCTTAGACCCTTCTGTGTGCAGTCCACTGCTCTGACCACTAAGAAGCACTGGCCAGGGCCAAGATTACTTTTTGAGGAGATAACTGCCTTTGCTTTCTCTGCAAAAGTCAAGTATATCAGAGAACCATGAGCAGACTGCCTTCCAATGCTTTGTATATTACCAGGAATGAAGAAAAACTCCCTTTGGAATTGTGCGGAGTATCCAGGCTTACAGGCTTTAGGCTAGCATCATGCAGGACTCCAAGTTAGATTGGTTCAGTGTGCCATTATACCCAAGAGAGATTGGTTTCTGTTCTACACTCTAGCTAGTCATGGTGCATGGAGGAAGACCAGAATGCAGAAGTAACTCTATACAGAAGGAAATCCAATGGCCAAGGTAATTTCCCCATTTTTCCCAGTGTGCTCTTGACATGATGGATTTTTTCCTTCTTTTAGTTACTGTTCAGCCAGGGATTCTTTTTACTCACTTGGGAAGTTGTGACTATTAGGCCACAATACAAATACCATATTTTCCGGCATATAAGACGACTGGGCGTATAAGATTTTCCTGGGTTAAAAAGTCATCTTATACGCCGGAAAATACAGCAGTCCAATATATCTAATCCATTATATCTAATTCCATCAATATAGTCCAATATACCATATTTTCTGGCGTATAAAACGACTTTTTAACCCAGGAAAATCTTATACACCCAGTCGTCTTATACGCCGGAAAGTACAGTAATTTCTCAAGGCAGAATTTCTTAAAACATAAAATGTTTTCCAATTAAAAAAAAAAGCTACAGTGAGGACTGATTCTCAATTATCAAGATGGCTTTTTATTCACACAAACCTCCACCATTTTTGGTTTCTGTTATCACTCCTCATTTTTTTTCATTAACTTCTGCACTCACTCTTGTGCTCTCTGAGCAGTTTCTACAATTGATTCTTCCTCCTTTTTTGGTTTCTGTTACCATTCCTGCTGCTGTCCCTACCTTCTCCCCATTCTCCTCCACTGATCCACAGCCAAGAAAACTTCCCTGGGTGAAAGCTAGCTTCTGGACCCCATGGCTCCTCCCTTTGGCCTCATTTCTGGATTGGAGAGGTCAAAGAAGCATCCATGCACTGATGCTCCATTGGAGAGCTTCTAGCCAGGGAACAGGATGAATCCATCAAGCACTGAAGGGTACAGGCTACTGTGAATACTGGTGCAAAATATGAAGAATAACTTCCTGATAATGATCCAAGTTAACTTCTTATTCCCCAAGGAAAGTTCTTAGGATGATCAGAGCATAAGTCAGGTATCCTACACATGCTTTGTTTCTGTTTTTCCTGTTTAGGAACAGTCATGCTCCTAAGACTCAGTTTAGAAACATGCTAGCATTTTAAAGGAGGACCTTCCTGGGGCAATGTGTTAATACAAAGGAGCAACCCTGGGGAGGAAATTCAGGCTCTATGGAAGGCAGCTGGAGGAGGGTTATTGGCAAGGTCTTCAGTTTAGCCTATGTAGAGCTTCTTATTTGTTCAGTATCACATACAAGAGAAATTCCTGAGATGAAAACTTACTTCATGTTAGAGATGAAAGTCTGATCCAACAAGGTCATCTTGAGCTTTTCAGACTGCTTGACAGCCCTTTCATTCAGGCTGCAGCTCTGCCATGCAGAGGGGTAGCTCCTTTCCTCTATCTCTCCAGTGGCCTCATTGTGGTCTTCCTGTCTCCTAAAGCAGCTTTGCTCCAAGTTATCATCAGAACAAATGACATGAGGATGATATGTTTGCACTCAAAATACTTGAACTTCTTACAACACATTGTGTCATATATGCATAATATTTTGGACTTACCAGTACTTGCTTTTGGGATTTCTTTTTAGGAATGTGAACAATGAAGAGATTTATTTATGTATCTTTTCAGTTTGTGAACAAGCCAAATAGATGTGATACACTCAATCTTTGCTACTATAGGGGAAAGATTGTGCTAAATAGATTCCTTTACTTGGTCAATATGTCTAACCCTGGAAGAATGCCCAAACAGGGTACATTGGGCTACTGTGGCAAATGCTCTTATGGCCAGAAACCCCACAGCCATCCTCTTGCATTGATCAGTTGGATTGTTATCCAGGAATTACATTTTTTTTCCCTTATGTTGGAAAGTCAAAGCTTTCCTTGTTGGCCCCATAAAGAAAGAGGTATAGCCCTAGCTGGTTTGGCTCAGTGGACAGAGCGTCCACCTGCGGACTGAAGGGTCCCAGGTGATTCTGGTCAAGGGCACATGCCCGGGTTGCAGGCTTGAGCCCCAGTAGGGGATGTGCAGGAGGCAGCCAATCAATGATTCTCTCCATCATTGATGTTTCTGTCTCTCTCTCCCTCTCTGAAATCAATTTTAAAAAATATAAAAATAAGAAAGAGGTACAGCTCTGTCTGACCAACAGTAAACAAATGATTCCTTAGGAACTTCAACTGGATAATCTTTTCTTTTTTGCTTCCCTAATGAACTGGTTGAGTCTGAATTTCTTGGTAATTCAAAATGAATGCTGGAGACTAGTGCTATCTTTTATTGTTGGGTTCATTAATTTAAAATATTATTTAAGATATCGAATTGATCAACATAAAATATTGAATGTGCATACTTGTAACCACTGGGGAATTTTGAGAAAAAGTTTTACTCTAAGATTACCTTAAATTGTTGATATTTGAGTTTTCTGTACAGCTTTATTACATGAAACAGTATCTTTTCATCCAACAGATCTTGTAGAAATGTTATCAAGTTAATTTGACCTGGTATCTATGTTTTTTTGGAGGGCTCATGTCATACTCTGATGTTGTGATTTATAAAAATATATATTTGATCTTAGTCTCCATTCCTAGCACAGAGCCACTAAAACCCTTGCTATTTTTATGGTGAGAACAATGGAGGTGTCTTTTATTTTGTTAATGAAATGGCCCTTTGGAAAATGCCTAAGGATAGAAGCTTGTTGCTAACCTTGTACTGAGACAGTTGGAATTTTCAGCCCCACCCCCAGTGAGACAAAATGATAAAATTTGAGAATGGTTTCTATTATTAAATTTTGTACATCCTAGTAATATAGGGTTGCCAGATAAAAATACTGGACACCAAGTTAAATTTGAATTTTAGGTACACATTAGATATATTGATTGTATAAATATGTTCCAAATATTGCATAAATCATATCTTACAATAAAAGAATAGGACAGAGTAATAATAAATATCCTAGAGTCATAGGATATATACTTTCTGCTTTCCTCAACTGGCTGATATTTTCATCATCTGTGATGTCTAGATATCTTAAAGGTTATTTGGCTTATGAGTTTTAGTAGAAATATAGGTACAGTACTAATACAAATATCTGAAGAACCAATTGCTCTTTATTATACCTCTGATATTTGTACTTTAGTCTTCATTAAAAAATTGGGATTAAATTAAAAAAAAAGGAAAACACCATTATTTTAGAGTAAAAAGGTAAAATATCACCCAGGCATCAGGGATGGTGTATGGAGAGAGCAAGGGTAGGAAAAGAGGAGAAGGATAAAAACTTACAAAATGAACACTACACATTATGAAGGCTGTGGGCTAACTGCTTCTAAGGAGGATGTCTTAGTTTGGCTGCTATAAAGGAGTACCAGATACTGGTGGCTTATAAACAATAGGAACTTATCTCTCACAGTTCTGGAGGCTGGAAGTCTGAGATCAGGTGCCAGTGTGGTTGGGTTCCAGTGAGGGCCTTCTGGTTTCACAATGCCACCTTCTCACTGCTGTATCCTCACTTGGCAGAAAGAGGGTGAACTAGCTCCTTAGGGGCCCTTCTATAAGGGCACTAACCCCATTTATGAGGATTCCACCCTCATGACCTAATCACCTCTTAAGGGCCCCACTTCTAAATACCATCACATTGGGAGTCAGGATTTTAATCTTTTGGGGAGGACACAGACATGCAGACCCAAATAGAGGACACATGTTTCAAAAGCCAAAACCGAGCTGATACAGATAAAAATGAAATCTGACAAAATATCAATCCAGAGCACATAACATTAATACACAGAATTGCTTCTATGTAGTTATTCAGATACAAAAACAGTTTGCCAAACAGATTTGGTACAAATATCTTAGACTTGGGACAGGAATTTAGGGGAAAAAAATGACAATTCCTATAAGTGTCACAAAAGCCATATATACTAATGCTTGAGTGTGGGCATATGGGGAATGATCACAGTAAAGCACATTCCACTGAAAACTAGATAAACACACAGGGCAGGCCTGGCTGATCTGCTGCCCTATCTCTGCAAGCTGCAACAGGCCCTAAGGAGCTGGCACATGGCAGTTCACCGTGAGCCTGGGCTGAACTTTCTCAAGTTCATGACGACCATATAGGGATAGGCTACTGGCAGTTTGCATGGGTCCTTCTTGATCTGACAAGGCAAACACAGTTTTGGAGGAGTCTATTTTTTTCTCTATTTCAGAATTAGTGTTGTCTGAAGGATGTGTGCTTTTTAGCACATTGATTTCCTATAGATTCATGCTCCGCTGAGAGTAGTAAATCTGTTTCCAGGTGATTGTTTTACTAACACTACACTTACACTTGTGGGTTCTGGGTGATGCCTACCTTTACTCTCCTCTTTTCAACCTCAGATATGATCACCAAGATATAAGATATCAGGAACTGAGGGCAGGTCTCTGATTTCTTAATGTTCTATTGGTTGCCCAAACAGTCTCTCTCATGAAACAAAGCTATACAACAACAAGACCAGCTACTTCAAGAAAAACAAGGCTAAATATAGCAAAAGTGGCTATGCTGAGTTGGAATTAAAAGGGCTGTGTGTGTGTATTTATTTCAAGTAATTACCTACTAGCTGATTTGAAAAGTGATTTAATAGCCTATTGATGAGTCACATAAAAACTTGGTATGATACTTTTTTCCCTTTCTTGAATCTCTTAAAATTTGTACCTAAAAACAAAACAAATAGAGCTTTATTTTGTTTATTTGGATCGTTTGTTTGTTTGTTTGTTTGTTTTTGCTGGGTCCTTTAGTGGATTCAGCCTCCTGCATCTTACCTGAGGTATGCTTTGGGAAGCAAAATGACCTTTTGTATTTCTATGGAAACCCCTTATGTATTATTTGAAAAGTCAACTATAAACATATATTAAACACTGAACATACCTGGGAAGCACATGCATGGTTTTCTTTCAAATCAAATTCAGAAAAAAGCTCACACTAAAGTGAAAGGCTAAGACCATGTACTGGTAACAAAGCTGGGTCTTAAATGGTGACATTGTATTATGATGAAATGAGAGCATGTGGGCTTTGAGCTTGTAAAGATATCAAAAAGTACCCTTGCTTTAGCATTTTAACCAATTTTCTCTCTGCCTATGTCTTTTGTCCTATGTGCCAGGCTCTTTCTTAAAATGTTTTAATTTTTTTACTCTGCATGGTACCACCTTATCTTGGTTCTTAGTTTTCTAATTACAATGGTTCTCAAACTTTGGTGTGCATTAGAATCACCTGGAGAGTTGTTTATGCTCTGGTGGCCTGAGCTCTCCCTCCTGAGAACTCTCAATTGGGTAGATGGGGCCGTGCATCTATATACTAACTAGAGGCCCAGTGCATGAATTCGTGCACTGGTGGGGTCTGGCCAGCCTGCCCCATTAGGCCCGGCCGACTTGGGGGAGGGGCTGTGGGCTATTGGTGGGCCGGCCCCGCCCCCTGTTTGAACTCCTGTTCGAACTCCCTGTCAAAGGGACAATTTGTATATTAGCCTTTTATTATGTAGGATAAGTTTCTCAGGTGATTTCAAATTCTACAGTTTTAGCACTTAGTAGAAAGGCTCAGGTCCAAATTGCCTATCCTAGTATTACAGGCCCCAGGATGTGATTTTGTTCTATCCAGGTATGTTCTTACTTCTGATGACCACTCAATTTTTTACCTCCATGCTTTTCAAAGTGTGTGCTAGTCAGCAGTATCTACTGGGAAGCTGATGAAAATGCAGAATTCCAGGCCACATGCCAGACCTACTGAGTCACAATCTCCATTTTAACAAAATCCCAGTTTGCATTAATATTTGAGGAGCACTGCCTTTGAATGAAGCTGCCTGGATTCTCTCTCTGCATTCATTGTGCCCATTTCCAAACTTGACTTTTAACTCTGCTATTCTGGTCTGCAATAACTCCTCTTCTTTTGTCCCTCTCCCCATCCCCCTCCTTTCAAAAAGTTTTACCACCCCTTCTGATCTGGGAACTTTTCCAAAATAATTCCATCTCATGTTTTGAGATTTCTGGCAGCCCCATTGCAGGTAAGATCCACTAAGTGTCTCCCACAGTGTTCACACATAACTTAGAAGAGCTCAATCAGAGTTGAAAAATAAATTAATTCCTCATGCTTGTTCCTCTCCCTCTAGCAACAAGGCACTTGTATAAGCGGTTTTTACTACCCAAAACTCTGCCTCTTCACTTAAAAAAAAACGCAACTAATTAACTCGTACTTTTTCATTAGAGATCAGCTCAAAACTTGATTCAGAGAACCTTTTGTGACTTCACTAAGTAACACTTTCCCAAATAGAGATCCTTACGTACTTTTTTTTTTTTTTTTTTTAACCATTGGTCTCATATGCAGTTTTATACTGCTTAAACAAAGGTAAAAGGTGGACTTCCCCTGAAGGCAGATGCCCATATTAGTGTTGCACTTGGGAGACTAGACCTTGGACTTGAAGCAACCAGAACTAAGAGCCAGGAATTAAGCCTGGGGACCTGGAAAGGGGATTGTAATATCTACCAATGAGAGCAATTTGTCCTTTGAAAGAAGGCATCCTTAATTTAACCTGTAGTTTTCCACAGACCAAGGTTGATAAGATTAAACAAGGAACCAAATTTCCATGTGAGAGAGTCAGTAGAAACAATAAGTTAGATATTTAGATGCCCAAATAATTGAGATATTCAAACTGTCTGTTGAAAAACATAGAAAAAGAAAAACAAATTGTATAATGCTTAAAGATATAACAGATGGAGTCATTAAGAAAAAGAGTAAGCAAAACATATCATTAATAGGCCTTGGTCAGGTAGCTCAATTGCTTAAAGTGTTGTTCTGATACGCCAAGGTTGCAAGTTCAATCCCTTGCCAGGGCATGTACAAGTCAACCTATCTTCTATATATATATAAAAAGTCTAATATGCACAGTGTCCCCTCAGAAGTTCGGCAGGGAGACCGGGAGTTCAGAGTTTGATCACTGCTATGATGTGTGCTGACCACCAGGGGATGGTGCGGAATGAAGGAAGGCCCCAGCCAGCAGCCAGAAGGCCCTGATAGGTCCTGATAACTGGCCAGGCCTAGGGACCCTATCCGTGCATGAATTTCATGCATTGGGCCTCTAGTGAATGCATAAGTGGGTAGAACAGCAAATTGATGTTTCTCTTTCTTTCTCTCTCTCTAAAAAAAAAAAAAAAAAAAAAAAAAAAAAGTAACCAGAGATTTAAAAAATAAGTACAAAAAATAATTAGAAATAAAAATTATAATTGCTAATTTAAAAGCATGAGTGTGTTTTACCTATTATTTGCCAGGGATGGAGAACCTTTTTTCTGATAAGGGCCATTTGGATATTTATAGCATCATTCATAGTCCATACAAATTTATCAACTTAAAAATTGCCTTCTATATTTGGTCAAACATTTAATTAACTCACCCCTAATGCCTTGGCAGGGCCAGACCAAATGATTTTGTGGGCCTTATATGGCCCTTGGGCTGGACATTCCCACCCCTGATTTAGACAGTGCTGAATAGAGAATCAGCATGAGAAAGGCACAAGATGTGATGAAATGACATAGACTACAACACAGAAAAGAAAGGAGACAAAAGAGTAGAAGGAAGTTAAGGGTATGCGTGACAGAAAAACATCTACTGGGTAAGTCTAATCTGTAATACAAGAATATAAATAAATGAAGGAGAGAATAAAATGTGAAAAGATATGTCAGGCTGGCATGCACAGTGGTTGAGCATTGACCTATGAACCAGGAGATCAAGGTTTGACCTATGAACCAGTAGAAAAATAAGCATTGACCTATGAACCAGGTCAATGGATCAAGGTTTGACCTATGAACCAGGAGAAGAACAAGCATTGACCTATGAACCAGGTCAATGGAACCAGGAGATCAAGGTTTGACCTATGAACCAGGAGAAAAACAAGCATTGACCTATGAACCAGGAGAAAAACATCTACTGGGTAAGTCTAATCTGTAATACAAGAATATAAATAAATGAAGGAGAGAATAAAATGTGAAAAGATATGTCAGGCTGGCATGGCACAGTGGTTGAGCATTGACCTATGAACCAGTTAATCAGGGCACCTGCCTGGGTTGTGGGCTAGATCCCCAGTATGGGGCGTGCAGGAGGCAGCCAATCAATGATTCTCTCATATCATTGATGTTTCTATCTCTCTCCCTCTCTCTTCCTCTCTGAAATCAATACAAATATATTAAAAAAAGAAAAGATATACTGAAACTTTTCAAAATTGATAAAGTTTATACACAGTAGAGGAATCAGAATTTCTACAAGATAATAAAAGTAATATTTATTCACATAAATATTGAAACTGAAAAAAGGACTATTAGAAGACATTAAAAGGCAGAAAATATGTTTACACTATACCTATATAATAAAATCTATAAATATATAAAAATTATGTAGTATAAAATATAAATATAGAATATAGAATAAAATTTATAAATTATATTGGAATATAGAGAGCATATATAAAATCAGGAAATACACATTTTTCTTAAAAAAAAAATGACCATGTACTAGGTCATAAAATCAACAAATTTCAAAGGTTTGGCATCATAGAGATCTTCATATTTGATTATGATGCAATTAAAGTAGAAATCAACAATGGACATATAAACCAAAAATTTTGTACATTTGAAATATAAAAATGTACTTTTAAAGATTTCTTATGATGAGGAAGGAATACCAACAGAAATTTAAAATATTTAGAATCTACTGAACCCTATTTATAGTTGACAATTTGTTACTAAAGCTTTCAAGTGCAGCACTTATTTTTGTGACCATTGTGTTTGACCCATCATCAGTTACTGTTGTGTGCTTAGATGTGATATTCTCCATGATTCGAGTTCCTATAGATCTGTTTCTATTATGTTACATCTGCTTGCTCAATGAGCCCGTCTCATTCTTTTTTTGGTAGTTTTTTTTTAAATGATTGACTATTTAAATATGATTTGCAGGAATATATTGAGGTCTAGAATAAGTACTTCTGGAAGGAAAGAAGGAACAAAGGAAGGGAGGAAGGGAAGATAGCCCCAGGCAACCTTCATTCATTTAAGGCTTGAGTTCTTCTGGATCATCAGATAAAAGGAAATACTCAAGAGACAATCATTATTCCTGTGTTATGCCCATTTGAGGGACTATAGCTCAAGTGCCTTTCCTCAAGGAGGGGTTTTTCAGGTTTCCCACCCTTGGTAGAGTCTGGCTCTGATTTCTGCCCCTATCCCTGGGGGGCTGTGAAAAGTTCAGCTCAGGTTTATAGCTGGCTGTCTTCTTAGGATCAAAAAAATTGTGCTCAAGACTAAGGAGCTTTGATTATCTTTGCTTATATCTCTGGATGTTGTCTTCTCCAAAAATCGGAAGGAAGTTTTTTTTTGTTTTTTGTTTTTTCTGTCTTCTGAGATCTTTGATGCTTTTTAGTCATTTTTGTTTATATGTTTGTTTTTAGTAATTCAACATTTTTAGTGCTTCTCGGTGGAAAATTTATAAGAATCTGATCTACCATACCACTACTGGGACTTAAATTTTAGCATTCCTTTTCTTAAAATATATAAATAAATATTATATCAAAATATAGTAGTTGAAATAAAAATGCATAAATATATAAAATAGTTGAAATGAAATTGCTTTTTAAAAAACTTGCTTAATTCTCCTGTGGTGAGTTAGATTAGATTTTCCCCTTTTATGGGACACCTCTTATGCCTTCCCTCATATCTTCCTAGCCTATATATTATTCCAGTCATTCTCATGGCTAAATGCTTTACACAGGTGTAATGACAGAACATCACTTTACACTGTCAGTCTCTTGCTTGCTTTCTTAGTGTCAACAAAAATTCCCAGTCTGAGGTGTGGAAAGAGGAGAGACTATTCAGGTGAGGGGTTTGCAAATTTGGAAACACAGCCTCTGGGGGAAACCAAAAGTGTACTATGCTGATACAAAGGGGCGGCTGCCTTTTGTAGAGAATGTTCCCACCCAGGTTCCTAATTGGTCCACTTTTATGCAAATAAAGAATTCAAATTCATACAACTCTGGCTGAAATGCACAGTGCTGATTGGTCAACATGCATTTTGATTGCTCATTATGAAGTTTTGATTGGTCAATAGAAATACAAATGAGGATATATTTACATGATTTCAATTGGATAGGACAGGTCTCAGTGAAAGACAAAACCAGGAATTCCCTTATAAGGGTTGGTTCAGACTGCAGGAGTTTGAAAGCTCCATCTGTGGCTTTTCACTGAAATGCAGAGTGCATGAGAGGCCTCCATCAGGAATGACTGCTAGACTCTGGTTATGAATTTGTTCCCAGTTAACCATGAGGAGTCCTTGGTAGATGCGTTTCTCCTCCAAGTTCACAGTGGGATGGAAGAGGTTCTTATCCCATGGGCTAATATCAGATGAGTGGGGAGATAGAAATCAGTGATTACATGTTCCTCTCTTCTGTTCCTGAGATGGACAATTCTGAGGTGCATTCTTCATGGCTCCTCAGATTGTTCCGGGGCTGCCAAACCTCAGCTGCCCATTGGCTGTCACCTTTCCCAGTTTTACTCTTCCCAATCCTTATTTTTGTTTTTTGGGATTGCTTGTCAACATAATCTACTTACATGACGCAGGAAGCAAATTTCTTTAAGGGGTTCTATCATTTTTTGTATGGTTTGTTTTAATAGACAACAAACACATTCTCTGGGAAACCATCCTCAGTGGGGGTAGGGGGGACCTCTAATATACATCTACTAGTATGTCTGAAATTTTTCTTCTAAAATGACTGTTTACTGTTTTATCAGATATTAAATTGGAACCTGAGAAAATAAAATTTAAAAATGTTTTAGAGAAAAAGGCAGTTCGGCTTGGGTGGGATACTACAATGTAGATTCCAAAACACCTGAGCACCAGATAAACTAGAGACAACTTCCATTCATGTCTTGTCCACTAATCTCTTGAGTTGTATACCCTAACTTCTCATTCCCACGTATGTCCTAATTCAGTGGTCAGCAAACTCATTAGTCAACAGAGCCAAATATCAACAGTACAACGATTGAAATTTCTTTTGAGAGCCAAATTTTTTAAACTTAAACTTCTTCTAACACCAATTCTTCAAAATAGACTCACCCAAGCCATGCTATTTTGTGGAAGAGCCACACTCAAGGGGCCAAAGAGCCGCATGTGGCTCATGAGCCGCAGTTTGCAGACCACGGTCCTAACTAAATCCAGGATGTAGGAATTCTGTCCTTTGACCTTTCTACCATGAGCTTGTAGCAGGCTGAAGAAAAGGTTAATTCATTGAAAGAAGTGCCTATTGGGAAAAGAACTATATTTTTAATGAAAATGGCTTAATAATTCACTTGATGGAACAGGGGCTTCATAGAGGCCATAGATTTACACTGAAGGACAGAACATACGTGAGAGTAAAATCTAAGGACTAAGATGAGTTGCATTTGGGGTCAGGGAGCAGAGGAGAAGGAGAAAAAAAAAAGAGGTTTGTCCAACAACAGAGCAAATTTAGCAAAGGATTTCTTCAGAGCAGGTATCTTTAACATTTAAATTAAGGGTTTTTGTTTCATAAATTCTCTCCTTAAACTTCTGTGTGGCTGTAAAATTGTGCAAACCCTGGTTCCGGTGGCTCACAATGGGGGCATATCAAGATGACTCAAGACCAAGGTAGAAGCAGGAGTTCAAAGTGAGAATATATGTCCCCCCTCTCCCTGGGAGCAATTACAATGGGGCATCTTCTAAGCAAGGAGTGGAAGTTGGATCCACTCTTATTTGTATCTAAAAAGTGGATGCCTCAAGCTGACAGTGGAAGTCTCACACAACTTTAGTGATCTCAGCACTCAGCCTGGAGCTGGAAATGCAGCAGGTGATTGCTGGTTGCTTAATATCACATATAATGATCGACATCATGATATTTATTCATTGAAGAAATATTTATACAGAACATGTTATGTGTCACACCCTTGTTCTAGATACTAAGTACATAGCTGTGAGCAAAGCAAATAAAAATCGTCACCCTCACAGGGCTTACAACTTAGTGGGGGAGACAGAAACAAGATAAATAAATGAAATTTATAGTATAAGAAGAAAAAATAAAGCTGGGAAAGGGCATAAAAAGGCAACATGTTGTTGTTAAAACAGATATGTACTTCCCAGGAGCAGACTAAAATATTTTACCTTATCCTTTTAATACCAAAAGGATTGGTTATGTTGGGCTAAAAGGAGCAAGTGGTTAGTATATGAACTCCTCTTATTTTTGTGCTTTGCCTGACAGTCTTAGATATAGAGGATTTTTTTTTTTTTGAGAGAAGATCCTTAGGAGACATGGAAGAAAAGTGAGATGTTTCTTAGGGTGGATGTTTTCTCAGGAGTTTGGCCTGGGGGTATTTCTTACAGCCCCCAAATGAAAAGTCTTCCCTCTACTTCCAGGAAAAAAAAAAAAAAAGACATGGGGAATGAAGGCTCAAGAGATGCTAGAGGTATCATTAGGACTTGCAGGTCATGAGAGGCCAAAAGAAAATATAAAATCTTAGGATTCCTAGGCAGGCCCTTACATGTGTTCATTGCAAAATCTAATTGCAGCAGAAAGGAAAGAAAGTTTGAACACTTCCCAAACCCAGAATGCTTTAGGAGGAAATAATTGATTCATTGACCCTTTCAAGAAAAAGGACATGGCAGAGTCCAGACTGAATTTTAACCATGTACATACCATACCCATTAATGGAAGGCATTCCTGCTGACATTAACAGAAGGGCGTGTAGGCAAACCTTGCACTATCATTTCACTGGGAGAACTCCAGCCTCATTGACGTTCTGTACTCCAACTGGAATGGTCTAGGGGCTAAGGGACTCGATGTAGTGATGTCTCCATGGTTTTCTCACTTTCAGTTGGGAAAACATCTGGAACACTGTTCTGTTTTTCTTTTACATGGAACACAAATTAAGGCTGTTCCTGATCCACAAGATATAACTGAAACATTTTTTTGCTTGAACTCAATGACTTGGCCTGCTATTGGATGATTATCAGTAATGCCTGAGACACTCTGGTCTCATATTGCTTTTAGTAACCTCCACATTGCCTCCTTATGGTTGCCTGCTTTTCCAACACACCAAACACAAAATCCACCCCAGATTACTGCAATATAGTATGGAAAGTTCAATTAGAAACTTACTTTCAGAACTAGCCCTATTGGAGAGGATAGGTTTCTTTAAAAAAAAAAAAAAAAAAAGGCAAGAACTTCCTCCCCTCCCCCAGGATGCCCTGAAATAAATATGAGCTCATACCCTCAAACCGAAGACAAGCAGAAAAAATACATTTTTAATAGCATTTTGTTCATTCTGGAGGTGAAGTTGCAGCACTCCCATCTTTACTTTTCATTTTGAAGTACCATTGAGAAATCTGCTTGCTGATGGGGGATATTTGAATTCCCTTTGTATCTTAGTAATCGTAAGAGTTTTCCTTAATCAGGAAGCATTGGGTGGTTTTAGCTCTTTCTAATACTCTGAACATCAAGATCAAATGGGAAGGGAACCTGAGAGAGAAGTATGTTTAAGGGATTATTTAGTCTATATGGAGCCTATTATTGAAGATTGAACTGATATTGGCAGGAAGATGATGCCACCCTCATCCCCATGTCTCAAATGATAGCTCTTCAAGTCCTACAGGTCTAGGGGTACAATGTTTCCAAGGGAGAAGCAAAGAGAACATCAAAGCTGGTACTAATTATTTAATATTTTGCCACATGTGAAGCTGTGAAAAGGGTCCCTTGAGATATTGATCAAGACTTGCCTTCTAGGGAGATCAAGGCAGAAATCTTCTTTATGATTTGATTGATATGGTTTAAGATTCTGCTTCTGGTCTAGCCTGCCATGCTACTATTAAAGACTCACCTGGCTTAAAAGCTGTCTCTTCTTAAATGCAGGTCTAGGTGGAGCAAATTAATCCTGTAAGCCAGTTTCAATACTTTCCTGTAATGACTCAGGTTTTTGTTCTTCTGACCTAATCCTAGCTGAACACCAGCTCTTTACAGACCCTGAAATTTTGATCAGAAGTAGGGTGGAGGCCAAAGCTAGAAGGAAAGTGTGTGGAAGCCAAAGGCAAACATCAGTCACCTCATGTTCTGCTCCCAGCCTGCCCCATTTCCCATACAACTTCTCAGGGTCTCCTAAAAGGAGACCTGGATTACATTAGGAAACTACACTCCCTCCAAAAAATCTTGGCCCTGGGATGCTGATGCAAATGTGTGTATCCTTTAAAGGGTGTCATAGGGAAAACTTAACAAGCTTCATAGCATGTGTTTTCTTTAGACAGTAGAGAATGGGCTTCTCTTTTGTTCTCTTATGCCCATTTCAATCTAACGTTTACACAAAGACACACCAGCAGTCATGTGTTAGGGGTCTCCTTGGCCAAGATACGTCCTCTGTCCAAATACTCCCAAGTGGCTGGCTGCCCACACACATGTCAAGTGGTGTAAAGGGAATTAACAGATGGCAATATGAAAACATGACTCTCTAATCCCAGTGTTAAAGTAGTATAAATCCACCCAAGAGGATGGCAGAGCTTCCTCTGAATGGTTCTTCAGGATAAAGCTCCAAGACTAACAGCATCAGAGCATACAGGCTATCAAGCTGCAGGACTAGGTACCCAGATTCTCTGCTACAAAGTGGACTGATGGAAGCAGTGAGTCTGGGCAAAATATAAAGAAGAGGTCTTGCTTTCTCACCTGCTTTTGCATGGAGCCAAAGAGAAAGAATCTAGAGGAATTTTCTTTCTCAGAAATGAACAGAAAGTAAAATCATACTGAATGACCCCGGTACCTAGACAAGATATAAGGGCTGGCTACAACAAAGAATTTATGAAGTGATTTTCCCCTTTTTATCCCAACTGGCAGTCTTCCCTTTAGATTATCAATTGAAACAGAATGGAACTTATTGTCTGGGAAGTGAAGGTAAGAACACAAATGAATTCCTAAAGATTAATATTTGGCTTAAGAAATTCTACTCTTTCCCTCCCCTCCTGTACCCTCCCTTCAACTCCTCTCTCCTTCTTTGTATCCCTTTTTCACTCCCCCTACTTCCTTTTTTTTCTTTTCTCTCTGTTTTTGGTTAGAAAAAATATCCAAGAGAAGCAGACCACTTTTCAAAATGCCAACGTGATTCAAAGATGGTGGACATTACTCTCCTCCCAAAATCCCCTTAAGGAATCTACATTCTCAGGTCTTCCAGGGATGTGTTCCCATCAGTAACACCCTTTTGTACATGGAAGAGCCCTTGGACTAAATTAAGATTAAATAAAGATTTGCACCGAACACTTGCACATGGAATGCAGAATGTGTTTCCTATTAAGGCATTTTGAAGAGAGCAGAGGAAGAAAGCCTATTGTTTTTGTTCGTCAGAGCTGTCACCAAATGTTGAGGCCTCAACAATGGCAACCTAATTCAGTTCAAGGAGAACAGACCCATTAAAAATAGCTTCTTCATTTTCTTGACCCAAAAAGCTGATCAAAAAGATGGGCAAGAATGTCAGAATTAGCTTGGAAAAATATTTGGAAAGTGTGTTCTGAAATAATTAGAATAAAAGGTCCTTGTGGTTTACCCCCAGGATCAAGACTAAGAGCAAAGTAAGGCAACATTGGAATATGCAACCTGGTTAAAAGCAAAAGATGACTAAGGTGATATGATGTTATTTAATCAGTGTGCAAACCCTCCTGAGTATACAGAGCTACCAAGATGCTGCCCTTGTGATTTGTGTTTTTCTTAGCATAGATTAAGAAAAACACAGGTAACATTCTGTGCACCAAGGAAGCATCCAAACTCATCTTAATACATTTTTTTGTTGAATCTATTTAGGTTACATGAACTGTTTTCAATGCCTACTATAAGTAAATTGGGGAAGAGATATTCTCATCTTCCTTTATCCCCGTACTCTTTTTTTCATTCTTCCTTCATCCTCCTCCTGTTCTTCCTTCTCCTTTCTTCTTCACTCTTCTTTTTTTCTTGCTGTTCTCTCTGTATTTCTATAATTAAAATTGTGTCGTCTCTAAAACAGGTGCTGTTAATGGGGATCTGCTACCTTAGGTTGAATGACCCTCAAGTTTCTGATCTTATTACAAATGAATGACTGTCTTTTTTTTTTCCTGACTACTAAAAGCAACTCTTGTTTTAGAAATCCCTCAAGCAACTCAGTTTTCCATAAAATGACCAGCTTCTATTTATTCTCTATAAAGGTAACCAGTAGGCAGGCAATGTTTTGTCTGATTGTCAAGAGGACAGTGAAAATCCAAAAGAGAAAAATTTAATTAGAAGTTATTTGGTTCACAAAAAGAGAGGGAGAAATATTCTCCCTTCCAGAGACCTGAGGACTGATAGAGGTGGCCACCTCTTACCAAGAAAGCAACCTGTCTCTATGACAGGTAAGAGCATAGGTCATTCTGATAAATTACATCTTTGGGGGCCCTGGTAAAGTAAGGAGGGGATAGGGATGCCAAAGAAAACTACAAAGAAGTTGCCATCAGCTAACAGATGCCAGCTCACAGCCATCACCAGGGCACTGGGATATTGACTGTATCCTATTGCAGTCTTCAATTGCAGCATCCACTGAAAAATGGGGCTTTGGTGTGCAAACAGGCTGATCTTGTATCAGTTGGAAGAAGGTGGGATCACAATTCTTGGAGCTGAAGGTGAAGTCCCAGCCAGGAAGAGATCTGCATTTCCAGGAATAAGGCTATAATGCTTATGTCTCTATTCATGAGGCCAGTTTAGAGATTAAGGTCATGCATGTGCCAAATGACGAGGCTTAAGGAGACCCAAGGAGCAGGAATGCTGAGCCCACACCACAGACACATGAAGGGACATTTGTACTCTAGGCCAAAGAATTGTTCCAGGGTTCACAATAAATTATATGAACACTTTACTGGAAAACTGAATCTAAAAGCAATTCACATGAATATGGGACCAGTGAAATGGTTATCTTTTCCAAGTTTTATTACAGACTGTTGCAAACCTTGTAATGTTTCCTAAGGGAACAAAGCCTTTAGAAGGTCATGTAACAGGTTTATTAAGCAAAGGAGGGGAAGAAAGGAGCAGAATTTTGTACTGTTACAATGCCAACTCTTCAAACTCAAAGAATTTTAATATTTCACAAATCCTTGCAGCCACCATTAGGTTTTTACACAATACTTCAAAGAAAATACTTTTTTGGGGGTTAATTTTTTAGGTTAGGGAGTTCTCTTCTTAACTATTGGGTGCATGCAAGGTCCTGGTCCCAGTCCCAGATATCAACACACTGTATTCAACTAGACTTGAATAGAAAGTGAATTCTCCATGCCTGGAAATCAATTTGATTTAATTCCTAAACTCAATTTGGTTCAATTCCTAAACTCCAAGACGAAATCATTGGAAGAAACCTCTAGGTGGCATGCTTTAAGGTCAGTCCTTGAAGGCTTTAGAAGGGAAGCAGAGCACAGTGTTTTGAATCGTGCCCAGATTAAATGCGGCTATTTTGATTACTGGATCCAAAGGTGTGGCCAGCCCTGAATCGCCAAGTTTTTGAGACTATGTGTTTGCTCCAGATGAAACTATTCCAAGTGGAGCAAATCTAGCATTTTGAGGCTGTGTTTACACAAAGAAAGATAAAGAGGAAAAATGTAGTCAGGCAAGCTATTGGCATCTTTCAGATAAAAACTCTCTCCTCCCAAACACAAACAATTAGATTGGGAAAGGTAGTCAAACTGGTTGTATGGGTGTAAATGAGGGTTAAGAGAAAACACATTTTCTCCCATATATCTAAAAGGATGAGGTTTTGGAGCACAGAAACAATGCCTTTCCCTACTTGACCTTAAGAGGTAAATAATAACAAATATTTCTCCTCCCTTTTCTCCCTTCTCTGTATTTGCATCTCTGTCTATCACTCAGAAACCATACACACATTTGCCCTTGCTTGTTTAAATGTAACCATGTTCCAAGATGGCCCTTCAGAAGAGTTAAAATTGCCTGCAAAAACATTAAAAAGTGAATCAGAAATCCTGGTGAAGGAAAATGCAAGGTTTCTGTCTCTCCATTTGCTTTTGTTCTGGACATTTTACATAAATGGAATCATACCATATATAGTCTTTTACATCTAGCTTCTTTCTCTTAGAATATGTCTTTGGGGCTTATCCATGCTGTAACATGTATCAGAATTTTGTTCCTTTTTACTGTTGAATAGTATTTTATTTTATGAATATAGTACATATCCATCCATTAATAGATATTTGTTTGGATTTTTTCCAGGTTGGGTGTATTAAGTGTTTCATATATTGTGCACATCATCTGTTATTTCTTTGCCCATCATGCTTTATGTTCAACTGTTCTTGATTCTTATCTTTCTTTATTTTCACTTTTAATATTTAAAAAAGATGAAAATATTTTTCTCATTGTATCCCTCAGTGCACCTACATATACTTTCAAGAATCATTTTGAGAATACCATTTTCACTTTTCCCAAGAATCATTTTATCTTCTACTTGTTCACTGTTAACTCTTTTGCATTAGTTTTGTCATTTACTTTGAAATTTTATCTTTTAGATTTATCTTATAGGTCAAGTGTTGTTGTTTTTTTTGTTTGTTTGTTTTTTTGTGTGTGTCTTCCCCCCCTCCTTCCCTTTTCTTTCTCTGGCTCATTTCTCCCTGGGGGCTGTGCAATTGCCTCCACCTGGGTTCCCACAGATCCTCAGTCCGGAAGCAGGACTTATATTGGGTCTCAGAGCTCCTGGTCCATGGTGATGAGCATGGTAATGATTCAATCATTGAGCCAGCCTTAAGTCTCCCCAGATTCTATCCATGGCTGCTTCATGTCACCCCTTCAACCAGTCAACTTTACAGACATCATTTTAGGCAGGGACTTTAGTGTTCTTCTACCTCCCATCTTGAGCAGGGTACCACCCAGGCCCCTCCAGTTGCACAAACTCCAGTTAGTGAGCCTGATTTTGGTACTCTGCCACTTTTGGAGTGCTTTAGGTCCCACTTGACCCATAAACTTCAACTCTTCAAAGCCTCCAGATGCTTCTGGTACTGGAGTCTGGCAGTATATGGCCTCTGCTTTATTTAGCAATGTGGACTTAGTTTTACTTTGATTCAAAGAGATTTTTACTTATTTAGAACATGGATATTTTTAAGAAAAACATAAAGAGTAATATAGTCACAGAAAACCATACATGCCGTAACTGAACAGCTATATGAATTTTCATAAACTGAGCACACTTTCTTTAAAATCAGAGCATTAAAAACACCCAGAACCTCCCTTCATGTCCTCTTCCAGTCATTCACCACCAAAGGTAACCATTATCTTCATTTTTACATGCATGGATAGGGTTTGGTTCCCATTATAGGGCCATTATTAATAGTGCTACCATACATAGTTATTACATGTTATTAGAAAACAAATGTGCTCATTTCTTTTTTCTTTTTAATATATTTTTATTGATTTCAGAAAGGAAGAGAGAGGGAGACAGATAGAATCATCAATGATGAGAGAGAATCATTGATTGGGCTGCCTCCTGCATGTCCCCTACTACGGATTGAGCCTACAATCTGGGCATGTGCCCTGACTGAGAATAAAACCCTGACCTCCTGGTTTATAGGTCAACACTCAACTACCGAACCACACCAGCTGGGCTATTTTGATTTTTTTTTTTAATTTCTCATTTCTTTTTCTAAAGGGAAAGAGAAGTGGGAGCTCTCAACACAATATCCCAGCTCTATCTAGACCTAGTCAGACTGACATATTTTCCCAAGGAGGCCTAACCACCAATACAGCCCCATCCTCTAGAAACTTCTCTGACTCCACAGGAAGTTTCCTTCCAACAAGAGCAGTCTGCCGGTGATTTATATTTTTCAAGACAATTGGGTGGGAACAAAGGCTTTTTTCACCCCTTTAACCTATGATACCTCCTTTCCAAATTTTAATTTTGACATTCCCTCAAATTGGTTATTCTAGTCTACTCTCAGGAAGGTGGTACAATGAAAATAATAGAAAAGGCAGAAGAAATTCCCCTATTCACAGAAGGCTGCATCAGCTGATTTAAAGCTTTCAGTGTGCTTTCTGTCTTCTCCATTCAATTGTAGGACTTAGGAGAGAAGGAACTATGTCTCATTCTTAGCTTTTAAGGGAGAGAGATAGTGTTTTGAGACATGTATTTTTAAAAAGTTATTAGTTAATCTTAAAAAACACCCCTTGGGGCTGTTGTAAGTGGTTAAATAATGACTTAAGTCTTCCTATGATATTTTTAATTTGTAAAATGCAAATGTTCACAAGGTGGTAACACACCAAGTGCCATCATTCATTTATACCTTAGTGAGAACCAGCTTGACTCATTTTTATGAGAACACTATGGTAGTTTTTTAAGGAAACATTCTCTATTTCTTCACAATGTGGTATTATAGCTCCTCATATTAAGAAGTGGATTCTATTTATCACCCTTTTGAATCTAGAGTGTTCTAGTTCCATGCTTTGGCCTCAAGAATCCTTGTTGCTGTCTTGGGATTCTGCCACCACCAAGTTAACAAGCTCAGGCTAGCTGGAGAATAAGAGACCCAAAGGAGGAAAGAGAGAGTGTGCCAGCAAACAGCTGACTGACCC
The DNA here is from genome assembly GCF_951640355.1 of Cnephaeus nilssonii. Taxonomy (NCBI): domain Eukaryota; kingdom Metazoa; phylum Chordata; class Mammalia; order Chiroptera; family Vespertilionidae; genus Cnephaeus; species Cnephaeus nilssonii. Next base: position 23,713,822 of record NC_137082.1, read on the forward strand.
AAGCATAGGGAAAATCAGTCAGAGCTGTTCCCAACCTGCAACTGATCACAGATAGGTAAGTCAGCTCAGCCAAGACCAGAAGATGTGCTCAGATGAACTCTAGACTCCTGAACAACATTACATGTTTATTGTTTTAAGCCGTTGGCATTAGAGTGTTCTGTTATATGGCAATAGATAACTGATACAGACAGATAAAGCACAGGTCAACTAAAGGGAGGGCATGCACCAATGGGAAAAGTATCCATCACAATCTTCCCACCTGTCACTCTTTCTTTTTCCCTTGGCTGGCTTTTATTTTCTTCTACAAGGTGGATGATTTTACGCCTTCAAAGGGAAATTCTACTTATACGAATACTCCAAAGCTAGAAAAATAGCAAGCATAGTGTTTTCTGTGACCCAATTTTAACCCAGATTTACATTTGAATCCATAATTTGGCCATTATTATTTTGGGGGGGAAGTCTTGTATGCTCTCTAAACCTTGTTTTCTTCTGAGGAAAATGGAGACAATAACAATATTAACCTTACAGGGCCATTGCAAGAATGATAGAAGAGTAGCCAAGAGCCTAAGCTTGTGGATTTCAGTTCTGGTCCCATAAAAGATCAGTTCTGTTATATTGGCCAAGTGTTTCAGGCTTTTCAGAATCGAATTTTCTCAGCTATAAATTGGTCATAATAAGAATTTCTATTTCAGTGTTGATTTGAGATTAAATAAGAGAAGGCATGTATAAAACAATGTCCCAGCTCCGTGGTCAGCAAACTGCGGCTCACGAGCCACATGAGGCTCTTTGGCCTCTTGGGTGTGGCTCTTCCACAAAATACCATGGCCTGGGCGAGTCTATTTTGAAGAAGTGGCATTAGAAAAAGTTTAAGTTTAAAAAATTTGGCTCTCAAAAGAAATTTCAATCGTTGTACTGTTGATATTTGGCTCTGATGACTAATGAGTTTGCCGACCACTGTCCCAGCTGATAAATAGTACCCATCATTTTATTGCCCATAATAGTATGTTTCTTTATTCAAGTCCTGGACTATGTAAATGCTCTTGACCTCTGTCCACCCCATCCCAAAACACACCTCTAATTACGCTGTCCCTCACTGTTACTTGCTTAGATTTATTCAACATATTAGGCATAAAACTAGTTTTGCCTGCACAAAACACTTATGGTAGTTGCCTTTCACTTTTGTCTTCCTTGTTTCTTGTTCAAGTTAGAATGTATGTGAGCGGGAGGCACAATACATGTGAACTATTTTCTACATACCTTTCCAAAAGACAGAAATTATTTCTAAATTTATTTATTTGTAAGACAAAACCCTTTAACAGAATGATAGGTCTTTTTAAAAATTTTTAATATATTTTTATTGATTTCAGATAGGAAGGGAGAGGGAGAGATAGAAACATCAATTATAAAAGAGAATCATGGACCAGCTGCCTCCTGCATGCCCCACACTGGGAATTAAGCCTACAACCCTGGGCATGTGCCCTGACTGGGAATGGTACCACAACCTCCTGGTTCATAGATTGATGCTCAACCACTGAGCCACTCTGGCCGGGTAGAATGATAGGTCTTAATTAAGCTATATCCTCACTTGCTAGAAAATGATTAGCACAAAACAGCAACCAGCGACTGAAATGGCATTTTAAAGGACTCGAGCAGGAGAAGAGTAGCCAAATACAGCTAAACACATTTGGGCTCAATTTTTTAGCTTTTATCAAAGATGCAGCAAATATACAAATTTTAACTTCAATAGCAGACATGAGGAATGATCATATCACGTTTTATTCTAATAGAGCCTTTTTAAAAAATTGGAAGCAGTTATTAGAAGAAAACTTACCAATAGGCTATAACATGTATACATACATAGATCACGAGTGTTATTTAGTTTTACATATCTTTCAGAGCCCTCACCATATTCGATGTGGTAGAAAATGTAATTTCCTATTTTATATAAGAGGAAACTGAGGCCCAGGGCTATGATATAACTTGCCCAAGATTCCAGTTTGTGATAGATTAAATATTAAAATGGGAGTGATCTAATTCCAATGCTCATGCTCTTGAGGTTATGCAGCATGTTGCTTGACATATCTGTATTGATAGCATCCTATGTATATTTACATGTTCCTATTTATCCCCATACTTAATTCAGGTAGGGAAAAATAAGGTCATAAAAATTAAAATTGTGGCTATGATGTAGGAGGCATAGATAATAGAAAAGATACTTTAAATATATTAGCACATTTAGTTATTGAAACATCCTTAAGAAGTGGATTATAACTTCATTTTACAGTTGGAAGAATCCAAGACTTAAAGGATTGAATATTAGCCCAAGGTCTCATAGCAAATGACTGGCAGCATTGAAATTTGGACTACTGTGACTCTAAAATGCACACTTTTTGTACTAAATTGCCTTTTCCATTAATGCATTTTGTCCAGCATTTTAAGAATTTATGTTGCACCTAAATTCCCTTGCTTCATACTGGAGGGTCTACTCTAACTTTGCCTTTTCTTACAAGATATTTTTGGCTTGGTTTTCCTGTTCTTCTGTAAATCCTCCCTAAGCACTTTTTTTCTTGCTGAATTCTAATTTGATTGGTTGGGTTTTCTCTCCTCTGGCTAGAGGGTGAGTCAGTAGTTTAAAAAGAAGTTTTAAGTGCACGCTTTTGCTTTTTCAAGTTTCTGAATGCTTCCAAAAATTCACTGAGCTTCTGAAGCCCAGAGGGGCCACAGCTATAAATATTTAAAATGGGAGTATATTGTTTTAGTTAAAATTTATGGAGTGATTCACGACTCAAATTTTCATAAATCTACATCATAAGGTCTGGATGGGAAATCTGCCTTAAAATTATCATGGGGCTCTCTGAAAGACGAGCCATTTAGAAATGCTGTTTGACTTGTGAGCAGTCTATGACTTCACGATCCAGCAGATCCAGGAACTGAACAGTCCCTTCCCTGTGTCATTATCTTCTGATCTCCCCGTGAGCAGCTCTCTGGGGCTTCCTGTGGCATCTCCTCCACCCTGTAATGCACTGAGGCTGGCAAGGCAAAGAGCTTGAGGTGTCTGAGCAAAACTTTTCTCCCAGTTTTAGAAAAGTCTCGCTTACTTTTCACAGGACCCTCAGGAAATCCAGGAGAGAATCAGAACTAATTTTAAGATGCTGAATGTTTCCTTTTGTTTGTGAATTTGAGTGCCATCTCCTAGCAATGTTATCACTGAATTGATTCATTGATTTTCATGATCAACTTGGAGGTTTGGTGAAAATATCACTGACAGTTTCTAGGAGTAAATAAATCTAACTAATCCAACTGTAGTCTGTGACAGAACAACCATTAATTAGGTGAATCCTTCCCCAGGGCAGAGACGGTATGTTGTGGGCATTGTGGCTAACGTGGTGCCTAGAGCATAGCAGGGACCAAATGACCATTTGAAAAAAAATGAACTGAGTGCCCCTGAAAAGTTCTCCACATCCAGGAAAATAAATCTACGCTTTCGGTTTTTCCAGAGGCTCCCTCTGTGAGCTAGAATCTTCCCTCCAGGCAGTGCTTCTCAATCTTGGTAGATTTTGTCTTTCAGAGGACAATCGGTAATGTCTGGAGACATTTTTGTTTGTTGCAATTGGAGGACGGATGCTACTGGTACCTAAGGTGTAGAATTAGGGATGTTGCTAAGCATCTTACAGTGCACAGGACAGTCCCCCACAACAAGGAATTATATAGCCCCACATGTTGAGAAACGGTGCTGTTGTTTGCCTTCAACTCCAGCTAGACTTAAAATCCTAAGTCCTAGGTAGGATTTAATATTTTAGAGATGAGAGTCTATAGCAATGATTCTTTCCTGTGCTCTGAAATATTACTATTTCAAGAGTTCCAGGGAAAGCAGGCATAACTTGGCTTATCTAGGGGAAATGTGAACTTTAAGGCCATTTGCTGAACTCAGTAGAAAGAACCCCAAACTTATCTTTCTGTCTCATTCTTTTGGCATTTTGCCTCTTAAGACTTCCTCCTCACTCTAAACTACAGCCCCTACATGCATTCTCTGAATGCATCCCATAGCTTGTAAAAGCTGAAAGCTACTGGGGACTCTCTGGGTGAGATGAAAATCACGTCCCAAGTATAAGTGAGATGATTTTGTAAATCACTTAGGGAAGTGTGCAATTAGTCTCTATACCCTTAAAACATATTATGCTTTTCCCTTTCATTCTTTTTTAAAAAATATGTTTTTACTGATTTTTGAGAGAGAGAGAGAGGAAGGGAGAGGGAGAGAAGATAGAAACATCAATGATGAGAGAGAATCATTGATCAGCTGCCTCCTGCATACCCCCTACTGGAGATCGAGTCTACCACCTGAGCATATGCCCTGACTGGGAATCAAACCAGCAACCTCTTGGTGCATAGGATGGTCAATCCACTGAGCCATGAAGGTCGGGCGTCCCCTTCATTCTTAATAGAAAAATAAAAGATCTGCCTCCTCAGATCACCATTTCCTATTTAAAGTGGGGCTGAGTAGTTACATTGTAAAATTTTAAAAATATATTTATGCCTTGGCTGCGTGGCTTAGGAGCATTATCCCATACATAAGAAAGTTGTGGGTTTGATTCCCGATCAAGGACCCATACCTAGGTTGCAGGTATGACCCCTGGTCAGGACATGTATGTGAGGCAACTGATCAATGTTTCTTTCTTGCATCATGTTTCTCTCTCTCTCCCTTCTTCCTTCTCTAAAAATTAATAAAAACATATCCTCAAGTGAGGATATATATATATATATATATATATATATATATATATATAATCTCGTGATAAAGTCTAGAAGGAATTATAATATGCTCTTACTTGTTAGTCAAATATCAAATGGAGTAATTGGACTGATTTTAAGCTACTAGTCAAACAGCACAATTAAACTCATATAATGGGCAAAATTTTGGCATGGAATTTGGGATACTTGGATTCTCCTCTGGCTTTTACATTGACTGTATGGCTGTGGGAACATTTCATAATCTCTATGGGTTCCAGTTTCTTCATCCACAAAACAAGGATGTTGAACTACAGGACTCAAATCTCTTTGATTCTAATTTTCTCAATGAAATAATTTCCATCTGATACTATGACTAACAGAGGGAAAAAGACATGAGTTATATTGGTATGCTGATACCTTTCAAAGGATTACTGTAAATACTCATTTAAGAAGATAATCTTCTGGAAATGTGAGAGATTAGGAAGTTATGTGGACACATGCCATGGATTAAAAAATGTGGTCTTTGGCCTAGTGTCATTATTCTTAAAGTTTGTAGAGTGCTATGAAAAGTTCCCAGGATTTAGAGACATCATTACAATGGAAAATTTTATAATTGCTATAATCAAAGTTGAATGTAAGGAATATAGAACCTGATTTAAAAAATGTATTTTCCAAGGGGTACTGCCAAATTCTTGTGACCTTTTCTCTCACAAGTTAAAGTTTTATACTTTTTAGAAATGTCCTTAAGAATATTTAAGGATATGTATAAGCAGCATGTACTGCCGCGACCTGTGCAGCGGGTTCAGGATGACTTGCAGGAGGGCCGAGAACACAATGAATACACTATACAAGAAATATGAATTTTGAAGGCATTGGGGGGCCAGGTGGAAAGCTCTTTTGTGAAGAGGCTCACGGAGTTTGGGTCCTGCCTGCTTTTATTCACTTTGAATACACATTTGCTCTTTAGCAATGCATACAGGCAGATCAAAGGTAAAGTTTGGTATACAGTGTAAATATTATCAGGTCAAGAAATTGCCTTGAGCCATCGCAATCACAGCAGGAGCAATCTTGAGCTGGCAACAGCCCTGCTGACCGCCCAAGGTTTATGGCCTTCCAGGTTCCTTGTTGCATCTTCATGCCAATACTGTTATGCTTTGGTCTCCGGCAATGTACTTATTCAATTAGGTACGCCAACTGGATTTTTGTGGTTGTAAGAAACAGAAATTAACCCTATGTGATTAGGCTCCAAGATGACCCCCAAGTAATCTTTGCCTCCTAATACTCACAGCCTTGTATATATCCTTGTCACACTGAATCAAGGCTGACAGTGTGACCAATGGGATATGACATAAATAAGAATATGTAAAAAATAATTTCCACTTCCTCATTGGTCTCTTGGATACTTTATCTGGGAGAAGCCTGCTATCAGGCCATGAGGACACTCAAGAAAACCTACAAGGAGCAGAGCTGATGCCTCCTGCCAGCAGCAGCACCAACTTGTCAACCATTTGAGTGAGCCTCTGTTCTAGAAGTGGACTCCTCCTTTCTGGTCAGACTCTCAGATGATTGCAGGTTTGGCTGACATCTGACTGCAGCCTCATGAGAGAGAACCTGAGCCAAAATCACGCAGCTAAGCCACTCCTGAATCCCTTACCCATAGAAACTGTGTGAGATAATGACATATTTACTGTTGTTTTAAGCCACTAAATTTTAGGATACTTTGTTTTGCAGCAATAAGTAACAAATATATAGCAGTAACATAAAGATGTAAATAAAAAGTAATGTATTGGAAGGAAATTTAGAAGTTCAGAAAATTAAAGGAAACACCGGAAATGACTGAGAGACTTACAGGAACTCTGGGAATCTAGGAAGCAGAAAATAATTATTTCAGAGTTCATCTATCAAAGTTAATTGGTAATTACCATTATTATTTCTTCTTACATTCTGTACTCTATTAGAAATTCCAGGTACAGAGGTTCTGGTCAACTTAGATATGTTTTTGTTCAACTCTTGACCAAGAATGACTGGAGTACCATGCTTGGCATTCACACTAAGAATGCATACAATGAGAGATCTGTAGTTCTTCAAAAGAAAAATTAAGATATTATTACAAATAAAGGAGTTATGGATGCTGATTAGGAAAAGGAAGAGAGATGTAAACCACCAATAGCCTGATAGTTCTGAAAATTGTCAAGTGGCTTGGTAAAATCAGAGTTTATCCAACTCTGTGTAGAACAGTCATAGTTTTGCATAAATTTTTTCAAATACTATGTATTCTCTAAAGTGTGATGCCAGTAAAAGTGATAAGGAAAAAAAAAGCCATAAGTAAAAATTTACTCTTTAGTTTAATTTTGGAGATATTAAGGATAGTCTTAATCTTCAGTGATTTTCACCATTGCCTTCTATATTAATTAGAATAGACTTTAATGAGTAACCTAAAACATGATAGATTCTTCTTTCTTGCTGAAACAGGAGTTCTAGAAGACTCAATAGGGTACCAGGTAGCTCATATCCTTGTGGCAATTCAAGGGCCTATGCTAATAGAGGTTCTGCCATCTTCAACACATAGCTTCCAAGATTTTCCTGTGAAATATTACATTTTAGCCCATCAAAAGGGGAAAAGATCATGGAGAAACACACATACATTTGTGTTTTTTTTTTGTTTTTTTTTGTTTTTGTTTTTTTTTTTATTGTATTCTTTAAAAGTGGCCTTAATTTCTGCTAACATTTTATTGGCTAGAACACAGTCACATGGCTTCACCTAAACTGAAAGGGGTCATTGGGAAATGTAGTCCCTGACTAGGCAGCCATTTTAGTGCACAACTTTATATTAAGGAAAGAATAGCTTGTTTTTCTGTTTGTTTGTTTTTTGTATTTGTGGGTGATCTCCTATCTCCTAGCCATTTCTGCTTCATATAAATCCCTTGCCACTTCTTGTTTGTCAGCCCAGTATGTATTACACTACTAGTTTCCTTGAAGAATAATCAAAACACTTGTTCAACACAATGTACATTCAAATGAAATCCAGGATCACCTTAATGTATAATAATAAAAGCGCAATATGCAAATAGACCAAACAACTGAACAGCTGAACGGCCATCCTGACAACCACCGCAGAATGACCACCGCGGAACTGGGGAACCTGGGGTGTGTGGCGGCAGACGTGGGCAGTGCCAGGCCAAGGTGGGTGTAGGTGCGGGGTGGGGCCGCAGGGCCTTGAGGCAGTCATGTTTGTGAGAGCCCTGGTTCCAGCCTGCAAAGGCCTACCCTTGCATGAATTTTGTGCATTGGGCCTCTAGTATATTAATAAATTAATAGTTTCAGGACATGCCTTTGGAAATGCTACTTAGGGCTTATAGTGCTTCTGATTCCTTCATCATTTTAAGACTCTTAGAATGATTTTTCAGCCCTGTATAATAAAGCATGTGAGATGAGAACTTGTCTTCATGGCTTCTGTATTGGAAAAAGTTGCATCTGGTTGCCACAGCACTTCCTCCAGCTGATGACAGATTCACTTCCTTCAGCTGCAGGCATGAGGCCTCTCAACCTAAGGTTATTTCAGTCCTTGGAATCTGTGAAGGCATCTTGGCTCAAGATACAGAATTGAATAGATATATCTCTATATCTCTATATCTCTATATCTCTATATCTCTATATCTCTATCTATCTATCTATCTATCTATCTATCTATCTATCTATCTATCTGAGAGAGAGTCTTATTTAAGGCCAATTATTGCACACACTGAAATGTAGAATGCATCCTAGGCAAACACATGAGTTTGGGGGCAGGGAATACAAAGTTCTTTAAAAGTCACAGGACTATTCAAATAGAGTGATGGGAGAAAGTACACTTCATAAAAGTTGAACTCGTGGGCTGACAAATGTGTAGCATGTGTGTATGTGGTAATAGTGGGGAGAGTGGCTGGGACATTTCAGGACCAGCCACATTTACTGCTGTTGCTCTATGGCTGCTCCATTATTTACCCCATGAGAATATACCATCGAGTAAAAAGTTTTAAGTCACCAAAATTAGTATTGTAGGGAAAAGTTAGTAGGGCCTGCCTTAAGAACAAACTACCTATGGCTATGTTGCATTTTGTTGCAACATAACCTATGGCTATGTTGCTATATGTCCTGAGAAGCTTTTTAGAGACTTATTAAATGAATATAACGATTGTGACAAGTAATTCATCTAATCAAATTTAGAAGTCAATGATTAAAAGACAATTATATTTCTGAGAATTTTTTGGCCTCTGAAATGCAAATGATTTATTTTCCCATATTAAACTCCTGAATCAAAATTTCCCTGTGGTTGTCATAGTTAAGCTGTGAATGTCAAAATAGCATTTAAAAATAACACATACAGACTAGACAGACTCTGATTTCCCCACTGAATCTGCTCTATTCTCCTGTATTTCTCTTATCAGTTATAAAATTGTGATCTACACAGTGCCTCAGACCATAAACTCAGAGGTATTTTGCTTCTCCATCTATACCAATGCTCATACATCCTGTTTAGTTCTTGTTTTATATTTGATCTCCCTACTTCCACTATTATTTCCCGACAATCTATTTTCTGGTAGCCAATAGAGTGATTGTTTGTTAAATATGCAAACCAGATCATGTCACTTCCCTGCGTGAAATCTGCCAAAGTTATACATTGACATTAGAATAAAATAAAAATGTCTTACTATAACTTATAAGACATTAAGTAATGTGGTGTCTATCACTTTGATCTCATAGGATACTTCTCTCCCCATTGTTTGCTGTGCTCATTATGCATTGACTACTTAATTCTTCAACATCTCCAACTGTGTTCCTGACTCAGAGTCTCTGTGCTTGCTTTTATGCTGCCTGGGACACCCTTTGCCCAGCTCTTACTCTGTTTGATTCCTTTGATTCTTTCAGGTCTAGGCTTCTTTCAAAAGGCCTTCTCTGACTACCCCATACTTTGTCCCAGTAACTCTGTATTGCACCACCCCCTTCTCATTGCTTTATTACACTTAGCACTATCTGAAACTATTGCTTTTCATTGTAATTATTTTTAGTTCATCTACCCCTTCTAAATCAAAGCTTCATAAGAACAAAGACACTTATTTGGATTAATCTCAGCTATACAGTATGTCCCTAACACCTATGAGAGAGACTGCCTTGTAGTAGTAGGTGCTTACCTTGGAAAACTGCTTTCTGAGTTCTACCTACAATGTAGAGCTCAGTTTGTGGCCTAGAAATTTCCTAAAGGGTGGAAATCAGATCAGGGAGAAATCATCAAAAAGACCTCACCAGAGGAAGGACATATTCCTATTAGGAATGGCCTTTATGTGGGCTTATGAGCACTTGGTTATATGGCCCCCAATACTAAAAGCAGTCTCCTTTTCATCTCTTCACTACTCTGCCCCAAGAGGAAGTGACAGTATCCCCAAATCAAGCTGGGAGTAATTGGATCCATTTATTCAGTTTCATTACTTCTATATCTACATTACATAAACATTTAAAGGAGGTGATGATAAATGGTTTACTATTACTGTAGTGATACTGTTGTACTGCACTATTGTAGTCAAAGGAGCTAATGAAGAAATGCTTTGTAAAGTAATATTCCTTAAATCTCTTGACAACAGTTCTGTCACACTTTGGGGCATCAATGTAAACTTAAAAATAAATAGTAATGCCTCTCTCTGTCTGACTTGTTTCACTTAGCATAATACCCTCTAGGTTTATCCATGCTGTTGCAAATGATAAGATTTCATTATTTCTTTTAATGACCAAGTAATATTCTATTATATATATGTACAACTTTTTAATCCACCCGTCTATTGATGGGCACTCTGATTGCTTTCATATCTTGGATATTGTAAATAATACTGCAGTGAACACAGGGGTACATATGTTATCGGAAGCAAAATCAACGAACAAACAAAATAGAGATAGACTCATAGATGCAAAGGACAGACTGGAGGTTGCCAGAAGGAAGTGGGGTTGTCGGGCTGGGTGAAAAAGATGAAGGGATTAAGAACTACAAATCGGTAGTCACAAAACAGTCAGAGGGATATAAGTATAGCATAGGGAACATAGTTAATAATATTGTAATAACAGTGTACGGTTCCAGGTGAGTACTTGAACTATCAGGGGACCACTTTATAAAGTATATGATTGTCTAACCATTATATTGTACACCAAAATAATATCAATGTAAACTGTAATTTAAAAATAAAATGTAAACAAATAAAAATGGGGAGATACATCCCTGATTCCAATGCGGATGTTTTAATGGAGACTGATATAACCTATTCAGATGAGGTATTTTTAACATGTCAAAAACTGGAGCATGATATTTCAAGCAGTGTCACATTTATGCTATTTCAATGATAAATTCATACCAGTATCTGTGGTTGGCGGGGGGCCAGTGGACCTAGGATGGGTTCAGTTGGCAGTTTTGCTTTGAGCTAAAGGTCTGGCATAACTTAGCTTCTTTTTCAGGGCTGGGCTCTGGCCTGCTCTCTGTGTATTCCCCCAGAGTCCAGAGCTGAGTGACAGCATTGCCTGGGGGAAGTTTGTCTAGGTGCTGACAGAAGTGCTAGAAATCAAGCAGAGTCCCTTAAGACCTAGACTCAGAATTGTGACCCTGTTATTTCTAACCACATTCCATTGGTTAACAAAGTCACATGGCCAACCTGCCCCAAATCAAGAGTGGAGAAATATACACTTCATCATTTATGAGGTTGCATAAAACATGTGGGTATAGGGAGGGATGAAGAATTAGAGGGAAAAATTCAATGTAACTCAGTGTATAAATAAGCCCATAAAAAGTCTTACTTAGTAGTGGTATATATTTACATGTATGTGTAAATACATACTTTGCAAAAGATACATATCAACATTTAAGACCATCTAGACAAGATAACCTGATCTCCTTCAGAATTGAGTTTCAAGGGTGATCAACATTGTAAGACTAAATTATGATGGATTTCATGTAATTATTTCTAACTGTGGGTGCCAGTGGTAAGACCTCTTCTTGAAGAGTTGGCACATGCCTTGTTCTTCTGCATAAGAATTTTTTCTAACATCTAGTTATTCAGATATTAAACAATTTTGTATTTAGTTTAGGAGACAGGTCTTCAGAACACTGAATATTCTTTTACAAAATGTATTTCCGTTCCTTTTATCCTGCCATTCAAAAGGAGGCCTCACATATATGGTGAGGCTCTGTATGAGCTGGCAGATAACAGTCTTTGGAAACATTTGGCAGGGGCGCTTTGGTTTCATTTCAGTGGACTTTCCCTGGTATGGGCTACTAGGTTGGGGTCTGGAGCTCTTGCTACCATTCTAGAAGAATTGTGGCTTGTTCTCCTCCCTCTGAAAAACTGGACTGTTATTTCTGCTCACTATCAGGGTCTGTGGATGAGCAACATGTTCCAAAAATCTCAGAGGAACCATCCCATGGATGATGGTGACAGAAGAGACTTGACAGCCCTCACATCTGCATTTTCGCTCACTTCATGTCTCATTTCACGCTGTGCACTCACCTGTGGAGGCTTGTTTCAGGGCCAGGTGTCAGTCATTTATGCTCAACAGTGAGTCATTTCTTTACTGTATATTAACTTTCAAGGTTCCTTAAAAAATTATGAAATGTAAAACTTTACCTGAAGCAGTTAGAAGTAACTGAACAACATGTAAACAAAGAAACATGTGTGGATTTCAAATATGAAATAGGGATAGGCAGTGCAGATGACATATATGATATATATGAATGCATTTATAAATGTAATATAAAATATACAATTATATTACATTTAAATATATATTTTATAAAATGTAAGTAAAATGCAATATGTAAAATATATTTTTATAAGAACGCATGCAAACAAAAAGCTACTAATTTAACACAGTCATGTTGCCTATGAGGATGAATGGAATGAAGATGGAGAATGGACATAAAATGAGAAATACTAGTAATTAATTAGGGAGGTGGGACAATGATAATAATATGCTTGGAAATGAAAAGTATGGTTAACTCCATCCTCTGCAGCTGAGTTCAAAAGCAAAAAAGAAGAAAGGAAGGAAGGAAGATAGGCAGAAAGGGAAGAGGAAGTTATGCATACCTGTTGCAGCATTTTTAGGTGGTAGCCTGGCAGGAGGGAAAGTACTGTTTTGGGGTTGCCTGGTTGGTGGGTCCAAAGGACCCAAATAATGCCAGCACATAGTAAGCACTCAATGAGTACTTGTTGAATTGAACTGCATTGAACAAAATTGCTTGAGAAGGCTGGTTTCCCTGAATCCTGAATACACATCTTCTAGGTTGACCTCGTTCTTTCTGTGAAGAATGGTCAGGAAATGTTAGAAAGGACCATGAAGTCTTTTGGTTTAAGTGTATCCAATAGAAGACATGTGCTGTTTTTGTTTGGGGAGAACCCATTCCTCTTGATTTCTGGTGATGGCTCTCACATTTACTTGGGGTGAGGGGGTACCTTATCCGACTCTTATTCTATATTAGAGGCCTGTTGCATGAAATTCGTGCACTTGGGGGGTCCCTCAGCCTGGCCTGGCCTGTGCCCTCTCACAGTCCAGAAGCCCTCAAGGGATGTCCGACTGCTGGCTTAGTCCGAAATCCTTAGTGCTGCCTCTGAGGTGGGAGAGGCTCCCACCACAGCTGCTGTGCTCACCAGCCATGAGCCCGGCTTCTGGCTGAGTGGCACTCCCCCTGTGGGAGTGCACTGACCACCAGGGGGCAGCTCCCGCATTGAGCGTCTGCCCCCTGGTGGTCAGTGCACATCATAGTGACCAGTTGTTCCACCCTTCTGTTGATTTGCATGTTAGCCTTTTATTATATAGGATAATTTGGATGGGGTTGAATTTTCCTTACTCAGTTATCTCTGTGGATGAATACATGACCCACCATAGCAGTGGGCATTTTTTGTTTAGAGATGGATGTATGACCCAATTTGGGACAATGTGGACTCAATTCAAATACTCTTATGGGGAAAATATTTGAGAAAAAAATTGGATTTTAATGGAGATTTCTATAGTACATATAAGGTTTGGGAGCTCAGAGCCACCAAACATTAAAAAAAAAAAAAGTTTGAAAATTAGCCATCACAGAGAAAAACAGAGATTTAGAGGTAAAGAGAGAGGGAGGGTAAAGGGAAAGAGGGGTATCTATCTATCTATCTATCTATCTATCTATCTACCTACCTACCTACCTATCTATGTGTCTTGGATTATTTTTGCCTAAACAGATTTGAGTTGGATTTTTTTTTAAACCACTTAATCTTAGGAATGGTAATTCACACATCACAGAGTGATTACACTCCCTTGGACAGTTCATCCTTCAATTGAGCTTCACTGAACCCCCCACATTTCCAGGCCACCTCACCAATCTCTGTACAGCTCAGACTATGGGGAAATTTTATTCAACATCTGTCTTCCTCAAATTTTCTGGTGTTAGTGGCCGTTTTATCCTTTATGGCTGCATAGAACAATTAATGCTTCTTTCAGCTATCATATACCACCTACCCCATTCCCAAATTAAATATCCAGCATCCAAACTAAATGCCATCAAAAAGTTTTCTCATACAGTAAATCAGTCTTACATTCCCTGCCTCAGTTATACTACCTGCATCAATAATTATTGCTGCATAACAAAACACCCAAAAACTTAGTGTCTTAAAATTCAATACACACATATTTTTGTTTACAGGACGGTTGATCAGCTGGCTGGTTTTTCTAACTTGACTGTAATTGTTTATGCATTCTTGATCAGCTATGGATTGAGCAGGCAGTTTTGCTGATCTCAAATGGACTATCCTATATAATAAAAGCCTAATATGCTAAGTGTCCGACCATTCGTTCAACCGTTCAACCGGTCACTATGATGTGCACTGACCACCAGGGGGTAGATGCTTCAATTGGTAGGTTAGCTTGCTGCGGGGTCTGGCCAATCGGGACTGGGCAAGATGGGTCGGACATGACCTGGAGCCACCCCAGAATCCCTCTTGGCCCCAATCGTGCACCAGTGGGGTCCCTCAGTCTGGCTTGAACCCTCTCACAATCTGGGACCCCTCAGGGGATGTCGGCAGCCAGTTTTGGCCTGATCCCTGAAGGCCAGACTGAGGGACCCCACCAGTGCACGAATCCATGCACTGGGCCTCTAGTCTAATATATTTAGGGGTCAGTTGTCTATAGGCTGGTCTATGTTGGTCTCTCACTTGCCAGAAGGCTACGCCACCTTGTTCAGGAGGTGGAGGGAGTTTTCTGAAAGAGCAAAATATGTGTGACCTGGGGAGGCCTGGGCTCAAATGCCAATTAGTTTGCCACTTTCTATTGGTCAGAGCAAGTCAAAGGCAAGCCCAGATTCCAGAGGTGGGGAAATAGACTGCACCTGTTATTGAAGTTGCTTCAAAGTCACATTGCAAAGGACATTGATTCAGCATGGGTGGAGCATTGTGGCCAATTTTACAGTCAGTGCAGCAGAGACTAAAACAACAAACAAACATATCCCTTAGGAATTTTATTTCACTGAAGGACATTCTGTTTGGGTTTAATCCCAAGGTTTTAATCAGGATAAAGAGTAAATTAAGGACACCTGGCAAATAGGTTTTAATCAGGATAAAGAGTAAATTAAGGACACCTGGCAAATAATAACTTATATTCTATCTCTTTCCTCAGTAACTAAAAAAAAAAAAAAAAAAAAAAAAAAAAAAAAAAAAAAGGTAAAAAACAGAAATAGCTAATGTCTATTTCAAATTCACACTTGACTTAAACATGTTGTGTTGAATCAGGGTTGGGTTCAGGGAGTAGAATGATTTGTTCTCCTGTTAAGATGTGTTTAGTAAATGCTGTCTGCTGTCTGTTTACTTCCCAACAAGAGGAAATTATCAAAACCAAACCTTTGGAGACAGCAGATTAGTAAAAAGTTAGTAAATTATTAAATACTAGAGGCCCAGTGCATGATTGAATCATGCACGTGTAGGGTCCCCTACACGCTTTTGCTTTTGATCACGGGGAACTGGGTGCCTGTCCGCTAGTGCACCAGGCCTTTCAGAAGCCTCCAGCGCAGCGGAGGCTTCTGAACGGCCTGGTGTCTGAGCGGAAAGGCATCCAGCTGCCACGCTTTTGCTTTTGATCGCGGGGAGCTGGGTGCCTGTTTGCTGGTGTCTGAGTGGACAGGCATCCAGCTGCCACACTTTCACTTTCGATCGCTGGTGCACCAGGCCTTTCAGAAGCCTCCAGTGTGGCTGAGGCTTCTGAAAGGCCTGGTGTCTGAGCGGAAAGGCATCCAGCTGCCACGCTTTTGCTTTTGATCGCGGGGAGTTGGGTGCCTGTCTGCTGGTGCACCAGGCCTTTCAGAAGCCTCCAGCGCGGCAGAGGCTTCTGAAAGGCCTGGTGCTTGAGCGGACAGGCACCCAGCTCCCACGCTTTTGATGGTCCGTGGCCGCTGAGGGGGGCTACCCTGCTGTTGAGAGGCGCAGGGGGCGGGACTCCCACCCCCTGCGCCTCTCAAAGGCCGCTGAGGGGGGCTGCCGCGGACACCTGGCTACCCTGCCGTTGAGAGGCGCAGCTGGGTGTCCGCGCAGGCCCCCTCAGTGGCCGCGGATCTGGCCTCGATCTGGCCGTTGAGAGTCGCAGGGGGCGGGAGTCCCGCCCCCCTCAGTGGCAGCGGATCCGTGCCCTGAGTCCCGTCCCCCAGCCTCCCACCGCCCAATCGTGGGCGTAGCGGAGTGATGGTAATTTACATTTTACTCTATTATTAGATAGGATTGAAGACTTGCTCAAGTGTGCAAAACCTGCCCTTGCTGGCATAAGGTCTGCATTGGATGATGATTTAATACTTAACAGATTACCTCAACTACAGTCAGTTCTATTATCAGAAAGTGTTGGCTCTTCTATTAAACATTCATTCATCCATCCATTGAATAAACATTTACAAAGTACATCTTATATAGAATAACTAGAAGCCCGGTGCACGAAATTCGTGCACGGCGGGGGGTTGTCCCTCAGCCCAGCCTGTACCCTCTCCAATCTGGGACTCCTGGAGGGATGTCCGACTGCCCGTTTAGGCCCGATCCTGGTGGGATCGGGCCTAAACGGGCAGTCGGACATCCCTCTCACAATCCAGGACTGCTGGCTACCAGATGGTTAATTTGCATATTACCATTTTATTAGAGAAGATATCAATAAGCCACATGATACAATAAATATCAATAGAAGATGGGGTGAGTTTTAGCTTTTATTATTTCCTTGAATAAATAATAAGAAGTTAGTGTGACTTTTGATTTGGGAAGAACCTGCTTGGTCTTTGATGACTGAATATAACTGGCATGGCAGGGACTCACCTAATGTTTCCTGGGGATATGCGTTTGGTGTGACTTTTAGTATTGCCTAGTATAGTGTTATTTGGGCTGGAGAATGGAGCTTGCCTTGAATCCTGTAATCACCTAGCATTTGATGCTAAACACTTCTAATTTGTAGAATAATATTCCAGAGCTTAGTGGGAAGCTTAAAAAAAATGGCTTCATGAATCTCAGAAATAAGCCAAGTGGGAGATGTATCTTGCAGCAAACTGTTGGAATCAGTTCCTGAGGAGTCTGTCACAGTAAGTGCACAGAGCTAGGCACTCCATAAATTTAGGACCTTTCTAATGGGGTTTTTGGCTACTAGGTGTACCATTTAATAATGGCGGATTTTGTAATCAAAGAAAACACAATAATTTCAAGAGAAACATCAAAAGTGCTTTATTCAAAGTAATGTCCATCGCTAGCTACACATTTCCCCCATCTTTCAGGTAATTTGTAGATACCATCCCAATAGATCTTGTGTTATTTTGAGGGAAACCATTCAGAGACCCAATTTTCCACTTCTTCATATGTTTTGAAGTGCTGCTCAGAAAGTGTGTGTGCCATCAATTGGAACAAGTGGTTATCTGAAGGAGCAAGGTCTGGTGAATATAGCGGGTGGGTTAATACTTCCCAGGCAAGATCTTTTAACGTGTCTTTAACTGGTTTTGAAGTGTGTGATGATGCGTCATCATGAAGCAAAATTACTATGCCGTGTCTTCTGGCACATTCTGGTCATTTCACGATCAAAGCATGGTTCAAGTTTATTATTTGTTGTCAATAGCGATCAGTATTAACAGTTTCAACTGGTGTTAGAAGCTCATAATACACCACACCTTCCTGATCCCACCAAACGCAGAGCATTGTCTTCTTTCTGAAGCTATTTGGCCTTGCAGAGTCAATGTTGATGGTTGACCTGGATTAACCCATGATTTTGTGCATTTGGGATTCTCAAAATAAATCCACTTTTCATCTCCAGTCACAATTCGATGCAAAAAAGACTTTCTTTCATGCCATTGAAGCAACATTTTACTGATGACTTTTCGGTTTTCCATTTGTCTTTCATTCAGTTGATGTGGCACCCATTTTCCTCCCTTCAAAATCTCTCCCATTGCTTGTAAATGATCAGAAATTGTTTGCTGAGCAATGTTTAATTGTTCTGCAAGTTGTTTTTGAGTTGGACATGCATCTTTATCCAATAATGCTTGTAATTGTTGGTCTTCAAACTTTTTTGGTTGACCTGGATGTTCTTTGTCTTTCACATAGAAATCATCACTTTTAAAGTGTTTAAACCAGCGTTCACAAGTATCTTGAGATGGAGCATGTTCACCATAAGCTTCCTGAAGTATACAATAACTTTCAGAAGCACTTTTCTTCAAAATAAAGTAATGAATTAAAACTTCCTGCAAATGATCCTTTTTTGGCACGAAATTAGACATTTTTAAGCGTAAAAATATCTATGATATTAACACCTCCAGAAAATTTGACATATGAAGTTTTGAAGCTTGCTGTCAAGACAACAAAATAGCATACATATCAAATCACATATATATTGACATATGTGTAACCCCATCTATTGAAAAATATTTGCATTATAAAAATAAAATAATGCAGATTTTATTTTTTTAATAAAGAGTATTTGCAGGAAGTTTTAATTCATTACTTTATTTTGAAGAAAAGTGATGCTGAATACTTTGGGAAGCTTATGGTGAACATGCTCCATCTCAAGATACTTGTGAACGCTGGCTTAAACACTTTAAAAGTGATGATTTCTATGTGAAAGACAAAGAACATCCAGTTCAACCAAAAAAGTTTGAAGACCAACAATTACAAGCATTATTGGATAAAGATGCATGTCCAACTCAAAAACAACTTGCAGAACAATTAAACATTGCTCAGCAAACAATTTCTGATCATTTACAAGCAATGTGAGAGATTTTAAAGGAAGGAAAATGGGTGCTACATCAACTGAATGAAAGACAAATGGAAAACCGAAAAGTCATCAGTAAAATGTTGCTTCAATGGCATGAAAGAAAGTCTTTTTTGCATCGAATTGTGACTGGAGATGAAAAGTGGATTTATTTTGAGAATCCCAAATGCACAAAATCATGGGTTAATCCAGGTCAACCATCAACATTGACTCTGCAAGGCCAAATAGCTTCAGAAAGAAGACAATGCTCTGCGTTTGGTGGGATCAGGAAGGTGTGGTGTATTATGAGCTTCTAATACCAGGTGAAACTGTTAATGCTGATCGCTACTGACAACAAATAATAAACTTGAACCATGCTTTGATCGTGAAATGACCAGAATGTGCCAGAAGACACGGCATAGTAAATTTGCTTCGTAATGACGCACCATCACACACTTCAAAACCAGTTAAAGACACGTTAAAAGATCTTGCCTGGGAAGTATTAACCCACCCATTATATTCACCAGACCTTGCTCCTTCAGATTACCACTTTTTCCAATCGATGGCACATGCACTTTCTGAGCAGCACTTCAAAACATATGAAGAAGTGGAAAATTGGGTCTCTGAATGGTTTCCCTCAAAATAAGAAAAGTTCTATTGGGATAGTATCCACAAACTACCTGGAAGATGGGGAAATGTGTAGCTAGCGGTAGGCATTACTTTGAATAAAGCACTTTTGATGTTTCTCTTGAAATTATTGTGTTTTCTTTGATTACAAAATCCACATTATTAACCGGTACACCTAGTATGGTTTTCCCCTTACATCATAAGTTTTGAATAATTATGCCTAGTTTAGAAATCCAGGAAGATGGAACCTGCTACATTAGGGAATATGTCTAATCCCTCACTGTAACCCTAGATAATTCGGTTAATTGCTTTGGACTTATTTGTCAATAAGTTAAATGAGAATACTGAATAAACTAATCATGAATATTCCTCTTAGATTTATAGAACTATACACTGAGTGGCCAGAGGCCTGGTGCATGAGTTCCTGCATGGGTGGGGTCTGGCCAGCCTGGCCAGGGGGAGGGGACATGGGTGGTTGGCCAGCCTGCCTGCTGGTCAAACTCCTGGTCAAGGGGACAATTTGAACATTAGCCTTTTATTATATAGGATATACACTGAGTGGCCAGATTATTATGCATGCAGAGATCATAATAATCTGGCCACTCAATGTACATTTATGCTGTTTATGTGAACCCCAGAACCACTCTGCTATTCTAGGAGAGTGGGCATCAGTGGCTTCTTTTTACACATGAGAATGCTGAGGTCATAGCCAAGGTGAGGTTTATGACTAGAATCTTATGGAGAACTGTTAAAAAGTCTTCCACAGATTGCATCCAACTCTTCCGCAGATTTCAACAGCATGTTGCTGTATAGAGCTAATGGCTCCCAAAGAGGCTTTGATCATAGCAAGATATTTAGTCAAGTTACCACCAGCTCAGGGGAATCAGTTCCCTTCTGATGGGCTTTCCAGATGCATGGGCTCTTTCAAGTGTGTGTAAGTGAACGAAACAAAGCTGTTTGGCCTGGTCATTAATACTGTTACCATTACAGAGAGAGGAAAGCATACAAAAACCACAGTCTATAAGACCTTGACCTCCGTAGGTCCTGGTTTCCTTATCTGTAAAATGAGAGGGTCAGACTAGATGACGCCCAAGGTCCCTTCCTGTTCTGAAGTTCTGTGATCTTTTTTTTTTTTCTTAACAAGATCAAAATTTAAGTAATAAATAACAGTAAATATATTAGATTTTCTTTCCTTTTTTACCCAAATTCAAGTCAAATATTGATAAGTATAGAGTCATTGCTTACTAGTTCATTTTTCTTCTTTGTTCTAATGTTTTAATTAAATATCTATCTATTAAGTGTCTATTCTGTGGGAGCCACTAAGACCATATATAACTTTCTCCAAGTACTTCAATATGAAATGTGGGTACTCCAGAACCAGTAAACCATATCATTTAGGCTTCTTCTAAGGCTTACTAGAGCTAGATTTGGGGGTTCTAGGAATAAAATAAGCCTGACAAAGTCATCTCTGGAAAGGTCCCCTCAATAGAAAGGATGGTTCTTTTGAACCGTGTGGTAAATGCTCTTGGTCCACCATCAAATCCTCTTTACTAAACAAGTGCACCTATCCTCCAGCTGCTGTGAATGTTGACTGCTAGGTGCTCATGCCTTTCCTGAAGTTTTGCTCTTGACTAAAAGCGCCAACTTTAACAGTAGTTTATTTCTTCAAACTGAGGCATCCTGCAGTTAATATGTGATCGATGGGGATAAAGAAAGAGCAGCTTCTTGTCTCCGGGTGAGACCAACTTTGGTACATTCCATGCTCCAGGGATCCCCATGGGATCAGATGGAGGCTAGAGATCAAGACCACATCCTAGTTCCTTCTTCTTCCTCCTCTGCTACTCTCATTCCCTTTCTCCCCAGAAAACTCTCTCAATGAATCACATACACTCAAATTCCCATCTTAAGCTCTGCTTCCAGGAAACTTTACCTCAGATCCTAGAGCCACATTGCTCTTCCCTATGATTTAGACATTGCTTCCTGAAACTTTTCCAGGTTTTAACAAGTCTTATTAACTATTCAATTTTCTATACATTCAGGAGGATTCATGGAGTATAGGGAGGCAGCCACCTACTGACTCAAGAACATGAGGGCACCTTGGGGAGTATTCTAGACATACACAGAAATTCACCTCAGGATACAGTCTGAGGAAATAGGACTTTGATGCTAAGTGCAAACTCTCAAGACCTCAGAGTTCCAGAGCTCTTCCTTAAGGCCAGAAGACTCTGACTAAAGTCTGGTCCTTCACTCTGGTCCCCCATTAAACAAAATCATGACTGGAGGTGACATCCAGAGGGTAAGAGTATCTGATGGTAGAGTGAGGGGCCACAAAGCCAGGATATCTAGCTGGGGAATGTACTGGTGGCTGAAATCAAGTCTGAATCCTTCATCTTCTTTCCCCCAAAACAGTATCTCTGGCAGTAGGGGTTGTGGCAGGATGGGAAGCAGAAAGAGCTTTTGACAGAGACAGGGTTTTGTATCCAAAAGCCAAAGCATCAGAGAGAAGAGATGATTCCTGAGAAAAGAGCAGAAGCAAATGCTGAAAGTGGTTGGGAAGAAAGGGACAAAGGCAAAGATGTTGTCTTGTGGGAGATGTAATAGGCAGTTGTTGTAAGGTGGTAGCAAAGCTGGAGAGAGGGACACAAAAGTGAAGACTAGATTTGGGGGCTGCAAAAGCTTAGATGGTGACCCCTGAGAGACATTCTGTTTGGGCTGATGAATGAAGACCAGCTGACATTCCCTTTCTTGTGGTGCCTGAGGACGCCTTAAAGCAAGGATTGTGGAGCTGACAGCCTGGGTTCATTTATTAGCATGAAGACTTATTATCTAGGTGACCTTAGGGAGGTCAGTTTTGACACCTCTTCACCTGTCTCCTCAAGTACAGAATGGAGATAATGGTTCCTACCTTTTAGGGTGCTCAGGGTCAATTGCTTTGTCTACACAAAGTGTATAGAAAGTGTGTGTGAATTAAAGGGGTTTGCATTGTTTAAGATCTCAGAATTCTAGAACTGCCCTGGGAAGGGCAGTTTTTTCACAACACAGAAAAGGAAGGTTTTGGAGACAGAATTTAATTAATTAACTAGTTTTAATTAATGTATTTATTTATTTATTTGCTTATTTGGAGACAGATTTTAAACAGAGTAAAATAAACTATTAGTGAGTCAATTCGTACCTACCACAGCAATTTTCTACCAAAGGTACATTCACATAAACTGTCTCTGGTTTCACTATAAATTCATGTCGTTTTTATTCTCTAACTTACTACCTTTTATACATTGTCTTTGAGCCTGGAAAATGGTTGGAAAGAAGGAGATGGGAGAACAAGTGCTTCAGCTTCTCAATAAAAACTCATGTGTTAATTTATTCTAACATAATGCTGTTTGTGGTCCAGCAAGGAAGCTGTTTACTACAAGGAAGTGACAAAGGCAAGAGTGGGAAGCAGGAAACTTAAAGAGGAAATGGTTTATGAGCCCCCAGAAAACATACGGATGGAAGTTGATGAAAAGTGATAGGAGAGAAGGATGCCCCGTGTAATTCTTTTCCCAGAAGTTAAAGCCTATCATTTGGCCAGTACTTACTTATCTCTGCTGTTTCACATTTTTAATGTGATTTTGCAAAAATTTAAGGGGGCAAATCTAACCACTTTAAAATCCTCAAAACCCTACTGTTAGTCAACAAGTAAATGACTCATGTGAATTCTGCAAAGGATAAAATCAACAGAAACTTTGAGAAACATGCAAGGAAAGAAAACTCCAAGGAATTATTAGAGATTTTACAAGCCAAAGCTAGGCTCCTTTTTTAGTCTTTCTTTTTCCTTTTGCATGATCACAAGCTGGTCCAGAGCAGGGAGCAAGACCCAAGTTCACACATATATTTGTTTAGTTAGCAAGACATTCCTATTTTTATAGCTCTAAGTTCTTAACTTCCTTGTTAGCAAATGTTAACAAGGTTTAAAATGCATAAAGTGAGCTGTGGCACGTAAAAAATTTAGGCCTATTCTGGCTCCTTCTTTCTTTATACCTGCGTTCATTGAAAACATCCTACTGACAGGCAGAATGTCTGGGCAACTTTATAGATAGTATTCCCACCTCAGGGCCACAAGGTCACAGATTTGTTCCTGATTCTATTTAAAAAACACTCAACAATGGTAAGTTTGTGTGTGCTTTTATGAGAAGGGGCTGTTTTATGTGATCCAAGATCTTAAAGATACTCCAAGGAATCTTGCATGTATGCTGGGTTGTGAATTGGGGAGGCTGCTGTGGTGCTTGCTGTGAAATTGGGGAGCTTCATTGAATCACAAGCAAAGACTGACTATAATAATTTTCAGACATTGTGTCTAAGCAAGGCCAAAAGCACTTTGTTTTCATCATGGTAATCAAAGCTCTTGAACAGCATTTCAACCTGCCATTCCAGCATCATTTGGCCAGAGGTCATAAAATGAAACAAGGCAGAGGGGAAAAAGGGAAAAGAAAAAAACAGGCCCCATTCAAATCTCACAGACATTTTATCACTATTTAGACACTGCAGGCACAAATATGGCTTCTGTGAAGTCACTCTCAAAAGCCCCGAAAGGCCTTCTAAGAATGGAAGTGAAATAAGCTATCAACACCATAATGAGCAAACACAGGGGCACTCCCAACAGTGTTTAGGAAATAGCCCAGTTGGGTGGTTATCATGATTTTCTGAGGCCTATTGACAAAAGAACAAAAACAATCCAAATCTGATTCCTGGGTTCAGTTACTGTGTGATCTTAGAAAATAGATCCTTTCTGAGTCTCTCTGGGTTGTCCCTTCTAAAACGAGGAAGAGGGTAAAGGTTTCTTACACGTCAAACATTTTTCAATTAAAAAAACTTCAAATGAAATGGATATCTTAAAATGGGGCAGTTATCCATCTTTCTGAGTAAATACTCACATACTACTGTCTCTCTCACCGCAGGCTGCCACATGAAGTCTGTGATGTGGATGGTCCTCCGGAATGTGCACCATGGTGGCCCTGCTCACACCTCTGACCTAAAAATCACAGCTTTCCCATCCCAGTGGAAGCCTCTAGTACCTGTGATTTTTGAAATCTAGGGATAGTCCACACATATACAAACATATACACACGGTCTCACAACTTCCTTTTCATACATATTATATTCTGGATTATAATGTGTGTGTGTCTTTGTGCATGTGCATGCACTCACTCACACAGCTAAGAAGCCAACCTTCAATCTATTTATTTTTCAAGTGGTCCCATCAGCCAAATCCCACCCCTCTATGGAAAGCAACCATCTAACCCAATTTCTAGTTCTACACCCCTTCCCCAAGACGCACATGTAAATTGTCAGCTTTCCTTCCTCTAAAATTCTGTTTTTTAAACATGCCCATATATAACCACCACAAATAATGATTAGCTCATTCTGCCAAATCACCATGAAGCCAAAGTCTTGTGGTAAATATTGTACTCCCTGTGGCATGGTAACAGCAAATGGCCCCCAATGTCAGCTCTGAGCCTGTTTCCAGATCTCCAGCATGATTCCAATAATACAGGAGTATGTATTAAGGGAGAACAATGAGCCAGATTGGGAAAGTCTCATCCAGAGAGACCAGATGAAAGGTAAATGGCTGAAACATGTCAGGAATAGAGTTTACTTTTAGACTATTTTATATGGAATGCTCTAGACTAAATTGCAGAGCTTTTGTGTAATTAAGGGAAGTAGTTAATAGTAACTATTCCTCCCAGTTCTTTAAAGTTCTACAGTTCACAAGCATTTTATTTTCCTCTAAGTTATCTCATTTGGTCCTTTGAGATGAGCAGATTATGATGACTCCCATTTTATAGGTGAGGAATCTGAGGCTCCAAAAGATCAAGGGACTTGCTCTACATCTCAGAGCTATAATATGCCAGAATTTGTGTTTAAATTCAGTTTTGATTAGCCTGGCCAGTGTTTCTCAGTGGTTGAGCATCGACCCATGAACCAGAAGGTCATGGTTTGATTCCTGGTCAGGACACATGCCCAAGTTGCAGGCTTGATCCCCATTAGGAGGTGTGCAGGAGGCAGCTGATCAATGATTCTTTCTCATCATTGATGTTTCTTTCTCCCTCTTCCTCTCCCTTTATCTCTGAAGTCAAATATATATATATATATATATATATATATATATATATATATATATATATATATATATATATATATTTTTTAAACACAGTTCTGATTATAGTGCCATAACAATTTTCCTTATCAAAGGAATTTGAACAACTCAATCATATTACTAGGGCAGATATTCTTAACTGGGGAAGAGAAGGGGAATAAAGGCATATTAGAATCATCTAAAGAATTGTTTGAAACACAGATGCTTGTCTCCATCTCCCTTTCCCTGGAAATGAAAATATGTCTCAGGATGAGGATAGTTAAATAATTTTGAAAACATTTCTCAGATAAATTTTAATATACCACCTGGTTGAAATGTACAGTGCCAGGTTTTTCTCTTCTGAAATGAAGGCATCTGCTTCCCAGATTTTGCTTTGTATGGTATTCTTTGGAGTAATATATTCACTATACCTACTATATGATGGACAATAAATTTTATTCAAGTCTACCATGAAAGTGAAGAGAGTGACAGTATAAATAGAGAAATAGACAATGTCAACTTTTGGGTGACTCATGTGAAAAGGTCATAGGTTTAGGCTATAAATATGCATGTAAAAGATTGTGTGTGCAGTATCCATGTCTAAAGCTACTAAACAGAGAGATCGTGTGTGGATTTATTCTTCACTAGTTCACTTTTTACTTTTCTAGGTGATGGCATTCTGTATCCTACTAGTCATTTCAAACCCCTGGAGAAAAGGCTCTCTTTTGTATTCTTTCCCTTTGCAATGTGACTTTGCAGCTCCTCCCATCATGAGGTAGAGTTTTTGCCTACTCCTTAAATCTGAGCTGGCCATTATGACTTATTTTATCAGATAGCACGCAGAAGAAGCATTGTTGTGCCAGCTTTGAGGCTAGACCTCAAGAAGATCTTGCATTTTCACTCATGTGAACGATCCAATATAGTCCACTGAAATGTGAAATACCACATGGAGGCAAGGAGGCATACCTGGTGGGGCCACCCTAGAGCAGCCAGCTCCTAGCTCATCTGGCTGACCAGAGCCATGAGGGAGTGAGCCCAGATTCAGAAGATAAGGATATCAACCCTACCTCTTAATACAAAGTCATAAAGTTGGAAAGTTACATTGCAAAGGAGCAAAGATACAGGGAGGGGTGGCTTGTGCTTACTTTGCACAATCTACCACTTGGGGCTACTATGCATATTAAACAACAAAACACATGTAAAGCATTTACAGCATGGTCTGGCACTGAATAAATGCTCAATAAATATGAACTATTATTACTGTTTCTAAAATGCATGCCATAATATGTAGATGACCTAATTAATATCACCATACCCCTTACTCTTAGGAACTGATATTGATAATTCTCATAAACCCATGGTTCAATCTAGTAGCACAAACAGGAACTCAAGTGAGGAAAAATGCAGTCAAACCACATTTTGAATGTTAATACACCTCAAAACATCTTTCTTCCCTGAGTGGAAACATCCCCACCCTCCAAAAAACTATAAGTTGCCTTTTCAATTCAGGCTTTGACCAAGTTTCAATGCGAAAGATGACTCATACCTTAAAGAACTGAAAGAATTTTTTTATTGCTTCTCAATCCATTGTCTTGCTCTCATGAAATTGCTGAATGACCCCAGAGAACATAAAACCTTGTCAAAGAAATAAGCACTGAATGACATGTGGCAGGGTTTCCAATTCATCAGGAAAAACACACGTGCTTCTCTGGAGACAGCTCACATCCGAGGCTACCCTTGTTCCCTGAGTCCCATAAAGCTCCTATCTCCAGGGCACAGGTGAGGCCTTCACATTCTTTGAGAACAACAGCATGTTCATTTCCTCCATGGCTATAAATGGACTTTATTGGGCTTCAGTATCTAAAGGAAACAGAGCTCTAGGTCAGAGGATGCCTTTAGAGGGTCACTTGCCCCATTTAGAATCCCAAATCTCAGGGATGTGTGGTTGGGAGATGCTCTTGAACTCTGAAGTTAAAGTTCAAAGGAAACTTCCTGGCTTGATCATTGTTATTGAGGTCAAGATACATTTATATGTAGTTAAAAAGTACTTAGAAGGTTTAGCTGTACAACATCAGCTATTACTAAGCAAGGTTTCCTTATGATTCAGCAACATAGATAGTGTATCGCTCCAGCGGGAAAGTCAGTTCAGATATTAAAGAAACCCTTTGCCAATTACAGTAGGATTCAGTATTTGACAAACCCAAGCAGTGGTTGGCTTCAACATCCTTTCCTAGACACTAACCTCTATGTAAATTTGGGCACTGGAGTCTCAATCTGAAGAGATAAGATTTATATGATCAGAGAAGTACCACTTCTGCTCAAAGTATGATTCAACCCACTGGTTTAATTCTAGGTCTGTTTCCTAAAGTCTAGTCTATGGCACACATGTCTCTAGGCAGCCTTTGGTAACAAATACTTCTCTGTGGAAAGAGGTTGGAGAAACACTGCATGTTATATTTCGCTCTTGTGCATTCATAGTGCATGTGGGCACATTAAAGGTTTGGAGAAGTTATGAAATGTAGAAGCATGTTTAATACCAACCCAATGGTTCCAGAAGTTACATAACCAAGGAATCCCCCTTTGTTTTCTCTTTCAATTTTGTAACATGAAACATCTTCAGAGATCAAGGAGACTTGGAAAGATCACTGTAGTCTGCCTAAGTCAGATTCCCATAGATACTTCAGAGGAGCCTATTTTAGATACCAATTCAGCATCTTTAGAAAACTGTAGGCACAAATGTTAGGTGACTTTTAGCTTCAGACTTTTAAGAATAAATTGTTTTATAATTTGGGCCTTCTGTTTGAATCTGAAGGAGTCTGATCAATGCATTGGAAATAAATCTAAGTAAAAAACATCTGAAAGAAATTATCAATAACATTAAAGTACATATAGTGTACAACACTGCCAAAATTGAAGGTTGGTAAACTTATGACATTGGGGCCACCAATAGTTCTAGAAATATCTATGAAGGATAGGGGATTATTTCTCATGATCTTCCTTGTCCTTTACTATACTTGCTCTGTTTGCTACTTTGCTGGACTCTACTATTCCAACCATCTACTTTGTCATTCTTCAACATGGGTATACACAGTCAATCTGAATGGATTCAAGGTTAGTGTTCAAAGGCCTTTGCTGATTGGTTCCTTATACTATTTCTTCCTGGTAGTTCTTTGTCTTGTATTTTTGAAGTTGACAAGACAGATGTTGCCTTTTCTAAGCTTTTCAATATTTAAAAGAAAAAACAAAAACAAAAATCCTGAAGGGAATCATACATTTTTCTGTGATGTGGTTAAAGAAATGTCAATCAGTTTCTTTGCTTTGGGCTGGAATTTTATCACCTCATCTCATTTTGATTACAAGCCCTGCTTGAGATTTATATTTTTTAAATAAAAAAAGTAATAGACAAATTTTTTTTACAAACATGGGATCCATTTTGATGGCAGAGGTTTTGAAATAATAAAATAGTCTTTGGAGGTTTATGGGTTAGAAATCAACATTCCCTCTACTTTTTTTTTTTTACCTCCTCCTTCTCTCTGTAGCTCATTTCCCCCCTTGTCCTAGAGTATAAAGAGCAATGTCACCTTATTTGTTGCTTTCTAAAAACACAGTTGACTTAAATTTTATTTCACATGACTCTGACATTTATTGTTTGGAACATAATGCAGGCCATGCATCTAGTTACTATTATATCATGGTGTAAACAGTAAGAACAGTACAACATTGGAAACAAATGCTGTTTTTAAATAGCTGGCATTCCTATTTTTTCATTTCTAAAGATGATTAATAGAAATATCCCCTGAAATTCAGGACTAGACTCCAACTGGTTTCTGCTCCACCCATTAAGATGACAAGCAAAGAACTATCATCAATCACATGCACATATCCCATCTTCTGTGGCTTAGTTCAGTTGAGGCCTTTATTGTGCTGTAGAAATTGGCAAGACTCATATATAACATGTACTTTCTTCTAAGTGAAAAAAATAAAGAGTAGTAGTTAGAGGAGTGGTCATAATTCATATATCTTGAATTTTATCTGCAACAAGTTGTAAACCCAGAATCAACACTGCCATGTATCTTGGGAAGTCTAACAAGTTTTACCAGCAATTTCTTTTTAAAGGGCTTTGCATGAGTTGTTTTTCTTTTTTTGGTGTGTGTGCGATTTCATGTGCCTTTATTGCTCCGCAAGTACTTCCAATGTGGAATGCTTTTTCTCTCCTTTAAATAATCCACTCTTAATGACTCAGAGATAAGCACTCCAATCCACTGCCATCTCTTACTCCGTGAGAAACTCTTTCATTCCACTGCTGGATCCACTTACTGAGAAGATTAGCTTTACAACTCAGGGCAGGTGTGGGGTAGAGAAGGGCATGCATCTGCTCATCTTGTTTGAGAGTGTAAGATAAAGCTCAAGCTGACTTGAACTCTTGGGTATGAGTGTGTGTGTCTGAGAGAGATGAGAAAGAGAGAGAGAAAGAGAGAGAGAGAGAGAGAGAGAGAGAGAGAGAGAGAGAGAGAGAGAGAGATATTTCATTTGCATGATTTGCTTTTTAACTGAAACTGTTTGAAGGAACAAATTTAGGGGCAAACTTGCTGTCTGCAGTGTCATCTGTCATAGACCCATGGTTCCCCAAACTTAACTGATCATCACAAAACATGGAATTTTCCTGACGAACTTTTCAAGGAAGTTGGGGTGGGAGTGAAGGAGAAATTTTAAAAATACAGAAAATCCTTGAGAATAATGTAAAATACCTGAGTGTCTACCAGAAGAATTTATAATTAGCTTCTCAGACGGTTCAGCGAGTATTTACTGAAAACTGCTATGTGGCCAACTCAATTCTAGACAGCAGTGAAATAAGACAAAACTCCACCCCTCTGGGAGCTGATACCCTAGTAGAGGAGGTGGAAAAATATAGGTAGCTGATAGCATAACATGATACTAATATAATACATAACATAATAATAGATAACATAATAACATCATACACTATATTGTTTTTATTGTATTGCATCTTGCTTTTTTCATTCACCTTTAGGTTTTCTATATTTATCAGTATGGATCTACATTGCTAGAGTTCACTCTTGGTCACTGATATATAGTATTCTATGGAATGACAACATCACAGTTCATTTGGTGGCCCTCTAAGGTGTTTTCATTTTTCACTATTACAAGCAATGTTTCAACATGCTTCCTCGGGCCTGTCTCCTTGTGTACATGTGGAAGATTTTTCCTGAGTATATATTCAGAAGTAGAATTACTAGGTTATGGGGAAGGGTATATTTTTAATGCAGACTTCCAAATATCATCCCAGATTTCTTGAATCACAATATCTGAGAACAAGACTTGGGCACCTATGTGGTTTTTTTTTTAAAGCTCTTTGGAAGATTCAGATGTAACTTTCCAAGAAACCAATGTTTTGGAGCCTGTTGCTCTAGGCCATGTGAATTTATCCCACACAGGGTTTAATGAAAGAATGACAGATGAACAGGCACTTTCTGGCAATGAGAATACATTTTGGCTGTCACTCCATCAGGCCCCAGGAGTGGATACTGTTGTGCCCTCCCAGATACCATTTCCTGGCTTGCGCACCCGTTTGCCAAATGCTGTGAGTGTTGGCTGCTGAAGGCTCACAGCTGCCCCATCTCCAGAGAACTGCCCTCAGCAGGGATCATCAGCCTGGAGGTTACAGCCCCTTTTGCCCCCTTCCAGTATGAGGTATAAAGAGCCTGTCCTCCTGTCTCAAGGGGAGACCAATTCTGTGGTTCAATTCATGCTGCAGCGCTCCCAGTGGGATCTGGCTGAGGTTAGACTAAATCTCAGCCCACTACAGCGCCTCTTCCTGCTTCCCTCCCTCCCCCTTCTCTGGGGGCCCTGCCTCAGTAGATCACATGCACCTAATGCCCTGTTTTAAGCCATGCCTCTAGGGAGCCTAAACCAAGACATTCCTTTGCTTGTTTTTGTTTGTTTGTTTGCTTTTTTCTATTTTATCTTTTATTCTACTTTCTATTCTATTGCTTTTGTTTGCCCTCTTTCTTTTTTGTTGCTCATTAGCTCCTAATTACCTGTTTCATCTCACCTGTGAAGGAAACAGAAGATGAGGCAAGGATTTCCATTTTCACTTACCTTTAAGAAATGCACTGAGCTCATTCTGCCACAAGGACTTCTCACCCTGGAATTGCACCCTGCCCTCTGATAGCCTGGTGGGCTGAGGAAGCCCTGAGCTCTTGGTTTGATTAATAGTAACATCAGGTTCCCTTCCTGAGCTCCTTGCAGCTTCCTCTGAGCCCTCTGAATCGCAAATTTGTTCTGCATTCTCAGAATGTGTCAACATGGCAGAGGTATGCGGCCCGTGACCATTTCCTACCAAACAAATGCACCGCCCACCACAAGTACGGAAATGCCGCTGGCCCTCACGTGTCCAAGAGGCGTTTTCCTGCATGGGATGGAATCAGCCCCAGTTGGGCTTGGAGCCCTGTGGTAAAGCACCCCCAACTCCTCCTGTGCAAGCATAGCCTTCTGCTATATCCACAAGTCAGTGAGTTTGCTATCATGGGACATTTACTAGTATAAACATGTGGCCAGCTTGCTCTTATTTTAGACTACTACTACTACTACTACTACTAATAATAATAATAATACACATGTAGGCCTTGGAGCTCTAAATCAAGCGTTCATCTAAGCTTTGAAGTCAGAGCCAGGAAGTAACTCCTGAGGCCCTTCCCATCCAGCCCAATTTCAAAGGGAGTGGCAAAAGCCCTTGAAAGATGAGCCTGTTCCTCTCCAGGAGGCTACGCTGGGGTGTGTGGACACACTCACAGACCAAATCTTTCCCCCAAACAACAAAAAATCATAATAACTTCCAAGGACATGGGCTGGTGAGAGAGAAGCTGGGAAGCCATAGGTTCGATTATGCCCCGGAGAGCTTTCTGTCCAATAGGAAATGTGGCTCCTGAACCTGAAGCTGTTAGAGAGCTACTGGCCTGCCTGCAACTCCGATCTAATCCTCCTATGCCCGTATCCCACAGTTGCAGCCTGGCAACCACTCCAAATTGACAGGCACAGATGTGCTTTCACAGGTTGCAAGGGATTATCTCAGTCATACAGCCTTTGTTCATATCTTCACTCAAAATTTTCCGCTGCGCAGAATTTGACAGAAAATTAGTTGCAATCCTGCCTCCAAGTTCCCACCTCTCCTGTGGGGAGGATTTATCTCAAGCCCCCAAGGTCTTTCCACTACGATAAACTCCAGGGGCTCCTTGCAGGGAAAATCAGATGGTTCATCTTCAACACCAGAATCCAATTTGTTTGTGCTCCCAAGTGCAGATCATCTGAATCAATGGTCTTCTGGAATCTGGATTTGTAACTGCTGAGCCAATTTTTAAAATGTTTATTCTTACTTGCCAAATTTTAGCTCCCTGCATGTCATATTTGCTTTTATGACCTTTCAGTATTTGCTGGAATTCTTAATACTTGGGACTTCTACTTATAAGCCTCTGGATCAAAGTTGCTCTCTAGCCACAAAACTCTCAGTATAACATATTTAAATTTTATATTTTCTGCTGTCTTACTTAGACTTTGAAATGGAAATGTATTAGCATCCCTAAGAGAAGATTTGGTGTCAAATTCCAGTTTTACTAAAGCATGCCATTGTTAGATAAAATAACCATGAGTTTCCATCAAGGCAACCAAGTCCTCACTCTTCCCAGGCGGTGTCCCTCCAGGCCCCAGTGTCCTGTTCTTTCCCTACCCACTACCTATGCTCCCTTTCAGGCAAGCAGCAGTAATTAGCCATTCCCAACTGATAGTGGATTTAACTCATTGCATAATTTAACCCAGGGGCCCAGGGCTTACTGTGGAATGAAGGGCACCTTTGGGGATTTTTATTAGGCATCAAGAAAGAGGTATAAAATATATAGGGTGTCCCCAAAATTGTATACATACACTTTGAATAATTATAAAGGCAGTGTTTATTAAAATATATTTCATTTTTAAAATTGAGCTATCAGCTGTTAAAGTGTGTATACATGTTTTAGGACACACTATATATGAGGTGGGGTGTTGTAAGGGGCCTTTCTGAGATGAAATGGACTTATTTGGATACTAGAGTCCCGGTGCATGAAATTCGTGCACTCAGGAGGGGTCCCTCAGCCCGGCCTACACCCTTTCGCAGTCCCGGAGCCCTTGGGGGATGTCTAACTGCTGGCTCCCCATAGAAAGTGGGCTTAAGCTGGCAGTTGGACATCCTTAGCACTGCTGCAGAGGCGGGAGAGGCTCCTGCCACTGCCACTGCACTGACCAGCTGTGAGCCGTTTCTGGCTGAGCAGTCTTAGCATATCATTAACATATTACGCTTTGATTGGTTGAACGGATGACCGGACAACCAGACACTTAGCATATTAGGTTTTTATTATATAGGATAAATCAGACTGACTTGTGACCATGCAAATAAATGGGAGATCTCTCAGGCAGGTAGGAATTAGAAGTGCCAACCCACCTTTGTCCCATTATTACTCATTTAGGTCCCTTCAAAACATTTTTTTTTAAATATATTTTATTGATTTTTTACAGAGAGGAAGAGAGAGGGATAGAGAGTTAGAAACATCGATGAGAGAGAAACATCGATCAGCTGCCTCTTGCACACCCCCTACTGGGGATGTGCCCGCAACCAAGGTACATGCCCTTGACCGGAATCGAACCTGGGACCCTTGAGTCCACAGGCCGATGCTCTATCCACTGAGCCAAACCGGTTTCGGCATTCAAAACATTTATGATGAGGTCATATCATTACCTCACATTATAGGAAACTGTCATTTGTCAAATAACAACAATATCATAATGCAGTCACACAATAGAATAGCTTCTTGGCCTTCCAAACCCTTCTTATATATTTTTAAATATATATTTTAATTGATTTCAGGGAGGAAAGGAGAGGGAGAGATAGAAACATCAGTGATGAGAGACAATCATAGATTGGCTGCCTCTTGCACGCCCCCTACTGGGAATCCGAGTCCACAACCTAGGCATGTGCCTGGATGGGGAATTGAACCGTGACCTCCTGGTTCATAGGTTGATGCTCAACCACTGAGCCATCTCGGCCAGGTGCCCAAGCACTTTTTATATTAATCATCATGCTAACCCTCTGAGATACACAGACACAAATTTCAGATTCTTACCTTTTATATCACAACATTGATGTTCAGAAACCAGGGAAGCATATTGCACAGCTGAGAGAGAAACTTCCATCTCCAGATTCACAGTTCAGTGCTCTCTGTTATATCAGGCAGACCCCATTTAAGCTAATCATTTAACATAAAATTTTATTTAGGAAAGGACAATAAAATGCTCCCCTTCCCAAGAAACCTGCACTATACCAGAAGAAGCATTGACAATAGGAAAAACTGAATTTATGATCTGCCTATGACTTTACATGGTCCTTTTTCTAATACTACATTCACTCAGGTAACTGCCTAGCATGGCCAAATGGGCTTATCTTCAGTCCTATCCTCCTTCCTAAGGCCACTCTTCAAACTGACCAATGAGAGCAGAGTGCGTAAGAACAAGCTATACAGTTTCTTATAGGCCATCATGAGAATTCTGGGGAAATAATGGAGGATTTAAATAAAATTACTCTAATTGTAGAGATGGTAGGTTCATCAAACATAATTTCACTTGTCTGAGCTTCTATTTCTCTCTCAAGATTATCTCTGTCTCAACATGTAGACAAATCCACATATGAGCAAAACCACATTACCTATGGGGTGAACCTTAAGTTTTCCCTAGGTTGGCTTGTTAGGAACTATAACTATTATCAATGTCAGGTCATACCTGTTGCAATGCCATGTATGCTGCCCTTGTAGAGTTTAATCCTGTCATATCTTAATGTATGCTTTTGTTTGGGCCAGAATCAGTTGAAGAAGATGGAAGACATGATTTTTATTTAAACAACCTGGAATATAGAACATAATGTTTTGGGGTCAACATTAAGCTAGATTATGTAAATTAGATGAGGGGGCAAAGCAATCCTGCTTCTGCCCTGTAATTCTTCATTAAACTCACATCTTTGGTGCAGCTAGGTTGTTTCTCCTGCATTCCCGAGTCCAAACACTCACATCCTTATTATCACATATTGTTTCTCTTAAAAGCTTTTACTGCCTATCCAGTCAATCAGAATAGATGAGTATAAGTGCCCATCAGTGAATGCAATGGCTTATTGGAAACTGTAAGACAAACTCTTGTGTGTAATAGACTATTTCAGTAGTTTAGATGGTCAGAGCCCCACTTATCCCGATAAAATGCTCAAATGTTTCCTTGAATTATTCCAGTGTCCTAATTCCCCATTGTTTTCTGACCATGCTCTGAAGATGTGGGGTTTGCCTCCTCTGGGTCCATGTGGCTTCACTTTTCCAAGAAATCATTGTGTCATTTTCTTTTACTTTTGTGTGGTTTTTACAAGCAAAGTAATATTTATCTGTTTTTGAAATGCTGACAAATGTTGAAAGAGCTGTATGTTTTATGTAGATGTCATTTTGGAAGCCAGGAAAGAGCTAAAGGAATGAAGCAAATATTTTAGCTATTAAGTGGGTCCTGGCTCCAGAGAAACAAGCTGGTCAGCTGGCACAGCATGGCATGCCCCAGGGCAAAGGCTTGAAAATGTGATTATTTGATTGAAGAAGCAGTAGGAGAAACATTTGCCAAAAAGGAACTTCAGAAGCTCTGCTTGAACACGAGTTTGAGGAAGTGGAAATACTTTAGATGGGATTTCTGTTACCATAGCTGACAATGGGCTGGCTAGCTCCCTGCTGGCAGATGGTGCCAGGGTGTGCTGATTGAAGAAATAGACTGGGACAGCTGTGAACCATTCATGAAGCTCCACTGTTGCTGAAAAGATGGCAAATAGTAGGGAATGAAGTAAGAGTTCCTTTTAGACTAGAAGATTAAGCCATTGCTAGCAAAAATGGGTGGTCAGACTGATGACTTTGGTGGAGATTTAGTTATTTATTTTTGCTTTACAAATTACACTCAAGTTAGCAACTTAAAACAATCTTTATTATCTCAGTTTCTGTGTGGTAAAAATCCAGGTACTACTTAGCTGGGTGTTTCTGGATCAGCCTCTCCCAGGCTGCAATGAAAGTGTTCTCTGGGGCTGCTGTCAGGATCTGCTTCTAAGATCCCTCCATGGCTGTTGGCAGGTCAGAGGTTCCTGCTACCTGTTGCTGGACTTATCAGCTCATTGACAAGTTGGCCTTTCCATAGGGCCACTCTCAAAATGAGAGAGAGAGAGAGAGAGAGAGAGAGAGAGAGAGAGAGAGAGAGAGAGAGAGAGAGGAAATCTTCTGTAACAGAACCTTAGAACTGACATCCTATTGATTCTCCTGTATTCCTCTCAGAAGTGAGTAAAGTGATTTATGGACACCAGGAGAATTGGTGCCTATCACAGATAGTGACTATATTTTTCATTTAAATGGATGCCAAAATTCTTTCCCTCCCTTCAATACTATGAAGGTTAGGGTTAGGGTTAGGGTTAGGGTTAGGGTTAGGGTTAGGGTTAGGGTTAGGGTTATTCATCTAAAATACATGACATGAGGTGAAATGTTTGTTAAAAAAACACAACTCTGGTTGACCATGTGGATTATAGTGTTCACTCAATCTATCATCTTGGTTAGTGATAATGAGCTGGCTAGTGTGGAGGCAATGGGAGGATGTTATTAGTCAGAGGGTGTGAGCTGGAATCCTTAGCTCTAACTTATGCTGGTGGGAGACTGGGTATGGATCTCTTACTTTACTCATCTGTAGAATGGGCTTGGCTATGAGAAATTCGTGGTGTAATTTTTAGCTAAATAGGAAGTGTCAGGATAGAGTGGAGTTGCCTCTAGAATGAGCTTATATCACAGCTACTTTGCATGCTCTTCACATGATAGTGAAAAATGTACTCTTTGTATGAGTGTTTATATTGACTTTTGATACAAATATTTAGTTTCATGAGTCATCTATAATCTTGTTGAACTGAGACTTACTATGGAAAATTGGCAAGAGCTTAGAGCAAAAGGCATATGGTTTTCCTAACATATTAGTTTCCTGACGAAATTTTACCAGACAATTAAATTTGAAAAGAGGGCTCTGCTCTTGTAGAATTTGTATTAAAGTACATCATATAACATTAGAGTTGATAAGGACTTTTGTGATCAGTTTCCTGAACTCCTTCATGCTATGGAGAAGGAGACAGGTCAGAGCTGAGAATAAACTGGAACCACTAAGTCACTGCTTAACCTACTATAGACTGCTGCCCCCACCAGTGTCACAAAAATTAGAAAGGAATAGGGAGAAAAAAAACAACCTTACTTTTATGTTATAGTATGAAAAAAAAAAATCAGTAGAGGTTGGGAACTCTTTTTCAAATAATACTTTTATGCTAACTCCTATAGGGTTTATATTTATATTTCCAGGAACTAGTCCAACACAAGAGGTGTGCGTAAAGGGGTGTTGATCTTAATGGTATCTAACCACCGGTGAATTGCACACAGCAGGTGTTCAGTGGAAACTTGCTGATCATAATAGCTTCCAGACATTGGTGAGTTGCATATTCAGCTATTGTCATTCTGGTTTGGAAACTCCTTACAGGGGCTAGATTGACTTTTGTAGTCACTATTATGTGGTCTAGTTGGCAGAATGGTGATTTCGGGGTAATTGGGTTGTGGAAGTTGGAGGCAATATTCAAGGATAGCATGGACAAATTGCACTAGAAGCAAAGAGGCCAAAATTCTGGATCCAGTTTTATTTCAGAGGTCTAGTTTGGAAATTAAAAAAACACACAAAACAAAACTCAGGTTTTAGTTCTGTACCTTTCATAAGCAGTGGTTTAATCTTAGGCAAGTTACTAACTTTGGGCCATTTTTTAAAATCTATAAAATTAGAAAATTGAATTATATCAATGATTCACAATCAGCATTGATGGTATATAATTTTGGAGGGAGAGTGTATATCAGAATTTCTGAGATGTAGTAGAAAAAATCATGTAAATATAAAGAAAACAATCCTGAATTCTAGTAGTCAGAAGAACCAACCTTCCTCTAGGGAGATAGGGCATCCTGGCATCTGTGGATAGTAATTCATGTTTATTAAAAGGGGTTCAACTAGAAATACAGTGGGATACTCTGGTTAGATGATTTTTTAGTCCTAAAGTTTGAAGAGTCAGTGAATAGAGGCACAAGGTCATTCAAGGAAGCAAAGTCGGAACAGAGAAAGTACTGAGGAAGGAAAAACCTGGCCTCCAGCTAAGAGTGATCCGTAATGTCAAGCTTGGACACTGGCAAGCAGAAACAAAGTCTTCAAACAATGAACACTGCGACTGTAGGCTTCCATCTACCTGAGTTCAAACAAAATCAAGATCCCAACTCCAACTACCTTCTGCAGCAGGTCTACTCTTGTCCAGTGCTGTATTTCCAGGACTAAATGGAGCTTGTTAAGCTCCAAAGTTTATAGCCCAAAGGAGCTTAATCTTAGGAGAATGGCCCAAGAATGTATTGGTCTCCAATGTAAAGCCAAACTGAATTGTTATTGGCCTCAATGTGGAATGACAAAAAATATCAATGCAGTTATTAAATCTGTTCCTTTAATTAATTATATCAGCACACCCATGCCTTTTGAATGGTGAACAAATTGAACATTTTTAAGAATTTTAAAATGACTTCCAGCTTATCTGGATTGGTATAATCTTATTATAGACCCATTAACCTTTTATAAAAATCTAAAATAATTGTATTTATATATTGATCTATTTATAGTTCATCTATTCTAAACTGAAATCTAAATTCTGGAGAGATCTCTGCAATATGTTGGAAATTTGGCTTAAGGATAGAAGGAGATTTCAAATAATTGCCCTGCCATAAAAACACATGGAGCTATTGTTCTATGACCAGAGGGTGAGTTTGAAGCAACTCCTTTTCTATCTATGGCTGACCTATGATAAGAAAGGAGACACGAAAGTTTGATAAAGGAATAAGATGTTTATAATGGAAAGTGAAGGAGCAGAGTGTAGAAGAGAAACTGGCCTGGAAGTGAAAGGAGCAGGCCTGATTTCTAAAGTGATTCATCTAAAATACATGACTAGGTCACTCACCTGGTGTTGTGAGACTCCAAGGCTCTTTCGCTGTTTATTGGAGTATTTCCTATAACTTTCTGCAGGCTTACAATATTTTTAGAAATTAAAGCAAATAAATGTAATGTATATTCATCATCAAAAAGTTGTAAAATGTAAGAAAGTACAATGATAAAAGAAAACAAAAATATTTTCAGGAACTGGTCCAACACAAAAGAGGTGTTCAGTAAAGGGGTGCTGATCTTATAGCCATTCAGAAAACCCATGTAAAAATTGGGTATAGCTTTCTACCTTCCATTTTTGCCAATGTAAATATTTATTTACTATTTAAAAATGTATTTCTTACTTTTTCATTATAGTTGACATGCCATATTATATTAGTTTCAGTTGTACAACATAGTGATTAGACATTTATGTAACTTATGAAGTAATCACCCCCAATAAGTCTAGTACTCACCTGACACATACGCAGTTATTACAATATTATATTTTTCACTATATTACCTATGCTGTACATCCCTGTGACTGTAGTTTGGGGCTTAACTTTTCAATACTCTTTCAATATTCAATATAGCTCTAAAGCTATGTTTATATCCATTCTTAAACATCTTTCAAAAATAAACTTTTGTGTATACTATATACCTATAACTTTTTATTGAATATATAATTTAAAGTTATTGAGCATTTCTTATTATAAACCACTAGGCTGAAATTTGAATTTTATATATATATATATATATATATATATATATATATATATATATATATATATATATAATTCAAATTTGAATTATATATTTATATAATTATATATATAATTATATATTTATATAATTATATATATAATTATATATATAATTCAAATTATCCTACCTAATAAAATAGTAATATGCAAATTGACCGCACCCTTGCTATGCCCAAGCCACGCCCACCAGCCAAAGCCACGCCCACCAGCCAATCAGGGCGAGTATTACCCAACAAAGATGGCAATTAATTTGCATACGCTGAGGGAGGGAGGAGTGAAGACTGAAGACAACTTAGAAGGAAGAGGGAGGAAAAGCGGAAAGCAAGGTGGCTGCCAGAGGGAAAGCCCAGGCGGGGCGGGGCGGGGCAGGGTGGAGTGGGGCGGACAGCAGCGGCAGCGGTGCGCGGGTGCAGGCGCGGCGGCCGCAATGGCGGTGGCAGTGGCAGCACACGCGGCCGCAATGGCTGCTTGCAGGATTCTTCCTGCAAATGGGCTACTAGTATATATATAATTCAAATTGATATATTAATTATATATATATATAATTCAAATTTATATAATATATCTTATTTAGTCCTATCAGATGCTATCATTACCACATTTTACAGAGAAGGAACCTGAGGTTTAGATAAGTTTATCCTCATGTTCAAAGTTTCCCAGCTGGTAAAATTTAGAATTTGATTCAAACCTGAGGGAGTGACACCTTTCGGAGATGCTTCCTTGTTTACGACATCTAGGGAGCCTGGTGGAGGACTGGGATCTCTCAATTCTTAGGAGGTCCTTGGCATCCCAGAGATCCGATTTTTAACACATGGGTGTGGGACTAGCATATTCCACATCTCTACCCCTCCTACCAATCTCCAGATGGCTTCTTCTGTGTATCCTTAGTTATAGGACTTCTTTTCAGCTAAACTTCAGGCAGTTCTCCATGATGTTTAGTTGTAACTTTGGTATGGTCATGGAAGGAGGAGAGCACAGTGTTTACCTACTCTGCCATCTTAACTTGAAGTCCCATAGCTTTCTACCTTCTAGTCTTTTGTTCTGTTGTGTATTTGAGGGTGTGTGTGTGTGTGTGTGTGTGTGTGTGTGTGACACTTTCTAGAAGGAAAAATAGGAGAAAACAATTCTGTAGTATAACTCATTCAATTACATATACATCATGAGCAGTGTTTTTACATTATTAAAAAAACTTGATTTAAATGTATATTAAATATGAGTTTATGAACTTATATTTATGAGTTTATCAATGAGTTTATTATAATATATGTGTTATATATATGTATGAATGATTGAATCAATATGTTCTCCTTATATTGTTTCTAATTCTCTATAAAATGAGTACTAGTAACATTCCAGTGACTATCTTTTCAACTAAATTTCTGTGGATGGTCCAATAGGGACAGAGAGAAATAGGGAGAAGATGTGTGGGGATCTGGATGTACATATCTAATGTTAAGTACTTACATTTTTTTTTCACAATTGAATCTCTAAATTAAGAGTATATAAATCACTTCTTGTTGGATTCAGAGAACAGTTGGGCCAACAATTTGATTTGTTTTTATATAATTAGGAGGGCTTTCCCTGAATAGAGCCATGCTTCTGGGCCAGAAGACCAAATTCCTCTGGAGAAAAAAGGACATAGTAGAAAGGGAGAAGAGATCCAGAAACCTTCTATTGTAAGAGCCCTGTAACACTGATGACCTTACAACTAACTCTTGGTAAAGGAATTTAAAAAGTATGTGAAAGAATTAGCAGCTTCAAGGGATGGTTAGAGACTCAGAGAAAACTCCAGATAGAATAAATACATTTCCTGTTTTACCAAATAAAAAGTTGTGATCATTTTTCTGGCTTCACCTGTTTGTAACTCTTTGCCCTGAACTTCATGGTCTGGTTTAAATTACTTACTTATGATTATCCCTCTCTCACTCTCATGCCACACCTTTCTCATGTTGTCTGGCCTGCTCTTATTTTTCTTTATTCTTCCTCAATCAATTGTACAGAACCTTTAAGAATCACCTGAAACTCATTTTTTAAAGAATCCATCCCTCACCTTTCTTATTAAAAGTAAGTTACATTCTTCTGGTCTCCCACAACACCCTGTGTCTGCTTCTGTTGCTTTACCTACCACATGATGATGAATTTGGGTATTTACATGTATTTCTCTTTGAATTTAACTTCTTGAAGGAGAGATTTAGCCTAATTCATCTTTGCAATCCTAATGTCTAGGATAATATTTAGAGACTCATTTGTTTAGCTGGGCATATGGGAATAAATAAGAACATAATTATGTAATAACTGAGTCAATTTCATTTATTGAAATAAATCAACTCCCATACAGTAGATGAGTGAAGACTGCCAGGTCAAGTATGCTTGATGATGTTGGCCTCAGCATTTTGATGTCCCATAGAACACATTGGCTTGGATAGTTAACTTGACACTGCATTAATTGAATATCAAGAATAAAATAGAGCTGACAGAGCTGGCCCAGAACCCTGTGAGTGCAATTCAGTGCAAAATAAGGCTTCATGTAATGGCTAAAGTACCAGTCCACCTTCCCAAATAGAGCATATTTTTAAGCCCTGAAGACAGAATTCAAGATGTTCTATTTCATTTTCCCTATACCATTGACTACTTTCAACCTTTAATGACTCTCTCAACTACTTTTTCATTTGAGAAGTGAGTTGATATTTACCATAATGAATGAAGGTTAAAAAAAAAAAGAGGTAAGTGTATATAGAGAGATAAGATAAATGGACAGGATGCCATTGGTGTTTTTCCTGAATGACATTTCAAACAGAATTTGAGGGTCAATAGTCAGAGTCTTGTGAAAATTATTATCAGAATTGCTGCACAGTAGTTATTATTTTAATAGCATAATAAAATGGGCATTTCCAAAAACATATTCTCTTATTTCATTACAGAGATGAGGAAAATATCTGTGGTCCTGGTAACATTTCAACTGCACTGCATGTGAAATGTCCAAGGAAACATTGCTCTTTAATTTGAACCATTAGAAAATTCAGTTCAGAAATCTGGAGCTCCAACTTAATACCTTCTACATTTGTGTTTTAATCACTATTATTAAGATCTTGGCTATTTTGGATTAAGATCTTGGAGAATATTTTAAATTATATAACTGAAGAAATGTATTAAATAAAAGAAATGGAAATCTCTAGAAAGGTCCAATTTTGCAACAATTGTTACTCTTTCATTAACAGACTTTGCCAGTAAAATTAAATGCATGGACATGATCTAAACACCATAACATTATAAATTGCTTCCTTTGTTCTCAAGCCTAAAGACTATTCAAGATCCTCTTAAGAAATTAAAGCCACATGACCTTTTTAAATAAAAGTGTGCAGATACTTACAGTATGTTCACCAAAGCATGCAAAATATCGCTAACGTGAACTAATTTTTATTAAACAATTTTCCTACATACAGCTGAGATATCCTTTCTATCAACATTTGCCTTTTATATGTTACACTGTGCTGATTTTTTAAAGCTCCTAGACAAAATCTAACTTGTTTAACAAATCCTGGAGAAGGTACTCTCCCTTTGCCTTGTGGAACTTTTGGGTTGTTACCACTTTAAACTCCAAAGGCAGAGGTGTTTGGATCCTACTGTCATTTTTCTTTGCAGCCCGTCACCTCCAGGGCCCTCCGTCCCTGCCAGACCGCACTGCCAAGTTTTCTCTGTGGCAGAACAGCCTGAACTTTTGCCTTCTGCCATAAGATTGAAATATTCTTTTCTCCTCAGTATCCACGTTTCATAGTCTCCATAGAGTCACCAATTTAGTGTGGCGAATGTGGAACTTCAGAAAAGTGCTTCTTGGGTTTCTCTTGCAGTACTTTTGTGAGCATGCAGGCCTGGTTTTTCCTCTTCTTAGCGTCTTAAATCCAGTATGCTCTCAAGTCTGCCATAGTGTTTTACGAAGTCTGAGAAGACCACTTCTGTATCTCTTTGTCCAGATTCAACAAAGTCCTTTAACATAATATGACAAAACATGACATGACATATAATCCTTGATGACCTCAAAAAATGGACCCAGGTTTCTCAATAGCTTGCTTCTGTAAAATGGACAGAAAATATTATATTCAAAATTACAAATAATCTAGGGATATAGGAAATTTCACTTAGTTGATGGTATGAATAGTTTAAGGGTAATGAAGAACTCAAGATGAAGTGATGTATGCAGGTGTTTTTGACTTTTATTCTAGAATAAAA
The DNA here is from genome assembly GCF_951640355.1 of Cnephaeus nilssonii. Lineage (NCBI taxonomy): Eukaryota > Metazoa > Chordata > Mammalia > Chiroptera > Vespertilionidae > Cnephaeus > Cnephaeus nilssonii. The sequence goes on from NC_137082.1 coordinate 23,758,594, forward strand.
TATAGGAGTAAGCTTTCTGATATTGGTCTTGGCAATGATATTGGATTTGAAACCAAACACAAAGGCAACAAAAGCAAAAATAAACAAGCAGACATAAAACTAAAAAGCTTCTGCTTAGCAAAATAAATTATAAACAAAATAAAAATGCAACCTATGGAATGGGAGAAAATATTTGCAAACCATATATGCGATAAAGGATTAATCTGATAAAAAATACAAGGAACGCATACAACTAATTAGAAAAAAAATCAGCCCAATTAAAAAATGGACAGAGAAAGTGATTAGACATTTTCCCAAAGAAGACATATAAATGTCTGACAGGCACATAAAAAGTGCTAAACATCGCTAATCATCAGGGAAATGCAAATCAAAACCACAGTGAGATATCACCTCACACCTGTTAGATATCACCTCACAAGTGTTGGCAAAGATATAGAGAAAAGGGAATCCTTGTGCATTGTTGGTGGGAATGTAAATTGGTGCAGCCACTATGAAAAACAGTATGGATTTTTCACACAAAAATTAAAAATAAAAAGGACCATAAATGGTCCAGCAATTTTACTTCTGGGTATTTATTATTTATTTTGCTTATAACTTTGTAACTTGGGGGCACAAAGAGAATGATGGGAAGAGTTGAAATGTGTTTCCCATTATGAATATGGCAGAAGATGAAGAACATTTATCTTTCTGCTTCCTTAAACAGTGTCCATGAAAAGACCAAGAGACCACCCAGTGATCACTTGGGGCCTATGAAACTAGTGTTCCATGCATGATACTCATTGACATTTGTTCTCTCCCCCCATTAATTCAGCCAGCTCCTCCTCTCTTGGTATCTTCATCTACTGTCATACAGACATAGCAGCACGATTAATTTTTCCCAAGTGCTTTGCAATGATTTAATGGGTTAATCATCATTTCATTTCATCTTAAGAAGATAGGGTATTTTTAGTGGACCATTGTATGGAAAGGAAAAAAGAACTTTTGAGTCATGGTGTAAGTTTGCAGCAAAACAGAGAATACCCCTACCTCCCTACCCATTAGAGCTTCTAGTGAGGATTAATATAGAAATTTAATTTCAAATGTTATAGTGTAGTGATTTAAGAAACTAAATGTGAATAATCATAGTCATCATTCTTTGCAATTAATCCTTAGCTTCTTTCCACATTCCCTGAGGATGTTTCAACCATTAAGTTCCATTTACCTATGGAGATTTACCAGTGCTGTTGTGTGTGACTGAGTCATTAAACAGTAATGTGGGATCAAGGATTTTTTTTTCTTTTGTTACCTGACAGAGTGCATTGGAGTGTAGCTCTGAAATGCTCAAAAAAACCCAACATTTTAAAAATTAATAGCAAGTCCCATGAGCCTACAATGGGGCCATTTGTGATTCCAAACTGAAAGGGTTTTAGAGCTCATCTACCAATTTCTTTCATTGAAAAAGAATCTAGTCCAATCATTTTGAAGATGGTGCTAGGTTATTCTTTGGAGAATGTTCCTGTTTCTAAATGAGTAAGACTGAAGGTCTGTACTAAGTCAATGTTGAATTCATTTTGGTTTATTCCAAAAGCATGAATACTTAAAGGATCTTTGAAGCAAGGATCCAGGATCCAGGCTTTAGAAGCACTTCCCAAATTTGGCTATTCTGGCAGCATTTTCAGGGTAAGTTGTTGACTAGGTCTAAAAGATCTAGAATACAGACTTGCTGTCACTTAAATACTACATTAAATATGATGTTTTACTTTGAAAAAGACCTAAAGTTTGTTGTGGCTGGGGATGTTGGATGTTGGAGCTTATGAGCTGTTGTGAAGGGTGGAAGGAGAGTTCTTTGGGATCAGAAAGTTGTAACTCTTTTTTAAAAAAAATATATTTTATTGATTTTTTAACAGAGAGAAAGGGAGAGGGATAGAGAGTTAGAAACATCGATGAGAGAGAAACATCAATCAGCTGCCTCCTGCACACCTCCTACTGGGGATGTGCCTGCAACCAAGGTACATGCCCTTGACCGGAATCGAACCCGGGACCTTGCAGTCCGTAGGCCGACGCTCTATCCACTGAGCCAAACTGGTTAGGGCAGAAAGTTATAACTCTTTATGTGGATGGGTGTGGCTCATAACACATGTAGTGAAATGAAGTAGCCAGTAGATATTTGAGGTATATTCTTGTGTGCAATTTGTGTATTCCTACACACTTTGATTTAGTTAGGTGGAATTTTCTGTATTCACATAATGTTTCTCAAAGATGAACTACCGCATTTGCAAATATATTATGCTCAAATTCTTACATGATATATCCATTCATTAACAGCAATTCATGTTTTTAAAGCTAGCATAACTGACTGCATATATTTTAGTGTCTATTCATGAGCAGGCCAAATCATGAACTACTATATTATTCCAAGTCACCCAGCTGGCTATTGGTAAAGCAAAGGCTGTAATGTAGTTCTCTAGATCAATAATTAAACCTCCTTTCCAGGTCACCAAGATATCTTATCTTACCAAGGAATAAAGTACAAAACATGAACATGCTTTGAAAGGAATAAAGTGCCCAGTATAATATGTAACTAGAAATGCCATAAATCCTTTATTCTGTTCTCAGTGACAAGAGAGCAATGTCTCTGCCTTATTCCTCTTTAAAAATAAATTTGCTTAATCTTTTAGGAATCAAGTGGGCAGGGACAAATTAACCAAACCTTAGTTCAAGAGGGAAATGGGGAGAACTAGGCAAATAAGATAGTAATTCCTAGGGTTGGAATCACTTAGTCAACTTAAAGTGTGTGTGTGTGTGTGTGTGTGTGTAAATATATATATGTATTAAAAGCATAATATGTTAATTAGACTGGATGTCCTTCCAGACAACCTTCTAGACGAAGCCAGAGATGTTAGTGAAGTCCGAATCCCGGGTGCCAGAGGGAAGCTGGTGCCAGCAGCTGGGGGAAGGAAGGCCTACCCTTGCATGAATTTTGTGCATCCGGGCCTCCAGTATATATATAAAAGAGAAAGTAAAAAGTGGAAAAGATTGACACATGTTCAGTCTCTTGCAAATTAACTTTGGTCTCTGTGAAGAAAGCATGTTTGAGTGGAGAGTTCTTGCCTTTTGAAGCACATCAATATCCCTAAGGAAATATTGTAAAAAACACAGTTGTCTGGGCCTAAACTAATCCTACTGAGTTAGATTCTGGTAGTGGTACCCATATTTGTATATTTCTTATTTCCAAGTGATTTTTTCCCTTCCTTATCTTTTTTTTTAATCTTGTTGAAAGTATTACAGATGTCCCCTTTGTTTGTTTTTTCTCATTGACCCCCTCCACCCCGCACCCACCCCTCCCAGGCTGTGATTTTGATGAGCCATTTGGATAAGAACCATGAGAAATAGAGGTTGTGTCACCTGAGGCCTCTCAGAACCTTGGTTTCTGAGTTTATAACCTAACTTGCTAACCACACAGTATTTGTTATGAGAATAACTCTTGCAGATTCTCTTGCAAGAGAATTCTTTTGCTGTAGCAAAGCCAGGGAAAGTGGATGTGTGGGTGTCTTGCCTTTGCTATGCCTAGCGAGCTGCTTTGGGAGACATATTCCTAAACCTGTGATGAACTATCCTTTCTGAAAAGTAGCCTGTTAATTGTTTTCAATATTACAAATGCGCAAGTAAACTTTGTAGGCCAGCATTTCTCCCAATAGGCCACTAAGAAGATCAAAGCCAGGTGGGAATAACGCAAAGAAAGTATTTTCCTGCGCTGATGGGTCACTCAATGAAAAGAAAGTCAAAGTAATCCATCTCCATCAGCAGCTCAGGCTTCCTCTCACATTGTTTGTTTAAAACTATGCTGACCTACCACGAAGAGCTGCTTTAAGAATCAGGAACCGCTGACCACTGGAGCTCCCTGGAGAAAAGCCTAGAAACCCGATTTGCTCCTCTACATTTCTAGTTAGAGCTGATTGTGTGTGTTTCAAAAGTGATGAGTTGCGTTGCGCCACTGCTTTGATATGGTCCTCAGTGGCCCTTGGGTCAGCCGGGAGCCTTGAACACCACTCCAGGGAGGAAAAGGAGCAAAGAGGTCAGTGCCTGGTAACATCCAGGGTGATGTGTCAGCTCATAAGTCTTCAGAACCTCCTGCCATGGAAAACAGCTGTGGCGTGCAAATGCCAGAACCCTGAGCTTTTTCTGTCTCCTTGTTTTGTCCTTGTGTTAAAAACTGTAACTGGATCTATTCCTGCTTGGCCTCGAAGGCAACCCATTTGACAAGTGGAGGCCCCGGGCCTGCCAGGCATTTGAGGAGAAATGCAATGTATCAACACCCTGCAGTATTTCATCTTCTAGAAGCTCAGACTGGCCTGTTTTCAGCCTTGGTTGCTCCACCTCCGGCATTGGGTGTGCGGCCCCATCCCCATTAGTGTGTCATTAGTGCCATTAATGAAAATCCGGTTTTACACACTGAAAAGTGATCTGAAGCAGTCTTGAGGAAATGCTATAAAGGTCGGCCCTGCTGTGAGCAGGAGCCCTGGGCACACCTGCAGTTTTGACAGGCCTCTTAAAAAGCTCCCTACCCCTGCAGGGAAGGTGGTGCAGCAAGTATAAATAGTATAATAAACTGTACAAATAGTTTCATTCTGGGGCTGTGAAATCCCTCCTCTGGATCTTTATAAAGCCCATGCACTCTACGATGGAGGAGTGGAACATAAAGGTTTTGTATTGTGAGGAAGCTGGTCATTAACCCTAGGAACAGGAATTGTGTGCCAAAACCAACAGTCTTAAACGATTCTCTGTGGTATTTCCCTCAAAGAAAACTAAAGAAGCACAAGTTGTTGATTTAAAATAATTATCTATTTAGTAATAAAGTCAAGTATAAACTCAAGTATTAGGGAATGCAAAACTATTTAATTTCTTAGAACAGCAACTCAACAAAAGGCACTTAAACTGGGGCCATGACTGACAGGGATAGGACTGTTTCTTTTCATTTCTTTCCACCCATTGGATTTTGGATCAGTTCAAAGTCTTGAGACAGGAAACCAAGGAACCAAACTGACAAGTCACTGAGGTCAGGAATTAACAAAGTGAAGCGAGGATGCAAGACAAAAGTGGCAAACTTTTCAGCACCTTCATCCTGATTTGGAGCCTCAGCATTTTCCAGCCTGTGATTCTACACTGCTACTCCTGTTTCTTTGCTGAACTGCCTAGTTGTAGGTCCTTAGGCAAATAGTTTAACCTCCCTGACCTCTCTCATTTCATCCATGGTGGGAAACTCTACTTATCTCATGAGGTTGCTGTAATGATTAAACAATGAGACAGATGTGATAGTGTATTTGCCATAGTTAATATTAAGTAGAGAACTTGCAAGTCAAAGCTTTGCCAGATTGGTGGGAAAATGGCAATATGTTTAATAACTTGTGTGTGTTTACATCTAGGGCAAACATATTGGGACTTGGTAGACATTATGTTGTGATGGTTAAGAATCCTAGCTCTAAGGTCAGATGGGCATAGTTTTGAATCAAATTCTAAATCTTACCAGCTGGGTAACTTTGAACATGAGGATAAACTTATCTAAGCCTCAGGTTTCTTTTCTGTAAAATGGGTAATGATAGTATCTGATAGAACTCAGTAAGATGTTATATATATTATACAAATTTAAGCCTAGTGGTTTACAATAGGAAATGCTCAATAACTTTAAATTACATATTCAATAAAAAGTTATAGGTATATAGTATATATAAAACTTTACTTTTGAAAGATGTTTGGGAATGGATATAACCACAGCTTTAGAGCTATATTGAATATGCAAAGAAGATTTCCAAATTAACAAAAAACTGGTGGCCAAATAGTATACAATGGCAAAAGACTCAAACATTCCCTTCCCTAAAAAAATGTTCAACTGGTTATAAAACACATACATAAATCTACTCTTCATTACTGATAATAGACATTCAATTAAAACCAAAATAGGTAAAACTGCCAAATGTTGGTAAGTGAGGAAGTTGATTAATCAGAACTCTTATATCCAGCTTATGAATGTAGATTGATAAAAACCAGTTTGTAAAATTGATAGTTTCTAGCAATGATAAGCATTTGTAAGAGTGTAACAATTCAATTACTATGTCTATACCCAAAAGGATTCTATATATATGTTATATATATATATATATATATATATATATATATATATATATATATATATATACACACACACACACACACACACACACACCATGTTTATAGCCATACTATTTGGAATAGTAAAAAATTAGCAACTACCCATTTCCCATCAATAGAAGGATATATAAAATGAAGGATATATAAATGGTATATTCACAGAATGGAATATTTATAGCAATACAACTCCATGAATTAAAATCCTATATAATAAAGAGGTAATATGCAAATTGACCCTCACACCATCACAAGATGGCTGTGCCCACAGAGGAGTTGGGATTCCTGTAACTTGAGATGGCTGTGCCCACAGCAGAGGTGGGGTTCCCATAACACAAGATGGCTGTGCCCACAGCGGAGGCAGGGTTCCCATAAGGAGCCATAAGGAGTGATCAGCAGGGACCTGAGGCTGCGTGGCGCTGGGCCAGGGCCAGGGACCTGAGGCTGTGCCCCCCTGCCCAGCGGGGCTTGACTGGGGACCTCAGGCCACACCCACCAGCACCAGGATGGGGGATATTGGCCACATCCCCCACCCCGGCGCTGGGCTGGGGGACCTCAGGTCGCACCCCCTGCCCTGGCACCAAGCCAGGGGACCTGAGGCTGTGGCCCCTGCCCGGAGTGCGCTGGGTGTCCTGAGGCTGCACCCCCCACCTGGTGGGGCTTGATGGAGGACCTGAGGCTGCGCCCCCTGTCCGGCATTGGGCCGGGGGAACTGAGGCTGCACCCCGTGCCCAGTGGGGCTTGACAGGGGTGGGGCCGACTGGGTATGGATCTTGCCCAATGGGGGAGGGGCTGGCCGGGTCTGGGTCTCGTGCGATTTCGAAGTGCATGTGGGTGGGCAGGGACTTGACTCTGGGTCCCATGGCATGCCCAGACTCTAACAGGAGGAAGATTTTCATATACATTTTACTAATTTTCTTTCATCTCTGACACTTCTATTATAGAGAAAGGGCAAATAGCAATATTAAAATATTTCCTCTAATTAATTCCCTTTTAATGTGCATGAATTTCATGCATCGATCCACTAGTATATAAAATAAAATGGTAGAATTCCCAAAGTACAATATTTGAGAAAGAAGCCAGAAGCAAAAGAGTATATATGATGTGGTTTCATCAATAAAAATACTCCACTCGAGTAGAATAAAGAGTCCAGAAACAGACTTACTTATTACAGCAAAGGAGACATAAAAGGGCCTTGGTAAGAAGACCTATTACATTAACATTCATAATTGCAGGTGGATTGTAGATCTAATATAAATGGTCAACTAATAAGCTTTCAAAACATATGCAAACATGTTTATAATTTTTGGTAAGCAAAATATTTAATAAATTGGACTTCAGAAGCATAAAACATCAAGGTTGAGTGCGGCGAGAATGTAGTATTGTGAAGCTACATTTACCACTTGTATAGCTAAAATTAAAATGATTACAAAATTTTAAAGTATTTAAATTGCATTGACTTTACTCATTCCAACTTTCTGTTTAGTTTATAATATTTAAAATTGTGACTCTCATAATTTGAGGTTCAGAGTATAAATATGGCCATGAGTGTGGCATGTTAACATTGGTATGATTTTTAGTTAACTTCAGGAAGGATTTAGTTAAATCTTAAAAAATTATCTGATAATGAAAATTTAGAGGGAATTTTGGAAATGTGATGTATGTTTACTGAATAATGGTGAATAGAAATAGGTGGATAACTTTTACTAGTAGTTATTAAAAAAATAGCTTTTGGTGCTACCATATAACATAATTCTCAGTTAGAAGGCGGATTGCTTTGAACCTACTGTGATATTTCCCATGTTAAGGAATGCTGATGTGAACACATTTCTGTAACTTCTTTGTTTATTTAGATAATGTCATTTTTTTAGTTCTTAAAATACAGCTTCCTATCTCCCTTGAGAAACCACAATGGAATGTTTTATGAGCATAATGAGGTCTCCATAGCACAAGACTGACTGCTAATATGTCTTTGTTCACAAGGAACCAGACTGCCAAATATCTGAGATGAGAGAATTACATTATTTGATTTCTAGATTAGCGAGGAATGAAATTGTTCTTTCATTTTGCTTTCTATTTGAACAACTGCAACTTAGGAAGTTAAGTTTTGCTGTTATTGTTGATTTTGTATTCATCCCCCATCTCACAAGGAGATCATGAATGTTAAAAAGCAATGGTTATTTATCTAATCCTATTTCTTATCACCATTAGCAGTACTTGCTTCAAACCATCAAACATTTGACCTGTCTCCTAACAGTTTCCTAAACTATAAAACTACTAAGTTATAGACTGATACCAACGACTATCTATGAAGAGGTAAGCACAGCATAACCAGCTAACAATTCAAAGTCCTTTTCTCATCTAATATTCATTTGAAAATTATCTTTTTACAACAGTCTTGACAAAACACTTCTAGTGTGTCCCCGTGCTTTAGAGGTTCTGTCCTACGACAAGGTCTCAGTGTGCATTATAGTTATTCACTAAGTAAATTATAATATTTATTATGTGCTCACATGGGAATTTATTCAATTAGGTGCTACAATTAATAAAAGCTAATGTAAGTGCAAGATTGTACTTAGTTACATAGATTTTACATTTTAGTATATAAAAACTGATAAAAAAATAAAGTTAGTTAACTTTAAAGTTAATGGTAATTGAAATTATACATATTTTATTACTTTGTAGCATTTTCACAAATAAAGTCTAGGGGAAAAGATTGCTAATCCCCACCTACATATAGTTTTCTCTTTCCTGGGTACAGGAAATACTGTACTTCTAGGCCTCCTGCAGTTGATTGGCCATGTAACTAGTTCTAGCCAGTGAAATGTGAATAATAGTGATGCATGGCACTTCTGGGCAAAGCCAGTGTATTAGTTATTTATTGCTGCATAACTATTACCACAAACCTAGTGGCTTAAAACAACACACATTTATCATCTCACAGTTTCTGAGGGTCAGAAGTATGGGCACAGTTTAAGTGGGGACCCTGCTCCAAAATCTCACAGAGTAGCAATCAAGTTTTCAGCTCAACAGAGAAAAGATTGGCTTCCAAGCTCACATGGTTGTTGGCAGCATTCGGTTCCGTGCAGCTGCCAGACTGAGTCTTAGCTTCTTGCTGACTATTGGCCTGGAGCCACCCTTAGCTCCTTGCTGCATAGCTCTGTCCATATGAAAGTTTATGGCATGGCTGCTTGCTTCTCCGAAACCGTAGGGAAAGTCACCTACCAAGCTCCGTTGGACATCTTACTTGGTGAAGACACATACATGAAATGATGTACAGCTCTTCACCTTCGCCATATTCTATTGGTTAGAAGGAAGTCACAGTCCTCCCACACAAAGGGAAACAATCACAACAGGGTGTGAAACAGAAGGTGGGAGTCATGGGACCACCCTATACACTGTCCACCACAAGCAATAAAGTTCCCTGGGTGATGCTCCAGCTCTTTCTCTCCTCTTTCTTTGCCAGCCCTGCAAGATGGCAGGTGATATGGCAGAAACAAAGATGGAATCACACTGGATCCCCAAATTACTACCTGGACTGGGGTTGCCCTGGAGAGTCACCTTATCCACAGTGGATTTTTGGTAAGCAAGAAATTTGAGATGTTTTATCATCTGACTTTTAAAAAAAAGAGAGAAAAGAAAACCTTGACATGACCCATGAAGGAAAAGAAAAAGAAGAAAGACATGGGTGATTAAAATGAGTTGTTTAAAGAGAAATCAAAGATGAAAAGTATGAAGACAAACAAACACTGAGTCAAACAAGTTGAATGTTCATGGAAAATTCTGCTGGAAGGGGAAATGAAGCTGATTGAATGCAGTGAGAAAGAATGAATATCAATGCAAATAAATAACTCAATGTAATAATTTTTCATGCTATTAGTAGAAACAATATAAGCAATTATAAAATAACTTATGAAATAAGCTAAACAGAGTGACATCAACAGTGTGAAAACAAGTAGTAGTCCTGATGAATTTTATACTTTAATGGTATATCAAGGTCAAGGTCAAATCTTTATTTCTTTTGTTCAAAAGCCATTGTATAACATGCAGAACAAAATACATTATGTTCTAGAGTGGGGGGGGGGGCAAGTAAACCAAAAACATAATGCTCCGAATACAATAAGACAACAATAAATTTTGATTAAAAAATGTAACTAATACAATTGTATTCAGATTACTACTTAATTCTGTCATATAAAAATGTCAAACTCCATTTGCTTTTAATGATGAAAAAGCCTTATAAAACTGTACCCTAAATCAGTCCTTCACAAACTTTCACTCATCATCACCTGATATTACCTGGAAAACTAGGAAACATGAAAATTCCTGGGCCCCACTGCCAGGGACTCTGATTCAGCCAATCTGATCCAGGGTTTGATGTTCTGCAGTTCTAACACACTGCCAGGTAATGGTTTATAAAACAGTGTTGTTAACTATAATCACCACCCTGTGCATTAGCTCTCCAGGACTTATTTATCTACAAGTTCCAAGTGTGTACCTGTAAAAACATGTTCCCAATTCCTCTACCTCCCATCCTCTGATAAACACCACTCTACTCTCTGTTTTATGTTTGGCTCTTTTAGATTACACATGTAAGTGATATCATATGCTATTTGTCTTTCTCTGAATTATCTCACTTAGGTCCATTTGTGTTGTTGTAAATGGCAGGATTTCCTTCTTTATCAGAATAGCATTCCACTATAAATATATACACCACTGAATAGTATTCCATTATGTGTGTGTGTGTGTGTGTGTACCAATACTTAGACTTTTTTATTCATTTATGTGTTGACAGACTGAGTTTGTTTCCATATCTTTGCTATTGTGTTTTGCTGTTGTTGTTGATTTCAGATAGGAAGAAGGAGGGATGGAGAGATAGAAATATCAATGAGACAGAATCATTGATTGGCTTCCTCTTGCACGCCCCCAGCTGGGGATCAAGCCTGCAAACTGGGCATGTGCCTGACTGTGCTCAACCACTGAGCCTCACTGGCTGGGCTCCATATATTCACCATTGTGAACAATGCTTCAATAAATGTGAATGGCATATATCTCTTTAAATTTCTGTTTTCATTCCCTTTGTATATATATCCAAAAAATGTAATTGCTGGATTATAAGTTAGTTCTATCTTTAATTTTTTGAGACATTCCATACTTTTTCCATAGTGGCTGTACCAATTTACATTCCCACCTAGAGTGCACAAAGGTTCCCCTTTCTGCTAACACTTAGCTCTTGTCTTTTTGATGACAGCCATTCTCACAGGTGTGAGGTGATATCTCATTGTGGTGGTTTGATTTAATTTTCCCTGATGACTAGTGATGTCCAGCACCTTTTTTTAATATTCCTGTTGGCCATTTGTATCTCTTCTTTGGTAAAAGGTCTATTTAGTTCCTCTACCCATTTTATAGTCATAATTTTGTTATTGAGTTGTATGAGTTTTTTTATACATATGATAGATATTTTTTTTAAATGTATTTTTATTGATTTTTTACAGAGAGGAAGAGAGAGGGATAGAGAGTTAGAAACATCGATGAGAAAGAAACATCCATCAGCTGCCTCTTGCACACCCCCTACTGGGGATATGCCCGCAACCAAGGTACATGCCTTTGACCGGAATCGAACCTGGGACCCTTGAGTCCGCAGGCCGACGCTCTATCCACTGAGCCAAACCGGTTTCAGCTGATAGATATTTTTTTAAGTATTAAAATGATTAGGGATGTGTCCTGGGTACAAAAAAACCTAAATATGTGTTGTTAAAATATCTAAAAGCAGGCAACTATACCATCAGTTCTGTGATTGAAAACATATCCCAGCCTAGCTGGTTTGACTCAATGGATAGAGCATTGGCCTGAAGGTTGCCTGGTTTGATTCCGGTCAAGGGCACATGCCCAGGTTGCGAGCTCAATCCCCAGTAGGAGGCATGCAGGAGGCAGCCAACCAATGATTCTCACTCATCATTGATGTTTCCATCTCTCTCTTTCTCCCTCTCTGAAATCAATATATATATTCCTAAAAATGTTAAAAACTCAGTGCTCTTTATGGATTTCAAAATTAACTATAAAATTGTTCAACATAAGTTAAGTGAGTTAAAAATGACTAAAAACAATTTGAAATTACATGTGTGTTTTTTAAAAAAGACATTGAAATGCTAGAAATGAAAATAAAACAACCAAAATTAAAAACTCATTTTAACTGAAGGTAGCAAATAGCTGAATAAAGAGTTAGCAACCTGGAAGCCAGATTAGAAAAACAAATACAGAAATGAAGCATAGAAAGGGGATGAAAAGTGTGACAAATGAAAAAAGAAATTAAGAAATAAAGAGGATATACTGGAGTCCTAGAAGGAAAGGGGTGAGAGGATGGAACATAGAACCTATTTTAACAAATAATGATTGAAAATTTCAAACATCAATGCACATATTCAAGAAGTCTAACAAATTGCAGGCATGATAAGTAAGAATATCTCCTTCTATATCCTTCATAAAACCAACTAAACAAACAAACCACAACAATGACCAAAAGCAACAGTAAAATATGAAAATGGAAGGGGGAAAAGCTTATCTCCTTTAAAGAAAAGACAGTTATCCTTGAAGCTGATTCTCCAATACCAGTATTTGGCCAGAAGACAAGAAAATAACTGTCAAATTAAAATTTAATATTCAACAAAATTATGCATCAAGAAATAAGGCAGTATTAAAACATTTTTAAACAAATAAAAACTAAGAGAGTTTTCTACCAGCAGAGCTACACTAAGGAATCCAATATATAACATACTTCAGAAAAGAAAATTATTCTAGAGGGAAGGAATAAAAAGCAAAGAAAGTGGTAAATATGTGAATACATCTAGATAAATATTGGCTCCTGAAAAGAATATTAATGGGGGAGGGGGGGATACAGTGACTGAAATCTGACCTCCACCTACGTATTCTAAGGTCTAGAGTCTGTGGCTTTTAGCTCAAATTGGCAACACAAGAAGGAGTGAGAGTTGAGGACCAAATTTAGGAAATAATCATATTCCTAATTAATGTGGGACAAATTATGCATGTGTCTAACACATTTTTGGATCAAATAGAAGGATATGCACCTGAAACTACCTTCATTCTTTCCCAAGGTGAATGCTTTATAAGCTGTTGGGGATTTAACAGTGCCTGTGTTGAGAATACCCAGAAAGCTAATGGCTGTCAGATTGGCAATTAGTGGAATAAAATGGATCATCCATATAACAGAGGTGGGTTAATGAAGCCCAGTAGGGGAACCAACAATAACCTATGAAAGATTTCATAAAACAGAGAATACTTTAAATTTTCACCAGACTCAGAGAATATGAATGCATGATATTTACCAGTCAAGTGATAATTATCTGCTCCCATTCGCCCCTTTCTGCCTCCTCTTGCTTATTCGGGTAGATGTCAGTAACATGGCTAGGGAGTGGGAGAGGAAAGGGAAAGGAAGACAATCATAGCTTCTCTCCAAAAGCAGGTGGCCAGCCTGTAGACAACCCAGCTAGGGAGAAAATACGTGTTAATATTAAATCTAGTTCAGAGTTCTGGTCATTTTTTAGAGGTAGACATTTTCAAATACTCAATGGTGACTAAGTGGCTTAAAATGATATTTGACTTTTTAAAAATTTACTATAAAACCATGATGACTGCCGGAATTTTCACCTGAAAACAGAGGGAGTATCCACCACTCCCTACCACCAAGCATGTTTAAAAGGACAGTGGGAAAGAAAAATAAAACTCCTTTTATGATCACATCCTATGAGTCATACATGTTTAATGTGCTGACCCATGAGTAAGACTTTCTGGGCCCACACATGAAGACCAATGTGTGGTAGGTATGGTAGCAAAAATAAAAGTCTATAGTGAGTTGTTTCTAACTGTTTTTCATGTATGAATTTATGAAGCAATAATCCAACTCATAGTATATTACCCTGTGATGTTAGACCAACTCCTCAGAACAGCCCGAGCAACTGTTCACCAAACCAATTCTAAATATAGAATTCTCAAACTTGAGTAATTGTGCATAAGGATCAATAGCTGATCTTATTACACATGAATATTTCTAGGCTCCCTCAAGAAATTATGGGTTATAATGTTTGGAATAGACCATTATTAATTAGCACCACTCTTTGGGAAATGTGGTTTTTAGGGTAGTGCTTCTCAAACTTTAATAGGCATTTGAATAACCTGGGAATTATATTAAAATATATTCTGATTCATGGGTCTAGAATATCTGAGATTCTGTATTTCTTACAAACTTTTGGTGATGCTTTTGTTGCTAGTCCAAGTACCACACTTTGTGTAACACTGGTTAGACATTGTTTCTCAAACCTGCCTTACCTTAATCACAGATAGTGCCTGTTCAATTCAAAACACAGGTTTTAAATCTCCACCTTATCTTGTTGACTCACAGTCTTTAGGTGAGGAATCTAGGAAGAGAGAAGGATATTTTAGCTGGAGTCTGGAGCAAACCCAAAGCCCTTACACTATGCTTAGTGGGAGACATCAGGGACAACCTAAGATAGTATGAACAAAGGAACTGATCCTCTGTTCTTCCTAATCACTGGGCCCCAACAGGGATAAAGAAGAAAGATATAAAGTCACTAGATCTGTTCCATGGTCCATAGTCCTTGACTATGGAAGATAATTCTGAGTCTCCCTAAATGGCTTAATACCCAAGCTTGGCCTTATATAAAGTTCTCACCAGTGGTTCTCAATTTTGACAGCAAACCAAATCCATCTGGGGGCTTGAGAAAAATATCAAAGTCTAGTCCCCACCCTTTAGAAATTCTGATTTAATTGGCCTGGATATTGGGATTCAGATTTAACTGACTATGTACTGGCATTCTTAGAAGCTGGATAGGTAAATTTTAATGAGCAGTGAAAGTTGAGAACCAGTGCCCAAAAAGATGTGGTTTGAAAGTCCTGCATAAAAATTTGCAACCATTATTTTGTAACTATGTCTAATATCTGGTACTTAGAGTCACTTGAGGTTAATTTATTGCTTCCAAAAGTTTCCTGTCAGAACTATATGGCCCAGAATTTTATCACTTGGCCCCATTAAAATGCTGGCAAGGTTTAGTCAATCAAACAAGCCAACAGCCACTGGCAGAAAGCTTGATGCTATTTTTGTGCTACCATAACAACTACTACTGTGACTTCTATTGCATCTTATCTGCCTTTATTACACATTTTCTATTCTCACAATGGTCTGTAAGTAATACTTTGTTATTCCTACAAGAAGATGAAGATGCTATAGCCCAGATTGCTTACATGATCTCTTTTTTAAGCTCTAATCCTATAGAATAATTGACTAGTTAAAAGTCAAGGCTGTCAAAGGCACTTAAACTCAACCTGACCATAAATAAATCAAGATCTTCCTCACCTGGATTCTTCCACTGCCTGGTCTCTATTAACTTCAGGGTCCTTCTTCCAGTTTGCAGTACAGAATGTTAGACTTACCTTTGAAACCACTATATCTTCTCCATCATCTCCCACACCCAATCCTTCACCAATTCCATCTGATTTTACCTCCTGACATCTCCAGAAAGTACTATTTTCTTTCACATTCTCTACCATTATTACCACTTAAGTCCAATGTGTGATCATTTTTCTTTGATTCAACCCTTCTAATTGGAATCAACTCCTCATGCTTCTTTAGCACCCAGATCTCCTTATCAGATAATATTATTGGGAAACTCCAAGTCTCTTAAGATAAAGACTATTTCTCTTAAGGACAACAAAGCCTTTCTTGATCCTACCCAACCACCCCCCGCCCATCCTCTCCAGCATCATCTCTGGTCTCCCCTACACTTTTTGCTATTGTTGCTGTTGTAGCCACACTAACCTTTGCACTAACTTTTATTCATTCTCTAACTTTTAAATTGATTACCACTTTCTCAGGAAAGCCTTCCTATTTATTAAGTAAATTACCACAGTTATCATAGCACCACGAATCACCAGTTTGCTATACATATCACATTCACAGCCTGCCTTTGATTTATGATCATTTGATCAATGTTTATGTCCCCTCAGGAGACTATAAACCACAGGGCAAAAGGGACCAGGTCTTTTCTGCTTCATATTAAATTTCCTGCTTAGCACCAAGGCTAGCACATAGTAGATACAAAATTAATAAAAGAAAAAAGCAGACTGAAAGAATGGATGAATAAAGAAAAAAATACAAGAGCTGGGTGTAATAGGAAAAATATGTATTACGGGAAAAGATAATGTGTATTTCTAAACATTAAAAAAAAGAAACTATTTTTCTAAGTGGAACCTTATGTGGAGTCTGACCACATAAGAAAGATAGATGCAGAGCTGGGCTCTGTTTAAACTGAACTGAGGGCCTCAGGTACTGACACTTACCTTCCTAGACTCTTTCACCTGCCCCTAGTGTATACTAGGCTACTAGCCTCACAACCCCTGGTCTCCATAGGTCACTATTTGCTAATCACTGATCAAGTTCAACCTATGCATTTAACAGTGGAGGACGTTGAGTCTGAGAGAGGTTAAGGGACTTGATCAAGTAACCAGCTAACTTTAAACCCAGTTTTGTTTACTCTAATTGCCCTGTGCATCACTGGACATATATGTCATGCTGGTGTCTACCCTATATGCTTTATACTCCTTTATGTCTCAGAACATTTGAGTTCTTAAGCATGTCTTTATAAAAATCCATGCATATGTACATACTGTATTCTCCCCTTGGAATGCCCTTTTGCCATTCTTTTGGTGCCTACCTGTTCCTCAACCTGGACATTTCCTATTTGTATTTTAAGACCTCATCAAACACTACCCCTGTCTTTCCATCTTCTCCCACTCCCCTTATCTTAATCACAGATAGTGCCTGTTCAATTCAAAACACAGGTTTCAACTCTCCACCCTTACCTTGTTGACTCACAATCTTCAGGTGAGGAATCTAGGAAGAGAGAAGGGTGGGCTTTGATACATTGTCCTCATTGCTTTTTCAGTATGTTGTTAAACCTTTGTATACTGGGCAGAATTCTAAGATGGACCCCAAGATCCCAGCCTCATGGTGTACACACCCTTTATAACCCTCAGGACTTATACATATGATAGATTTTATTCCTATGATGAGGTTCTTACACAGTTCATTTTAAAGAAGGGAATTTATTCAGGGGAGCCTAATGTATCACATGAGTCATTGAAATTTGGATCCAGAGGTCAGAGACAAAGAAAGATACACAGGAAATTCTGAAAATGGAGGGAGCCACGTGGTGAGAACCTGAGAGTGGCATCTAAGAGCTGAAATTAACACCAGCCAACAGTGAGAAAAAAGGGAACTTCAGTCATGTAACCACAAGGAATGAATTATACCAATATCCTTGAATGAACTTGGAAGAGGAACCTGAGCTCCAGATGAGAACACAGCCCAGCTGACATCTGCATGACAGCCTTATGAGACCCTGAGCAGATCACCCAGTCAAGTCCACCGGGTTTCTGACTTAGAGAACTGTGAGATAAAAAAATGTGTGTTGTTTTAAGCCTGCTGTTTGTAGGTAATTTGTAATGGCAGCAATAGAAAACTAATTCACTATATCATCTCTCTCAATTTTTTGAGCTATCATTTATTTCACATTTACTTCACCTAGTAGATTTTTGAGTCTTTAAAATCTTGTCTTACTTATTATTTTAAATTTCATACCTTAGCATACATTGATCTTTCTACTAAATGGTCCCTTGTTACTCAAAGTATGGTTCTCAGCCAGAAGCATCTTAGTCAGCTGGGAGCTTGTTGGAAATAACAGAATCTCAGGTCCACTGAATACTTAATCAGAAATGCTGGTCGAGTCTCTGAATTTGTGTCTTAATGAGTACTTTAGCTGATTTTATACATGGTAACGTTTGAGAATCCCTGGGTTTGGGGCAATATCAATGCCTAGAAAACTGTATATGGAGGTAGTAGGCATAGAGGAGGATAAAGAGGGTAGTGAGGAAGGGAGAGAGAGAGAGAGAGAGAGAGAGAGAGAGAGAGAGAGTGCTTGGGATCCTTTCTATATGTCTCATTATCATTTCCAAGTCCTCTTTGGAGGTAGGCAATTCAAGTTATTACTCAAGGTTCCTAGGTCACAGCAGCTTATTTATAGATATTGATAATTGGAAATAGAACAATGTACTAATTAAGGAGTCAATATGCTTCTAATGTGAAAAGTCGAGACCATAATTATGAAAGTTTAACAAAACAAATCATTTAAATGTGATCAGGTAGGGTATGCAGATAAAGACCAAAGTATGCTAAGGATTTTTATTTGTTTGTTTTTAACCATAAATAAGGTAGTATTTGAATGGGTGTGACCTTGTTCTAGGGACTGAAGAAATCAAAGGAATTCAAACTTTTTAACCCATCACCTCACTAACTCCTCAAGTAGAATTGTCTAGTGGGAACTAGAGGAAGGATAATGAAAGGCAGAAATAATTAAGCATAATGACATTTCAAACATTTCAGTGCCTATAAGATAAACAATTTTTTGAAATATGCTAATACTTATTTGTTTATGTATTGTCCATGACTGCTTTCTTCTAAAAGGGCAGAATTGAGTAGTTATAACAGAGATCAGATAGCCCACAAAGCTGAAAATATTTACAGTTGGGCCCTTTAGAGAGAAAAAAAAAATTACTGGAATCTGTGCAAGATTATCTTAAAGCAGTGCTCTCAAATGTTAACGAGAACATGAATCACCCAAGAATTCTGTTAACTTGCAGATTCCAATTAGTCATTCTAGGATGGAGTTTGAGATTCTGAATTTCTAACAAACTCCCAGAAGATGTGGATACTGCTGATCCATGGTCCTCCACTTTGAATATAAGAAGATAAAGGGCTGTCATGGCTGACAAAAACTCCTTCAGCTAGGTGATCAAGGTAAGTATCAACAACAATGAATAAATCATGTTGACAGCACATACCCTTGATATGATATGAGAACAGCATTTTACTTCTGTGGTCTTCCTCCCCCAAAACCCATAACCCCGATAATCAGGAAAAAAAATCACACAACTTCCAATGAGATACATTCTGCAGAAAGCCTGAGTAGTACTTCTCAAACTGTCAATGTCACAAGGAAAGTCTGAGAAGTTGCCACAGGCAAAGGAGACATGGTGACTAACTGGCATGATGGATGGGATCCTGTGGTAGAAAAAGGTGATTCTGTGAAAACTAAGAAAATCTGAATAAACTGTGGACCTTAATTAACAATAGAATATCAATACCAGTTTATTAGTTGTGGCAACTGTGTCATAATATTGTAAGATAGGGCAATCTGAATCTGAAACAATTCTGTAGTGTTTTCAACATTTTTTTGTAAATCTTCTTAAGAAATAAAGTCTATTTATTAAAAAAAAAAACCACAATGTAAAAATGTAACAAGTTTTACCAAATACTAAAGAACAAGTCCTACCACAAATTTCATAAACCGATAATTCCAATCTCATAAAAACTCTTTCAGAATACAAAGAGGAAACAACCTTCAATTTATTGTTTGATGTTAGCATAATCATGATACTGAAACCAGAGAGGGATATTACTAAAAAGAAGAAAAATACAGTCCAATATCATTCATGAACTTAGATATAAAAATATTAAATAATACCTTATCAAACCAAATTCCATAATGCATTAGAAAGTAAATAAATATTGATCAAATTTATCCCAAGAATTCATTTGATTTAAGATTGGAAGTAAGATTACATTATTTACTTCATGAACATATTAACGGAGAAAAACTGTGATTATCTAAATAGATACAGACAAAAATTTATATACATATAAGACTAAGTGACCATTCGACCGTTTGACCATTCAACTGGTCGCTATGACATGCACTGACCACCAGGGGCAGATGCTCAATGCAGGAGCTGCCCCCTGATGGTCAGTGCACTCTCAGAGCGGGAGTGCAGCTCAGCTGACCGACAGGCACCAGAAGCTGGGTTCTCAGCTGGCGAGTGCAGCTGTGGTGGCAGGAGCCTCTCCTGAGGACACTCCCCCTGTGTGTCCCTCCCCCATCTGGATCAGGATTGGGATTGAGACCAGCATCAGGACTGACTGGGCACGAGCCCTCAGCCGCTTCTCAGTCATGGGTGCGTCGGTATCGTCCTAGGAAGGGCATGTGGAGACCGCAGCAGAGCGACAGCGAGCCTACCACGCAGCAGTGGCAGCAGGTACAGCAGGGCCGGGATGAGCGAGAGCAGCATGTCCCCTGGCCTGGGCTAGGGCTCCTCCCCAGCCACCTGCCACTTTGCGCACTACTACATCCCTCAGGGGATGTTGGACTGCCAGTTTCGGCCCCATCCCCAAAGGCCATGCTGAGGGACCCCTACGATGCACAAATCTGTGCACCAGGCCTCTAGTATTGAATAAAATTTAATATCCATTTGTGGTTAAAAATGTATTGTTAATAACGAATAATAGCAAAAACAATTTATTTAGCCAGACAAATAATATCTTTAAAAAAATAACCTACAGGAAATATTGTACTAAAAATGAAAAGTTAAAAGATCAATTTCTGAAAAAAGATGAAGGCTTTTAACTACATCTGTTGACCATTGTACTAGATGTCCTTTATGATGTAGTAATACCAGTAAAAGAAAAGAAAATGGAATTAAGACTTGAAATGAAACAAAACAGGAGTCTTTATTTGAAGATAGTATAAATGCCTCCCTAGAAAATTCAAAAACTTGAGGGCACATTTTTAGAATATTAGTTATTAAATCAATATCAAGAGCAAATTACATTTTATATGCCAGAAATAATCAGTTAAAATGTAATTTAAAATATCATACCATATAAGATGGATTCATATCTGTAGGGGTATAACTTACATGGACAGTTCTGTTTTTCAAAAATCAATAAATTGTACACCTATATTTTGGCATTTACTTTATGTATATGTTAACTAAAAATTGAACTATAAGCAAATATTTAAAACAGAAATGTGTTTTAATAAGAGCACGGCCTATCTCTAAATATGTGGGCCACTTGCTATATTTATAAGTGAGCATTAGTTTGGGGAAGCAGATCATCATATACATTTGGTTGGGAGTGGTATATGTGTGCAGGCAGTGTTTTGGTGTTTGTTTTGTGTGTGTGTTTGTGTGTGTGTGTGTGTTTCATTATTAAGCCCTTTGTTTTATAAAGTGAAGTGTTCTATTTCCACTGTAAATATATGACCCTTGACAAGTTTTTTCACCCCGACTTAGAATGATCCATTGAGCAGTTGACATGGAGAAACTGCTCATATAGGGCAAGGAGGGGATGAGCATTGATCTAATGCATATAAGTCTCAAACAGGACTGACTGCTGCAGGTGATCACAGGGGTTGGCTAGCTTGTGTTCCTTCACAATCATCATCTGAAAAAACCCAGTTTTTATTTGCTCATTTCAGTCTTTCCCAAGTAGAACAGAATGGCTGGCTGCCAGCAAGCCTGTTAGCCCAGGGTATCTCCAGCATGATGATTGGGCTTTAAAATGAAAGCATTAAAAATTGTTTTTAATCTGAGATGAAGGCTTAGTTTCATCTCTTACAATACATTGAAGACATTATTTTCCAAGTGTGCTCCTTGCTGTTAAGGAAACATTATTTAAGCCTATCATTATTATAGTATGCTATAGTACATTTTTATAAATTTTGTTAAAAAATAATTAAACACAAACTGTACCTGGTCAGATGATGCTTTCTGATGTTTTGACAAGTGTATACACCCTATACCAGTGGTTGGCAAACTCATTAGTCAACAGAGCCAAATATCAACAGTGCAACGATTGAAATTTCTTTTGAGAGCCAAATTTTTTAAACTTAAACTTCTTCTAACGCCACTTCTTCAAAATAGACTCGCCCAGGCCCTGGTATTTTGTAGAAGAGCCACACTCAAGGGGCCAAAGAGCCGCATGTGGCTCGCGAGCCGCAGTTTGCTGACCACTGCCTTAGCAGGTTTGGCTCAGTGGGTAAAGCGACAGCTTGTGGACCAAAGGGTCCCAGGATCGACTCTGGTCATGGGCATGTACCTTGGTTGCAGGCTCCTCCCTGGAATGGGCCCTGGTCGGGGCTTGTGCAGTAGGCAACCAATGGATGTGTTTCTCTCACATGGATGTTTCTCTCTCTTTCCCTCTCTCTTTTACTCTACCTAAAACAAAAACAAACAAACAAAAAAAAACAATGGAAAAATTTCATCGGGTGAGGATTAACAAAAAAGACAACAACAACAACAACAACAACAACAAGACAGTGTTGTAGTCATTGGTTAGCAAAAGTTAAATTCTTAATAAAATGTTAGATTTGTAACATGTTACTATGCAAACACTGACCCCCTGCTCTAAGAAATGTTAGCAATTCCTCTTTCACCTAATCTTTCTATAAAGTCTGCTTAAGGGCACATTTTTAGAATATTGGTTATTAAATCAATATCAAGGGCAAATTACATTTTATATGCCAGAAATAATCAGTTAAAATGTAATTTAAAATATTATTTATATATTTAAAAAAAGCCAGCAACCAGAATGACGCCCACGGAGGCCAGCGAGCTGGCCCGGGGGCAGCTGGCCAACCTCCCATAGGTCCTGATCATCCTCTCCCACCCCACTTGCCCCTGATAGCCACCCTACCCCCCAATCGTTATGTTTAATGATTAATTAGCAACTTGTTTTTCTTAGCAGTATATAAAATAATAGTGCATTTTATGAAGGCATCTTAGATACTATAAAAATAGTAATAAAATTGTAATAACTACACCAGGAGGGAGCATTGAGAGGCATAGCTAACTGGTGGCCTCTTTGTCTGAATTAAAATGACAGAGTGCTCTTTGCTATTCTCTTACTGCGTGACAATGTGGGGGCTGGGGAAGAATACATGGAAAGCAGGAAAATGTAGTCACTCACACTTTCTGCTGATTATGGTTCATTTTGATTAGTTTATTCCCCATCTGATATGTAAAGACCCTCTTGGAAGATTTAAATTGGTCATTCATTCACTATTTAGGGGGTTATTTCTTTAAATTACACTATTACCAGACACAATCCAACTGAGAGAACAGGATTTCTATTAAAAGTAGTGGTGATTAGGATGGATGAAAATTTGATTGAGGGGCAAAATTTTACAGAAAATTTATAAAATTAAAAGGCACTGGGTACCTATAAAATGAACAGAATAGGGGAGACTATCAAGCAAGAGAAACAGGAGGACACCTACTCATTATTGCGGAGTCAAAGTGAGTAGTGATGATCAAACATAACCCCCAACTTTTTTGACATACCTCCCCACAACAAGGTATGTCTTTGACCCTGTATCTGGGTGGGCTCATTACTGCTTCAACCAATCAAGATGTTTATGTTATTTCTTAAGATAACTTGTAAAAGGCCCTGCACCTTCCTTTTGTTTTCTTGAAATACTTGCTCTCTGGATGCTTCTTAGAATACTTGTTGTTGGCTGCACTTTGCATGCTGTTAGAAGACAACCCAAATGAAGAAACCATGTGTAGGCATGTCAAGAGAGTGTCAGATCTCTTTGCTTTCAAACAACAAAACTATGTCATTTTATATGCAAGTGTAACCAAAGCCCAGCTGAGCCCAGCCTTGAAGTCATCTCAGCCAAGGTTACAGACATGAGAGTGAAGAAATCTCTAGATAATTATAAACCCCTTTTGAGCTAGATAGCTCTGCTCCACTCTGTTCCTCTCTGGTTTCCTCTGGTCCCCTCTGATCTGCCTGCTCTGCTCCTGTCTACTCCTCTCTGGTCCTACAAGATATCTCAGTGTTTCTGCTCCAGCCAGGGAAATGCAATCTTCAGTCTGGAAAGTGCACTTTCCAAGCCAAAGCAGAGCTCACTTATATATAAAGAGAAGTTCCCACCCCTGGACCCTGATTAGTCTGTCCTCATACAAATGAGGACTATTAATACCCACAGTTTTATTGCTTCAAAAAGCCCTGCCTGATTGGTTGAAATGAAGCTGCTCTGATTGGTCAATGAATATTCAAATGAGGATATAGCTGTGCAGCTCTGATTGGATGAGGAAAGTCTCAGTTCTATTGAAGCCAGAAGGAACACAATGTAGGCCAGCAGTTCAGTGCAGCTTCTCCCTGAAGTGCTGCTTGCATGAGAGTCCCTTGTTTAGAAACGCAGCTAAAATTTGAGCCCAGTTAGCCACCAATAGCCTTTCTTTTTAAAAAAATATATTTTATTGATTTTTTACAGAGAGGAAGGGAGAGGGATAGAGTTAGAAACATCAATAAGGGAGAAACATCTATCAGCTGCCTCCTGCACCCCTCCTACTGGGGATGTGCCCGAAACCAAGGTACATGCCCTTGACCAGAATCGAACCGGGGACTTTTCAGTCCGCAGGCCGACGCTCTATCCACTGAGCCAAACTGGTTAGGGCCCAATAGCCTTTCTTGGTAGATATTTTCTTTCTCAGGGTGAACCTATCGATGCCACTGTCTTCATTTTCTTATCTCCATGGGTGAAACATGATTCAAAAAATATCTTTTTTAATATTTTTATCAGTTAAGTACAAACCACCTCAAAACTAAAGTACTCAGAATAATAAGCATCTTATATTGCTCATGAATTTACAGGTAAAGACTCTGGTCACCAATTCCAGTGGGTAGGATTTTGTCCACACCACCAAGCAGTTTTCATGCACCTACAATTTCATGTGTCCTACAATTCAAGTCAATTCTGACACTGAAAGATAGTATCAGATTCTTTAGATTAAAGGCTCAGTCCCACAAGACTGCCCTCTACTTCAGATTCCAATAGCAAGTCCAAGTTTTTACCTATGCTTCCGACTGATTGACTATAAATCAGAGATTCCCATGACCCCCTTGATGTGTAGAGCTGAAATTCCCAAACCTCTTTGATTCTCCTGGCAACCACCCTTTCTCCTTAGGTGAGATCCAAAAGTCACTTCATTAACATAAAAAAAGATACTTTTTTTGCTCTCATCACTTAGAAAGTTCCAAAGGTTTAAGGAGTTCTATGCCAGAAAGAGAGAGGGAGACAAAATATATATTTCTAATTATAAATCACAGCATGCCAGCAGGTGGTTCTGCTGGCCTTGGATGAGCTTGCTCATGCATCTGTGGTCAACTGGGGGTTGGGAAGCAGCTCTTCTAAGTTTATCCTGCTTGTCCTTAGTCCTTATTACTTATATTCAACTTGCAGATCTGTGCTGGACTCTTTCAGATGTTTGAAGGTCAGCTGACTCTAGGCTGGTCTATGTTGGTCTTGGCTAAGTACTGAAATCTTATCCACATGCCTCTCATCCTCCAAAAGGCTAGCCTGGACTAGTTCACATGAAGGTTGCCAAAGCTTTGAATTGAGAGAAGGGAAGTATACAAGGCGTCCTTCTGCTATATTGTATTGACAGAAACAAATCACCAGGCAGTCCAGATTTAAGAGGAGAGAAAATAGTCTCCTCCTCTTGGTGAGGAATTTCAAGGTCTTAGTGCAAAGGGCTTGGATGCAAGGAAGTCATGAATAGGACCAGAAATGCCATTGATCCACCAGAGCATCTAAGCCTAGATTCTAAGGCAAAGGCACCCTGATCATCTCCTCACATTTCAGCCTTAGAAGAATTGCCAATAAGTCTAATTGAAAAGTGAGCTTATTTTGGCTCATTCAGTTTGTTGGCTCTAGCAATTAAGTAAAGGAAAATCTTATAGGAGTTAATTTCAAATGTTTTAAAGCTAAAGAGATACATATATATAAGAGATATAAATTTTTAGTTGATATTTATTTTTAAGAATAGGTTATGGATTCTCATTGGGAACTTAGATCAGTAAATATGACAAATGACTCACCACCAAATAGCAGAGGTTCCAACATACAAAAGGCTGCAATCTAGAAAATCGAAAGAAAGTATACTCTAAAAGTCACCTTTAGTTTAATAAGCTGACCCTTACTCTCCTTGGCCCCTACCTTCCCTATTAATGTATATAAGCCAGAGGGGATTGCAGAAAGGCATCTGAAAAAGGACTCCTCACTCCCCAAGATACTGATTCCATGTAAACCTGAGGCCAAACCCTGGATTTCTTTCTCAATTATCCTGACCAGTGTGTTTTCTTTGGGAGGCAGAATGCCTTCTTCCCTGCTTGAGACCTTCCTTGACCGCCAAGAGTTCTTTTCACCACTGCAAGAGACCTCTGGGTAAGATAAGCTCCTGGAAGACATCGTTTCTGGGAGACATGAGAGCAAACCATGTGGGTTCAAAGGCCTGTCCTTCTACAGCAATAAACATTTGATCAACTGGTTTTACAAGACAGATCCCACTCTGCCCTCAGGGTTTCTCATCACTAGGCTATCTGGCTTCAAGGTAAGCAGGCTTTTCTAAGTTTACCCTGCTTGTCCTTAGTCCTTCTTACTTATATTCCAGCTTGTTTTGAAATTGTTTCCAAACAATGAACTGTTGTTTATTTTCTTAATCTTCCCTCTACCCACTTCCCTAACCTCATAACCTATACTCAGCGAAGCACATAAGAAGGCAGGGATGAAAATAAGATTGACTTTTAAAAGGTGTAAGGCGGGGCAGTTGAAGTGGTAGTTTTCTTCTCTCGAATGTCCTGAACATACCAGCTGGAGCTGACCAAAATCCCTCTTGTACGGAAGCAAGGAAGCCAGTTCATTTGTTTCCAAAGGCCTTGTTTATGTAACTTTAATTATAGCATAACCAAATCACAAGTATTTTGCCATGGGAAAATGTAAAGTCATTAAGCAACTTAAATACCACCCCGCCCTTCTCAAGCAGACAACACAACCATTAAGCAATTAATGCATGTTAAGACATTTCCAATTTTTTGGCACTAATGCCAGTTCAATCATTTGGGGCTGGAGAGTAGAGGTGAAACCTAGTCATTACACTTCATGATGGGAAGAAGAGTATTTTATATGTTTCTTTTTAAAACGTAATTCCAACCTCAGCCCCCACGATGCACAGAACATTATCCTGGTTGCAAAACAAGATTGGATACTGTTTGACATTGCCTGGCATTTCCAATAGGTGAATGAGTCATATTTGGACTTTAATCTCTGTTAATTGGGTGTCTTCCTGAGCTTGTGGATTTTAGGTCTTCCAAATCTTTGAGTTCTGCTGACATATTGGTCTGTGGTTTGTTGTGGGGCCTATGAAATGGAAAACTCCATCTGCTTCAATTTCCCAAACAAAATCAGTGTCCTGCTTTACTTACTTGTGAAAATGTAGCCATGTTACTGACAGTGAGACATGTTCTCTTAATGTAATAGTAATATATGAACATATATAAAGATGAAGAATAGTCAGGGATTTTTGTATACTTTGTTTATTGACAGTATTAGGTCACTAAAAATCATACTCTTGCTTTTTTCACTTGCTCAAAAATCAATGGCCCCAAATTCAGTCACTGACAAGAGATAAAAATTAATTTGTAGATAAAAATATTTTATCCCTATGAGAGTCAAGAATATACCATTTATTTAAGAAATACTAATTAAGATTTACCATGTGCTAGCACTGTTCTAAGTACTGAGGATACAACAGTGAAAAGGAGGTGAAATTCCTAATCTCTGATATTCGTATGGGAAGAGACAGACTACCAAGAAGTAAACAAATATGAATATTATATGCAAAAATACAACAAAGAAAATAAAACATGGTAATGTGATAGCTAGATCTTAGGGGGCTATTGTAAATTGGTTCATCAGGGAGGACTTCAATGAAGAGTTGACACTTAACTAAGATCCAAATACAGTAAATCTTCACTCCATGTCATCTATAGGTTCTGTGACATTAAGTGCAATGATGTGTAATGAACACAGTTTTCCCATAGGCTAATTGATATAAATAAGAGTTAAGTTCCAAAAGCATATTATCAATGTTAGAAGGAAATGACATTGAACAAAACCTTATTCTTTTGGTATTGATCAGGAACATTATACCTCTGTGATCAGTCACAGTTTAGCAGGACAGCTCTGCTTCTAGGGGTTGGCTAGCTGCTCACTGAGGCAATTCGGTAAACTGGACTACCTGTGTCTTGAGCCATCTTATTCATGGAGGTAGGAGTCTCGGAGAGCAAGCAGAAGTAGGCAAAGGCCTTTGAAGCCTACGCTAAGGTTAGCTGCAAAGTCACTTCCTCAGCATAGAGTCAAAACAACTCACAAGACCAGATTCAATAGTGAAATGGGTCCCAGTCTTGGTGGGGAAAGCTGCAGTTACATTGAAAAGGAGATGGATTTAGGAAACTGGCCATATATTTTAAAATCAATATACCTAAATAGGTGAATGCTAGCAGTGCAGTCTAGAGATGCCTATATCACTGGAGTTGGCAAACACTACTTTTAAAGGATCAGCTAGTAAACATGTTTGGCTTTTTAGGTCATATAGTCTCTGTGACAACTACTCAACTCTGTTGTAGAGCAAAAGCAGCCACAGACGATAAGCAAATAAATAGGCATAGTTATGTTCCATTAAAATTTTATGAACAAAACAGGTATTTTGTCTATTTTCCTAGAGTGAGACAATTTTGCTACAAAACTGTATTACCTTTGCAGCCAATAGGCTAGAATGTAACGCGTCCTCTAGTGGCTTCCATCAGACACTAGCAAACTGTTGGAAGAATGAAGTTGACTCACACATCAAGCCACAGGCCAGCATAAGGATGAGTTTTGTTGTAATGGGGTGGGAGGGCATTCCATCCACTTTTAATACAGCATTTGCTTATGGAGCTACTTACATAAACTAAGATATCTATCATTGGTAGTGGCTGTTTGCTTCCTGGATGTAATAATTGCTTGTTTTCTTTTGTTTGTTGTGGTTAGTTCAGTTTCAAGGAAGAAAGACAAAAATTTCTATGTAGAACAGATGCTAAGAGTCAGGAGAAAGGAAATAGTAAACCAATTAGGGAGTTCCTCAAGGGCAGGGATCTGGCCCCATCCAGAAAGCCAAATTCTCCATCTGGAAATGATCCCATTGCAAATTAGAGTCACCTGGGAGTTTTGCAAAACCCTGATGCCCAGGCTACACCCCAGGGCAATTAAATCAGACTGCCTGGGGGCAAGAATCAAGCATCAGTAGTTTTTCCGAACTCCCTACATAAGTGCAGTGAGCAACCAAGTTTGAGAATCTGGATTCTACAGTCTTGGCACCTCTTCTAGACTCCATCTGTGGTCTGGACCATCCCTTGCATGCATGTCCCCCATGCACCCGAACTAACCAGGTATATCCTTCCTTGGAAATCAATAATGTGTAACAATGTGATAATCTCTCTGAATGCTGACATGGCCCTTTGCTATGAATGTCAATATTTGTTGACTTGGAAGTTCATTCCTCTTTTCAAAATCTCATTTTTCTTTTCAGTATTCAGCTACAGTTTTATCATCTCTACTCAGAGTAGTCTATTTTGGAAAATCAATACTGTTTCGACTGAAGTATTCCTTCTGTTCAGGATTTAAAAAAAAAAATGATTAGCCAGGATTATCTTAAGGCAGACTTCATAAAGAACATATTCAACTTTCTTATAGATAAAATAATCTTATAATTAAGTGTCCTCTGGACATGCCACTAACCTAAAGTCAATATTTTATTAATTTTCCTTTGAATTGCTCACAGAAGCATAGCAAACAGCCCCAGACACTCTAATTGATCAGATATGTTCCCCTGTTTCTTTACCCTGATGGGTGAAAATTTAAGCCAAAAATATGTTTAGAGATCATGTGGTTTCATGCCTTCTTCTCCTTTCATAAATAAACTAATGGCTAAAAGTTAAGTGGCTTTCTCAGTGTATTAGGAAAACACATTTCTACTAATATGCACTTTAGAGAGGCAAGAGTCTTGCTTTCAGATGAAAGGCTCTGTGGGCTCCTAGAAAAACAGTTGTCACGGTGCACAAATGATGTTCTGTCTTATTTTCTCAGCCCCCTACCTTTTGCTGCACCACGTCAGGGACTATGGCTTTGGAACGACAGTAGACTCCCTCCATGAGTCTCCTCAGATCTGTCCTTGCGGATTCCTAGTTTTTTAACTTAGTCCACTAGCTGTCCCCAGTTCATTCTTGACCCTCATCTGCTTGTCTTGGGTTACAGAATCTCCAGGCTCTAAACTTCTCTAGAGCTTCCCCACAGGGGCCTCCTGGGACTAACAGGTAGGAGAGTACACAGCCAGAAGGTTTCTTATGGAGCAGGAACCCCCTGCTAGAAAAGGCAGCTATTCCCTACTAACTTTTCTATTCCCATGTTTCTCAAAAGCCTTCCACGTCATTACTATCTGGGGGACGGGCAGAGAGACAATCATCAGACTAAATATCTGTCCCAAAGCTGATCCTGCACCTGGAAAGGAATTGTCACTGACCCATCTGGGTACTCTTGCCCAGTGACACTTTAGCTAAGAGAAGGAGAGTGAGTTCCATAAAGCAGAGCAGAAACTTCATTCTTTGATAAAGGAATGGAGAAGGGTGAGCTCATGCTGTAACAACACCTTCTACCTGATTGGGAAGTAGCCTTCTGTTCTTGCCCAAGTTCCATTATACCCATAAAAAGATCAAATGTATAGTAATGATAATACTGTTGTTGTTTTTTTTAATGGAGTTAAACAAAATATAGAAGAACCTCCCCACCCCCCTTCCCCCAGATCAGGATCTGGAGACTTAAGTTCTCATGTGGCTACCCCTCAGGGTCTCAATTTCCTGGCCTGTAAAATTGTGGTTTGAAAACTGCTTACTTCCCCCAAGCCAGCATGGCTCAGTGGTTGAACCAGGAGTTGTGGTTTAATTCCCAGTCAGGGCACATGCCCGGATTGCAGGCTCAATCCCCAGTGCAGGAGGCAGCCAATTAAAGTTTCTCTCTCATCATTGATATTTCTATCTCTCCCTCTCCTTTCCTCTCAGAGACCAATAAAAATATATATATTTTTAAAAGAAAACTGCTTACTTTATAAGGTTGTTGTGAAGAATACAGGCTTAATATTGCACTTTAAGGTTATAGTTATTATATCTATCCTAGCCCTTCCCACAATGATTTTTGATTCTCTTTTAGATAAGGATATGAAAGATCTAGATTAGGTCTAAGTAAAATTGTGAAATAGATGAAGTCAGCTTCCCCATCTCATTGAGCCCTTTGAGTATTTTTTTTATCCCATTAAAGCCTTGGTTTCAAAAGGACTCAATATTTGCTGACTGACATCTGGTCTTAGCAACATAGGAATTTAGACATGGGGTGTGTGTGTGTGTGTGTGTGTGTGTGTGTGTGTGTGCACATGTATCACTATGGAGAGCAGCTTTGGAGAGCAGCCAGATTTTACAGCATCTTTGAAATCTCCTCCAACCTTCTTTCTCTCTCCTTTACTTTCTAATGATGTAAAACCAATGAGCTTAAGAATAAAAACAGAAGAAGCAGGAGTCAGGATTTCCTACTGCCTCATGCCACCCACAGTCACTGTTCCCTCTCTTCTGGACCAAACAGACAGAAGCCAGAACAAGCTGTTCTTGAGCAATTCACTCATTTATGCCTCAGGATCATTTTGAAGCTTGAGGCTGAAGGCTAAATGGCTCTAAGTCCTTAGATTGGACAGAGTAAAGTTTTTCAGTGTTCATTCATTAAAGTAATAACTTCACTGCTATAAAATTCCTTGAGGTACTCATTATTCCAAATGCTGTTAATAATTACTTAAAATTTAGACATGCTGTAATAGCAAAACTGCAAAACCAAAATGGAAGAATAAGCACGGTAAATGATGATAGGCTTACATATGAAGTTATAACCCATTTAAGATATAACACCCCCAAACTCAGAATATTTACACCCATAAGTAATGAAACAGAAAGAGTCCAGAAATATTTTCTTTCTTTCTCTATGGCTCTCCGTACCCCCCACCTTTGGAAGCAAAATGGAGAACATGATTTTGTACAATAGTATAATGGAAACATTGTACTTTGCACAACTGGGACAGTAAATGTAATTTTAGTCATTTTCCACAGAAAGCAGGAGGAGGAACTAACATTTATTGGGCACCAAGAGCTTTATACACAACTGAAAATTTAATACTCATAAAGAACACGATGATCTATAATAATGAAAGGGTAATGTGCTAATTAGACCAGACGTCCTTCCTGAGGAAGCCGGGGCCAGAGGGAAGCCAGCCTGGGTCCCAGGTACCTGCCGGAGGCTGGAGGAGGGAAGCCTAGGTCCCAGGTGCCGGAGGGAAGCCGGTGCTGACAGCCGGGGGAAGGAAGGCCTACTCTTGCACGAATTTTGTGTATTGGGCCTCTAGTATTAAACAATCACTATTGTACATTTGAAAGAATTAGGGCTCAGAGAATTCAAGAACATTGTTCAAGTCCACAGAGTAGAACTGGATTTGAACTCAGGTTTATCTCATTTCAGAGCTCTTCTGTATCTTCTTTTCTTAAAACCTTTTAATTGAAGCATAATATTCATGTCAGAAAATATGCTTTAAAATGCTAAAAATTTTTACTTAGCAAATATTTCATTTAAGCAGTTCCCAATTTAAGAAACCAAGCATTACCAACATCCCAGAAACCTCCTGTATTCCCTCCCCAGCATTCATCCCCACATAGCAAAACACTATACTTGCTTCCAATACCATAGATTAGTTTTGTCTGTGTTTTTTTAACTTACATGAATGTAATCATATAGCAAGTTCACTTTTGACTTCTTTTGCCCTACCTGAGGTTTCTGATATTTATCGTATTGTTATAAGTAGCTGAAAACCATTGATTCTCAATGCTGTTTTAAAAATACAAAATAATATACTTATCCATTCTATGGTGAGTAAGCATCTGAGGTATTTCCTGTTTGGTGGTATTACAAACAAGCCTGCTATGAACATTCTTGGTGAACTTATTTAACATCTGCTGGGTCTAAATCTAGAGTATAATCATTGGGTCATGAAATATGCATAATATAAGCTTTATTGAATACTACCAGACAGATATCCAATGTGCCTGTGCCAATATGCCTTTATATCAGTGGTATGTGACAGTTCAGTTATTCTTCATCCTTGTCAACACTTGTAATTGTCTTTTTCATTCAGGACATTTTAGAAGTATTAGTATTAAAATTCTGTTCTCTCTTGACTTTCTTATTCCACCTGTCTCCATTCTATTTGATGGTTTGCACTTTTTGAGGTAGCAAACCAGAACCACTAAGGGCATGCATGGCCCCCAACTATGTAGCCAGGAGAGGCAATAAACCTATGAACAAGACAGTGGAAACTTTAAGTGAGAACCAGTATCTTAATAATTGTTTCAAAAAAGAACAGATGAGAGGCAGTTAGTAGGAGTGCAACAGATTATAAAATAAGCCCTGATTCTCCACTCTGTGTCCACACCCTTTTGACAATATGACCTTGCTGCTCCTCCAATCAAGAGGCAGAGTGTGTTTCCCTAGTCTTTAAATATGGACTTGACTTCCAATTCTCTTTGGTCAGTAAAATGCAGCAGAAGCAACAGTATGTCAGTTTGGCTTAGACCTCAAGATGTCTTGAGTGTTCCACTCGTGTTTGTTTGTTTGTTGGAATTCTTCTGAGCCACCAAGTGAATAGCCCATGCTAGCTTGCAAGAGGATAAGAGACACATGAACTGGAGTAGAGTAATCTCAGGTAAAACCATCCTGGTGGTCTGAAAGGAGACGCATGAGACAGTTTCATTGAGATCAACTAAGCCTAGATCAAGTGCCTGGCAACCATATACATATCTGTTATTTCAATCCACTAAATATAAGGAGATTGGCAAAATGTTCTGTTTTACATATTACCCCAAAATGGCTCCCTGCTTCAGTCTGACACTGAATTTCTCTGCCCAGTATTACCTCCTCGTCCAAGGAAAGAAACTACTCTTGAATCTGTGGTGTTCCCCATATGATTCTTCTCTTCTTTAGTTTGACTCTACCATCTCTACGACCCTTGTAGAAGGTTTCTGGAGCAATCCCGTGGTAAATGCAGATTCTAAGAGGGAAAGCCCTGCTGCATAATCTAATTTACTTCTTTCTGGACAATGATTGCACATCAGTTTTCAAGTGCAGCCCTAAAAATCCAGGAATTACCTGTGTCAGCACATGTAGCTCCCCTGAACTCTGATGTGCTGCCAAACAGTCCTCCTCCCAAAGCAATCAAACCATCCCTTTGCCGGTGATGAAAATGACTGCCTTTGATGTCTCACCAGCTCTGTGCTAAAACATTTCCAATAAAGAAAATGACTCTGCAAAATCCTTCCTTGGTAGAGAGGCGCTGTGGCAGAGTAGGCCCAAGCCTAAAACACATAGGAATCACCTGGCAAATTGTTAAAATTAAGACAAGTAGGTCAGGGGTATGGCCTAAGATTCAGCTTTTTAAAATAGCCCCTAAGTGTTATTGATGCTGCTGGTCCCTAGGCCACACTTTCAGCAAGGGTCTAGAGCATAGGTTTTAGAACAATAGACCTATGACCCAATACATAGAGCCTCCGCTTTCTCATCTGCTAGTTGGATTACTGTGAGATTTCCGTTAGACTGTGTGAGTAAAGGAATAATCAAAGCCCAAGCACAGGCCATGGAGAGGATATAGAGTTATTGGATTATGCAGATATATAGAGTTGCTCAATATTTAGCATTCAGTCTCTCTCCCTAGGAATGGGTCTCAATTCTTATAGGATTTCTAAGGGCTCAGTATCAGGCAGCTTTTTTATGTTTTCTGAGTCCCATCTTTATGTCCTGGCAGCATTGGAAGCAGGAAAGCAGAGGTAAAATGCAAGTTTTGGAATTTAGGTATTGTGGAGGGAGTCTTATTTATGATTAGAAAGATTAAAAGTAGGGAATCATAGAAAGGTTATGGTGAGTCTGGTTCCCCTAATTAAAAACCTATGCTATTTCCTCTCTTTCATGATTCTCATCCACATCACATACCTATGTATCTCTTAGTCCTAGACATTCCCCCTTATATTATAAAGTTAAGTTAAAATTAGAATGAATCTGCTACAAGTAAAAGTTCTCAGCAGTTTTCCAAATATACTTTTTCATGCAAATCAAATAATTGGACAGCTAAAAGAATCAGATTTTGCAGAATTTATCCTTTGGATATGTTCACTTAACTCTTGCCACTCAAAGTATGATCCAGGGACAAACAGCATTGACATCACTTGTGTGTTTATTACAAATGCAGACTCTCAGGTGCCCCATCAGACCTACTGAATAAAGATCTCTGGGACGGGACCCTGGATCTGTGTTTTAACAACCTCTCCAAGTGATTCTGAGGCATGCTGAAGTTTGAAAAGTGTGCTTTAGGACCTCGGACCAACAGCATCAAATAGTAACCTTTTCTTTGTTAGAAATATAGGATATCAGACTTTTACCAACAAATTACTGAAATAGAATCTGTCTTCAACAAGATCCTGAGAATATTAATGTGCTCATTAAAGTTTGGGAAATAATACTCAATGCTAGAGCATACCTTTGGACCAATCTACCCTCTGAGGGACAAATTTAGATGAGTTTTAGAAACAGATAGACTACAAATAAATTATTGAAAAAATAGAGAAGTCCAGATAGCACTGTCATTGCATTACATTGAAGTAAAGAATTAATGGAAGCTTCAGGCATTAATGTTCTGCCATTTACACAGCTGCTTAACCAACATTTGGGATGTACTGTACTGGTTTTAAGTGAAGTGAGTTACAGTGTTCTTGCTGGAAAACAATTAGAAATAATCCCCATCTTGGCAACAACAATGGGAAAAAAATGTCTGGTTTCTTTGTTCCCTCCCTCTTCCATTTGGATCAGAGGCCAGCAGAAAGGGGATAAAGTTTTCTTCTTTGGTATGGGTGATGCTTTATAGCACACATTTTTACTCAGGGCCCTGAATTTAAAACTGACTACTTTTGCCAATCTTGATTTGCTTGTGGTCCTAGGTATAGAAAGATACTTCTATGATTTTTAAAAAATGCCTTCTGAAAAAGATACTTCAGTGGGACATATCAACCTTGCCCGCTACTTGTGCTGCACAGGACTAGCCCATCAGTCTAGATCAGTAGCCATGCCTATGCTTGTTTTGGATTTTTTAAATGATCTGGAGATAAATATGGGGAAGGTAAACTCTTGGGATGTGTTCAAACTCTGCTACTGGAATCATTATCATGTAATAATTTTTAAATTTATTCTATAAATAATTACATGCCAACAAATTGGATAACCTAGAAGATTAAATTCCTAGAAACATACAACCTACAAAAACGGAATCATGATTAAATAGAAAACCTGAACAAACCAATTGCTAGTAAGGACAGTGAATCATTAATCAAAACTTCCCAACAAACAAAAGTCCAGGACCAGACAGCTTTGCTGGTAAATTCTACCAAACATTCAAAGAATACTTAATGCCAATCTTTCTCAAACTCTTCCAAAAAATAGGAGAGAACTCTTTCAAATTCATTTTATAAGGCTACCATTACCTGATACCAAAACCAGACAAGGGTGACATAAGAAAATGAAAATATAGACTAATATCCCTGATTAACATAAGTGCAAAATCCTCAAGACAGTATTAGCAATTGATTCAACAATACATTAAAGGCATCATACACTACGATCAAGTGGGATTTATTCCAGGGGTAAAAGGATGGCCCAACATTTCCAAATTGGTCAATCCTATATAATAAAAGCCTAGGTAGTGTCACGCGCAATGTCATCACAAGATGACTACCCTCACGTTGTCACAAGATGGCCACCACAAGATGGCTGCCACAAGATGGCTGGCAGGGGAGGGCAGTTGGGGGCAAATAGACCAGCAGGGGAGGGCAGTTGGGGGCGATTGGGCTGGCAAGGGAGGGCAGTTGGGGGCCATCAGACCAGCAGGAGAGGGCAGTTGGGGGCCTTCAGGCCAGCAGGGGAGGGCAGTTGGGGGCAATTGGGCTGGCAGGGTAGCAGTTAGGGGGTGATCAGGCTGGCAGGCAGAAGCATTTAGGGACAATCAGGCAGTCAGGCAGGTGAGCGGTTAGGAACCAGCAATCTCGGATTGTGAGAGGGATGTCTGACTGCCGGTTTAGGCCCGATCCCTATGGGATGGGGCCTAAAAGGCAGTCAGACATCCCCTGAGGGGTCCCAGATTGGAGAGGGTGCAGGCTGGGCTGAGGGACACCCCCCCCCCCAGTGCATAAATGTTGTGCACCGGGCCTATAGTATGATATAACACATTAACAAAATGAAGGGTAAACATCTCATGATCATCTCAATATATGCATAAAAAGCATTTAACAAAATTCAACATCTACTTATGATAAAAACTCTCAACAAAGTGCATATAGAGGGAATATACCTCAACATAGTAAGGCAATATATGACAAGCCTCAGCTAACATCATACTCAATGGTGAAAAGCTGAAATTGTTAATTTGGCACTTCAGTAAGTGCTGGGAAAATTGGATAGCCACAACTAAAAGAATAAAACTGAATTACTGTCTTACACCATACACAAAAAATTAACTTAAAATGGTTTAAAGAGTTGAACATAAAACCTGAAATCATAAAACTCCTAGGGAAAAAAACACACAACATAGGTGGTAAATTAATTGACATAAGTCTTGGTGATTATTTTTAAAATCTAAAATCAAAAGAAAAAATTAAACAAGTGGGACATCTTCAAACTAAAAAGCTCTACATAGCAAATAAAACCATCAAAAAATGAAAAAACAACCTATTAATGGTATAACATATTTGCAAGTCATATATTTGATAAGGGACTAATATAAAAAAATAAAAAGAACTCATACAGCCCTGGCCAGGTGGCTCAGTTGGTTGGAACATCATCCCATACACCAAAAGGTCATGGGTTTGATTCTGACCAGGGCACATACCTAGGTTATGGGTTTGATCCCCAGTTGGGGCATCTATGGGAGGCAATCGATAGAGTTTTCTCTCTCACATCAATATTTTTCTCTTTCTCCCTTCCTGTCTCTCTAAAATCAGTACCTCGGGGGAGGATTAAAAAAAGAACCCACACAACTCAATAACAACAACAACAACAACAACAAAAAATCCTAATTAAAAAGTGGGCCAAATATTTAAATAGACATTTCTCCAATGAAGACATACAGATGGCCAACAGATACACTTAGAGATACATATAAAATTCATCTGCCTCCTAGGCCAAAGTTTCCAAGAAGCATATATTAAGATGTGATTAACCATTCAAAAATGTTATTAGGAGAACTGCCTTGGGGAAAAAATGGGAAGGAAGGCTGGGAGAACTGTCAGACCATGATGGAGGTCAGCTTCTGCGGAGGAGGGAGGGAAGGAACGAAGGTTGTGAAGAAGCATCCAAGATCACTGTGCCTAGGCTATCAGTGAGTCCCTGAACAAAAGTAGGCTGTCAGAGATGTCTTCCAGAACTGGGCATGCCTGAGATGAATTTCTGAAGCAGTTCAGACCCTCAGTCAACATCGCTCCCTGTAGATGAGGTCTGCAAGGCACACTTGCAAAACTTTAACTTTCCTCCTCTTCCTTCTAATCCTAAACATTCAGTGGTGCCCAGTATTTAAAGAACCATAATCTAATCTATTTGGCATCTCCTGGAAGGTTATATAAATATGAAATACAGCCAATCTGCATTCCACATTATCAGAGCAAATTGTCAACTGTGTGTTTGCATGATAGTTCTATGTTCTCTTTGGGTAATTAATAATATTTTGGCATTGTTATGTAAATCTTGGACAATAGAATCATGATTCTTGACTAAAGTGTTGAATGTCATTGGATAGCCTTCTAGAACAGTGGTCAGCAAACTCATTAGTCAATAGAGCCAAATATCAACAGTACAATGATTGAAATTTCTTTTGAGAGCCACATTTTTTAAACTTAAACTTCTTCTAATGCCATTTCTTCAAAATAGACTTGCCTAGGCCATGGTATTTTGTGGAAGAGCCACACTCAAGGGGCCAAAGAGCTGCATGTGGCTCGCGAGCCGCAGTTTGCCGACCACTGTTCTAGAAGGTGTGGTGTAGAAAGGGCAAAGGGACATGTATCTTGCCTTGAAACACACTTGCTGGCAGTAAGGATTTTTTGAGCAGTTCTCTGAGGTTTCCTTGCCTTAAACTCTCCTCTGACATGCTCTTTTTGTACATTTTCTAATAATGGAGATCGAAAGAGACATCAGTGTAGCACACTAAAGATGTCCAATTTCAATTAAAAATAAAACATAAAAGATTCTAGGACCAAGAAGCAGGAGGCATGAGTTTAAATTTTGTTACCTTTTTGTATGACCTTGAGCAAGTCACTTAATCTGTTTTCAAAGCTGAAATTTTCATGCTTTGGAAATGGAGATAGTAGTACTTAATAGCAGTTCACTTGATAGATTAGTTGTGCTTATTAAGTTACATCACTATTTTAAAAAATTTGAAATGTCATACAAAGGTAAGATGATTGTGTGAGTTGGAATCAAGTCCTGTTAAGGACAATAGTTTAATGTAAGGACACAAATGGATTAGAACTGGAAACAGAAAGCCCCAAGGAAATGGAGTAGAACTAGGGGTTGGCTTTTATCTCTCTGCCTAGGTTTACCTCTCTCTTCAGACTGGAAGATTCCTCTCTTTCTATATTTTTTTAATTTAAATCTTGGCCTGTTTGGAGCTGAAAGGAATGGCCCTGGACTTGAGATTACTCACTCCTCATGGAAGACCCTGCTGCCAGGAAAAAGCTGGGGTTATTTCCTTAGGAAGCAGTTTGGCCCAGGGTATTTCAGTAAGAATGGGGAAATTGGGCATGACTGGCACCGAGATAGACCCAACAGGTGCAGATTGTAAGTTGGCAAAGTGATATCATTGGTATAAATTAAACTGTTGAATAAAAATCTAGAAGCATGACCTAGCCCTTCTCTTTCCAATCCACATGACTTGGTACAAATCACAGTTTCCTTGCTGTGGACAAAAATGGTTTATTGGGAAATGCAAATCAGATAATTTACATGAAAATATGTTATAAACTCTGAGATGCAAAGAATGACTACCAGTGCTTTAAAAAGAATAGAAGCAAGCAAGCTGAGGTACTAACTTGCCAAGGAAGTGAATAAAAACCAGTGAAGAAATTCACTCAATGGTGAGTAAAAAACATGCCACATTCAAGAAGGCTTTTTATAGCATGCAAAATTTTTGACAAATAGAAATAATAGATGATTAAGTAAGCAGTGCTATGGTGATGGTAAAGACAATCCACTAATCTTTGCATAAAAGACAAATGACAAAATTGGGATTTCTTTTAACAAAGAATTGAGAGGGCCTTCAGAAATCAGAGAATCAGATTGTAACTTCGGAAGCATTGGTCTCTGTAAATGTAATTCCCTTTTAAAAAGCTGTGTTTTGGGGTGTTTTTTTTTGAAGGCTTGCTGGTTGGCAGATAAGCAAAACTCAGAGCATATTCATGAAAGAACATACTGAGGGCTAGCAAAGACCTTGGAGACCGAAGACTAGCATCCTGTGCTGCTTCTAACTGGCTGTCCAAAGCAAGGCTATTTATTTCCCTTCTCTAGGCTTCTATTTGCTCAGCTGTAAAACTGTCTGTAGCTAAGGACTAGTGCTGATATCCTTTCTATCTCTAACAGACTCTGATTTCAAGGAACTTAATCAGATCAGAGCCTTAGAAACCTTTTTTTTGCTCCCTTCAGAAATGTTAAGCAACATTAAACATGTTAAATATGATAACATTGGTATAGTAGTTTTCTAGTCATGACAATATTGTAACAAATCATCCCCCAAAATTTGGTTGCTTAAAACAACCACCATTTATTATTTTTACAAGTCTATAAGTGTACTGGACAAGTTGGCTGATGTAGCCTGAGCTTGGTTGATCTTGATGGGGCTCATTCACGTGTCTGTAGTCAACTGGTGTGGAGCTGGGGTTGGCTGGTTTGTTTTGTAACTGGAACAGGTAGAATGCCCTGGTCCTCTCACCAATGACTGGGGTCTCTCATCTTCCAGCAGCCTCCCCTGGGCTTTTTCAGGTTTGTCATTGTCTGGTTTCATGAAAGTGAATGGAAGAACCAAAGACCTTTTGAGCCTAGGCTCAGAGCTGGCACATCATCTCTTCCACTGCATTGTTCTGACCAAAGTAAATCATAAAATCAATCCAGATTTACAGGTAAGGAAGTAAACTCCACTTTTTTTCTTAGGAAGAGCTAAAAAAAAAAAAGCATATTGCAGAAGTTCATGGGACAACAGTGATGAAGAATTGGGGAAATTTTGGCCATGATCAGCACAATTAAATGGTAGCTAGATATGTTTTCTAAAATATGCTTAGAGAAAGGAAGGAAGAGAGAAACATCCATGTGAGAAAGAAATGTCAATTGGTTGCCTTCCATATGTACTCCAACCAGGCACCAAACCTGGGTTGCACCCTGACCAGGAATCGAACTGGCAACCTTTTGGTGCACAGCATGATGCTCAACCAACTGAGCCAGTCTAGCTGGGCTGCAATGTATATTTTTAAAGTCAGCCAATTTAAAGTTTCACTCACTCATAGCCAGGGGTATCACAAGTAGTAGCAGATTGTTCATCCTTTTCTGGAAAACCCTAAGAACAAACACAAAAACAGGGACATGGTATTTGGGTAAGGGATATCAGGTTACTGGCTTGTTTATATCCTTTCAAAAAGAACTGGTAGATTCCCAGATGATGCTAAAGGCTCACTGCTTTTCCTTCCAGTTTATGAATGACAATCCAGAGTTTTATTCTAGTGCAGTCTTTCTGAAAACTGCAACAAATGCAAATAACTTTACAAGAACATGAGCTGAAAAAACTGCCACTATGCTAGCTATTCAAACCAAAGCCCCGAAGCTCCTCTTTCCATGAGTGGTTACTATGCCCTAGAGATGAAGACATCACTCTTCCCCCAGTGGCTCTCCTCCAGCCCTCTAGTTGCACCAGCCCCATTTCCAGTGCTTGATAAGCACAAGTGGCAGTGGAGAGCACAGACACAGAACACCTCTGTACTGCAGAAAGTCCTGGTGGAGGAGAAATGGGTTTGAAATCACTCTCTGGAGAGGGCTGGTGCAAGTGGGGCATTGGCCAACCCTGGGGTATTAATGAAAAAACTAGCCACCTGTGAGAAAAAGCCATGGTTGTCCAGAATGAACATCATGACCCATGTAATTTGGCCCAAGTTCCCCTGACTACAAATTCACTCAGTGACCTTGGGCAACAGATTGTGTTTCTTTGAATATTAGTTTGTTCTTGAGGAAAATAAAGGGGTTAGGGTAGATCAGGGCTCCGCAAAGTTGCATATGCACATGAATCACCTGAAGATCTTGTCACAATGCAAATTCAGATAGAGCAGGTTAGTGAGGCCTGCTTTTCTACTCAGCTCTCAGGTGATGCCATGATGCTGATGCTCCTGGTCCATGGACTGTTCTGTGAGTAACAAAGGACTAGTGGGTCATAGAATCATTGGATATTGCCTCCGAAAGAATCCTTACAAACTCTTTATTCTAATTCTGTCTTTAAGGTCCCATC
This sequence comes from Cnephaeus nilssonii, assembly GCF_951640355.1. Lineage (NCBI taxonomy): Eukaryota > Metazoa > Chordata > Mammalia > Chiroptera > Vespertilionidae > Cnephaeus > Cnephaeus nilssonii. The sequence continues at coordinate 23,801,197 of NC_137082.1, forward strand.
CGTCTAGAATCCCTGAATTCTAGAAAATGGTCCATTCACATCCATAAAGGAGCACTGTAATTTAATGCTCACTTGAATCGTTCTATAAAACAACAACACAGTTTCCTTATAAGGAAAGGCTTGATTCTTGTCCAATGACCTATGTGAAGTAAAGAGCACTTATAGTTCACATATTCCACTTAGTAGAGACGGGGTGATATTGTGTGTGTGTGTGTGTGTGTGTGTGTGTGTGTGTGTGTGTGTGGTGGGGGCCGGGGGGCCGGAATCAGCTCATGTTTAATTGTGACATTTTAAAATTGTACAAGTATTTGGACATCTGCCCTCTCCCCCAATACTGTCTCTTTAAAGTGATAGATAAACACCAATCACAGGTTTAATGGGTTTAATAAGTTTACCCTTTCAGTTCCGATCTGCAGCACCCAATATCCCCTTTGAAACACCAGACAGACCGACAATGGCCGACAGTAGATTTCAGACCTGCAGAGTTTAAAAGTTCAGGTTCCCTGAGCATTCTGTGTTGCAGTGGCACTTGTCCAAAACCGCTACCTCCCTGTGGTTGAGGGAACGTTAAACGTACCAGTGAAAAGAGCTTTTTCCCCTTCAAGGGGAAGAAAAATCTCTCCTTAAAACCCAGCAGATCTGGCTGTGAGGTCTTTCCTCCTGTCCCATCTCTTCAGGCTTACTTTTTGCAGTGGAGCAAGAGAGACCAAAATCTAACCTGAGTTACAAGAAACAAGACAGTAATGGCTATAAAGGGAGTGGCCAGTAGTAACATACTCCTTTACTCCCACATCCAATGCATGTGCTTCACAGAAAAACAAAAATAATAGGTCCACAAAATACGATGGCTAGAATTACAAAATCCATTCATCCAAGGGCGATGGGAGGCAGAAAGGGGAGGTGGAAGGGTACATGGCACGGGGAGAAAAAGTATTCGAATCAGTCCAGGCGCGGGGGCCTGGCAAATGCTAGAAAAGAGCTGCAGAAAAACCTGTGGGCCTTTCGGACTCACAGGTGTTAAAAGTCCACATACTGGTGTCAGGGAGATTGTGCCTTATGTGCATCAGAGACAAAAATCCCAATTCTGCAGAGGGAACATGCAGAGGGCCCCCCGCAGAGTGGGTCCTGCCTTCCCTGGTAGGGGTGGTGAACAAGGGAAGAACTGCACAGCCTCCTTCCAATCCCACTCATTCCCCCTGGATGGCAGGTGACTCAGCGGCCTGCAGCAGCCTTCAGTTTGGCAGGAGATGAATGTGATGAAGGGAACTTCTCTGCAGAGGTTGAGCTACTCAGGGCAGACTGCAGGTAGACCATCCTGTGGAAGAGTCTGTTGCTTGAGAAAACCACCAAGGAGAAGAGGCGCAACTGGAAAAGGTAAGCTTTGCCAGGGGTCTTTACTTCATTGACGCTAATAATGAATAAAGGAAAGAGGATAGAGAAGAGGCAGCCACTGATAATGTATGAGGACTGCATTGCTGTGAGGAAGGCCAGAGGTAAACCAAATCCAAAATAGTAAGGCCAATTCTTCTCAATGTTTGACAGTCGCTGGTGCATTTAAATGCCTTTATTGAACCAACGATATTCAAAGCAGTATAGTGAGTAGAGAAGGGACATATGCAGGAGACTAACCAGCTGACCAACAAGGTGGATGGGAAAGAGACTCACAAACATCCCCTGGATGAAGAAAAGAGCCTGAAGCAGAAGGTTGAAGACCATTTCAGCAATGATTTTGCTAACACTAGGGAATGGGTGAGGCTTCCTCGCTAATACCTCAAATGCCAGGTCAGCTATATCTTGGAACCAAATGGCATTCACAACTTTGCTAAGCACCAACAGGGGGAGCACCAAAGAGCACTGAAAATTGACGTGAGGAAGAATCCCAGCCACGACCCAACATCTCCATGTAGAGATGGATCACCAGTAATTTGGGCAGTTACTGACTGAAGTACAGGAATAAATACTCGATAAAACAAGAGGAGACTGAACCAGATACTCCACCATTCCAAGCGCAGCACTGGAAAATTCTACTAACGATAAGTGGCTCACTCTCTTGCTTCCTCTCTATGCTCTGGGCTCTCCTTTGCGCTAGGACACTACTTGCCCTTCTTCGATGCTGCTCCTCTCTCTTTCGCTGAATTAGAGCATCGAGCTTTGAGATGGTACAAATTTCCCAGATGGAGTCTTTGATTCCCCCAGAGGAGTCTCTTGCTTACGTCTTTTTGTGGTCGCCAGAATATGTAACTGGACAATCAATGGGTCCATGCTGCCTGTCACTACTTGAGCCAATTAAGTAGAGATGGTTGAATCACATATGAGCCTTTATTCCAATACTGCCGGGAGTATGGGAGAGCAGCACATCATCCACAAAACTCTGCTCTCAAGATGGGGTAATCTTTACATTTGCTTTGAACGACCTGCCCAAGGCCACTCTTCTCAAGTGTTCATTGTATACAGTGTAATATAGCTATTCTTATTTATAATGGGCAAACAGAGCAGTAGAGAAACAGCACAGAATTATACACCAAGTGAGAGCTGCCCAGAGGCAATGGTTGGCAGAGTCTTTCAATATTTCTCCATGTGGGTAAGTACAGTGCCTGGTAGAACAATATACCATATATATAATCTACTACTATGCAGCGCACTTCCCCCAACCCCCTCATGTTCTCTCAAGCTCATAGCTCATTAGTCTTGAATCTAAGACCTGCTTCTTTCTCATGAATCAAGTGATGAGTGCTTTTAGTGAGCAGTACCAAGCAGATGCTACACTCTGGCCTCGTTATGGGAGCGGGTTTGTCCTAAATGGGTGGGCATGTTTTTCTGCATTTGCAACTTGGATTTCAAGGCTGTGAATAATAATGCGGAGGAAGCTGGAGTACTGAAGAAAAGAATAAAGAGCAAAGAACTAAAACCAACAGGGAAAGGCAATTACAAGGTGTATTAATGTACACTCTGCAGAGGGAGGGATTTATTACACTTTCAGGTTTTTGTGTTTTGTTTAGTTTTGTTTTTTACATGAAAGGTAAGGGGGAAGGAACTGATATTTGTCAGTCTGAATTGGATAGTGCAGTTGCAAAGAATAAAGGGAGCTTTTAGAAAGTGGGCAGCTGTGGCAGAGCCTGAAGCCATGGTACTTGATACTGCAATATACCCTCTTAGTGATTCTGAGCAGCTTTTGAGAACAGCAGGGGAGGCATTCAGAGTGGAGAACAATAGCACATGTCAAGAGTGAAAGAAAGAATATAGAGTTTAAAAGACTGTTGATTGACAAGTAGAGCAGATCAAAGAGAAAAATTCATATCAAGTATTAATGATTATAATGCTACTAGAGATCAATAAGTATAAGAAATTATAGCAAAAAAAAGCGCCAATAGCATTCAATGTTTAAAGCAAATACATAAGAACAGAAAAAGAAGAAACTGGTCAAAGACTCAGTCATCACTTAATCTATTCTGATTTTTTTTGCTGTGTATTTTGTTACTCAACTAATCAATAAAAAGGAAGTTTCATAAGTGTGTTTGAAATTATACAGTGGAAATATTTTGGAGGAAGCACAAGATGGGGCTCATGTATAATCCACAGCAAATCCAGCCTCAGAGACAATATCAAAATGTGAGCTTTTTTTTTTTTTCATGTTTTTTTTTTTTTTCATTGTGAGCTTTTGCAATCTCTCTGCAGGAAATCTTTTGACTATTCAGAATCTACATCATCTGGGTCCTCTGGGCTAGTTTTCACTTCTCACTTCCATTCTGTTCCCCACACAGGTGTGGCTATGCAAAGCTTCCTCTGGCAGATTGGGAGGTAGGGCTGGAAGGAAAAACCCTGTTTCTGGAAACTTGCTCAGGCTTGCTCAGGACCAGGGTGGTTTAGAAGCTCAGGGAGAAATGTTGAAATCAGTCATTGCAAAATCGCTTTTGCAATAAGTAATGAATAAAAACTGAAGGAAAATCTCTTTCCTCCTCAAAGTAAAAATCTACCATAGAACTTGTCTAAACAGCTCCTCATAATAGAACTTGAAAGGCAACATAAACTAAAGTGTTTCCCAGGGCCAAGGCCAGAATCTCCAGCCATCTTCGATGGATTCATTCCTTCAGTAAATATCTGTCAAGACATGGTATGTGGCAATTCAGCCCTGGACAGTGCAGAAGAACAGGAACACGGCGACTCCATTTACGCTCGGACAGTCAATTGTTCTCAATTGCTCCTCAATTGTTCTCTATCCTCTGGCCCTGGTTATTTTCATCATAACATCAAATATTACTGTGAAGATCCATATGAATTGTTCACTGCTATATGGCCAGCATTTAAAATAGTGCCCATATAGAGTAATATCTTAAAAATTGTGTATTAAAAAACTGAATGACAATGATGTAAACCACGCAACAACCTTCCAGTTCAAATACAATACAGGGGTGGGCAAATAGGTTTACAGGTGTGGGTACACAAAACAATTTTATTCTTGTATCATTATTTATTGATTATCTTATTATTTCCTTGTATTACAATCATAAACATATTTTGCACACCCTTGCATTATACATAAAGAGAAAACTACAAAGAAGTGAAAGACTTCAAAGAAAAATCAATAACTTTCTATAGTAGTTAAATTTTCAAAAGATCGCTTGGAATAACACCCTCAGAAAAAACTCTCCCCAGCACCTAATCAGCTTCCATTTGTGGATTCAAATTGGTGTGAACAAATTTAAATAATTGTGAAAGGAATAGCCAACTTTTTTTTTTTAAATGACATTCTGGAAATAATATGTTTTGATAAATAGAAAATGATAAAGTCTAGAAATTATGCAAATAAGGCACATGGGAATTGAATATGTGTCAAGAAATCATTTGAGATCAGCAAAAAAAGTTTTGGAGTGTTTAATAAAAAGCACCAGTAAAACTGGTTTGTCTTTTTAAAAATAAATGTGTTTCTCTTTCTCTTTATTCCAACCAATTTGCATACAACTCGAATATAATTAAAAATAAGGTTCTAGAAAGAGAACATTGGTAACTGGTAATATAATTTGTAGTGGGAAATTTATATAATTTTCTAATTAATATTTCAAAATCTAAATAACTAAGTCACAAGAGAGTTAATAAACAGGAAAAATATTTGTAATGCATGTTACAGAAAGCTAATGCCCTCAATGTGTAAGGAGGTTTTATTAATCAATATGAAAAATACCAAAAGAATAAAAAAAGTTAAGTGAAGGCTTAAAATGGAAAAGAAATATAAAGGTTTGACAGTAAATGAAATGATTTTCAATCTTATACATAATTGAAAGACGCAAAATAAATTAACAAGATATGATTTCCTACCTTAAAAATGGCAAAAAATGTGAAGGTATTTATTATACAATGTTGACTGTCTATTGCAAAAATATGTGTTCCAATATGAAGTGTAAAATGAATTGTTATGATCTTGAAGGGTAATTTAGCAACATCTATGAAAATTAAAACAGGTTCACTTATTCCCACAAAAATTCTCTAAAGCTTTTAGATATACTTCCATAAATACAAAAACATGATAATGGTGAGAGACAGTAAAGAAGAGAAGAAGGAGGAAGAGGAGAAGAAAGAAGAAGGAAAGGAGATGAAGGAGAAGAGGAAGAAGCAGTAGCAGCAACTGCTCAATGTTTATTTTTAGATTGTTAAACTGTATAGTGGAGTGATATTCAATAATCAAAGAAAGGAAATAGTTGGGTATGTTGATATAGAAAGATTTCCAAATAATAGAAAGAGGTAAGATGGTAACAGTGTTAAAAACCATATTAAAAAGAAAAGAAAATATCTATGTATTCTAGAATAATGTATAAGAAATTATGTTGGTTATTAAGTGATTATCATTCAGCTCAAAACCCATCCTTCCACACTCTGTTTTGCTGGAGTTGGGACTCTACAAACCATGTTTCTCCTTTACCATTTGACTCCCTGTTAAATTCTAGTGATAGGATCACTGATCATGGTTTTCTTTAAGATATAAGACTGGAGCCCGGGATATAAAGGAAATGTATCTTTCAAAACATGTCACATCAGTGAAAGTTCAGAATGCTGGAAACCTAGAATCGCCCAGTGGAAAGTCCAAATGGGTGTGTGTGCAACACCAGTCTTTCCAGTTCCTGCACGGTAAGTATTCCTTGGCATCCACTTTTTAAGGTTCTTTCTTAACTTTCCCCAGATTCCATATCAACACAGGTATACCAGATGGACAAAGTGATAAATAGGCTGGGCTATTGGGAGAATAAACTTCCAATTTTAGAAAATGAGTTAATTTGAAAATGCCAAGCAAACATTTTCTAGCCACTAGAAGACAAATAATAGATAGTATGGCAGTGTTTTTAAAATGTTTCTGACCCACAGGGAAAATGGAAAAAGTATGTTTTGCATTATGAACTACTAAAACACACACACATACACAGTGAAACAAAAGTTTTATCAAACAATATCTTAACCTTAATAATTGTAATTCACTTTGATGTTTTCTTTTTTAAGTATTGTTTAATTTATATATTTTTTTATTTTTAAAACTTTTCAATTACAGTTAACATTCAACTATTTGATATTTTCTATTCCTTTCGATTTCATTTTATTCTATATCAACAGAAAGAAAGATGCTAGTTTTGACACAAACACAAACTTTATTTCATAATCTAATAAGGGTGTGAAACTACAATTTAAACAACACTGGCACAAAAGATCACTTATAGATAACTCTCCACTCAGATTGACCTGGGTCCTAAATGCAGGCTGACCCACTTAGAATCATTGTTTCTCTAAACTTTGCCTAATCTGTAAAATGGGCCTGTTAATACGTAATAATACATGGTTAGAAAATGAACTCATATAATGAGTGTAAAGTGTATAACTTGTTTAGTCCATGGTGACACCAGTGCTCCATTTTCATTTACTGAAAAACAAAACAAAACAAAACAAAAAAAAACGTATTGAAGGAAACAGATGCGGTCCCTGCCCTCATGTAGCTTGCATTCTGACTGTGAGGTCCATAGGTGAAAACTGCTACTTGATAATGCCATCAAGTCATAGTGAAAGGCCAATTCATCATAGCCTTTTACAATGATTCAAAGAATGAAGGCCTCTGTAGCACAAATCCAGGAGAAAGGAAACCACATAAACAGAAGAATCCATTTGTTATGAAGCCTGATTCTCTTACTGTAATGGTTCTCAACCACAGGTGATTTTGTCCTCCAGGGGATATTTTTTGCTTATCACAAGGCAGGGGAGAGGGGCTGAAATTGGCACCTAGGGGTAGAGGCCAGGAATGATGCTAAACATCCTACAAGGCACTGGACAGGTCCCACAACCAAGAATTATCTGGCCCTGTGTCAATAGTGCCAAAGAGAAAGCCTGTGTTATAGGAACTGAACCATTATGGTTACTGGTGATTGGAGGCATCTTCAGAGACTTGGTGTGGGAGTCATTTTTACCTACTTGGGCAAGGCTCCAAGGTCCCAGTTTCAATGTCCTCATCTGCAAAATGGGTATAATAATATCTGCCCACTTCCATAATTGGTTGAGAAGTGCAAATCAATCCAAAGATACTTTTAGAAGTAGATTAGGTGGTCAATTTCAAATGGGTACATCATTATTATTATTATTATTATTATTATTATTATTATTGGCCTTTCCATAAAATAAATTAAAAATTGCCAGCAAACATCAAAGATTCTGTTAATTAAGAGAGATGTATTTAAAAACACAACCTTGGTATAACTATGGCACCAGCTAATTTTCATGACTCAGAATATGGCTCATTTGGCGGGGGTGGTGGTGGGGGTTGGAGGGGTTACAACATCACGGGTTCAAAAGGAAATCAAAATTAAATTAGTTTCTTACTAGTGCCAACATTCCAAATATCTGATGTAAAAATAAACATAGAATATATTATTACACATTATTCATTCTGTTTATAGATACTTCCCTTTTCAATACTATCCCAGACCCAGGGAGTCAATAATACAAACCATGCCAAGAATCACGAATTGTGTCTTGCTCAGTACTTGACTATTTTTTTAAGTTAAGGTTCACTTAAAAACCAACTCGTCAGTAGCTATTATAGAACATGAGAGGGTGAGTCAGTAAATTTTTTTTTCCCTTTGCATGCTCACACCTCAGTATTGGTGTCTCTCTTGGAGGAGAGTTTGTCCTGTAGCTTCCTTCGGTATACTGGTCTGTTCACTCCTTTGTGTCACCAGCACATACTCTGATTGTGAGTCCAGAGGGAATGATCTTGCTTTATCCAAGGTATAACCTTGTAAAGAGTTGGTATGCAATGCAGTGAATTGAGTTCTGTGAATATTTCTCAAGAGAATTGTCCTCATTGCTTTCAGTCTTTCTTTGCTCTTCTACACATCTGCAGAGACTCTTGAAAGGAAACAAATGTGGTCCCTGTGCTCATATTGTTTGGTTTCTCACTGTGCAGCCAATAAGTTTAAGAAATGCTGCTGGATCATGCCATTAGGTCATAATCAAAGCAAATTCACCATAGCTCTGGACAACATTTTGAAAAATAAGGACCCCATTAACATTTTCACTGGAATATCATAGGATCAGCACAAACCCCACAGTGCAGAGCAAGTTGGGACAGGGCTGTGTGCTAGGTGGGCATGGAGCTGGAACAGTCACAAGGACCATGATGGCATTAGGGAGGAACTAAGATAGAGCTGATAGATTGGTGGCTTTTCAAAGTTACTTAAGCCAAAGGACAGTATACTTAGTAGAGTTAAGCCATTCTTTGAGACCCTTTCAAAAATTTATTAAAATATAAGTAAGGACAGTCTTGATCAACAGAACCAAGCTTTCCTTCAGTACTTATTAAGAACTAAATCTTGAAATCTAGTGGATTCTGGAATTATAGGGATGAAAAACACTTGGACACTTTCCTCAAAAAACTCATGCTCTATTGAGAAATCAAGGATGTCTACAAATAATGGCCCATAGTGGGATAAATGTTAATGGAGGGATATGAGTGCACTGGCTGTGTCTGGGGGTATCATAGAATGGGTGAGGCTTAATAGGAGACTTAAAGGGAAGATAGAACAAAGCATAAGGAATAACTGGCACAGGGTATGTGATCATGAATTGTAATGATACAAGCTAAAAAGTAAGATTCATATCAGGGGATGTCTGTAGATAATCCTGGCAAGGTCAGACCTGAAGAACTATGTATTCCAAGCTATGATGTTTGGGTTTCATAAGAATGCATTTTCCATACTTTGTCATTTATGCACTGATAAATTTTCCCAGATTAAGTGGGGTGCTCACAAAGGTTGTTATATTTTTCTTTTGCCTTGCATGGCACGAAGAAATTAATTTACCATCTACCACCATAATCTGTAACAGAAATTCCTACTGAAAAATATTTAATATCTTGTTCTTGCCTTTCTGGAAATACCTAAAGCAACACTTCCTAGGCTCCTTTACTATAGATGAAGGGACTTATTCTAGCCAATAGTCTGGGATATGAGTCACTTTAGGGCTGAGACAGAGAATAGCTCTAGTGCATCTTCCAAATCTCTCCACAGTGACTCTGGAGGGCCACATGTGTAGGTGGCATTGCTATAATGTGTCAGCCAGTATTCTGAAATCCTTCATCAGCACTTGGAAAATGCCACTAGATCAGCAGAGAACTTTGTATGAGTCAAAGATCAACTTTATTTTTTATATATATTTATATTGATTTCAGAGAGGAAGGGAGAGGGAAAGAGAGATAGGAACATCAATGATGAAAGAAAATCATTGATCGGCTGCCTCCTGCACACCCCCTACTTGGGATTGAGCCCACAACCTGGCCATGTGCCCTTGACTGGAATTGAACCCAGGACCCTTCAGTCCGCAGCCTGACACTCTATCCACTGAGCCAAACTGGCTAGGGCCAGAGGTCAACTTTTGTATTAAGCCTTTAAGATATAAGGGTTTGTTTGTTACTGTAGTTGAACAAACCTATCCTGACTAATATATAATCATTTTTAAAAGAGAATATACTTCCAAAATTTAAAAGCAGAAAGAAAATGATCCCAAAATAATGTATAATCTATAAAAGTCAATAAGTATACAACAATGTGGTGACTGCGAGGAGAAAGGTGGGTGGGTGGGTGGAGATGGAAGAGGGAATATGGGGGATAAATGATGATGGAAAGATAATAATAAAATAAAATAAAGAGAAAATAAGTAAATAAAAATTTAACTCTGAAAATAAATAAAATTCAAGAAGTATAGTATAATAAAGAAGTTCCTGTGTTTGATATATTACTCATTCTGCTTTATATTTAAAAATAATAATTTAAGACAAATATTTTTTGTTAAAATATAATATAGATAACTTTGCTAAAAGGGGGGCACCAAGGGGCTTGAGGTGGAAGATGGCTGTACCATGGTTAGATTTATATTTTTAGAAAAACCAATCAACTGCCCATTGAAGGTGAGTTGCAGATGCCAATGAGAAATGACAATGTCAATGATGAGATGTCTCAGAAGAACATGAATAAAACAAATGTATGTAGGGAAATAAAATGTGGTTCACTGCCAAGAATCAGCTTTAAGTCTATCATGCTATCATCTTGAGGATGATTTTTAAAAAACAACAACTATTATTTATAGAAGATGATGGAATTTTAAAAAATGCTAGTTGCTGTGCTCCTGTTACCACATGCTTCCTCCCACTGGACACTCTTCTGAGTCACTGTATCGGCAGGGCCCTCTGTCATCCTGAGCTCCAATCCTCGCAAAGAACTGCCTAATTGCTATATACATTACTAGAGGCCCTGTGCACGAATTCATGCATGGGTGGGGTCCCTCGGCCTGCCCGGCGATCGAGGCTTATCAGGGCCATCTCACCAAGTCCTGATGGGGGCTGGCTGGCCAGGGGGAGGGACCACGAGTGGTTGGCTGGCCATGGGAGGTTGGCCGTGGGAGCGCACTGACCACCAGGGGGCAGCTCCTGCATTGAGCATCTGCCCCTTGTGGTCAGTGTGCGTCATAACTACCGGCCAGTTGGCCGGTCAGCAGTTCATCCAGTCATAATGGTTGCTTAGGCTTTTATATATATAGATGGGTTTTTCTAAACCAAAGCTTACTATAAAAGCACTGTAAGGGGATTTGAGTACTCTCAGAGTCTATTTCCATCAGTGGATTACAAATTATGGCTGTCATATATGGACAATCTAGTTTTGAAGATCTTTTGAAAGCACACACATAAATATAAAATAGTTTTAATTGCAGAACTTATTTGAATAAGTTAGACTACCCTTTCACAGCCAGAATTCTGTACAGGACTAGAGGCCCAGTGCATGAAAATTCATGCACTGGAGAGCGGCTCCCTCAGCCCAGCCTGCCCCCTCTCACAGTCCAGGAGCCCTCAGGGGCAGGAGGCGACCCGGCAATCAGGGGAAGGTGACGCCCCCATCACACCTCTGCTGCTGCCACTGCCAGCAGCTCAAGCCTCAGCCGGCCCTGGTTACCTGAGCCTCGGGCAGCCCTGGGCGGCTGGGCAGCCACCATCCAAGGCTTGCCTGTGCCTCGGGCCAGCCCTGGGTGGCTGGAGGGCTGGGGGAAGGTCTGGCCGCATTGTGCGCCTGCCGCGCCCCCTGACTGGGCTGAAAGGACAGTGGGACTCCAGCGGCAGGCACCAGGAGCGGCTGGACCTGCCTGAGGGTGGGTATGGCTGCACCGCGTGCCTTCCACGCCCCCCCCCCAGGAGGGGCTGAAAGGACTGGGGGACTCTGGCGGGGCTGAGGGGACTGGGCGCTGCCACCTTGTGGCTATGGGCTCCACCATCTTTATGATGGTGTGACAGTCAATTTGCATATTAACTCTTTATTAGATAGGATGGGGAGTATGAATGGGAAATGTGGCTTACCAGTTTTAGCTTCATTGTTTCATTTTAAGCAGGCATAGCCAGCATTTTGCCAGTACTGCCATGAGATCTGTAATTCTTAATCTCATTGTAGAAATAGGAAACTATTAGACAAATTTTACTAGTTGGAAATGTTCTTTTAAGGCATCCTCATCACCTAATTTCTCTTATATCCTTTCATGCATATTTTGCTCCTGGTAAACTGTTTTTCTCTCAGCTTGGAAGGTCTTTTCCATCTGTATATTGTTATTTCAGTGTGCACGCTCACACACATGCATACCACAATCACACATACTATGGAGATCCACCTCATAATCCTTGCCATTTTATGCTCAGTGGCTCATCTTCCAACTGTTAGCACTTGCCTCTCTTTACCTGAGGGCTTTCTCTGGCCAAGCACAGGCAGGCAGAAAATTTCAAAGAATTAATACCTTCTTCTCAAGCTACCTTAACCTATGGATGTCAGGAACGGTGCACAAAAACCACAGTTTCCTGCCCAGAGGCTCCATGATTGAGCATAGACCTATGAAACAGGAGGTCGTTGTTTGATTTCCCAGTCATGGGCATATGCTGGAGTTGCAGGAGGCAGCAAATCAATGATTCTCTCCCATCATTGATATTTCTATCTCTCTCTCCCTTCCTCTCTGAAATCAATAAAAAAAATATTTTTAAAAAACCAACAACACAGCTTCCTTATCCTTCAGAGAGAATTGGTCTAAGCTGCTTGCTCAACACTGCTTCTCATGGCTTTCCATTGGGATATGTTATGCACTGTGCAAACATTCTTATTATCTAAACTTTATTAATTTCCCTCTCTTCTTTTATCTCCCAAATAGGCTACTTGCACTTGACCCCAGATATATAAAATCAGGGGCTACTTCTGGGGAAACCCAAATTAACACACACTCTCATTCATATTCACAATTTAATTATAACCTCTGAGAGAAAAGTTTCTCTGATAACTCATGCAGAAAAACTTCTCTTTACCATCTTAATCCTCAGAGCACAGGGTCTCCACTTTTCTACCTAATGTTCTATGCAGTTTTGCCCATACCAACTTCTCTGTAAGACTGTAAGTTCCTGACCTAAAGGAACTTACACACTACTTCCAAAATGTGTGTTCCCTAACACCTGCCTGAGTGTTGCCAAGGAGAGGGAGAGAGAGAGAGAGAGAGAGAGAGAAGATAATTCTTTTTTTAAAACTTCTTTATTGATTAAGGTATTACATATGTGTCCTTATACCCCCATTGCCCCCCCACACCTCCACTCATGCCCTCACCTCCCTGTTGTCTGTGTCCATTGGTTAGGCTTATATGCATGCATACAAGTCCTTTGGTTGATCTCTCCCCCTTACCCCCACCCTCTGCTACCTTACCTCTGAGGTTTGATGGTCTGATCAATGCTTCTCTGTCTCTGGATCTGTTTTTGTTCATCAGTTTATGTTGTTCATTATATTCCACAAATGAGTGAGATCATGTGATATTTATCTTTCTCTGACTGGCTTATTTCACTTGGCATAATGCTCTCCAGTTCCATCCATGCTGTTGCAATTGGTAAGAATTCCTTCTTTTTTACTGTAGCATAGTATTCCATTGTGTAGATGTACCACAGTTTTTTAATCCACTCATCTGCTGATGGGCACTTAGGCTGTTTACAAATCTTAGCTATGGTGAATTGTGCCGCTATGAACATAGGGGTGCATATATCCTTTCTGATTGGTGTTTCTAGTTTCTTGGGATATATTCCTAGAAGTGGGACCACTGGGTCATATGGGGGTTCCATTTTCAGTTTTTTGAGGAAACTCCATACTGTTCTCCACAGTGGCTGCACCAGTCTGCATTCCCACCAGCAATGCACGAGGGTTCCTTTTTCTCCACATCCTCACCAGCACTTGTCCTTTGTTGATTTGTTGATGATAGCCATTCTGACAGGTGTGAGATGGTACCTCATTGTCATTTTGATTTGCATCTCTCAGATAATTAGTGATTTTGAGCATGTTTTCATATGTCTCTTGGCCTTCCTTCTGTCTTATTTCGAAAAGTATCTATTTAGGTCCATTGCCCATTTTTTGTTTGGGTTGTTTATCTTCCTTTTGTTAAGTTGTATGAGTTTCCTGTAAATGTTGGAGATTAAACCTTTATCAGTGATAACATTGCCAAATATGTTCTCCCATGCAGTGGGCTTTCTTGTTGTTTTGTTGATGGTTTCTTTTGCTGTGCAAAAGCTTTTTATTTTGATGTAGTCCCATTTGTTTATATTCTCTTTAGTTTCCATTGCCCTAGGAGCGGTATCTGTGAAGAAATTGCTTCAGCATATGTCTGAGATTTTGCTGCCTGTGGATTCCTCTAGTATTTTTATGGTTTCCCGTCTTCTGTTTAAGTCCTTTATCCATTTTGAGTTTATTTTTGTGTATGGTATAAGTTGGTGGTTTAGTTTCATTTTTTTGCATGTATCTGTCCAATTTTCCCAACACCATTTATTGAAGAGACTGTCTTGACTCCATTGTATGTTCATGCCTCCTTTGTCAAATATTAATTTAGCATAATGGTTTGTGTCGATATCTGGGTTCTCTATTCTATTCCACTAGTTTATATGTCTATTCTTGTGCCAGTACCAGGCTGTTTTGAGAACAGCGGCTTTGTAATACAGCTTGATATCTGGTATTGAGATCCCACCTACTTTGTTCTTCTTTCTCAGGATTGCTGTGGCTATTTGGGGTCTTTTTGTATTCCAGATGAATTTTTTTGAGAGTTCATTCTAGGTCCGTGAAATATGCCATTGGTATTTTAATGGGGAGTGCATTGAATCTATAGATTGCTTTGGGTAGTATGGACATTTTAATGATATTGATTCTACCAATCCATGAACACAGTATGTTCTTCCATCTGTTTATGTCTTCCTATATCTCTTTTTTCAGTGTCCTGTAGTTTTCTGCGTATAGGTCTTTTACCTCCTTATTTAAGGTTATCCCTAGGTATCTTAATTTTATTGGTGCGATGGTAAATGGGATTGCTTTTTTAGTCTCTCTTTCTGTAAGTTCACTATTGTTATATAGAAATGCCATAGCTTTCTTGGCATTAATTTTGTATCCTGCTACATTGCCGAATTTATTTATTAAGTCTAATAATTTTTTGATGGAGTCTTTAGGGTTTTCTATGCACAGTATCATGTCATCTGTGTAAGGACAGTTTTCTTTCTTCTTTTCCAATTTGGATGCCTTTTATTTTTTCTTCTAGTCTGATTGCAAAGGCTAGTACTTCCAGTACTATGTCGAACAGGAGTGGTGAGAGTGGGCATCCCTGTCTTGTTCCTGTTCTTAGAGGAAATGGTTTTAGTTTTTGCCCATTGAGTATGATGTTGGCTATGGGTTTGTCATATATGGCTTTTATTACGTTGAGGTATGATCCTTCTATTCCCACCTTGCTGATAGTTTTTATCAAGAAAGGGTGTTGGATTTTGTCAAATGTTTTTCTGCATCAATTGATATGACTATGTGATTTTTATCTCTCAATTTGTTTATGTAATGTATCACCTTTATTGATTTGCGGGTATTGTACATTCTTGCATCCCTAGGATAAATCCTACTTGGCCATTATGATCTTTCTGATGTACTGTTGGATCCGATTTGCTAGAATTTTGTTGAGGATTTTTGGCATCTATGTTCATAAGGGATATTGGCCTATAATTCTCCTTCATTGTGTTGTCTTTATCTGGTTTTGGTATTAGGATGATGCAGGCTTCATAGAATGAGCTTGGAAGTCTTCCTTCCTCTTGAATTTTTTGGAATAGTCTGAGGAGGATAGGTTTTAGTTCTTCCTTGAATTTTTTGGTAAAACTCCCCTGTGATGCTGTCTGGCCATGGGCTTTTGTTTGATGAAATCTTTTTGATGACTGCTTCAATTTCTTCCATAGATTGGCCTACTGAGATTTTTAGATTCTTCCTGACTGAGTTTTGGAAGGTTGTATTTTTCTAGGAATATGTCCATTTCCTCCATGTTGTCTAGTTTGTTGTAATAGAGTTGTTCATAGTATTTTTTAACAATCCTTTGTATTTCTGTGGGGTCTGTTGTTATTTTGTCTCTTTCATTTCTGATTTTTTATTTATTTGGGTTCTCTCTCTTTGCTTCTTGGTGAGCCTGGCTAGAGGTTCATCAATCTTGTTTATCCTTTCAAAGAACCAGCTCTTGGTTTCAGTGATCTTTTGTATTGTTTATTTTGGTCTCTATGTCATTTATTTCTGCTCTGATCTTTATTATCTCCTTCCTTTTGCTCACTCTGGGCTTTTCTTATTGCTCTCTTTCTAATTCTTTAAGTTGTAGAGTTAGATGATTTAGTACCATTTTTTCTTGTTTTTTTGAGGTAGGCCTGTAGAACTATAAACTTCCCTCCCAGGACTGCTTTCATTATGTCCCATAGATTTTGCATTGTTGTATTTTTATTGTCATTAGTTTCCTGGATGTTTTTAATTTCTTCTTTGATCTCTTTGGTAACCCAATCATTGTTTAATAGCATGTTATTCAGCTTCCAAGTGGTTGAATTTTTTTGGATTGTTTTTATTGTAATTTATTTCTAATACTATGCCATTGTGGTCTGAGAAGATGCTTGATATGATTTCAATCTTCTTGAATTTGGGGAGACTTTGCCTGTGACCCAATATATGGTCTATTTTTGAAAATGTCCCATGTGCACTTGAGAAGAATGTATATTCAGTGGCTTTGGGGTGAAATGTTCTGAAGATGTCAGTTAAGTCCATTCACTCTAGTGAATCATTTAGGATTGCTGTTTATTTGCTGATTTTTTTGTCTAGAGGATTTACCCAGTGATGTCAATGATTAATTAAAGTCCACTACTATGATTATATTGTTGTTGATCTTCCCCTTGATATCTTCCAGGAGTTTTTTTGTTTTGTTTTGTTTTGTTTTGTTTTGTTTTGTTTTTATGTATTTGGGTGCTCCTGCATTGGGTGCATATATATTTATCAGGATTATATCCTCTTGTTGTATCGGTCCCTTTAGTATTATGAAGTGGCCTTCCTTATCTCTCGTTATGGCCTTCACTTTGAGGTCTATTTTGTCAGATATAAGTATTGCTACCCCAGGTTTGTATTTTGTTTTTTTTTGTTTTTTTTTCATTTCCATTTGACTGAAAGATATTTTTCCATCCCTTCACTTTCAGTCTGTGTAATTCCCTTGTAGACAGCATATATACGGGTCATGTTTTTTATCCATTCAGCCACAATGTCTTTTGATTGGAGCCTTTAATCCATTTATGTATAAAGTTATTATTTGATAGGTACTTGTTTGTAGCCATTTTTATTTTTTGTGCCTGTGTTCCTTCTTACCTTTTTATTTCTTCTTTTTACACCAGTCCCTCTAGCATTTCTTGCATTGCTGGCTTGGTGGTGATAAACTCCCTTAGCCTTTTTTTTTTTGTCTGTGAAGCTCCTTATTTCCCCTTCAATTTTGAATGATAGCCTTGCTAGATAGAGTATTCTTGCATTCAGTCCCTTGCTTTGCATCACCTTGTAAATTTCCTTCCATTCTTTCTGGCCTAATGTGTTTTTGTTGATAAATCATTTGATAATACTATGGGTGATCCCTTGTATGTAACTTTCTGTGTCTCTCTTACAAACATTAAGATTCTCTCTTTGTTCTGAACATTTGCCATCGTAATTATGATGTGTCTTGGTATGGGTCTTTTCGGGTTCATCCTGTTTGGGATTCTCTGTGCTTGTGTAACTTTTTTCTTCCCCACATCAGGGAAGTTTTCTGACATTATATCTTCAAATAGGTTTTCTAACCCTTGTTTCTCTTCCTGTTGTTCTGGCACCCCTATTATTTGTATGTTCCTTCGTTTTATGTTGTCCCATAGCTCCCTTAGGCTCTCCTCCTGTCTTTTAATTTTTTTCTCCAATTGCAGTTCAGTTTTGGTGTGTTTTGCTTCCCTGTCTTCTAATTCGCTAATTCGGTCCTCTGCTTCTCCTAGTCTACTTTTGAAACTTTCCATGGTGTTTTTTTACTACAGCTATATCACTGTTCATTTCTTCTTGATTCTTATATAAGTTGTTGATTTTTTTCATCCATCTGATTTATGAACTGTATGACCCTTATTCTGAATTCTTTTTGTGACATATTGCATGCCTCTGTTTCACTTAGCAGCTTTTCTAGCAATTCCTCCTTTCCTTTGGGGGTTTCTTTGTCTACCCTTTTTTTTTTTTTATCTCACTGACAGATCTAGATGTTGAGTCATACAGGGGTTGCTCCTTGGGTGGCAGTGGCTCCTCAGGCTGCGGTTGAGTCATACAGGGGTTGCTCCTTGGGTGGCAGTGGCTCCTCAGTCGTGGCAGCGACTGCTCCTCATCTGGCTCCCCTAGCTGGTGGGGGGAGGCTGCTCGCACAGCTGCCGCTCCTTGGACAAGAGTGGGCTGCTCACGTGGCTGCTGCTCCTCGGCGGGGGATGGGCTGCTTCCGCAGCTGCTGCTCCTCAGATGGGGACGGGCCACTCACCCAGCTGCTGCTCATCAGACGGGTGCACTGCATGTGGCTGCTGCTCCGCGGACCGGTGTGGGCTGCACAGGGCTGCCACTCCTCAGACGTGGGCGGGCTGCTCATCTGGATGCTGCTCCTCGGACGGGGGCGGGCTGCTCGCATGGTTGCTATTCCTCAAACAGGGGAGCTGGCCACTCACACAGCTGCTGCTCCTTGGACAGGGGCAGGCCACGTGAGGCTGCTGCTCCTCAGCCTGGGGTGGGCTGCTGCTTCTTGGACAGGAGCAGGCTGCTCATGTGTCTGTTGCTCGTGTGGTCGCAGTGCCTTGGGCTTTCTCCAGGGGTCCTCTGCCCTTCCCGGCTGCAAATTGTCTCACCAGCTGAGTCTGCTTCACCAATTTGGGGTGGATGTTATTCATTTCAGCTGCTCATTCTATCTGCTCTAGGACAAACTTGGGACATGTCCGTCTATTCCACCACCATTTTGTCCAGCAGGAGATAATTCTTGATGAAATATAAAGTCTTCCCATGCTGCTATTGAAATCCAGTTGAGAAAGAATGAGTCATTTTAAACACTTTTATTATTTTTGGTGTGTGTGTTGGGGGGCAGGCTTCTTTTTAAAACAAAGTATCTTGATTTCTTTAAAGGCATTTGATAAGGTTGTGCATGTACTTTTGGGAGATTTAGTGAAACCTGGGACAATTGATATTTGCTTTACATGAACATAGTGAGTTGAACTGTATATACTGGTAAATGGCTCAGTGTCAACCTAAATAAAAATTCCTAAGAATATTAGGTCTCTGACATTGATCTTTGCCTATTAGAATTTTTGGTGAGAAAAAAATTTACGTTTCTTACTATCTAATCTGTGGGATTTATTTATTTATTTATTTATTTATTTATTTATTTATTTATTTATTTTGAGGTTTGGCTAATATTGGTTGAGGCTTGTCTAAATTTGGCTCTAAGCTCAGGCATCTTACTGTTTGTATTTAAAATAATATAAATATTTAGTAAAAGTACTTATCAAAATATGTCAGAGTCAATATTATTTAATAAGAACCAAAAAATAGTGGTTAAAAAGAAAATCTAATATAATTTTACATGTCATCAATAGATATGAATCCATTCTTCTGAGAACCAGGTTCTAGATGATAATTGAACATGCATTTCTTTAGATTCTTCCCAACTCTTCCAAGTTCCACACAAATACTACAGGGGTTCCTCAGAGAGTCTCTCACAGGCATTCACACCAATGAGGAGTGTCCAGCATTTTTCTGTTGTTTGCCATTCCATGTTTTCTGGAGAGTCCATCCTATATCCCACCAGTGGCATAATGATAATGTGTTGAAGCCCTCTTCTGTTCTCTCTCTTCTGGAAATGTAGCTCTCTAGAGCTCAGCTCCAGCATAACTCTAGTGCTTTGCTTCATGTGTATCCCACATGAAGAAAACACTCCATCTCCATGGCTACATAGATTAAGAACAAGATTACCTCATGCTCTAGTGCCTTGGGGATTATAGCTTCCTACACAACATAGTTACTCAGGTTTGAAGACAATCAAAAACAGTTCATGGATGGCAGACAGTTGTCTAAAAACTCTGATGCTGGCTTCTTATACTTGCATAAATCTTTATGTGACCATATTTTTCTTCAGAATATTTCATGCACATCCATTCATCATGGATGCCCCCTCAGACATGGCTAGGAGGCCTGAATTCTATCATAGGTATCACTAAGACTCAAACGAGGACTCCCTGCTGGGCTCAGCCACAGTGGATTTAAATATGAACTCCAGCCATTACTTAATTGCCTCACCTTGGCAAAACTGATTTATCTTTCAAAGCCTCAACTCTCATATCTGTAAAATGGGGATACCAGTACCTACTTAAGAGATAGTGAATGAATTTTCATGATGAGTAAATGAGATGACACACAGAAAGTACTTAGCACAGTACTGGGCACAAAAAAAGTTATCAATGGATGGTAACTGCTATTATTATTTCAATAATTATTAATATGCATTCATGGGTTATTCTGCATGTATTGACCATTGAGGAGTCTGTGTTGACCTCAAAAAAATTCACATCTAGGGCTACCTTTCTATAGGATGATGTCTGTACTAACCATTCAGGAGTCTTTGCTGGTAGATGTTTAGGCTATGTGTGATATTTTACTGTCTTTAGAGCTAATACCATAGAAAGAATGGACTATTCTACATAATCCACTTGAACCAAATGTAAATGATAGTGTTTAACTTGAAGTTCAGAGCATACAGTTCCATATAAGTTTATTCTGCTTCTCAAAGCAATTTTTACTGTGAGGAAAAAGATCTCTAGCTCTACCAAATCAAACCTAATTTACTCCTGAAGTTTAGTGATCAAAGTATCTGAAAAACTGGAATAATAAATTTGTGGAGCAATATTAAGCATAAAAATATTTTTGAACAAAGCACTTAAAAAAGCTGTTTTCATTTTAGTAGAATGATATTTTCGAGGGAGAAAGTATTACTATGAAGATGGCCATCACTATATTTCTTCTGTTGGTCAGTAAAGACCATACCACATTGTCTGGAGTCACTTAAGAAGCTCCACAAGATAGAAAAGGTCTATAAGAGGACAACCTTGAAATATATGTCCCAACTGAGGGATCTGAGCACTTTCTCAAATAGCCCAAGTGGAGATACTGTTTTTATATGTTAGTGATGGATACTATTGTAGCTGCTGATGGTAGGTTCTTCACAGAAGTGTAGAAATCATGGAGAAAAATTACTCATGGTTTAGTTTGTCTAAAAATAGAATGAATTGCTTCACAAAGTAATGCCCTTTGGCCTTCAAAGGAACCTTCCAGTTGTGTTTTGCTTTTGTTTTTTGTTTGTTTGTTTTTTTTGTATATTAGGAAACAAATCTAGGCAGGTTGAGTGATCTCCAGTTTCTCTTAGGAAATATCAGAGGTAGAACTAAGACCAAAGTCCCTGACTTCCTGTCTCATCCTCCCCACAACTAACCTACTCCTTTGCCCTGGAAGTGGCTCATTTGGCAAGGCAGTTACTTAATCATTCACTACAGAAGGCTCCTCAAATTCTGTGCTGAAGGTCCAGCTTATTCCCAGAAAGCCTCATGAATATGATGTTTTACTTTTGGTTTAATTATTTTTATTCTAAATGTATTTATTTAATATTTTTGTTCTATACCTAGTTAATGAGATAAGTCCAGTGATCATTCACTTGGATGTCAAGCAATATCATATTCCTAAGGCTGGCTTTCAATTCCTCTACTCACCTCATGCAGACCAGTAGTAGTTACGCTTTATTTTTTATGTCAGTGAACATCTACAAGATGGATGCCATTCTAGTACAAGTGCAGTGTGTTATACAGTGACTTTATTTTAAAAAATTTTTAAATATATCTAATTGATTGTGTTTGGGGATAGTCCAAGTATTTCTCTTTAACAAGTTTTTAATCCCCTATATCAGTGGTCAGCAAACTCATTAGTCAACAGAGCCAAATATCAACAGTACAACAATTGAAATTTCTTTTGAGAGCCAAATTTTTTAAACTTAAACTTCTTCTAACACCACTTTTTCAAAATAGACTCGCCCAGGCCGTGGTATTTTGTGGAAGAGCCACACTCAAGGGGCCAAAGAGCCGCATGTGGCTCGCGAGCCGCAGCTTGCAGACCATGGCCCTATATGGTTGGCAGCATTGAAGATGGCCCCCACGGATCCTCTGAGCTGTTCTTATAGTTCTAGTTATATCTAGAAGAGGAGGTCAAGCCATAACTGACTCCATGTTTGTACTGGCTAGACCAAAGAAGCCCCCCACCAAATTGAACAGTAGAGGGAGGGCTTATTTTGGGCTAAGAAAGAAAAATAGTTGTGGACAAGTTGTTCTTTACTCCCTGAGCCTCTTGCTGTTTAAGTCAGTCTCTGCCTTCAACTTTAGCAAACAACTTTGTGTTCTAAAATAGCTTTTGTGAGGGACAATAAAAATGCAATGGAGTTTGGAAGGAATAAATATCTTTTGACTACTAGCCCACTGAGCACTTATAATATTCCCCAAGTATTCCTGAAAACTATTCCCATTCAATGAATGAGTAAATGAAAGCCAAGAAATGAGAGCCAAGAAAATCCGTAACTTGAATAAGGTTCCAGCATCTTTGGAGATAATACAAAGGACCACTGCTTATACTTTCACAGTCCTGCTGGAGCCTTGTCTAATGGGTCCACCCAAGGTTGTTCTCTAAGGCAGGGGTTGGCAAACTATGGCCTGTCAGCCAAACCTGGCTCGTGGAATGTTTTTATAAATAAAGTTTTATTGGAACACGGCCCTGCTTTTTGTTTATGTATTATTTATGATTGCTCTTATACTACAATAATAGTGCTGAGTAGATGCAACAGACACCCATTTGGCCCACAAAGTCTCACATAGTTTCTCTCTGGCACTTTACAGAAAAGTTTGTTGGCCTTTATTTGAATTACTGTTTCCTACAAATTAGGGACTAAACTTTAAGTTATTTGTTTATTCAGAGCTTTGTTTGACAGAAATGTAAATGGTTTGTGTCATTAAAATAAATAACTAAATAAATACCCCCAAATTTCAGTCTTTTTACCTGTCGGACACTAACCAGTTTTGCATCTAACCTAGCAATATTATTTCAGCATTTATTCTTTATCTGTCTTTCAAAAAAAAAAAATTGTGCTGGTTCCTTCATTAGTGAATTAAATAAATTTTGACTCATGCTCACTATATATTTGTTTCAGATCAGTGACCTTAAGTTTGTGAAAATTATACTTTGACAAGGCAGACCTATAATTGGGGAAAAAATAAGGTATCTGATTTTAAAACCCATTTTAATTCCGCTTCCTCCACATCTGTGGAAATTAAAAGACATGTTGATGAGCCCTTTCACTGTGATGTTAAGTTGGTAGAGCCAGAGATCATAAAGATTGTTTCCCCTTCACTTGAGTTGAGTTACTTGGGCAAGAGATCTTATGTAAGTCTAATAAACACATCTTAACAAATAGCTGCATTCAATGATGATGAAAAAGAAATTTCCTTTCAGGCCTCAGCAAGCAGAAATCTATTTGGAAGACAAATCAAATGGCTCAGCTCTTTTTTGTTGTTGTTGTTTAATTTTCCATACTCAGAACACTACCAGCATCTACAATCCTTCCAGTCTCCAGGGTTCAACTGGATGAGAAAAAAGCCTCTTGCCAGAAGGTGGCTTGTGCAAGCTACTTACTGAAAAATGCAAGGAGCTTGGGTAATAGCAGACCAAGCAGTCTCATAGACAAGGCTCTTCTTTAATCCACCTTTGACTGGCATCAAGTGAAATATAATTGTTTTCTTCTGTAAAATTGGGATTATAACCGCACATTGCAGACATGTGAGAAATTGAAGAATATATTTAAAATGCCTACAGTTTAGTAGACTTGCAATCAATGTAACCACTACAAATTCATCCCTCCTGCTATTGGATTCCATCGAGTATATACCATGTTTCTATTCCATCAGTGGGACAGTGAACATAACTTCAGTAGGAGGTCTAAGATATACTTGAAAAGAGGATGTGGATGCAGTCTATAGTTTCTCCTGTTCTGCCAGGAAGGTCTCTTAGTCTATAGTATTTTTGTTCTATCAATTCTAAGATATTATTCATACCTTAGCATATTGATGGCTAACATTATTTTTTCTAGATGTGTTCTAAGCTGCATTACAAAAATTCTCTCATTCTCCCCTTTCATTTATGGGGTGAATTTTTATTTTCTCTGTTGGCAAGCATCTACCTATTAGAATTGTTATTCCCAAGCGATCCATTACATTAAAATGCTTCCAAATCATCCACAAACCTTCAGCACATTCTCACATATGTTTTTCTGAAATGAGAAAGTCCCCTAAAAAATTTCTTCTCTTCTTCCTGGGCCATTTTCCTGCATATTTTGTTGACTCTTCAGTTGCTGAAAGTACTCTTTCATGCCTACTTTCTGCTGACAGAAACTGGCAGCCAGCATAATGAGCAGTGATTTACATATGCTTCCTATGGTCCATTGCAGCTTTTCTGTCAAATGCACTGTGCTAATATATATCCCACTCTAGAACATGGTCTCTAAACCACTCCGCAGGAGACAACAGTCTCAGAGATGCCTTTAAAGGGCATGCCCACAGGCCCTATGAGGTGAAGCCACCTAGAATGCATATTCTCATTGGGTGGGTAGTTTTAACCCTCCAAAAGCTCTTGATCTTTGTGTCCCTAAAATTTGTAAAATCCACATTCCAGGAAGAATACTTGTGAATTCCTTGTTAAAATTACTACTCGGTGAAATTGTTTCTCTTTTTATTGGGGTGTAATTGAAAGATAACATTATATTCGTTTCAGGTGTACAACGTAATGACTAGATATTTGTTTATATTGCAAAATGATCACTGCAATAAGTCAGTCTAATTAACATCCATCACCACTCATAGTTATAATTTGTTTTCTTGTGATGATAACTTTTAAGAGCCAGTCTCCAAGGCTCTTTCAAATATGCAATGCAATATTACTAGTGATAGTTGCCATGCTGTACATTACATCCCCGTGACTTATTTTATAACTGGAATTTCTAGCTTTTGCCCCCTTCACCAATTTCACCCACGCCACCCTTTACCTCTGGCAACCACCAATTTGTTCTGTTTCTATGAGCTCTTTTTTATAGTTTCCACATATAAGTGACATAATACAGTAATTTCTCTTTGTCTGGTTTATTTAACTTAGCATAATGCCCTCACGGTCCATCTATCTTGTCACAAATGACAAGATTTCACTCTTTTTTATGGCTGCATAATAAGCCATTGTGTGTGTGTGTGTGTGTGTGTGTGTGTGTGTGTGTGTGTGGTATTTTCTTTATCCATTTAACTGTTGGTGGACACTTAGGTTGTGTCTTTATCTTGGATATTATAAATAATGCTGCATTGAACATGAATATTTATATCTTCAAGATACTGATGTCAATTTTTTTTCATATGTATGAAGAATCAAGATTGCTGGGTCATATGGTAGTTCTAATTTTAATTTTTTGAGGAACCTCCATACTGGTTTCCATACTGGTTGCACCAATTTGTATTTCTAAATGCTTCTTAGCAGGGAAAGGGAGCTAAGTTTTCTTGATATAAGCTGGTTGTTTAACACATATTATTTTATTTTATCCCCCTGAAACCCTGTGAGATAATTTATTAATATTTCACTTTGTAGGTGAAGAAATAGAAACTAAGAGGGGTTAAAAAACTTATCAGGGATTCTGGCTAGTAGGAGGCAGAGCTGGTGTTCAGTCCAGGCTGGAGTACAAAGTTGATGTTTTTACTACATTTTAGGACATTGCTTTTCAAGTTTAAGTGTACATAAAAATCACTTGATGACTTGTTAGAATATATATTCCTGGGTCTCAATCCCAAAGTTTCTGTTTTAGTGGGTCTGAAGTAAATATTTGCTACCCAGGGGTTTGCCAATGCTGATCTGTAAATCACACTTTGAGATGAACTGAGCTAAACCATGTTGTTTTAGCAAATCCATATTCAGTAATCTGATAGGTGACCCTGGCCAGCGTGGCTCAGTTGGTTGAGCATCATCCTGTGCACCACAAGGTCAATGGTTTGGTTCCTGGTCAGGGCACACGCTCAGGTTTCAGTCTTGATCCCCAATCCCGGTCAGGGTGCATGCAGAAGGCAGAAAACCAATGTTTTTCTCTCACTCTGAAATCAAGAAAACATATTTAAAAATAATCTGGTAGGTGTCTTCCACATATATCAGAAGTGAATTCTTCTTAACTTATTAATGTGAGTTATATTTGGTTATAAATTCAGTATACCCGTTAAGGGATATGGATGTTGTCCAGTTACTTGATGTAATGTTAATAACAGTATTTTAGAGCTTGAAAGGACCTTAAGGATTGTCTCATTCAACCTCTTCATGTTACAAATGAGAAAATATGACTTGCTCAAATTTATTGGAGAAATAAATTTTCTGGCTCACTAAAATTGATGGTTATTCAACTCATCCATTCCTGGCCAACTGCATTGTTTAAAAACCATAGCAGAATAATTTGGATCAGTTTGTGATTAGAGCCCACCTTCCTATAGTTTCAGAAAACAGATGTTTATAAATTCATCATTTTTACTTATATTCCAAGCAGAGAGTGTATGTGGCCTGGGATGGCAGTTCTTTCAGAATTTGGTCATGGAATCTCTCTGATTAGTATGTGTAGGAAGAGGTATGTGCATCCATACAAGCTATAGGGTGTTTTATTGTGTATTTCCTGAACCTGGTCCAGAGATCCTGACTCAGTAAAAATTTTCCATCACGGGTTGCTTTGAAGTAACCCTGATCTAGACTTAGTTTGACACTTGTCCCTAGTTCCTCAGTCTTTTTTTGTTTGTTTGTTTTTACCTAGACCTTCTAAATTATATATAAGCAGGTCAAGCTAACCTGTTCGTATTGTTTGTTTATACATATGGTATAAGGAACTTTTTTTTTCATGAATTAGCTCATTTTAATGGGGTTTGCTCTCATCAATCGCAAAAGCTCTCTTCTGGGTGTTTGGGGAGTGGTGGGGCAGAACTGAGAAATAGAAGGAGATTGAGTCTAATTAAAGGGCTAAGAAGGCTCATTTTCAAATGTCTAAAACTGGGCAGATGCCTTGGAGGGAAGTATTTTTTTCTGGGATGCCAGAAATCCTTACGAATGGGAAGGATATTTTAAGGTCTTCCTTGATCATATGAATAGAGAAATAAAACATAAGTTTGCAACTGAACAGAAAATTTACATCCAGAGTCGAATTATCATTGTAAGAAAGTCACTAAGAAATCTGTAAGAGTGGCAGCCTTCAAGCATAACTAAGAAATAAGAGCTTAGGACAGTTGTTTTACTGTTCAGCTTCTGCAAACTACTTGTATTTTTACTACATAAATACATTACTTTTTCTAATAAAATAATACCAAAGTTTTATTTTCACAGACATGTAAGCATAGTTGAAATTGTATGTGATAAGGGACTGAATACAGTTAACTCCAAAGAGACATTATTGGTCACACATGAAAATGAAACTGCTCAGAGGGATACTCTTAGCCCTCCAAATGTTCATAGCATCTTAAAAATTGCCTCCTGGGAACACATTACTTCCAGAGATAATCAAACTCAGAACATATATGAGGGTCCCATGCTTGACACTGGAAGGTATAGACATATTTTTAAATATATTTTTATTAATTTCAGAGGGAGAGAGAGATAGAAACATCAATGATGAGAGAATCACTGATCAGCTGCCTCCTGCATGCCCTACACTGGGGATTGAATCCACAACCCAGGCATGTGCCCTGACCAGGGATTGAACTGTGACCTCCTGATTCATAGGTTGATGCTCAATCACTGAGCGAGGCTGGCCGAGCAGCAGCTCTATTTTATACTAGAGGCCCGATGCACAAAATTTTTGCAAGTGAAGGCCTTCCTTCCCCTGGCTGCTGGCACCAGCTTCTCTCTGGCCCCGGGATCTGGGCTTCTCTCTCAGCCCTGGCTTCGTCCAGAAGGTCATCCAGTTTAATTAGCATGGTATGCTTTTATTATTATAGACTAGAGGCCCGGTGCACGAAATTAGTGCACGGAGGGGGGTTGTCCCTCAGCCCAGCCTGTACCCTCTCCAATCTGGGACCCCTTAAGGGATGTCCGACTGCCCGTTTAGGCCCGATCCTAAACGGGCAGTCGGACATCCCTCTCACAATCCGGGACTGCTGGCTCCCAACTGCTTGCCTGCCTGCCTTCCTGATTGCCCCTAACCGCTTCTGCCTGCCACCCTGATCACCCCCTAACCACTCTGCTGCCAGCCTGTTTGCCCCCAACTTCCCTCCTCTGCCGGCCTGGTCACCCCTAACTGCCCTCTCCTGCAGGGTTGATCACCTCTAACTGCCCTCCCTTGCAGGCCTGGTCCTTCTCAACTGCCCTCCCTTGCAGGCCGGGTGTCTCCCAACTGCCCTCTCCTGCTGGCCATCTTGTGGTGGCCATATTGTGTCCACATGGGGGCAGGATCTTTGACCACATGGGGGCAGCTATATTGTGTGTTGCAGTGATGATCAATCTGCATAGTACTCTTTTATTAGATAGGATAGAGGCCTGGTACAGGGATGGGGGCCAGCTGGTTTGCCCTGAAGGGTGTCCCGGATCAGGTGAGGGTTCCCTTGGGGCGTGGGGCAGCCTGAGCGAGGGGCCTGTGGTGGTTTGCAGGCGGGCCACGCCCCCTGGCAACCCAAGCAGAGGCCCTGGTATCTGGAATTTATTTTCCTTCTACAATTGAAACTTTGTAGCTTGGAGCAGAGCCAAGCCTAGGGCTCAGTCCGAGGCCCGCAGCCATTTGTGTTGGGGTTATAATTGAAACTTTGTTGCTTTAAGCGGGTGGGCCTGGCCAGGGTGTGCGGAAAGCTTTGCTTCCCCTGTTGCCAGCGGCAACACTGGCCTGCTCTCTCAAGCTCCATTCTGCCGCCATTTGTTTGAATTTGTTTACCTTCTATAATTGAAACTTTGTAGCTTGAGTGGAGGCTTAGGCCTGCAATGGCTGGCAGAAAGCTTGGCTTCCTCTGTTACGTAGGAAACCTTGCTCTCTGTGGCTGTAGCCATCTTGGTTTGGGTTAATTTGCATACTCGCTCTGATTAGATGGTGGGCGTGGCTTGTGGGTGTGTCGGAGGTATGGTCAATTTGCATATTTGTCTATTATTAGATAGGATTATTATAGATAAGTAGTTCAGAGATTAAAGCAATAGTGAATACCTGAAGACTAATAGAACTAGGACTGTCTGATTCCAAAGCCTGGTTTGTTTGCCCTTCATAACAATATAGCCTATTTCCACACTGTTTTTAACTTTGAAAACTGAATTTTCAAAGGCATCAGAAGTTGTCCAAAAAGAATGGAGAACCTTATCACTTAGTAACCTCTACTATACTCTCCATGATTCAATCCATCTAATCTTCTAAACCTTCATTAATCCTACATTCCAACCTTCATATCTCCCTCCTTTCCTTCCTTCCTTCCCCCAAATGTCTTCTATTTAAAAGAGAATTACTTTCTTACTACGCTATAGTGTCACTTTTTATAAATCAAATATATTTTCAGTTTTGTATCATTGGTTTATTTATCTATCCTAATCTTAACATAAATACTATCTTTAACTCTACTATAACCCCAACTCTAAGCCAAACACTAAACTAGTCCTAATTTAAATCTAATCCTAATCCCAACACTAATTATCACATAAACCTATTATTAGTTCTAGTCCTAACTCTAATACTAAAGCTATTACTAACCATAAAGCTAGAAAAATAATAACCCTGATCTTAAACCCAACACTAATCCAAATAAAAGCTAACACAAATACTAACCCTACATCTAAAGTTAACCCTCAAATTCAAGATAAGCAGAGACCTATTTCTAACTTCCAGTCTAAACTTAACCCTTACCTTAACCCTAAATCTAACCATAAACCTAACCCCAACTTTCTGAAATTATTGAAACTTTCTTAATGGCCCTGTATAAAACCAGTCTTTGTACATTTCCCATGTAGTTTGAAAGTAATGTGTATTTTATAATTGTTGGGTGCTATTTTCCACACATAGTTATGAAATGGTCATGTTTATTAAACAAATTGTTCATATCTCTCTTAATTTTATTAAATTTATTTCTGATTTTTCCAAGAAAATTATGTTAGAAATTTGTTAAAATTTCCTAAAGATGAGTTTTAATCCTATAGTATCCATTTATCCCATTTTTGGTAAAAATTTGCTTATTCGAGGTTCCTTAATTTTCAGTCACCATATGTGAGTTTGTGTGTGTGTGTGTGTGTGTGTGTGTGTGTGTGTGTGTGTATGTGTGTTTGAGGGAGGCAGCATAGCAGAAGAAGGAAGAGTTGCTCACTCTCTTGGAAGCATAAACCACCATGTGAACAAGCATGGGCTAGCCAAATGAATGATGAGACATTGTAAAGCAAAGCTAAGTCTATCCATGACCACCCAGGCTCTAGTTCACCATCCCACAGTAAGAAAGCCCAGCCAAAGAATTGCCTTCCCAACCCATAGCTGACTGTGCAGGCATAAAAAAGCCCAGGTGAGGGCAGCCCAAACTCTTACCCATTCAAGAGCAATGCTAAACATTTATGGTTTTTAACCACAAAATTCTGTGATGGTTTGTGATGCAGGACTAGGTAACTGAAACAACATTCATACCTTAACAGGATTTTGTGGTAATTTAAAATAGAATTCACAAAATTCATGGGTGAGCAATTTCTTCACAAATGTATTTACAGTTTCAATTCTTCTTGTTTAACATTGTGTACATCAACACAATGTACCTCTATAATGAATAGTTTGGACTTTTACTTATTTCATTACAAAAATTTGAGGCCATTTGACCACCCATTTCAGAAAAGAACCAGCCATACCGCCACCAACATCTATTCAAAGTTCTAACTTTAAAAGAAATCCTATCTCATGGTGGAGCAGTTGAAGGCTATTTCCTACAGATCTCAACATTTTTTAAAGATGGGTTTCAAATCTCAGCTTTCACCTGTGTCATATTCAGATATTGCACATGTTTTCTTGGGACTAATTTCTCCCTTTCAAACTCATGAAATACTTACACAAGTCAGAAACCACATGCCTTATTGTGTGGTAGTTACATTTTAAAATATGTGTTAATAATAAATACAAAAAAAAGAAGAAAAAGAAACTAAGCTAAACATTTGATGTCACTTCTAAGAATTGTTTCCATTTCTTGTAAAAACTTCTAGCACAATAAATCAAGCAAACATTTCCATCATAAGTGCATTTATTATTTCCACATGGGGTGTGTACATGTAGTATGTGTAATTAAGTTTGCTTTCAAATTAGAAATGCTTTAAATCTCACACAGAGTCATTTCTTTTTCATCAGGGGGTCCTGCCAGCCAGGATTTTCTCACGGAAACTGGAGAGACCCAAAGCAACTCTACATCTATGCTCCTTGGAGAATTAAGGTCATGTCTTTGGTACTTTCATAGCTTCTTTTTTTAAAAACCATGAAGGAATGCATATGCCTGATTCATTGGGTTTCCATGTCCTTGCCCATCCATCTTTCATTCTTTCTATTTCTCAATTGCCTTAGTCCTTGAAGGATACTGTTCTCACCTCCTTGGTGTTATCCACCCAGAACCTATCTCTGCAAGATTCCTTTGAACAAAGCATTGGTGGGCCTTACCAGGACAAATGGCATTGCCTCTTGTTCCTGCTCCCAGGTGAGTAAGTAGATCTAAGGATCATCACTGTAGTCGCATGGAACACAAATTTCATAGTACATAAGCTCCATTCGAGCACTTGCTTTGTGACTATGGAGTTATTCAACCTAATCTTATCTGTCAAAGGTGGTAATAAAGCCTTCAAGGCAAGATTATTCTGAGAATGCAACATAATATTTTTAAATGAATAGTAGAACTTAATAGAATGTAATTGTTTTTATTAACAATAATACTGGTAGAGTAGGAAAAAACACACCTTTTTTAACAGTAAAAATATAAAAAAGATGTAAGTCGCCTACCAGTGATGGCAAACCTATGACACGCGTGTTAGCACTGAAAGGTCCCAGGTTCAATTCTGAGGCAGCCGCATGCCTAGGATGAAACATTTGCTGCTGCTGAGGATGAAACATTTGCGAAATAATGTTTTTTCCTCAAAGTGACACACTACCCGAGTTATGCTCAGTTTTTTTGGCGAAGTTTGACACACCAAGCTCCAAAGGTTGCCCATCACTGGCCTAGGCTATACTTTGAAACCTGTTTACTAAGTTGGCTAACACTGTGTCTAAAAAGAGAAAATGCATTGTAGAGGTCATACAGTTGGGATTCTGGGAAAACTTTACCATTGCAGAAGCTCTCTCTTTAATGTCTTTACTAACCTTTTCAACAGAAATGCCTGTTCTCCCCACCACTGCTTTTTTTAATTTTTATTCTGCAGTTTTATGTCTCCATTGCTCCACTGAACTTGCATATATTAAAGTGCCATCCAAATTGTCAAGGCCAATGTATGTGTTCTATTTTCCTACCAAAATTCTCCATCTTAGACAACTGACCATCACTATTTTTCAGATTTTAACCATTTTAAACTTAATACCAGTTTAGTGGTATTAAGTCCCTTTATTTTGTTGTGCAACTATCATCACTATTTATCTCTAGAATGTTTTTTTTTTCATCTTGCAAAACTTAAATGCTGTACCCATTAAACAATAACTCAATGACTTCCCTTTCCCCCTCCCTCAAGCCCCTGATAACCACCATTCTAATTTCTGACTCTATAAGTTTGGCCACTCTAGGTATCTCACATAAGTATAATCATGCAGTATTTGTCCTTTTGTGACTCACTTAGCATTACATCTTCAAGGTTCCTCCATGTTGTAGCATATGTCAAAATTTCATTCCTTTTTGAGGCTAAATAATACTTCATTGTATGTATATACCATATTTGTTTTATCCATTCATCTGTTGATGGATATTTGAGTTGTTTCTACCTTTTGGCTGTTGTGAACAATGCTGCCAAGAACTTGGGTCTACTAATACTTATGTTAGTCCCTTATAATTCTGTTTAGTATATACCAAGTAGTGGAATTGCTGGATAATATAGTAATTCTATGTTTAATTTTTTGAGATACTGCTATAGAACTTTTAATAACAGCTACATCATCTTACATTCCTACTGGTGATGCACAAGGATTCTAACATCTTCATATTCCTGCCAACAGTTGTTATGTTCGTTACTATGTTTGTTTATAATAGTAATCCTAATGGGTATGAAGTAGTAGCTCATTGTGGTTTTATTAGCATTTCCCTTATTATTGGTGATGTTGAGCATCTTTTCATATTGCTGGTGACCCTTTATATTTGTATCTTCACCAGAGAAATGTCCATTTAATCCTTCTCTTTTTAATTTAGTTGTTTGGGTTTTTATTGTTGAGTTGTCAGAGTTCTTTATATATGCAGGATTTTAATCCCTTATTGGTTATATAACTTTAAAATATTTTCTTCCATTCTGTGGGTTGCCTTTTTACTGTGTCAATAGTGTCCTTTGATGTGCAAAATATTTAATTTTTAAAAAAATTATCTAGTTAGTTTTGTTGCCTGTGTTTTTGGGGTCATATCCAAATGAATCATTGTGAAATCCAATGCCATGAAGCTTTCCTCCTATGTTTTATTCCAAGAGTTTTATAGTTTTAATTCTTATATTTAAGTCTTTGATCCTTTGATGTTAACACTTGTATTTGGTATAAGGTAAGGTTCCAACTTTATTATTTTATTAATTAGTTTTTATTAATTAGTTTTATTGAAAAGATTACCCTCTTTTACTTAATGGTTATGGCACTCTTGTTTTTTTTTGTTTGTTTGTTTTGTTTTGTTTTAATATATTTTATTGATTTTTTACAGAGAGGAAGGGAGAGGGATAGAGAGCTAGAAACATCGATGAGAGAGAAACATCGACCAGCTGCCTCCTGCACACCCCCTACCGGGGATGTGCCCACAACCAATGTACATGCCCTTGACCGGAATCGAACCTGGGACCTTTCAGTCCGCAGATCGACGCTCTATCCACCGAGCCAAACTGGTTTTGGCGGCACTCTTGTTAAAAATCATTTGACTATATATGTGAAGGTTTATTTCTGGACTCTATTCTATATCTTTGGTCTATGTTTTGTCCTTTTAACAATATGAAGTTTTCCAGACCATGAATATGTGATGTTTTCCATTTATTAGCATATATTTTAATTCCTTTTAACTATCTTTGTAGTTTTTAGTGTATATCTTTTGCCTCCTTAGTTAAGTCTACTAGTATTCTTAAGAACTTTAATTCTTTGAAGCAATTATAAATGGAATTGTTTTTCTAATTTCCTTTAGAGATTGTTCATTATTAGTGTGCAGAAACACAACTGATTTTTTGCGTTGATTATATGTCTTGCAAGTTTATCCAAGTCACTTATTATAGCAGTTATTTTTTGTAGAATTTTTATGATTTTAAATACATGCAAGATCAGGTCATTAGCACAAAGATAACTTCACTTTTTTCCTTTCCATTTGGATGTGTTTCTTTATTTTCTTGAATAATTACTATGGTTAGAATTTTCAGTGCTCCGCTGAATAGGAGGGATGGAAGCCTTTCACAATTAAGTATGATGTTTCCCACGGGCTTTTTATATATAGACTTTATTATGTTGAAACAGCCTCCTTCTATTTCTAGTTCATTGAGTGTTTTTATCCTGGAGTGTTTTGAATTTTTCAAATGCTTTTTCTGCATCATTTGAGATGATAATATGGTTTTTCTTTTTCTTTATTTTGTTAATGTGGTACATTATGCTGATTGATTTTCACATATTAAACCATTCTGGCATTCCAAGAATAAATCTCACTTGGTCATAATGTATAATTATTTTATCATGCTGCAGAATTCTATTTGCTAGAATTCTGTTAAGGATTTTTGCATCAATAATCCTCAAAGAGGCTGTGGCTGTGTAGCTCAGTTGATTAGATCATCATCCCAAAGCACCAAGGTTGTGGGTTCAAACTCATGATCAGGGCACATATAAGAATCAACCAATGAATGTATCAATAAGTGGAACATCAAATCTCTCTCTCTCTCTTCCACCCTCTCTTTCTCTAAAACCAATCAATCAGTCAACCCTCGGGGATATGGGCCTGTAATTGTCTTTCCATGTATGGCCTTTGTCTGGCTTTAGTATTTTAGTAATGAGGGACTCATAGGATGTTATGAAATGCTCTCTATTTCTTAATTTTTGGAAGAGTTTGTTAAGGATTGATTTAATTCTCTTTTCTAAGATTGTTAGAATTTACTGGTGAATTATCTGTTCCTTAGTGTTTCTTTGTTACTGGTTTTAATATTGACTCAATCTCCTTACTAGTTATAAGTCTGTTCAGATTTCAGATTTTTTATTTCTTTATGATTTCATCTTGGTAGGTTGTGTGATTCCAGGAACTTATACACTTTATCTAAGTTATCCATTTTGGAGGCATACAATTATTCATTATGCTCTTAAAATATTTTTATTTCTATAAAAAAATTTTTTAGATTCCACATATAAGTGAAATAATATGGCATCTGTCTTTCTCTGTCTGACTTATTTCACTTAGCACAATACCCTCTAGGTCCATCCATGCTGTTGTGGGTGTCATGAATCATTCTTTTTAATGGCTGAGCCATATTCCACTGTATATATGCACCACTTCTTTTTTATTTATCTATTGATGGAAACTTAGCTTGCTCCCATATCTTGGCTATTGAAAATAATGATGCAATGAACATATGGATGTGTATTTCCTTTTGATTTAGGGTTTTTGTTTTTTTCAGAACTGGAGTTGCTGCGTCCTTCTTTGTCTCTTGTTATGCTATGTTTAAGTCTGTTTTGTCTGGTAAAAGTAAATGCTACCTGAGATTTTTATTTTGTTTTCATTATTATGAAATATCTTTTTTTCATTTTTTACTTTCAGTCTACATATAACTTTCTGTCTAAAGAGAATCTGTTATAGACAATATATGTAAAGTCTTGTTTTTTATCCATTGAGCATGATATGTCTTTTGATTGAAGCATTTAATACATTTAGATTTAGAGTACTATAATTGTTGGTAGACATGTATTTATTGCCATTTTATTATTCATATTTTTTATCTTTTTTTCTTCTTCTTCTTCAAGAAGACTCTTTAAAATTTCTTGTAATGCTAGTTGGGTGGTTATGAACTCCTTCAGCTTTTTCTTGTCTGGTAAGCTCTTTATCTTTTTTTTTTTTTTCCCCATTCTAAATGATAGCTTTGTTGGGTAGAGTAATCTTAGCTGTAGGTCCTTGCTTTTTATCTCTGAATATTTCATGCCAATCCCTTCTGGCTTGCAAAATTTCTGTTGAGAAATCAGCTGACAGTTTTATGAAAGCTCCCTTATAGGTAAATAATTGTTTTCTTTTGCTGCTTTTAAGAGTTCCTTATTGTCTTTAACCTTTGGCATTTTTATTATGATGTGTCTTGGTGGGGGACTCTGTTTTCCTTTTGCTTCTCTGCACTTCCTAGATTTGTGTAGCTTGTTCTTTTACCAAGTTAGGGAAGTTTTCAGTCATTATATATTCAAATAAGTTATCAGTTTCTTGATGTCTCTCTTCTTCTGATACCTATATGATGCAGATATTGGTACAATTGATGTTATCTCAGATGTCCCTAAAACTATTCTCATTTTTTTATAATTATTTTTCTTTTTGCTGCTCTGATTGGGTATCTTCTGCTATTTTTAAAATGGCTGATTCAATCTCCTGCTTTATTTAATCTTCTGTTGATTCTTTGTAGTGTATTCTTTATTTTAAATATTGTATTCTGCATTTCTGAAAGTTTTTTATGGTTTCCAGGTCCTATTTTATGCTTACCATCTCTTTGTTGTTTTCACTGACAACTGGAGAACAATTTAGGAAGAATTATGAAACCAGAATTCTCAAAAGTTAAACTTGAGAATTTTGTAAATAAAACATTTTATGGGTTCAGGCTCTTGGTGACAAGCAAAAGGATGTAACTCTTTTTTTACATAAGTAGAAAAAAATATATGCTGTAATATTTGCCCTGGAAAAAGATTTATGTGGGCATTAAGGGGAGCAAAAGCCTTCCAAGAAAGACTGAATTGTGGATCTGGGCTGGTCACTGAGTTTATCCATTCTTCCCCTATGTTTTTGAGCATCCTTACAACCATTGTTGTGAACTCTGTGTCAGGTAGATTGCTTGCCTCCATTTTAGTTAGTTCTTTTTCTAAGGATTTCTCACATTCTTTTATTTGGGGCATGTTTCTCTGTCTCCCTATTTTGGCTGCTGCTCTGGTATTTGTTTCTGTTTATTAGGTAGATCATTTATGTCTCCCAGTCTGGCTATGATCTGGGTTTTACGTATTAGGTGTCCTGTGGGTCCCAGAAGCACAATATCTCTGATCACCTGATCTAGGTGCTCCAGGAATGTCCCTTGTGTGGATTATGTGAGCCCTCGTGTTGTTGTTGAATCTTGATTGCTCTGGGCCCATCCATGAGGGAGGTTAACCCACAGGCTAGCTGACTGTGAGGCTTTATCCTAACCACAGTGTACAAGATGCTGTGCAGGATTGACCCCTCAAAGCAGAATTTTCCCCTGCAGAAGCTGGTGCCTGCCATGATCTCCCTTCCGGTATGCAGCTCCTGGAACTAATTGGGCCATGATCTGTTGTGGTGTGAAGCCCGACACTGGGTGTGTTTGTTCTGGGTACTCTTGGAAGGGACTTCAGTTGAGGTCAATGTCAGATGCTGCCTGTGGCTGGCCCTGAGATACCTGTTTGGAGCTACAAAGTGATCCATGGTTAGTGGCTGCCTTTGTTGGGCCTGGGTGCACATGGGAAGGGCCAAGCTGCATACTGAGGATAGCTTCCACCAGTACTTAACATAGGGCAGGTCAGCAAAAGACCAAAGGCACCCCAAGATCTGCCTCTACTGGACAGCTGCCTATTAGCCTCAGTCACTGAAAGAGACTCTGGTGGTATGTGAGTTGCATGAGGTAGGTTTTCAGTGAGTCACCAGGTCGATGTGAGTAGTGTTCACCAGGATGATACAGATTCAAACTTGTTGCCAGTGCTGGATCTGAGACCACGCAGCGAAAGTATCAGAGTACATCAAGGTCAACTGCCACCTGCCTAGGCCCTCTGAACCTTTGCAATAGGGTGGAGTCCTGGGATTGCCAGGGTGAGGCAAGTAGAGTTCATCAGGGTAAATCATATTAAGATTTGGCTGGGTGGAGGGAAGATTCTGCATAGGAATTGTCCCACTTTTCAGGTTACACAGGGAAAAGTGGCCCTCACCTTAGAGCCACACAATTTAGTTTCTCTCTGTGCATTTCTGATAACCCCTGAGTTTTCTCGAACCTTCTCAAGAGCCTTCCAAGAAAGACTGAATTCTGGACCTAGGCTGGTCACAGCTAACTGATTTCTCTGGGGCTACAAGGAGTTGGGAGGGTAGGGCTTGTATATCTCTCCAGGTTGATGCCTTACAGAAGGGAGTGTTCAGCCCTGAAAAGATGGCTTCTGTGGGGACAGTGGGGAAAGGACTCAGCACTGGAAAATGGCAGCTATCCTTCCAGCCCTCTCCCTGAAGACACACAACTCAGTCTTTCCCTCAATGACTTCAGTCTGCTCTGAGCCATCATCTCTTTGCTATAGCCCAGGATTAGTGGCCACAAAGGAGATTTTGTGCATTGGTCCTTTAAGAGGAAGTCTGGATTTCTAGCAGTCTCCCTCCTCACTCTGGTGAACAGAATTCCCTCTGAATTTCACAGCCAGATACTATGTGAGCTGTTTTTCACAGCACTGGTGCTCTGGGCTGGGGAGCTTGGCCTGGGGTTGAAACACTTTGCTCCTCAGGGGGACCTTTGCAGCTGAGATATTCCTCTAGATTCTCAATTGCCACATGTGGGTGTGGGGCCAGGCCTTTTCACCTCTTCTTCCTTCCTGCCAGTTTCAAGGTGGCTTCCTCTGTTTATTCTTGATTATAAGACTTCTGTTCAGCTAGTCTTCAGTTGATTATTCAGGTTAATTATGCTATAATTTAGTTGTAATTCCAATTTGGTCCTGGGAGAAGGTGATTGTAACTTCCACTCAACTATTTCTTAGATTTCTTGCTTATTTTGTTTTGTTTTTATTGTTAAAGTTTTGAGAGGTGTTTTTTTGTTTTTTGTTTTTTTCTCTTTGTTCTGGCTACAAATACTTTATACTTTATCAGACAGGTAATATGCAAATATGTTCTACTAGTCTGTGACCCATTTTTTCGTTTTCTTTTTAACTTTTAGAAATATTGATATTTACAGAAAGGAGAGAGAGAGAGAGAGAGAGAGAGAGAGAGAGAGAGAGAGAGAGAGAGAGAGAGAGAGAGAAACATCGATGTGAGAAACATTGGTTGGCTACCTCCGCACATGTCCCAAGCAGGATCAAACCTGTGACCTGGGTATATGCCCTGACCAGGGGTTGAACCCATCACCTTTGGTGTAGAGGACGATGGTCAACCAACTAAGCCACACAGGCCAGGACTTTCCATTTTCTAAAAGTGTCTTTTGAAGAGCACAGGATTTAAATTAAAATTAAATCCAATTATTTATTCTTTTTTTTTTTTTTTTTGCTGGGGGTGGGGGTGGGGGGAGGGGGGCGTTGTGCTATTTTTACACATAAGAAATCTTTGCCAAACCCAAAGTTGAAGAGAATTTTTTCATTGATTTCTTCTAGAAGTTGGTAATTTTAGGTTCTAAATTTAGATCAAAATCTATTATAGGTTAATTTCTGAATTTGGTGGAAGTTATGGGTAGAGGTTTATTTTTGCATGTAGATGGATGTCCAATTATTTCAGCATAATTTTCTGAAAATAATGTTAAGATTTTTAAAGCTAGATACAGATACAATGTGTGGTTTCAAAAGATTTATATGGATTTCTTTAACAGACCCATAAAATAAAATAAAATTTATTTGATTGGCATACTTAATAAAATATAAACATGATCCTGTCACAGTGTTAAGTGAAGACCCTAATAAAACTTCCAGAGATGAGTAGAAGACTTTAGAGAAAAGAAAAAATCTGGAGAACAATTTAGGAAGAATTATAAAACCAGAATTCTCAAAAGTTAAACCTCAGAATTTTGTAAATAAAGCATTTTATGGGTTCAGGCTCTTGGTGAAAAGCAAAAGGATGTAACTCTTTTTTTACACAAGTAGAAAAAAATATATATGCTGTAATGTTTGCTCAGAAAACACAGAAACCCTGGAAAACAGATTTATGTAGGCATCAAGGGGAGCAAGAGTCTAGCCAAGACCCAGCTCCAGAAAAGGCCACTTGTACCATCACTGCCTTGCACCACCATCTCACATCAACACCCTGCACTATTGCCCCACTGCCTCTGTCACTATTCCCTGATATCCTTGCCTCTGTGCTGCCAAGAACACCAACCTCACATACTCCTTGCTATATCGCTAGACTTGCCACACCACATCCACTCTGCCAAAGCTGCCACAATGGCTTTCTGAGCCTGTACCTTTCTATTGTATCCTCACGATTCACAGCCCCAACTATATGTCAGTCTCCATGACATTCATATTAATAGGATTCCTTCTAAACATAAAAGCTATGTGAGTGATGGAAAATTAAAACCAGAATGGCCACCATAATAATTTTGATAAATGTCTTAATTTTACAAGTAAGGAAATTGCATTTAAAAAATCCCATTATCTATCCTATATAATAAAAGGCTAATATGCAAATCGACTGAACAGCAGAACGACCAGTCACTATGACGCTCACTGACCACCAAGGGCAGACGCTAAATGCAGGAGCTGCTCTCTGGTGGTCAGTGTGTTCCCAAAGGGGGAGCACCGCTCAGCCAGAAGCTGGGCTTACCAGTGGGCTCATGGTTGGCAAGTGCACCAGCGGTGGTGGGAGCCTCTCCCACCTCTGCAGCAGCACTAAGGACCCCTTGGGGGATGTCCGACTGCCGGCTTAGGCACACTCCCCAGGCTGCGAGAGGGCACAGGCTGGGCTGAGGGACCCTCCCCCCAGTGCACCAATGCCGTGCACCTGGCCTCTAGTATACTATATAAAAGCCTAAGTGACCTTACGAACGAACGACTATACAACTGGTCTCTATGACGTGCACTCAATGCAGGAGCTGCCCCCTGGTGGTCAGTGAGCTCCCACAGCCAACCTCCTGTGGCTCCACACCTTAAACCCCCCCCCCCACCCCACTGGCCAACCCTGCATGGCCCCAATTGGCCCCGGTTATCAGCCAGGCAGAGGGAGCCCATCCGTGTACGAATTCGTGCACTGGGCCTCTAGTGATGCTATAAAAAGAGAAGCCTTACCCTAGCCAGTTTGGCTTAATGGATAGAGCTTTGGATTGTGGACTGAAAGGTCCTGGGTTTAATTCTGGTCAAGGTTACATGTTTGCAGTAGGGGGCATGCAGGAGGCAACCGATCAATGATTCTCTCTCATCATTGATGCTTCTATCTCTCTCTCTCCCTCTCCCTTCCTCTCTGAAATCAATAAAAATATATTAAAAATAATAATAATAAAAAATAATAAAATGAGAAGCCTTACCTAAAATAACCTTAATATAACTAAAGTGTAGCCATTGGGCCCAATTCTCATCAAGTATAACTCTGGGGAAAGACAGGCTTGATGTTTTAGCCAAAGTATCACCAGTTTGTCACATTGACACCCAGACAGATCTATCTTGTGTGGCAACTAGAAGGTATCGGAGGACAACTTTTTAAGAAGAGTTCTGCAAAAACATCTCCTAAAGTTTAATAGTCTTGCTGTGCCTATTAAACTTTACCCTGGCATTGGTTAGCTCTGGAAGTATAGACTGCTGTCTACTGGTGAGGACAACTACCCCA
This sequence comes from Cnephaeus nilssonii, assembly GCF_951640355.1. Taxonomy (NCBI): domain Eukaryota; kingdom Metazoa; phylum Chordata; class Mammalia; order Chiroptera; family Vespertilionidae; genus Cnephaeus; species Cnephaeus nilssonii. The sequence continues at coordinate 23,843,015 of NC_137082.1, forward strand.
CTTCCTGGAAAATTGTGGTCTTTGGCCAAAGTCTAAAGAAAAAATTCCCAACTATGTACATTTTCCTGCATTGCATATACCTTTAAAAGGAGAAGACAAAACACATGCCTGGGGTTATGGTGGCTGTGTATGACTTAGTTTTTCTGTAGGAGTGTAGCTCAGGGCTGTGTGTCTCATTAATTCTGATTTTTCCCAACTTCAGATGTGGCAGTTAATGCTGAAAGCTTCCTTATATATTTCTGCATGCAGAATTAGGCGATTGTAACTTCTTAGACATTGGCTTTGCTATGCTAAAGTCTGGGCATCTTGACCCCGGCTGGGTAACTCAAATGGTTAGAGCATTGTCCCAATATGCCATGGTTGTGGGTTCCATCCCAAGTCAAGGCACATACAAGAATTAACCAATGAACGCATAAATAAGTGGAACAACAATTTGATGTACATTTTCTCTCTCTCTCTCTCTCTCTCTCTCTCTCTCTCTCTCTCTCTTCCTTCCTCTCTCTTGAAAATCAATAAATTAAAATATTTGAAAAGACTGGACATATTTGCCAATGGACGTGATTTTCTGGGGGGAGGAATCTTGAACGAGAAGAGCATTCAGCTTCATCTATCAAGGAAGGAAGGAATTTCAAAAGAGCCAGAACTCTACTTTCAGGAAAACATGTTTTATTACCATGTATCAGATAAGGCACCTGAGGTCCAGAAAAGTTAAATATATTGGCCAGTGTCCCCAATCAAGTAAGTAATGGAAGATGGTTCTTTAAGTTCAGTATAATACATGTATATTATAAGATGACTTAAATAAGTCAGAGTAGGCTAGGTTATTTTGCCTAAGCTTTGACTCCTTTTTCCTCTTACCTTATGTATTTGAGAAAATTAACTCTCTCAATAATTGATTTCCATAAGTTTAAAAAGGGAATAATTATCCTACCTAATAATAGACAAATATGCAAATTGACCGTACCTTCGCTATGCCCGCGATTGGCCAGGAGGCGTGGGGGGGCGGGACTCAGGGTGGCCAGGGTGGCAGATTGGGCAGGCGGGATGCTGAGCTCACGTCACCAGCGGCGGCTCGAGCTCAGCGTCTGCGCCATGGCTGTGCTGCAGCACAGAAGGGGCCTCTGGGGCAGCGAGCTCACGTCCCACCGCGGACAATCAAAAGCAGGGGAGCTGGGTGCCTGTCCGCTCAGGCAACAGGCCTTTCAGAAGCCTTCGCCGCACTGGAGGCTTCTGAAAGGCCTGGTGCACCAGCGGACAGGCACCCAGCTCAATCATGCACTGGGCCTCTAGTAATAAATTCAATCATGCACTGGGCCTCTAGTAATAAATAATGAGAAGTATCTCATCACAGCTCTTTGAAGTAGAATAATACAAAGTGCATAAAGTCACAGCAACACTCATGAATCTTACCTGTTAATATTATCTTTTATGCTTACCATGTATCCTAATCTTAAAGAGTTTATAGTCTGGTAGGTGATATAAGACATTAACACTAAATATATCGTAAGGAAAAAATGAGTGCCTGTGGACAGAAGAGGTTAAGTATTATAGGGTTTGAGGGAGAGGACATATAATGTCTAACTGGGGGTATCTGACAAGGTTCTTTGGAGAAACCATATGAACCAGGCCATATAACACAGATGGATTTGGGGCATGTGGAGACTCTTAATAGACTCCTTTTTTAAAATAAGTAATTATCTTTCCTATTGGACATGGGTTAGGTCTTCAAGGCTTATATCCAATAATATTTGTAATAGATGTTTTGCAAATGGGTGAACTGAGACATTAGGAAGCGGAAAACAAACAAACAAACAAACACCTGTTCACGGTTATGTTGAAAACAATTGGACAACAAGGCATATTTCTCCTCTTGTGTTGTTTTCTGATTCAAATTTTTCACCGAGTATTGATCCCAAAGAAGTATCTGCTGGCACAAAGAGTAATTGGATACTACTTTTGCCTATTGGAGTATTCTAGGATCTTAAAAGATAATAAAATCTGGCACATGCTTGGAATCAGGTGTTGCCATCTGTCACTATGGAATCAAGCATGCTATAGGCAGAGAGTGAGATTTTCCTGACTTTGGCCAAAGTAATTACGTTTGTTCCAGAAACCAACAGTGTGAGACCCTGATCACCCTTCAGTCTCCAGCTCAGCCCCTGCTAACAAGTGAAACTAAATTGCTTTTCTCCCCTCCATGTATCTGGGTCCATCTATGCATGCCAAATAGGTTAGCCTCTAATATCTCAAAACAGATGTTTGCTGTTGGATTTGTCATATGTGTGCAACATGTTCCACAAGTTGGTGTAGATATTCTGGACTCCCTGGTGGGTAGAGACATCATTCTGGGTGGGGTTTTCCAGATAATCAGTGTGGGTGAGAAAGTGATGCTGGCAAGTATCTGGTCCCTATAGCACTTTCCTCATTAGGAGAGCAAGTGTGCAGGGTGGCTCCATAAGAAGGATGAATGCATTTGGAGTTTAATGCATACATTCATCAAGATCTGCTCAGGTAAACCAAAGCCACACCAGCTATGTTAATCTAAAGTACTTAAAATAGGAAATTGAGTGAGTAGGAAAAGGCAAAACAGGAAACTAATGTTAAGAGATTAATTGCAGGAAGAACTTTCATCCCTAGGGTTGTGGGAAGAGAGAAAAGAAATTGGCATTATCACAATGTAGAAAGGTTGCAGCAAAGATCCTGCAAAGCTGCAACCCAGACACCTAAGATGTCTTACCAACTGAAGCAGACACGTCAGAAACACAATTGAGTGACCCTGCAGAGCTGGTTCTCAGAACTGACTGGCTGATGATGGAACTTGGAAGGTGCTGCAGTGAGCTGTTCCTGGGAGTGTAAGGAAATTAGAAACTGGAACCAACTGGCTGTCTTAAATTTACATGCATAGGCCACACTCCAGACCAACTGACTCAAAATTCTAGTATGGGCAACCCATGCATGTCTATGTTTTTAACAATTTTTTCAACTGCTGATTGATATTCTCAACACAGGTGGGATTACTGTATCCTCTGCTTCTTTCCCAAAGCATTTTAAGATATTCTAAGCTGTTTAATATGTCTATTAATTATTTTTGGCTGTTCTGACCTTTCCAGCAATGGGTGTTATAGATATTTAAGCTGTCACAAGTCATAGTTTCTCTCATTGGATATCAGATAGTCAGTTGCTAAATCTGTCTGGGTCATCTTGCCAACACATGATTTTCAGCACTTCCATCAACCTGGTAAATTACTCAGGGGTGAGAGGGGGAGGACTATCTGTTCATTCACTAAGTGCCTATTATATGCCAAAAATGCACTAGGCGTAAACATCCAACTTAAATAAAAACCAAAATAACCTTGACCCCTGTGTAGCTTTCATCTACTAGGAGTTAGACATTTACAAATAAACACATTAATTAATATATAATTGAAAATCTAGGTAAATCCTATGAAATGGAATGTTATAAAAAGTATTATGGTAGATTAGGTTGTAAAAATGGCCGTAATAATTTCACTCACTATAACCACACTACTTACAACATGACTTAAAGAGCACCTCCCAAAGTGAAGTCTATTTTTTTTTTACCCTTTTGAATCTGACCTGCCTCTGTGACTTGCTCTAGCCAATAATATGTTGTGGAAGTGGCTCTGCATCTGTTTCAAATCTAGGTCTCACTCCTGTAAATACCTACTATGATCATGTGAGCTATTGTGCTGGAGAATAAGTGACCATGTGACCTAGGATGATTTGTTTCATGTGGATGAGAAACCTCGTGGAGCAGAGATGGGGTGTCCCAGCCGAAGCCATCCATCTTGAGCAGCTGCCCACAAAGGACTAAATCTGCCAACAAGGAAGAGCTGCCCAACTGAGCCCAAATCACCAATCTGATGCATCATGAGGTTCACAAAAAAGTGTTTATTATTTTTAAGCCATTCGTTTTCAGAGTGGTTTGCTACACAATAAAATTAATTAATAAAAAGAATTGATGTAGGAAAAACTCTGTCTCAAAATGAAGTATTCTGAATTATCTGATTCTGAGTCTGTAGAGGACCTCTGGGCTTTTCATTGCTTTGTGCTATTTTATAACCATTCAGAAGCTATTTTATAACTTTGTATGCTGTACAGATGATCCTTCTCTGTGGTCATAAAAACAAATTATATAGGTGAAGGAACAACCATTTTCCATGGGGAAAAAACAGTTTTGAGCCCATTGAAACTTTATTTCAAAATTCTTCACCTATAAATGCACCTGTAGTTTGATTGGCACACTCTCTGTCTCTTTTTATTAGCTTTATTGAGATATAGTTTACACAACATAAATTTCACCCATTTTTAAGTGCACAACTCAATATTTTATATGTTTACAGAACTGTGAAATTATAAATAATATCTAGTTTTAAAACATTTGTGTCACCTTAAAAAGACTTATACACCCATTAGTAGTCATTTGACAACTACTCTGCCACCCTCCCAGGCCTCAGCCAACATTAATCTAACTTTGTCTTTTCAAATGCACCTATTCTAGACAATTCATATAAAGAGAACCATACAATATATTTTTTCTTTTCTGACTGTCTTCCTTCATTTAGTATAATAATTTTGAGATTCCATCAAGTTGCAGCATGTGTCAATACTTCATTACTTTTTATGGTTAAATAATATGCCATTGTATAGATAGCATCCCATTTTTTTAACCCACTTATCAATGGACATGTGGGTTATTTTCACTTTCTGGCTATTATGGATAATGCTACTCTGAATTTGAGTGTACGGAATTTGGTGAGAATGTATGTTCTTATTTCTCTTGGATATATACCTAGGAGTGGACTTGCTAGGTCAAATGGCAAATGTGTTATTTGGCATTTAAGGAACCAGCAAATTGTTTTCCAATGTACCTGCACCGTTTTCATCCCCACAGCAATGTATGGGGTTTCAATTTTCCACATCCATGTCAACACTTGCTATTGTCTGTCTTTTTTTATTGTAGTCAATCTGATGGGTATGAGGTAGTATGTTGTTATGGTTTTGATTTCTAATTTACTAATGACTAATGCTATTAAACATTTTTTCATGTGCTTATTGGTCATTTATACGTCTTCTTAGGAGAACTGTCTATTAAAATCCTTTGCCCATTTTATAGTTGGATTATTAGTTTTTTATTATTATTTAATTTTAAGTTATTTATATATCCTGGATACAAGTCCCAAATTAGATACATGATTTGCAATGATTTTCTCACAGGCTATAGATTTTGTTTTCACTTTCTTGATTGTGTAATTTGAAACACAAAAGTTTTCAATTTTTATGAAATCCAATTAATCTATTTTTTCTTTTGTAAATATGTTTTTCAAGACATGTGTAAGAATCCATAACCTAACCAAAGCTTAGAAAGATGTGTTACTCTAACAGTTTATAGTTTTAGCTCTTACATTTAAGTGTGTGATCTGCTTGAAATATTCTTGTGTATAATATGGTATAAGGGTCCAAATTTCTCCTTTTGTATGTAGATATCCAGTTGTCCCAGCATCATTTGTTGAGACACTATTCTTTCCTCATTGAACTGTTTGCCCATTCTGTCGAAAATTAATAGACTTTGAATTTTGAAGTTTATTTCTGGATTCTCAGTTCAGTTTCATTGATCCATGTGACTATCCTCATGCTCTTACCACAACATCTTTATTACTCTAGCTTTGTAGTAGGATTTAACGTTAGATGGTGTGTGTCTACCTTCTTTCTTTTTGCTTTTATAAGATTTTTTTTTTTACTATTCTGGGTCCCTTGAATTTTCATGTAAATTTCAGATTAGATTGTCCATTTTTAAAAAAAATACCGGTGGAAATTTTCATAGGGATTGTGTTGAATCTGTAGATCAATATGAGGACTGAACCAAGTTGTGAGATCTGCCTGTTTCCTTTAAAAATGAGGTTAGTAAAGTATTTAACATATGCTCATTTAAAATGCTTATGAAAACTATGATATTATATCTTCCAGAAGATTATTTTTAACAACAGATATTAAATTTTGGAATATCACAAGTTTCAGACCTAGCCTCTCAGCATTCCTTACTCTACACTGTTTTTCCTAAGCAATGTCAGTCACACCCACAGCTTCAATTAGTGTCAGTCTATATACATCAGCACCTCACAGATTTTTTTCCTCTACCTAATATTTAATTGTCTAAGCTCCAGACATGGACTCTTAATTCTACCTGTCTACTCAACATCTCCACTTATATATCTCAAAAGCACATCTAACTCAACAGGATTGAGCTTGAATTCATTCCTTCAGCTCCCTGGCCTAGGTCCTGTTTTTCATTGATCTCTTTGTCATTAAAGAAAAGCATCTTTCATTAGGTTACCCCAGGCCAGATACCTAGGAATCACAGTTTATCTCTCCTCCCCTATGTTTCCCCTCCCACCAAATTCACCTTAGAAGTATCACCACAACAAATCCAGCCAGTCCATAGCTGCTGCTACCACTTCTCAATATAAGCTACCACTATGTCTTCCTGAGACTGCTATACTCGTCTTCTAACTGGTTTACTTATACCCACTGTAACCACATTTTCTCTATCCTCTTTATTGTAGGCAGATTTCAAAATCAAGTCTGATTATGTCAGAATGCTTAAAATCCTGCAATGACTTCTTGCTTCTCTTGCAGCTTGTATCTCTTGGAACAAGATCCAATGCCTTCCTACAAGGGCCATGATGGTTTGGTTCTTGCTTACCTTTCTACCTCTCTAATGTCACTCTTCCCTTCTTTCAACTACCTTAACTTTTATTTGTGTTAATGGATATACAATTATCCCTTTTGCATCTTCTGTTCCCCCTGCCAGTAGCATATATTATCCAAATTTCCATATACTTAAATTTTATGTATCTCTTAGATGTTTGGTAATTTCCACAGAAAAGATTTTTCAGAATCCCTAGCCAGGAAAAGTTTTGATATATGTTTCTGTAGATAAATGTCTCTTTGTAGGGCACCTATCAATCTTTATAACACTTTTTTTTCCAGTGAATATTTGATTATTACCCATCTCTCTGTTAGTCAAAAACCTTCATTAAATCAGAGACCCAGCCTATGTTGGTTAACCTTGTATAATGCCAGGCATCTTTCTGTTACAAATAAGACATGAAAGCAATTTATGTTTTAAAAAGGAAAGAAAGAAAGAAAAGATATTTAGGATTAAAGTAATTGAAAAGTTTAGGGGTTCAATTCCCAATTTCAGGTAAAATAGGATTCAGGTACACAAATAGTGTTTGCTCCTCATCTCTTGGCTCAATTTTCTTCTACATGCACTTCATTTTCAGAAAAATTGTTTTCCAAGTTTCACAAAGATAGTCAACAAGTGTCCAGGCTTAAGTTCTATCACTTTAGCTATCCCAACAGAAAGTGTTTCTCTTTCCTAATAGTTCCAGAGAAAATTCGCAGTGTAATCCTCAGTGAAATGGATTGGAACACACCCACTCCTGAACAAATTACTATGGCCAGGGATGCTTGATTGCTTCCAGGGCCACAAGATTGCTTTCAGGCTCACTCAACCCATCTGAGCAAGATATTAGAAAGGGTGTTCCCCAAAGAAAAGAAGAAGAAAGGAGCCATGACTGGTTTCACTAAGTGGTTAGAGGGTTGACCCACAGACTGAAGGGTCATGTGTTTGTTTTCCTGCCAAGAGCATGTACTTCAGTTGCTGGTTCATCCCTAGCTCTTGTCAGGGCACGTGCGTGAGGCAACCAATCAATGTGTCTCTCTCACATTGATGTTTCTCTGTCCCTCTTCTCTCCCTCCCTTTGGCTCTCTCTAAAATAAACCAATGGAAAAAATATCATTGGATGAGGATCAAAAACAAACAAACAAACAAACAAATATGTAAATAAACAAACAAAAGAAAAGAAGAAAGGAAATAAATGCTGGATGGAAAAAGCATCTGTAACTCCTTAGTATCTAGCACATAGTGTCTGGCACAAAATTTTTCCCAGAAAATATAGCCAAAGAAATACAGTAAATCAGGCACAGTTGATGTCAGGAGAGCTGGTGATGAATAGGAAAAGGTTGGTATAGTAGCTCGATTGAATGAATGAAGTTGGCCTTGAATCCCATTTCCATCATTTACTACATGGGTAACCATAAATGAGTTATTTAAAAACTTTGATCTTCAGTTTTTTCATCTGTTGAATTGTGAAAATAATCCCTGACAACCAGGGATTTCATCAGACAAATGTACTAATAAACATAAAAGGCCTATATTTGGGCTGGCACAGAAGAAACTCCAAAATCATTTTTATTCCTTCCTGTCCCTCCTACTTCCAAACTTTATCATTGCCTCTGTGTCAATTCTTACTTTTTCATTTTTTGAAGTGGAGCCTACAGGTATCTGGATCTGGAACACTATTTTTTCAGATGAAAAAAACAAGACAGGAAGTAAGAGAGAGAACGTAGAAAGAACTTAATTTAAGAAAAATTGGGGAAAATAAGTTATGAGTCAAAAAAGCCAATTATATTCTCTCTATTGAATTCACACCTGGTTCTCAGGGAGCTGTAGCTCAGTTAGCACAATGAACTTGGCTGTATTGTTCTGTGCTATTTCCTCCTGCCCTGGCCTGAAACCACATTTCAGTAAATTGCTAATGTCAGCGTGGGAGTCATAATCCTGGTTTAGCTCTGCTGCAAGTCACTACATCTCCGTGGGTCGGGGAAAGGAGTTTGACTGTCTGAGGGTGTATACCTGAAAACTAAACAAAGCTTTCTCTTTTCTCCCAGGCAGTAGTGAGTGATAGCGAGATCCTTCCAATCAATCTCATAATAAAATACCTACGTTCCTGCCAGGGAAGGAGTTAACTCTGCAGCTGGAATGCCTGCCAGATGGAGAAGGTCTCTGAAAATTAATGTACCCTACTTTCTATGTAACTTGTCTTTAGATACCAGAAGAATCTAGCCTAACATCCATAGTCTGTAATAGACTTATGCCTAAAATGTAAATGACATTTTTATGGGAATTTTGAGGCTGTGTCAAGTATAGAAGTTTTTGTGTTGTTTTTCTATTCCATGTTATCAAACATGTCACCATGAAAATAGTGGTATGATAACGAGCCCAGAGGAGAGACAGGAACAATAGTTGACAGCAGGCTAGGTAAAGATTTTACTCCCAAGTGACACGGAATTACCATATCTGTGAGATGCCTCAAAGTGCATCAGCATAGTTAGTGTAGCATCCTGTGCTTGTCTGTTAGTTTCAGCTTTACTACATGGGTAACCATAAACGAGTTATTTAAAAACTGCAGTTATTTATCACTGCAGTGATAGTCAATTACCTTAGCAACAATACAGGGCTGATCAGTTGGCATCAATTATAGAGTGCCATATTGCAGGACAGCTGTCACAAGTCATCTCTTATACCTGTCTTCTTGCTCATGAAGTTTCTGGTTAGTATACTGAAGGAGAGAAATATTGGTGAAAACGAGTGCCTTGATGGCATGATGAATGCCTGAAATGGAGGAAGTTAAGGGCTAGAAATGTTTTAAAGTCCTTCCCAATCATACATAAATAGGGAATGAAATCCATCTAATGCAAATGCTTTTTAACTAAATGATGCTAAGTCTAGCTAGCTGCTTGAGTCCAACTCCAAAAGGAACAGAATCTCTAGAATGTTATATTCACCGTAACTAAACTGTCTATCATGCAAGGAGTCATCAAGGCACCTTCAAAGACAGAAATCCATAACAGCATCAAATTTAAAGACCGGTTATATGAACTTTATGCTAAATTAATGTCTAAATGTGTTGTGGAATTTGGTTTGAGTCGATTTCATTATACCTTGTCAGTGAAGTTGTGGGAGAGTAACTCACTCAGACTTACCTCAAACTTTATTTAATGACTGCCATGATCTACCCAAAAGAACCTGAATTAGGGCGTAATTTAGATTGGTTAATAATAAAACATGGGTTTTAAAAAAATCATGCCATTTTTATTCTTCATCAGATTGCACCAGCCATTCCTGAGTCTTAAAATATTAATTCAGTCGTGTAGAGGGCCCAGACATGATAATTATTAGGAGGATAATTATAATCCAATAAGCAATTGACATTTGTACAAAGCTGTGTAGATCACAAAGCACTTTGTTTGCATACACATTATCACACACAAGAAAGAGAACTGAAGTCAATTAATAATGGACATAGTTATTCTTCCCATAGCACACAATGTTCAGGTATTAAAAAGGCAGGACATTGTGGTCAGGGGGCAGAGGTACAAGGATGAGCAAGGTCAAGTGTGTGCAGTGCTTCTTCAAGCCTCTGCTAGTATCTCATTTGCTAACATCTCATTGGCCAAAGCAAGTCACATGGTTGAGTCAAGAGTCAGTGTGAGAGGGATCTACAAAGTTCTATATGCTGGCTGGGATTTGCCAGGGTAACCTAACAGCCATAAGGTATGGACCCAAAATGGAAACATCCTCAGCCCTGTTACTAGGGGAAGAGAGACACCCAAGAGTGCTCTCCAAACTGCCTCAGACTGTGAAGTGAACAAGAAGTAACATCTACTATAGTAAGTCTCAGAGATCTCTTTTAGGTTGCTCCATAGTATATTATATTTTCTGATCTTTAATTATGTGTTTATTTAGAGGTATGAATTTTTGTTTTTAGTAAATTCACATCTTATAGAAGAAAACTGTTAAAATTCAGAAAATGTGTGCTTGAGTCTCAGGTCTATAACCTGATAAGCTGTGTGATGTAAGTTATTTAGCTTTTCTAAGAAATTTCTTCTTCTAGGAAGTTGAGGCATAACACACCTACCTTGTGTGGGCACTACGAGGCCATGAATAGCATATATAGTAATAGCTATGAATAACTCTTATTACTATTCATTTGAAGCTTGCAAAATCAAATGAGAAATAAACACTGAAGTGTTATAATTCTAGAACACATCCCTTATATTTTCCCAATTTAAGTTTACTGGACTTAATCAACCATTTGTATCCATGATTCTGGGTTCTTTGGGGTTTATAGACAGATGAAAAATTCCTGCATTAACTGCTCATCCTTTACAGGCAGTGGCCAAGTCTCTTTCATGGAATTTACAGGTTCTTGCAGATGGAGACGACTTTTCTACATTATCCCCAGCCACCTCCATCACCAACATCCTCTGTAACCATGCCATACTGAACCTCCCAGGGTTCACAGGCCGGTGTCGCTGCACAGAGCTTTTCCTGGGAGTGGAATCTTCCCACTTCCTTGCCAGGCCACCTGCATCTCCTCGTGCCAGGGAGGCGAGCTCCTCCTCAACACCAAAGCCTGGCTTCCCACCTTGTGTTTTTGGGAAAGCCTCTGCTGCCTACCCTCCCACCCTCCAGGCAGAGTTAGTCATTCCCTTCCTGAGCTGGAACAAGACCTTATACATTCTTTCTATAATACTTCATTTATTTTGTTTACGTGTCTGTCTCCCCAACATGATGCTGAGCTCTTGGGAACAAGGCTATGTTATTCATCCCCACCCCTAGCACCTAGCCCAGTGCCTGGAACATTCACAAAGACATTTTGGTCCCCAGAGAAATTCCTCTGAGTTTCGTATTCAGAGAATCTGTAGATTAGGTTTATTGAAAATAATCTCAATTCTTTGCGGGTTTTTGATGAACATTAGAAATTAAAGGATAACTGTAACATAAACAAACTATTTCCCCCAAAATGGCTTCTCCCTCCCTCCAGATTGGTGGTAAATCCCAGAATTGAGCCAGTGGTTTCTAAACTCTACAGGCATCTAAACCAGCTGGGAGAACTTGATAAAAATACAGAGCTGACATGCCCAACTCAGACTGAAGGAATTACAGTCTTTGGGGGAGAAGCTCAGGTATCTCTGTTTCCAGAAACTTCACCAAGTGATTCTGATCCATATCAATTTTGAGAACCATTACATGGAGGCCAATCTGACTTATAAATTGCTAGTTCCAATTGCTTCAAATGTTTCCTGTTGTCAAAAGAAGCAGAAACAAAAGTGTCCATTCAGAGGGCTGGGCGCCCTCTCCCCACCTGGCCGCAGGTGCCCGAGCTCTCCCTGGAGAGTTGCTGTCGCCTTTCTTATCGCTCCAGCAGCCTTTGATCAGGAGCTTCTTCATTCTGGCTCATTCTTCACTTCAAAGCTGGGAAATCTGATCAGCTCCTGTCTCTTTCCTTCACCCAGAGCCCAGCCGGCCCCACAGGTGGGCTGGTCACTCGGGAAAACTGTGCAGACAGCCTTCAGCATTCTGCTAGGGGCCAGAGGCCAATCTTTTGTGTGACTCTCCTCTCTGATTCTCTCCCTGCACAATTGGTGCCAAAGAGAAACCAGGAGAGGAAATCTGACCTTGTTCTGAGCCTGCCGCCGTGGGTGTGGAATAACTACACTTAGGGCGCAGTTTTAGGAACAGTTTTGCAGCGTTCCATCTCCTAATCCCCGAGGCCAGTCTTCCTGAGCTAAACAGCAAAGGTTTTTTTATAGAAGAGAATCACTTGGAGCTTCCAGAGTAAATCTCTTTTATCTGAGCCTCCAAAAGTAGCTCCCAAGTTAAACTTCACATAAAAAACAAAACAAAAACAAAAAAACACACAAAAGAAAACAAAACAAAAAACCCTAACAATTTGGCTTTGTAAATACATGAACAGTGATAGTTCAGTTTTCCTGGTAAATAATTTATTATCAAAAGAGAGGCATGTGCCCTAGCCGGTTTGGCTCAGTGGACAGAGCATTGGCCTGTGGACTCAAGGGTCCTGGGTTTGATTCTGGTCAAAGGCACATGCCGGGGTTGCTGGCTCAATCCCCAGTAAGTGGCATGCAGGAGGCAGCCAATTAATGATTCTCTCTCATCATTGATATTTCTATCTCTCTCTCCCTCTCCCTTCCTCTCTGAAATATATATATATATATATATATATATATATATATATATATATATATATATATAGAGAGAGAGAGAGAGAGAGAGAGAGAGGGGGGGGGCATGTGCTAGTGTAAGACACTATATTAAACCTGAATTATCAATTCACTACCCCTAAATTCCCACCTTCCCATATTAGCCAAGGGATGAACCAAACCTTACTTTTAAATGAATACATATAAACCATAAGGTCATTTAAAAAAAAACAACTTTATTGAGATATAATTCACATATAAAATTTATACATTTAAAGCATATGCCTCAATGATTTTCAGTATAGTCACAGAGTTATGCAATGATCACTACAATCTAAGTTTAGAACATTCTCAGCACCCAAAGAGAATATGTAACCAGACAATCAATGGGTCCAGGCTGCCTGTCACTACTTGAGCCAATTCAGCAGGACAATATTGAATCATATATGAGCATTTATTCCAATAATGCTGGCAGTATGGGAGAGCAGCAGGTCATCCACAAAAATCTGCTCTGACCCCCACCACAAACCAACTGCTTATATTGGGTAGAAGGATGAAGATTACATGGGAAGTAGGCAAAAGCCTATGACAAATGGGCAGTTTACAGGTAATGTGGGCTGGAGATTTGCAAAGGCCTGCAGGTATGCAAAGGGCTGGTGGCTCTCATTTCCGCAACAAGGTTGTTAATCTTTCCATGATAATAGACGTTTCTTGGATGTGGAGGATGGGCTGCATTTCCAGGTGAGCTCCCAGGTCCCATGTGCTCTCCCAGTCAGATTAGAAAGTATCTTCTTCAGTCAGATCAAAACACAGTTAACAGAGCATGGTTAATATTTCTTATAATTATAGCTGGTCCCCCTTATTCTATTTCTGCCCTTAACAAAATCTTATAATCATTCCTCATCTTCCTCACCAGCATAGCCCTGGGCAACTCTATATAGTTTCTGTCTGTATTTAGATTTGCCTAGTTTGGTCACTTTATATAAGAGGAATCATACAATATGTGTTTTTTTGTGTGTGAATGGCTTATTTTAGGTCAATGTTTTGAAGGTCCATCCATGTTGTAGCATTTATCAATACTTCATTTCCTTTCATAGTGAATAATAGTTCATTGTATGGACATAACACATTTATTTATCCATTCATTCATCAATCGACATTTTCATTGGTTTCTATTTGCTGGCTATTATGAGTAATGCTACCATGAATATTCATATATAAGTTTTGTGTGTACATATGTTTTATTTTTATTTCTAGAAATGGAATTTCTTAGTCATATAGTAACTGTAATTAATGTTTTAAGGAACTGGGAAATTGATTCCCAAGGTGGCTGCACCATTTTATATCCACGGCAGCAACATATGAGGGTTCCAATTTTTCTATATTAACACTAATACTTGTTATAGTTTCTATATTAACACTAATACTGTTATATAATTGCAGCCCTTCTAGTGAGTATACATTGGTGTTTTGTGGCAGTTTTGATTTGTATTTCACTAAAAACTAATGATGTTCAGCATCCTTTCATATTCTTATTGTCCATTTGTATATCTTCTTTGAGAAAATGTCTATTTTTCAGTTGGACTACTTGTCTTTTCATTATTGAGTGGTAATAATTCTTTGCATATTTTGTATATAGGTCTCTTATTAAATATATCATTTGCAAATATTTTCTCCAAGATTGTGGATTGTTTTTTCACTTTCTTGGTGGTATCCTTTGAAGCACAAAAGTTTTTAATTCCATAAAGTCCAATTTATCTATTTGTGTGTGTGTATGTGTGTGTGTGTGTGTGTGTGTGTGTGTGTGTGTGCTTTTGGTAAAGAGGCTAGGATGTAGGCTCCTGGAGACAGGATGGGGGTTTTAGCCAGGGACTAGCTGCTATCTCTTGCTGCCCCTTCCCTCCATTGTGAGTCTCACAGAGTGCCCACTGTGAAAGAAGGAAAGTGCACATCTGAGCAGGTGAACTCACCAGTGAGTTGTGTGTCGAGATAAGTCAGTTCTTGAGATTTTATGTGTTTCCAAGGGTGGATTGTTTCTGAACTTTGGGGTGCCAAATTCTGACTCCACCTTCTAGTTGAGACAGGCCGCGCCCCTAATATGGTCTGTTTGGAAGTGTCATATGTTCACTCCCATAGACCCCCTTCTACTTGTGGTGTCAGTTTTCATTATAATGATGGTATAATGAGCTTTGGGGTCCCTCTATGGTCAATTTTTCCTCCCTCTTGGAATGATCTGGCTTTAGCTAGTTCCTGTTACTGTTGACTTCTGTGACCGCCACAGTGGTTTCCTGCCATAAACATTCTCCCTTTGATTTTGCTTGGAGGTGGGGCTTCAGTTGGCTGCATAAAGGGTATATGGTGGTGATGTGGGGGAAGGGGTAGGAGGAGCAGGAGACAAAATCTAAAAGGGAGGCATAGGCAGACACTTAGGGTCTTTTATTTTGAACTAGAATTCAAATTTCAACCAGAAAGCAAATGTAGATCCACTCAAGGATGTTAAAAGAGGGGGAGGGGATAAAACAATTGGTTTTTAATTCTATTCACTCAAATGCCTACAGAGAAAGTAGAGAGGTGAGGAGATAAGTGGGTGAAGAGGTCAGGAGTGAGAAAGCAGCCCAATGAGGAAACTAATGAAGGAAGTCAGATTAGAGGAGAGGAGGAATTAAATGCATTGCACTGGAGATGAGCAGGGGTGAGGTGAAATTTCTAAGACTTGAGCACTGACTGGGTGAAAGGATGAGTGAAAAAAGGGAGTCTAGGATGATACATAATTATTGAGAAATTAAAAAATAAATATTTATATCTATAAAGAAAGAGAGAGACAGAGAAAGAGAGGAGAGAGAATAAAGGGGAAAAAGAACAGAAAGAAAGAAGCAGGCATGGTGAGAAAAGGAAAAGAGAGTAAAGAAACAAGAAAATAGGATATGTTTATTGAGGACTGTGTCTGCAGTTTTTAGAGAGTTGATTCTATGGATAATCCAACACTGATAGGATTAAGGGCTGCAGCATCACTGTCTAGACTTATATTATTCAGCAGAAATATGAGACACATATATGTATATGTAAATTTAAAATAAATTTTAACAATATGTTATTAACTCAGTATATTCAAAATATCATTTTATTTAAAAATATGGCCTGAACACCACAGTATTAGCATCTCCTGGAAGCTTGTTAGTGAATTAAGAATCTCAGACCCACCCCCATACTTATTAAATCAAATCTGAATTTTAACAAGACCCAAGAAGACAGTAAAGATCATGTGGAGACTTTGGGGACACTAGGGTATGGTGCAATCACATGACTAACCCAATTTTTCACAGTGAAGTCACCAGAGGAGCATACATAGAATCTGGAAATTTAGAATCTGCTTCTTGTCTGACCTCCCATGTAGTAGTTACTTAGACAAATCATTTTTCCTCTTATCCTTCGCACTCATAAATCCCCCATCATACAGGAAAATCCATAATTTTAAGAATATACAGCATTGAGATAGGCATTCTGATGGAAAACATGGAAAAGGGTCCCCCAATTGATTACTTCAGAACTCCCATTTAATGAAAACCACAGTTGGTTCTGTGGGACTAGATCAGAGTTTACGATGGGGCCTCTGAGACACAGAATTTCATTATTCCTATGATAACCCTGGTTTAATTTAACCTGTTCTCTAAATCTTCTGTCTTCTAATTGCTTGTCAGAACAAAGAGACATCTTTTCCACCATAAGGAGAGATAAAACAGGATGGACAATAACTCAAGGTGCTTTGTGTTGAGCTAGCTTATGCCTGTGAACCATGATGAATGACAGGTGCGATTTCATACTGAAAACTGGTTTGAATGCTCCAAGCTATCTGACTGAATACCTATAATTATAGAAATGTAGGTACTTAATTTTATTTTGGGAGGTGGTGGGTTTACCAAACTCGATATGGGCACATTTAAAAATATTTCAATAAATACTTTCAAAATTATTCGAAGTAATTCAGAATTTTGTATTTCATGTTGGCATAATAGGTTCCCAATTTTTCTGTCTGAACAACAAAATATCTTAAAATTTGGAATTCCTAGAGAACCAAGAAGACTGGAAAATAGTGTTCTTTCCATTAGGCTAGGCCTTTTCCACCTACATTATCCAAATTATAACTACTCATTAAATCCAAACATTAAACAAATTTTAACACAGCATTTTTATTTCAAATTACCAGAAACATTTAAAGTTTAATTAAATTTGGTTCTAAGACTGTTTGCTCACATTTTAGCTATTATAATTAACTCATAGATCATCATAGAGTTGATCTAGAATAACTTATAGATCATCATAAAATTGCAGAAATACAATGAGATTGACAGGTGTGATTTAGGTGGAATTGAAACTCTAGGGATTAGTTGAAATGGAATTATGGGATGACTCATTGGAAAGTAAAATTGGGTATTATTCTATGTAATTCTGGCATTATATTATCTAATTTCAAAAGCTGAGGCATGAGACTTCCAGCATCATCTCATGAAGTTTAACTAAAATACATTTCAACTAAAAATGCTTTGTTGAAGCAGTTAAAATTTCCCATCTCTCATAGTGGGAATTTATAAAAGAATGTAGGAACAAAATCCAAAATCGTAGAAATACATAGTCTTAACTTTAATCTAGCAAGTATAATAGTTCACAGGAACATATAAGAATGAAAAAATATTTTAATGTTAGGAATTAATTGGTACAATTTTATATCTTATTAATAATTGGAAAAAAATAAGTATTCTCAATAATTGCTAAAAAGAGATTCATTAAGTTTTAATATCAATTTTTTAATAAAAATGCTACAGTAGGAACTAGAATGTTTCTTCAACTTAATTAAAAATCTAAATCTAAATCATAGTTCCAGCTCAATATAGTGTGTCTCAAAAAATGTATACATATTTTGAATAATTATCAATTCCAATGAGCTAAATCTATTAAGAAAGACTGTAATTAATCATTATTTAAAGTATGTATACATATTTGGGGGGCACCTTATAAATAACAGTTAAAATCAGGAACAGCAGCAGAGTGTGCCCACTCTTGCCATTATTATTAAACTAGAGTCCTGGTGCACGGATTTATGCACAGGTGGGATACCTCACCCTGGCCTGCACCCTCTTGCAATCCAGGACCCCTTGGGATATGTCAGATAGTTTCAGCCCGATCCCCACAGGCCCGATCCAGAGAGAAGGGAGTCCAATCCCCACAGGTCCAGACAGGAGGGAAACCAATCCTGTACATTGAGTGTCTGTCCCCTGGTGGTCAGTGTGCATCATAATGACCAGTCAACCAGTCATTCGGTTGTTCAGTCACTTAGGCTTTTATATATATAGATAGTTTTATGACTGTTAGTGTTCTTAGAGTTTAAACTTCTTGAAGTTCAACATAAATTTACTGCTCTTTTTATACTCCATTTTACATAGTTGTAAGAAAATGACATGAGTTCTTTTTATTATTTTTAAAAATATATTTTTATTGATTTCAGAGAGAAAGGGAGAGGGAGAGAAAGATAGAAACATCAATGATGAGAGAGCATCATTGATCAGCTGCCTCCTGCTTGCCCCATACTGGGGATCAAGCCTGCAACCCGGGCATATGCCATAACCAACCAAGAATTGAACCGTGACCTCCTCGTTCATATGTCAACACTCAATCACTGAGCCATGCTGGCCCGGCAGGACATGTGTTCTTTAAAATGTTATTTGCAAGTAAATCACACCAAGAGGCTTGTACATCTTTCTCAGAAAGATAAATTTCATATTATGAGTGGGATGTATAATGTTTATGGGCTCTTATGAGAAATTTTGATTCAAGAACTGTGCTATGTTGCATTTAATGTTGTTACTAAGGTGGTGGGAAGAGGGGGGAGAGAGAGAAAGAGAGAGAGATTGAGAGACTCCAAGAACCCTTGTCCCATTAATTCATTTATTGGGTTGCTGGTCAGATAGTAGGTAGGATGATCTACATTGCCTGGAATTGAGAAATTTCTAGGGACATCAGATTTTTAGTGCTAAAATTTGGACAGACCAGAACAAAACAAAAACAGTTTATCAATCCAGTGGGACTGCAATCCATGAAGCAAGAGCTTCTAGATCGATTGCTGTGGTCACCAGTTCACCAAGATTCATCTACTTTGCCAGGAATCATGTTGTTTGCCTATCCTAAGTCATCACTAATTACTGTCAGAATTCAGATCCCTAGTTTTCTGTGTTTTCCCAAACTGGGCTACTCAAACTTTTAGTCTCTATCAGAATCATCTGAAATATTTGCTAAAACAAAAACTCTAATTATCCACCCCCAGAGATTCTGACTCAGCCTCAGCACATCTGGGGGGGGGGGCGATTCTGCATCTTGAACACACCCTGGTTATGCATATGCTGGTGATTCAAGGAGCTATAATTTTTGGAGTATTTATTGATGATCAGCAAACCAATAAATTAATAGGAAAAATGACAGGGTCCTTTATCAGTGTAGCTCTATTTCAGCCACTGTGACTTGCACACTCTGACTTATTCCTGGTGAAGATGTTGCTGGTAGAAGTGGTGTTCTGGCAGTGTTGCAAGGAAAGTATTCCAGGAGATCTACGTATGGGAGATTGTGGTGTGGTAAGATTTATTTGTGGCGCCAGATGCAAAATTAAAAGAGTGCCCTAGGTTCCCAATGTCTCATCTCTGTCCATCTTGCCATAGAAAACGTCCAGTCTTGTCTTGATCAAGCCCAGAAATAGGGCTATTGGAGAGAGAGAGAGAGAGAGAGAGAGAGAGAGAGAGAGAGAGAGAACTTTTTAAGCTGGTAACATTATCTCAGGCTTCAGATGGACCAGCCACTTCTTTAAACTAACAAATCAACTTCCCAAGCTTTTGTGGGCTTCTGACAGGTCCACCCCATAACAAATCTCTTTCCTAGACCATCTGGGGTTGTGTCTCTTATCCAATCTGATTCTTTTCCCAGGCTAGACTGACAGGCCTCTATGGACCCATCTTGGCTCCTACTGTGCATATGTTTGTTTACCTCCATAGTCTGGGTGAGTGGACTAGGAAGATTGAAAATCCAGTCCTTCTTCCCTATATGGGGGAGGAAATGGTGAAAATCCCCTTGGTGGGGCATTGCTGCTATCCCCTGAAGTATGTGAAGTTGTAGCTTCCTGGTTAAGCAGGCTTATACTCCCTAGTTGATTATGCTTAATAATGTCTAATTCCCTTTGCTTCCTTCCTTTATTAATATCTAGCTACCTACACCAACAAAATTGTTCATCACACTTGGAAACTGTTAACTTCTGCCCAGACCTTAATATACATTAGAATTATCATACCCATTAGAGCATCTAAAAATCTTGGTTTCTTAGTTCTGAAAGATAAAAAATTCTATCAATAAAAAAAATTTGCCTTTACATGTTAAAAACAATTAGTGTGAATATTCATTGATGAAAAACATTATTTAATCTGTTTCATCCTAGTCCTAACCCCATAGCATTGTCTTTCCTGATGAATGTAAGAAACACATTTTTCTTCCTCATTGAAGTGAAAAGGGATTGAAACTCATGACTCAGAGATAATTCATTTTGCTATTTAACAAAATTCCAATTATGCTGAGCATAATTGCTCACTGGGAGCAGCTGTGTCACAATTTTTACAGGTATTGCAGAGTATTATTTGTACTTGTTCATACTATTGGGCTAACTTTAACAGTGCAACTGATTCTCAGTTATCTTCTGTAAAACATGGTGCATGTATTGGGATAGCTGGTACCTGTAAGATAAGATGGTCACCTTTTGCCAGGTGCCTTAGAGTCTACTACCAAGAGCCTGCTACCTCATTCTCTTGAATAGCAAATGGTTATATGTGGAAGAGAAACACTGTCCTAGAAGTGAATCAAAAAAAATGCCTTTACATGATAAAAACAATTTCTATTCTGTTCCCTTAGGTGATAGTGTGAGTGCAAGTTTTTAATTATAATTACCATCTTAATTTGGCTTTTACATTTAGCTTTGAGGAAGTCTTCTTTACCCTTAGCAGTTGACAAATTCTTCTTTTCCTATGATTCCTTGCTCATGTCCTCCAACCAGGTAGAGTCCACCTGAAATGCCATTGACTGCAGTTAGTCAGCCCCACCCCCTCAGCAGCAGACAATCTTTCCTTCCTCTCAACTTCCATAGCACTTTCCACGTTCTGCCTTATCATAATAAAATAAACAAAACCAAGTAAATAACAATGAAAATTCAACCATTATCAAATGCTTTATGAATACCAACCAATATGTCTTTGTATTCTATATAGTACCTTGGATACAATACAGACATGTGACTCTATTTTGAATGAAAGCATTAATGAAACCCCTAAGAATCAATGAACAAATATCAGGATATAAATTAACAAACAAAAATCAATAGCTTGCATATACACAAGCCAGAACTAGAACATAATGACATACAAGACCTCATTTATAATAACAACTAAAAAGTTAAAATACCAGCACTATCCATTGGAAAGGCCCAGAAGATAAGATAAATAGCAATGTGCACACCTAGAGCCCAGGTGAGAGTTTCTAAATATCATCCACTACTGAAAGAAATTGGGACTCCTTGGAGAAATGGTGGGAAAGACACAAAATAAATTTAGGTCATGTTGTTGTGTCAGAAAACAGAGAAAATATTAGAGACTAACTAATATTGTGTGGCATATTGAAAGGATGCAAAGAAGATGACCAAAAATGGGACAATTAAGAACAACAAAATAAGTATCGAGTGCAATTTATTGAAACATTGAAAAAATATATGTATGTGTTTTTTAAGCACTCACAATTAGAAAGAGAAAGTCATTGTCTCCATGCCCACATTCTTCCTCTCCTCCTGTCCCCCTACAAAAAGCAAGCAAATTTTTATACTGTAGATAATTAGGTCACAAATTTTTTACTCAGAGAAGAACAATTAGAAAACAATTTACCTTGATTTTCCTGTTTAAGCTATAGTTCATGGTAATCAATCATTCCCAGTCAATAAGGAAATATTATTTATATGAGAATTCTAGCTATTGAAATATGGAAAGAAAGATAGGATTAGAAAAATAACTATTTCCAATCCCTATTGAGATAATTGATTAGGAATGATCATCACTGTTGGATGAAAGGTTGATGGAAATGTTTACAATGGAAGGATAAGGTTAGTAATCACCTGAACTTCATGCTAATGATACCACTTATTATCATTAAATGTGGAACTGATGAGTATGCCTTTAATATGTTTCATATTGCTGAAGCACACTGCACCCACAGAGATGGATATTTTGTAAAAAAAAATACCAAACCTAAACAAACATCTAGTGCTAGAACACAGCAAATACAGAAATAAGTTAGATAACCCATAAGGAAACAGGAAGCAGGCATTTACAAAATGTGATAAAGTCTATAGGGCAATGATCTAGTGTCTGTAAGCCAAAGGTATAAAAATGTTAAAGGCAAAATAGAAGAATACAAGGTGTTACTCTGGATTAAGAGAAAATAATAACCAAAAGTAACACATGGACCTTGCTTGGATACTGATTTAACGAGGCAGATAGCAAAATTACATTTTTGAGACAGAGAAAATTATTATGCCCCCAGAATTAGATAATACCAAGAAATTACTGTTAATTTTGTTAGGTTTGGTGATTTCACAGTGGTGCTGTTTAAAGAAAAAGTCCATAATTTTTAGAGAAAGATGATCAAATATGTAGGAAAGGAACACAAGATGAATAAAAATATATTTTAAATATTTGTCATTATAAATCAAATACTAAATGTGTGAAATTCTTAATAATTTTTGAAACTGGACAATGCATATATAAAACTTGATTGTACTATTTTTTTCTATATA
This sequence comes from Cnephaeus nilssonii, assembly GCF_951640355.1. Classification (NCBI taxonomy): domain Eukaryota; kingdom Metazoa; phylum Chordata; class Mammalia; order Chiroptera; family Vespertilionidae; genus Cnephaeus; species Cnephaeus nilssonii. The sequence continues at coordinate 23,865,756 of NC_137082.1, forward strand.
TGTTTAAAATTTTTAAATAAATATCTATTTTTCAAACTTCAAAGGAAACTAATGCCATTGATAAAATTAAAGGATGTGCTAATGGCCGATGGGGATGGGGCGAACCTTCAAAATGGCTCCTGACATTACCTTCCTCACTATTCCCACACTTTGTGGAAAATGTGTGATGTCTTGCCTCAGCAAAGCCTCCTCATTTGACTATTTGTGTTAGAGCTGGGAGCAAACCCTTATCAAGTACAAAGTTTGTGATAATTGAAGGAAGGTGACATTCTGTCACACTTATAGAAGTGTTAATCTGAGTAAAGACTGGGGAGTTGAGAGGATTCCAAGAAAGAAAGCACAGCATGAGATGTTCAGTGCCTATCCAGTTCTGCTGAATGAGGAGAATAATCAATAAACAAAACAAAGCAGACACTTGCCATTGTGTGACGGGTTAAAGCCACAAATAGGAAGCAATTCATTACAATCTGATAGAGATGTGGCCTCAGAATAGTACCAGTATCTTCATATGTAACATAGCATATGCTATATTGGATCAGGAGAGGGAGACAAAAGCAGTTCCTAGTCCGGCAAGTGTGGCTCAATGGTTGAGTGTCAACCCATGAGCCAGGAGTTCAATAGTTTGATTCCTGGTCACATATCTAGTTCTGGGCTCAATCCCTAGTAGGGATGTGCAGCAGGCAACCAATTGATGTTTCTCTCTTATCATTGTTTCTATCTCTCTATCCCTCTCCCTTCTTCTCTCTCTAAAATCAATAAAAACATATTTTTTAAAAAAATAACAACAAACAAAAGCAGTCCCTGGCCAAAACATAGAAGAGAGAAATTGTATGCATTAACATGCTGGTAAATACAATTTGTTATATCAACATGTGGAAAGAGTCCCTGGGATGTAACTATATGGTGACATGACTTATTACTATAATCAATAGGAACAGAATTGATCCAGGCATAAGCAGGCTGTACTTCAAACAGGTTTTCTTGGAGCTTCTGTTCCCATTGCAAAAAAGTGATGCTGCTTAAAACATTTTTGGAATTCATGACTCCTTTATCTGCTAAAGGCTATACTATCTAATAAAAGAGTAATATGCAAATTGACCATGTCTCTGCTACACCAACAAGCCATGCCCACCAGCCAATCAGGAGCGAGTATGCAAATTAACCCAACCAAGATGGCTGCAGCCACGGAGAGAGCAGGAGGCTTGGGTTTCCCCAGCAATGGAGGAAGTCAAGCTTTCTGCCTGCCCTGGCTAGCCCAGGCCTCCACTCAAGGCTACAAAGTTTCAATTATAGAAGATAAATAAATCCCAACAAAAATGGTGGCAGCCACGGAGCTGGAAGGACCAGGAGGCTTGAGTTGCCCCCAGTGATGGAGGAAGCCAAGCTTCTGCAGCCCTGGCCTGTCTTGGTCTCTACTCAAGGCTACAAAGTTTCAATTATAGAAGATAAATAAATCCCAACAAAAATGGCTGCGGCCACAGAGCGAGCAGGAGGCTTGGCTCTGCTCAAGGCTATAAAGTTTCAATTATAGAAGATAAATAAATCCCAGATACCAGGGCCTCTGCTTGGGTCGCCGAGGGGCATGGCTGGCCTGCAAACCACCACAGGCCCCTCACCCAGGCCACCCCATGCCCCAAGGGAACCCCCACCCTGATCCGGGACACCCTTCTGTTCTGGGCAAACCATCCAGCCCCTACCCATACACTAGGCCTCTATCCTATCTAATCCTATCTAATAAAAGAATAATATGCAAATTGACCATCACTCCAACATACAAGATGGCTGCCCCCATGTTGTCAAAGATGGCTGCCCCCATGTGGACACAAGATGGCCACCACAAGATGGCCAGCAGGGGCGGGCAGTTGGGAAGGACCAGGCCTGCAAGGGAGGGCAGTTAGGGGTGACCAGGCTGGTGAGGGAAGTTGGGGGCAACCGGGCCTGCAGGGAAGGGCAGTTTGGGGGGACCCAGGCTTGCAGGGGAGAGCAGTTGGGGGGGACCAGGCCTGCAGGGGAGGGCAGTTAGGGGTGACCAGGCCTGCATGGGAGGGCAGTTAGGGGCAAACAGGCTGGCAGGGGAGCAGTTAGGCATCAATCAGGCTGGCAGGGGAGTGGTTAGGGGGTGATCAGGCTGGCAGGCAGAAGCGGTTAGGGGCAATCAGGAAGGCAGGCAGGCAAGCAGTTGGGAGCTAGCAGTCCTGGATTGTGAGAGTCCAGGTAGGATCGGGTCTAAACAGGCAGTCGGACATCCCTCGAGGGGTCCCAGATTGGAGAGGGTGCAGGCTGGGCTGAGGGGCACACACCCCCGTGCATGAATTTCGTGCACCGGGCCTCTAGTAAAATGTTATAAAAAGGAAATCTGAGAATACTTTAAGGTTACTATTATTTTTATCATCATTTTTGTTTGTTTGAAATTGGTTTATTAAGGATAATCTACAAATAATAAAATGTTCAGATGGCTCTAGCCAGTTTGGCTCAGTGGATAGAGAGTCAGCCTACAGACTGAAAAGTCCCAGGTTCGATTCTGGTCAAGGGCACATGCCCAGGTTGTGGGCTCCATCCCCCGTAAGGGGCATGCAGGAGGCAGCCGATTAATAATTATTTCTCATCATTGATGTTTCTACCTCTCTCTCCCTCTTCCTTCCTCTCTGAAATCAATAAAAATATATTTTTTAAAAATCTCTATATATAAAAGTGACCAAACGACCAGAACGACTGGTTGCTATGACACACACTGACCACCAGGGGGCAGGCACTCACCGCAGGAGCTGCCCCCTGGTGGTCAGTGTGCTCCCACAGCTGGAGCGCCGCTCAGCTGACTGACCCATCCCGGTGGCCCACCAGCCTGGCAGCAGCTACTCACTCCCTCAGTAGTCCTGCAGGTCCAATCTCCAGAAAATGGGCCAGGCACCAATGGACCAGCACCGCTGGCACAATCTCGACAGTGGCGCTGGCCTCCTGGAAGTCTTCCCCTCCCTACACTCTCCACAAGGAAGAAAGGATATAAAAGCAGCTGCCAGATGGCTCCCAATAACCAGCGTGAACGTCAGCAGGATGGATCCGGATCCTGAGCTGGCAAGGGTTTCCCACCACCGACCTGGAGGGCCCATCGCATCCCGGCTCTCCCCCTCCTCGGGACCCCACCCATGCACGATTTTATGCACTGGGCCTCTAGTAAATAAAATGTACAGATGTTAAGTTTGGTGACAAATGTGAATACCACCTCAGTAAAGCTATACATTTTCATAGCTCCAGACAGTTTCCCCATGCCCTTTCCCAATCACTTCTTCCCCCACTATCCACTGTTCTGGTTTCTATCACTATAGATCACAGGCAAATAACCACTTGCCTATTTTAGAACTTCATGTAAATGGAGTAATTTGACATATACTCTTATGTGTGGCTCTTTCACTCATCATAGTTTTTAGATACATACATGTTGTGATATGTATGAGTAGTTTGTTGATTTTATTCCATTGTTTAATACTTTTGAATCACTCTATGTAATATAATTTTGGTTACATTTTATATAAATGCTATAATATTGTATTTTTATAACTATATGAGAAATCTAATTTGTTTAATTTAATTATGTGTAATATGCCATAGTTACTAATCTTTGTAATTTTTGATACCATTATTGTGTTAAAATCTGGGACATCATGTTACAGTTACCTTTTAGCATCATCATCATCATAATCATCAGCATCATTGTGCTTGTGTTTATATGCAATATCCAACTTTTAAAAAATATATATTTTTATTGGTTTTGAGAGAGAGAAGAGAGGGGGGAGAGAGAGAGCAAAATATCAATGTGAGAAACATTGCTCAGCTGCCTCCCACACACCCCCTACCAGGGAGTAAGCACACAACCCAGGCATGTGCCCTGACCAGAAATCAAACCCGTGACTTCGTGGTGCCTGGGACCAAACTCAACCAAGTTATACTGATCAGGGCAATATCCAACTTTTTAATAAATGACCAATTATTATTTCTCTATACATTGACATACAATCTACAAAATATTATTACTTGAACACAGTTTTCTCCAAAGTTATAAGTATTGATTGATATGTACCCTTAATAAATTTAATATATTAAATTCAGTTTCAAACATCTTACTCAGACAAAATACCCTGGACACTTATTCTAAAACCAGCAACTAAAGTCTAAAAGCATGGATTTGAAATTATGTATTTACCATCTCTGTTAATAATTTTATCTTACTTCTTTCTCAGATAAAATTTTACACCTAACTAAAAAGTCAAGGCACTACTTTATGTTGTTTTTTCCAAAGTTGAATTTTTCCTCTAGTGGATAGATAGGATGGATAGATAGATAGGTAGATTGATAGATGATAGATAGATAGATAGATAGATAGATAGATAGATAGATAGATGATAGATAGATAGATAGATAGATAGATATTACAGAATAAATTTACTCCTACTTTTTGAGCAAATTTGACCTTGAGATAACTTTTCATCTCTGTTCCCCTGGAAATCTGATAAAGGTGCAATGTCTGTCCTTGTACCAAGTAACCTTGTTTATGGTAAAAATGACTCCTGATTGGTACATTGCATTTAGAATGTAATACTATAAATAAACTATAAATAGCAGGTTGGAAGCTGTGGCTTTAATTGAATCTTATAGGTTTGTTTAGTTGACCTCATGACCTCCAGGTGGAATATTGAATAAAATCAGATCATTCCCCTGAAATTCCAATATGCTACTCCTTTTGTCAACTGTGTGTGACATACCCCAGCTCTGGAGCCCTCTCTTGTCTTCCTACTAAACTTTCATTGGAGTGGAAGAATTGGGGCGGGATCTAGTAAAATGCTTTAAAAAGCTCTCATGCCATCCTTCTATTTTGTCAACATCCCCTTCTCCCCAGGCTCAAAGATATCTAATGTCTCAGGTTCCTAAACATTTTTATGACTAAGGACTATGTCAGATTGGTTCTCTGTTTTACCCCACAACAAAGAATTCTGAAGTCAGTCGTTTCTCAAAATTGTAGAGCTCCTGTCTCTTCTGCTGTTCTCCCCATTCTTGGGTGTGTGTCTTTTATGTTCAATCCGTTTTCTATGCTTTTCCTAGGGCTTTTGAAGAAAGGGAAATGAGATAGCTATATTAAGTCCTCCATTGTGTTCTAGGAACCAAATCCCTTTTTTTTATATATAAATTCAATTATGTTATACATGGTAGACTTTCATTTTATTCATTAGATTTGTCTCTGAATAGATTTTGACTGTTAGCAAAATATCAAATCTTAGTATCCACCATTACATATAAATATGAGCTAAATATACACTAGAATCCCTAAGTCTTTGAAGAACATTTCAGTTAATGGCAATACCATTAGGAAAACCTCTTCAGGTACCATATATGAAGGGGGAAATCTTCACATAGCTTTATGTCTGTTGTTTTATTTAATCTTATATAGTTATAATTATATTATACTAGAGGCCCAGTGCATGAAAATTCATGCACTGGAAGGGGGGCGTCCCTCAGCCCAGCCTGCCCCCTCTCACAGTCCAAGAGCCCTCAGGGGCGGGGGGTGACCCAGCGATCAGGGGAAGATGACTCCCCATCACACCTCTGCTGCTGCCATGCTAGCAGCGCAAGCCTCGGCCAGCCCTGGTTACCTGAGATTTGGGCAGCTCTGGGTGGCTGGGCAGCCTTGATCTGAGGCTTGCCTGCGCCTTGAGCCAGCCCTGGGTGGCTGGGGGGCTGAGGAGACTGGGGGACTCTGGAGGCAGGGATGCAGCAAGCCCGGGCCCACCTGTGGGCGGGCCCGGCCTTGCCATGCACCTGCCACCCTGGTGGGGCTGAGGGAACTGGGCGCTGCCATCTTGTGGCCGTGGGCACCACCATCTTTGAAGGCGGGGCAGTCAATTAGCATATTCCCTCCTTTTTGGCTGTGAGTGCCACCATCTTTGCAATGGTATGAGGGTCAATTAGCATATTTCCTCTTTATTAGGTAGGATTAAACATTAGAGATGCAAGTAAGGGTAACTTTGAATGTAATATAGAAAGGCTATTCAAGGAAGTGAGTTTTGAAATTTTAAGGACATTGATAGAAATTATTTAAAATATTATTAGAAATAAATTAATTTAAATAAAAGATTAGTTGGCATAGGCTCATATTTAATAGAAATTTATATGTAATCTCTCCCTTTTTTTTCCTCATTCCCTTATTGTATACCAGGAATGTAGGTACAAATGCCCCATTTCTGCTCCCACCGTGTAATACTTCAGCCCTGTCTTCATATATAGCAACATTAGTGAAAAGTCTTCACTACTTTCTATTGGTTCAGTTTAACTCTCCTGCAGTGAGATCTACAAATATAAACAACCCTACAGGTTAAGGAACATAGTAGCATGAATGGTTCTCTGTGTTGAATATATATATATAAATCTTGGAGAATATATATGTTTAGAAGAATATATATATATATATATATATATATATATATATATGTATATATATATATATGTATATATATATATATATATTTAGAAGAATATATATGTTTAGAAGAATATATATATATATATATATATATATATATATATATATATATATTCTTCTAAACATATATATTCTCCAAGATTTTTTCCAGGTATTTTTCAAGTGCATGATTAAAATCACCATGAAAATCAGAGAAACTGCAATGAGGAACTATGAAGAGATGTCAACTCTGAACTAGTTTGACTATAACCCCACTATCTGCTGAGACGAGTACTTACTTCTCTGTTATCACTCCCCATTCCACACATTGCTTTCCTGGGTACCCATCACCTTCCTCTACCCTTCAAGACTGCTTTTACTATTCATTCTTACTTACTTCTACTTTAATGATGGCACAGGGGCAAGGATCAATGTTACCCATCTTCTACTTTAATCTATGAAAGATATTTGACTTTGGATGGTGAACACATAATACAATATACAGATGATGTATTATAGAATTGTAAACTTGAAGCCTAGATAATTTTATTAACCAATGCCACCCCAATAAATTCAATTTTTTTTAAAAGAAAGCCTTAGGAATAAAGCAACATGCAGGATTTTTTAAACCAATCATTTCACATTGAGCTTTAAAATCTTTAAAAGGAGCTAGCAAAGTATTCCTACCAATGTGATTGTGGCTTCTAGCTCTTATCTACTCCCAAGAGCTCAGATCAGTAGCCATCTATCCTAAAATATGACAATGCTTTTCTCAGAGGTTCAGTATTGCTATCATTTTTTTATGTCTTTTATCATCACCAAATTCAATGTGTTTCTCTTTACAGATGCTTTCCCCTTATTATGAGAGAAATAATTCTCCACATTTCTTTTTTAAATTTATTTTTATTGTTGAAACTATTACAGATGCCCCCTTTGTTTTTGCCCCATTGATCCCTTCCACCCAGCACCCACCCCTCTAAGCATTTCACTTGATGGGTGAGAGAGCACCACACCAATTTTATTCCTGCTAAGCACAGTCAGTGAAATAAAATTACAATTGCATTTGATTTTCTGTAGAAAGTGAACCTTTTTTTTTTTTCTTTCTAAGGGATTAAGTTGGAAAATGTTCAGTGGAAATAAATATTCTAGCAATTCTATCAATTGATTTGTTTCAGAACTCCAGAATGCTTCCCATTCAATAGGTTGGTTGACAGGTGGAATAGTTGTGTGAGCAGAGCATTGAAAATGTATCAGTAAGTCATGCTACCTCAGCCAGAATGTATTTTTTTTCCCAAAAGGTTAAAGTACATCATTGTAACTCCAGTAGATATCATGTGTCATGTGCACCACATAAAACTAAAGACTGTAAACCCCAGAATACTTTAAAATTTAAAGTGATCATTTGCTCTGTGATCGTTACTTTTGCATTGTGGTATCTTAGCAATTTTCTAATTCAAAGTTAATCCACAGACTTCTTTGCCATCTAAAAGAATGATGAGATCAAATGATGAGAAATCACTAATAAACCATTCAGCATATAGCTAAATAATTTTAAATGTGTTTTATTTTAATTATTTAAAAAAACATATTTAGCCCTAGCCAGTTTGGCTCAGTGGGTACAGCGTTGGTCTGTGGACTGAAGGGTCCTGGGTTCGATTCCGGTCAAGGCACATACCTGGCTTGTGAGCTCGATCCCCAGTGGGGTGCGTGCAGGAGGAGGCCGATAATGATTCTCTCTCATCATTGATGTTTCTATCTCTCTCTCCCTCTCACTTCCTCTCTAAAATCAATAAAAATATATTTAAAAATAAATAAATAAATAATAAAAGCATATTTTAGATTTTTCCTAATAAACTAGTTGTCTTTATATTGTTAAAATGCTCCTAAATAATGTTAAGTAGGAATTAAAATGTATATGTCTCTGCCAACAAAAAATTCAGAAATATTATTTTATAACTAAAATAATAAAATGTATTAAAATTATTTAGCTATGTGATGATTGGCTTATTAATGATTTCTCTTTGACTATATATATATATATTAATAAAAGCCTAGGTGGTCCTCGCACCCTCGCACGTGACATTGCCACAAGATGGCTGCCACAAGATGGCCATGTGCACAGCGGAGGCGGGGCCCAGTGGCTGCTCCTCACAGTGAGGCCTGTGGGTCCCGCAGTTCCACGCAGTGCGGAGGAGGCCAGTTTTGGGGTCTCTGCCGCCTCACATGGAGGAGGCAGGTCCCTGCGAAGGAGACAGGTCGTGGCAGGGGAGGGCAGTTGGGGGCAATCAGGCCAGCAGGGGAGCAGTTAGGCATTAATCAGGCTGTCAGGGGAGTGGTTAGGGGGTAATCAGGCTGGCAGGCAGGCAAGCTGTTAAGATCCAGCAGTCCCGGAATGCGAGAGGGTTGTCTGACTGCCGGTGTAGTCCAGAAACCGGCAGACATCCCCCAAGGGGTCCCGAATTGGATAGGGTGCAGGCCGGGCTGAGGGACCCCCCCCCCCATGCATGAATTTTGTGCACCGGGCCTCCCTCTCTCTCTCTCTCTCTCTCTCTCTCTCTCTCTCAGTAATATATATATTACTCGGGACTGCTGGCTCCTAACCGCTCGCCTGCCTGATAGCCCCTAACTGCTTTTGCCTGCCTGCCTGATGCCCCTAACTGCTCCTTTGCCTGCCTGATCACCCCTAACTGCCTCTGCCTGCCAGCTTGATCCCCCTAACTGCTCTCCCCTGCTGGCCTGATCGCCCCTAAATGCCTGTGCCTCAGCCCCTCCACCGTGGCTTTGTCCTGAAGGTTGTCTGAAAGATATCTGATCTAATTAGCATATTACCCTTTTATTAGTATAGATATTAGTTTCATCTATATATTTCTAATATATATTAAAATTAAATTTAAATAATCTTTAGTTCTCCAAAATTGCAATGAACTAGAAATTATACCATAATCTAGCTTTAGTTTTACCCCTTCATAAGAGGTTCTCAGAATTGTAGACTCCTTTCCCCATAAATACAATCCCAATGGAAAAGGGGGCCATGGTGAGCAGTAAATGATGTCTCTCTATTGTCCTTGTGTTCCTGAAATAGAGACATAACTTTGGAAATATTACCTAATTTATGTATGCATTTCATGTGTTAGAGGACATGTATATCTCATTCTTTTTTATTTCACTCTGTTTTCTTTCTTGGTTCTGGCCAGTACAGTTGATCCCCAGGATTCAGATGGTTTCAACCTAAAGTCTCCTCTTGACTGTTCTTAAAAGCCATTCAAAGATACAACAATCAACAGAAAGTGAAATATCAAGTTGCTTTGTTCTTTTGGTTCAAACGGAATATCTTAAAATGCACCCTTTAGTCTATATAAACTTCAAATGCCAGTGGAAGCATGCATTCCAAATGTGCTTGTTGCACAACAAAGGCCTAGCTGATTGCAATCTTACCTTCCCCTGACCTCCTAACAGGGAAGGATATTTTCAACTATTTGAGTAAAGGCTTCACATTCTCTCCTGACTGATTGTGCATCCCTCTATGGTCTAAGTGAGATCCTATACCCCATTCTGAAAAGCACACCTTATTCTAAAAAGACAGATGCATATGTTTGCCATCTTAGGAGTAGGAACTTACGAAGTGTTACGGGTGACACTATTTGGGCAGCAGCTGCTTACCTTTCTTTCTCCTATAAAAACTTGGAAGGGTGTTAAAAGTGCACAAGTAATTTGAGGCTTATAATTTTCATTGAATCAAAGACACTTAAGAAATGTTATCATGCTCTCATCAGATTTTTCCTATGAAGCAGCTGTGGCTGTCATACCCCAGATGCAAAATATAATAAAGAGCAATATTTGCATTTTGTAAAACAATCAACCAGAATGCCAAAGATGCCAATTCAAGATGGTACCCCTGTCTGTCCAAGGATTTATCCCTTATCATTGGCCTCGTGTGGCCATCCACCAAGTTCAGGATCTATTGTGTGCAGTTTAAGCAGAGGCTGGTACCCCAACCTATGTGGTTTTGAGAGAGCACTTTTGAGCTTCTCAGTGTACCCTCTGTGGAACTCTATAGTTATGTCAAATTGAACTACAATTAACATGGAGGTTCCTTATTCAACATCTGAGCAGCAGGAGGCACACTGAAATTTTCACATTCGGGTTCAATGATGGACTCTAACCCAAGATCCCAAACCGTTCTCCCATCTTCCTACAATAGAAAGTTTATCACTCTGGTCCTGGCTGGTGGCTTAGTTGGTTGGAGCATCGTCAAATGTTTGCAGGTTTGATTCTCGGTCAAGGCACATACCTAGGTTTGGGGTTCAATCCCAGTTGGGATGTGTATGGGAGGCAACCAAATAATGTGTTTCTCTCTCATATACATGTTTTGTTCCCTCCCCTCCCCCTTCCTCTCTAAAATAAATAAATAAATAAATAAATAAATAAATAAATAAATAAATAAATATCCTCAGGTGAGGATTAAAAATAATGTTTATCACTCTGTTGTATAATTCATTATTTAATTATATATCTCTTGTGATCTTTGAGAGCAAGAAATCAATCTTATTCCATCTACAGTGTTGAATGCGTTCAGTTAATATACTTGAATGAACAAATAGAAAGAGTGATGCATTAAACCTAGAGTTATATATTGTTTTAAGTTTGCAAAGCATTTTTCAATATATATCCTCCTCTAAAACTTTAAATAACCCATGGAATAAGGCTTCATTATCTAATTTTGCTGATGAAGAAACTAAGAGTTAGGGAATTTGTAACACATAAAAAATAAAGGCATGATAACAAAATGGATAAGAGGATGGATTGTGGAATCACCCTGTCTGGGTTTAAATCTTAATACTGCTGCTAATAGTTAGGCAACCATAGGCTTAAGTTCTCTGAGCCTTAGTTTTCTCATCTATAAAGTGGGTATAGTAACAGTATTGCCCTCATAGTATTTCTCTGAAAATTAAGTTATGTAAGAAAACCTTAAAGCAGTCACTGGCACATAGAAATAACTATAAAGTTTTATGGGTGGGGCTTCTCTGACTACAGAGCTGGTGCTCTCTCTATACAGTGAATGAAATACAAATTAATCTTTTTTTTAAGTATTAAATTTTTTTCAATTACCATTTACATTCAATATTATTTTGTATTAGTTTCAGGTATACAGCATAGTGGTTAGATAATCATAGTCTAACTATGTATGGTGCCAGGTGGGTACTGGAAATGTCAGGGGGAACACTTCGAGTGTCTGCAACTGAATCTTAACCACTACTTCTAAAAGTGCTCCTAGAGAAAAGCATATTCTGAGTTTCAAACAACCCATTAGAAAGATCTTTTGAAACAGGTCTGTCCATAGACATTGATTAAAAATGACAAACGGTTATTTGGAAACTCTAGATCTACAAAGCACGTATTAATTTTGTGGAGAATAATAATGTATCTTGTGTTCCCATATTTATAACGTTGTGAGAGAAGCTGATGGGGGCAGTGACACTGACATGCTGAGCTAAAATAGAGACACAGAATGCATCCATCCCACAAACAGGCAGCGCTCCCTGCTCTGATGAACTTTCATCTAAGAGCAGGTGTGGCAGCTGGTCTCCAAAGATGAGTTCCAAAAGAATCCTGCGGCCCATTATTCATACCCTGTGTAGTCATCTTTCCTTTAATCTGGGATAACTTGTGACTGACATTGTTTTCTTTGTATTGTGGTGAAATCCACACAACATAACATTAACCATTTAAAAAACACTTTCATCATCCCAAAAGGAAACCCTCTATCCATTGAGCAGTTACTCCTGTTCCCTTTTCTCACCAGCGCCTGACATTCACCAATCTACTTGACCAAAAGGTGGAAACCAGGTAAGAAGGAGGAGTACCCAGAGACTGCCTCAACGTTAAGAGACCCAAATAGCTACATGAAGAAGCATGAAGAGAGAGATACCCAGCCTGCCCTTAGTAGTTCAGCCATGCCAACTGAGGTGTCAGAGGTGAGCAAAGCAACCTGCTAGGTAGGACATTCTTGTCCCAGAGGACACTCTGTGAAGAAGAAAGGAAGAACCTGGTTGACAGTGAGAAGTAAGGCTCAAGACATAGTTGGGAGGAGGGGGAAGGGAGAGATCCCAGCATCTACAATTGTTCAAGCCATCCCAACTCAGGCCCCTGCTATAATAAACAGATAGGTGGGTAGATAGAAATAAATAAATATGAGTATATTGGGGAGTAATAAAGTGGCTTGAAAGCAAGCAAGAGCAGAGAAAGAAGTATCAGGAGGCCTGTGTTGTGTGTGGGGCAAGTTGCTGTGCTACCTAAGGTAATGGGAAAAAGCCTCACATTTCTGGCTGAGGAGGACTAATTAGAGCTTTTGAAATGGGGAATTCCGTGATCCAGCTAATATTTAAAAATCACTTCCCTGTTGCAGGGATAAATGCAAGGAGCAAGGTGAATGGCCTGCTGTCATCTAAAAGCTTGTCTTTAAAATGAAAGAAAGAGAAAGGGTACCGGTAGTACATGAAAGCCTGCAGAATGGGGACAAGCAGGCAGTCCAGTTAAGTACAAGGTAGTACTGGGCTCAGTTGTTCCGATCTCTGCACACAGTGTCTGGATTTTCATATCTCATGGATCTGTGAAGTCTTAGCAATTAATTGGTTCTGGGACAAAATTAAGTTAATGAAGGAAAAAGTAGTAGAGAAAGGAAAGGACAAGCATTTTCCAAGGAAATCTCTAAATTAATATTTTTCAACCTTGCATGAAGTGAAAGAAACTTTTTATCCCCATAAAATATCAGACATTAATCTCAAGCCTCAGCTTGAGGGGACTCTTTGGCAATCCCCACCTGGCCCCACCCCGCACCACCCCCACTTCCTGCAGGCCCTGAAGCAGGTCCCAGATCCTTGAGGCTCTGCAGGCCCAAGACCAAATACACATCCAGAAGAAAATCAACTTCAAAGGGCTTTTCCCAGCTACTTCAGATAGTGGAATTATATGTGACAAAATCATCCAGCAAAGTTAGTGCACATTCAGAACTTCAAAGTTGACTATCAGTTCAGCTGGAAAAAAAATATTTTAAAAAATCTAAATCTGAACAATAGCAGTCAGCATTTAAATCTATATTCTGAGTATACTTGAATATCTAAAACAAACAAAAAATTTGCTTTTATCATAAATGTCCACATGATATGCCAACTTAAAAAAAAAAAAACTTTGTGTGTGTGTGTGTGTATCCATCCTACTTTATCACAAAATACTTAGTTGAATATACTCTTTATAAAAGTTGACTACAAGATTTACTATGGGGCTCCATTAAATAGCAAGCTCCTTTGCTGTATCAATGATTATTCAATTTACAAGCATTTAATTCATAATCAACAATTCAGGAGAACTGAGAACCTTTATCAGTCCCCAGCCACTCTGTCTAGCTATATATATATATATATATATATATATATATATATATATATATATATATCTGTAAGCCTAATTTGCTTAAAGAGTTTATTTGTTTATAGAGCTTATTTTTCCATAAGGGCAAGAAAAGAGAGCCTCCAAAATATAAATGGTAATTACAACAAAAAGAAAAACAAAACAGTATGTCTTTCAGCCATCTTGCAACTCACTTGAGAATGTTCTGGCAATTACAAAATTAATTTTTTTAAGGTGTTGTAACAAAAAGTGGACAATCTGGTTCATGATGCTACCCATTTATGGATCCAGTCTCAGGCACCCCGAATGACTATAAATTATCTTTCCAGAGTTTGAACTCTCTCCAGATCTCTAGTGGTAGGCTCCCTTTTTCACTGGGGCATAAAGGGCAGGTGTGGACTAGGTCATAACTACATAAGAGTCACCTGTGCATTTGATAAAAATTCAGACTCACTGCAGGTCCCAGGAAACCTGTAAAGCAACAAGAACTCCAGGCAAGTGAAACAGTGAGATATATTGTCATTGCTCCCTGAAGGTAGGATCCTCCGGACTTAGGCACCTGAGGCCTGGGCCAGACAGAACCAACCAGCCACTGTGTGGCTGAGGGCAGCCGGAAGACTTTTCTGGATTTCACTTCCTTATAGCTCTACCAATACAAGACCCCAAATCTTTGTTATCCAGAGAAAGTTGTGATTATGTGTCTATAAATATATATGTTGCATATTCTATTAATTTTGCTTAAAATCCTAAAATCAGACAAAATAGAAAGATAAATATTTTCATATGGCCTACCCCAAATAATCTAGAAAGGATTTCAGATCAATTAAGGCCAATGAGAGGCTTGGTTATTTATATATTTTTCTAAACCTTGAGTGTGAATATCTGGCAGCATGTTATGTACAAGGTCTATTAATCAAAATATATTCTTTCCTTGGAAGATGCCAATAGACCTTCATCACATTTCACACTAACTGTATGAACACTGGTTTTCACTGTGTGGGCAGAAGACAGAAAGAAAGAAATTGTAAATGCCTGTTTGTATTCTGATGCCAGGGCAGTTTGCCAAACCTCATTGATGCATCTTTTTATTACCCTCTATGAATTTATTTGGTGTAGAAACTGGTGTAGCTCTTTTGTATTAGAAACCACTGTGCACACACTTGTAGTGACGAGGAGGGGGTCCTTTTTGTGGAACCTCTCAGGTGAAGAAAGTGTCCCTGGAGTTGGTTTTATTTCTTTGTCACTAGATGTCACTGCATACACAAGTGTGCTACTGGGACTGAGGGTAATGGGCAGCAGAGAAAGAGGTAAAATAGATTCTGGAAGCCTTCCCTGTGATCATACTTGGAAGATATCTGCACTTTGGATCTCTTTGAGGCATTCTCGCAATCTTGTTTAATTAGGCTAATCACCCTTAATACTCTGTTATTTTACAGATTGTGTGAAATCCAATTTCAATGTGTGCAAATCTTTTGCCATTCAACAACCTTTTGGAGGCCCATATGTGGTAAATGTGTCTTATTCAAAATTTCTTTTTGACTTGGAATTATGAACAGGATGAAAATTGGCTATTTATATGCTACTTCTATTTCAGGGCTATTTCATTAAAACACCAATTTGTTCTCAGTTAGAATGAAACATTGAATAGGTAGTTAAAATTGGCTCCAAACTTAGCCTAGTTGCTAACTAGTAACATTAATATTTGCTTCAAGCTAAGAAACTTTAATTAAAATGTATAATCCTTTTATCCAATGTTCTTCCAAATTCCAGGCTCAAATCTGCATCCTTTGGGCCAAAGTTGTGTTTGGTTAGACCTGGGTCCATGATTTCTCCTCACCAGGTTTGCTGTATTTGCAATATGTGCTTTTAGAGATTAATTCAAGCGGATACCACAGGGAGACAGTAATTTATATTTCCCCTTCTTATTCCCACCCCCCAAAGCGATTTGTGACAATCTTATCCAGAAGATCCTGCTGGGTCATTAGTGGAATTACACCTTCATATTTTTATTTGCCAGCAGGATCCCATTGCCAGCAGGAATTTTACCCAAGGCAACCAGTATTTAGACTTCTTCCTGTCTCCTTAGCTGCTGAACCAGATGTGAACAGATATCTTACTGGAATTTGGACAGGCAGGTCCCTAAGCTAAGGTCCTATACCCCTGCCGGTGATTTGTGGGATGGAGCCTTATCAAATAAATTAAGCACAGATAACATATTAAAGACACAGGTTATAATCCTAAATAAATCTTTTGTGTGGTTATGGAAAACCTAGGCCTCCGTTTCCTCATCTGTAAAAGAAAACTAAAAAAAAACCTATCTTTATCTCACAATGCTGTGAGGAGAATCAAACAAGATAATAGATTTGAAAAAAAAATCAAGTGTTATATAGATTCACGACATTATCTTCGTCTCCATAATAATTTAATTGCACATGTGTATCTTAAATAAGATTAGAACAACAATGAAGTCATATCACTTTCAGAAGTTATCCATCGTTTTCTTCTTTTTTAAAAAAAGTCTATGTAGGATTTCAGCCCAAAACCAAACATGATTAGCACCTTTGTGTCTAGATATTCATCCGCCTGCACTCAGCCACAGGCAATGTGTGACAAATTAAAATAGGTGACATCACAGAACACCGTGGCATGTTCCTGGGCACACAGGCAGGTCAAATTCAGGTGACAGGGCACAGATTGCCTTTATTTCAGTGCAGACCTTAAGGTGCCTGGGATGGGGTCAGGGAGTGTAGAACGTGGGAAGACAGAACAATCACAGCCACAGCCACAGCAAGTCTGTCCATTTAGGACCCAATTTCAGCTCTTATTTCTTAGAAATACAGCCCCACAGAAAGTTATATAAATCTTGTTGGATATGAAATCGTTCCTACAAAACAGCCTTTTGATGAGCCTACAGTAAACAAATCAGACCCATGCAGATTAAATTTCCATTAAAGTGCACAAGATTTTAAGAATGGGTTAGGGACAAAAAAGCAGGGAAAACTAAGGCGAGCTTCATTAAATCTTAAATGCAGTCCGTTCTTGCCACAAACCTACTCTTCTGATAGCCTTCTGACTTGCTTTTTTAAAATGTTGAGTCCCACAAAAATGAGTGAATTATGCTGATGACAGCACATTTGGCAAATGGTGGGCTACAGACCTCAGCCGGCTCCTCTCTGCCTTAGTTCAGATTTCTAGGGGCACCACAGACCTGAAAAGGGATCCTCTAATTTATGGACAGGACTGGTGCTCCACAGCCAATGTGTGTTGTTCTTCGTGGCTTTCAGCCCTCGTGGTTTCTCGGTTCCTCATGGTCACTGTGGCCACCTAGAAATCCTTCTCAGGAGCACAATAACCAGCTGGGCTGCTCCAGGCTGGCGCGGGGCGGGACAAAGGGAGGCAGAGGGCGCTGGCCATGCAGACCTGTGTCTGTTCACAGATCCCTGCGGACACCCCGGGTCACATCAGACAAAACCGCCTTCCAGCCCCATTTGATAAGGCTCCATCCCACAGGACCCGGTGCCTCTACTTAAGGCCTGGGGGATACGCTCCAACAGGCTGCACGCTGCCAACAGAAATACTAGCAGTGAACAAAACACGCACCCGGGCCCTGCAACAATCAGGAAGGCTCTTTTTTTGTGTGTTTTTTTTTTTCTCCCCTTCAGATACTTCTCCATGGAAATCCTTAAGGCAGATAGGGGGAGTTCATGTCTCAGAATCTGCTTGTACTAGGACTCTTTTTAAAAATAGATATATGTATTGATTTCAGAGAGGAAGGGAGAGGGAGAGAGGGGTAGAAACATCAATGATGAGAGAGAATCATTGATTGGCCGCCTCCTGCACGCCCCACACTGGGGATCAAACTCTCAACCCGGGCATGTGCCCTGATGGGGAATTGAATCGTGACCTGCTGCTTCATAGGTCGACACTCAACCACTGAGCCACACAGGCCAGGCTGTAATATGAATCTTTTGATGGGACCATTCTAACCTATGGATAACCACAAGTGGGGAAGAACGGGGCAGTGGGCAGTTATTTTACTCTAAAATGAGGCAGGGCAGCTCCTGGTTCCTTGCTTTGTTCCTCTGTCGCCTGATGCCATAGCCTGGACAGGTTTTGCCTAAGCAGCATCTGGTCCCTCTTGGAAGATTCCACAGGCATTTTGTCTCTTTCAGGGTTTCAATAGTGGCCTCTGGGGCGGGCGGCCATCTGGCAGGGCGGCACCTGGCCTGCCTGACCGGCCGCAGGCTGCTCCGCATTCCCCTGCACAGAATGGCCCCGGTGCCCACCAGGGACCTGGCTGAGTGCTGGACAATGGCCGTGGTGCTCAGTGTTGAGCGAGAAATCCAGTAATAGTAAAAATATGTTTATTAACAATAAGGCAAGATTTCATCGTTTTAAAATATGGGTTTGTAGTCAGCAAAGTTGGGTTTTAATTCTGATGCATTTATATCTCAGCCCTCATGGCGATGGGCAACGTACCTCGGAGGTTTTAAATCTGCAAAGGAAGAAAAAGAGTAACAATGGGGTTGTTGTGAGGTATCAATGAGACTACTCCAGACATAAAGGTATATCTTCTATCAGGTAACAAAGGGTACATTTTAATGGGGGTGGTAAATGGCTGTTTAAAAAGGGACTTTTTACAAAATTACAAGCATGATTTAGGAAAAGCAAGAGGGGATCTGTGCAGTGCCCCAGGGCCTTCGAGATCATAGAGCTGTTACTATGTTAGGGCTGCATGGGCAAAGTCAGGGAGAAGTTACTGGAAACCAAAGAGGAGTTGCAGGGAGAGGGACAACCTGACACAGCTGTGGACTTTGTCAGAGGGGTCAGAGCAGCCCAAGTGTGACAAGGGGTGGACCTCACTCCACTCCCATTCTCTGAACAACCACCCATTACCCAAACCAAGTAGCAGCCTGGATGGACCACAACCCCTTGGTGTGGAAGATTCCTTACTGTTGAGACATTTAGCTGGAGAGGTTTCTCTAGCATGCTGGTAAGCCTATGTACCCCAAAGCAGCCCTGAACCAATGACTGACAGGAGTTATTGAATAACCCAGCTTCCTCACCCTTCACTCTCTCCCAGGGTGCTCCCATGATCCAGCACCAGTTGCCTGCAATAAAAGCTTGCTGGATAATCTACCCATTATTAGATTCATTCCCTTCCCTGTCTCGCTTCCCTGCATCCAGGGATCACCACCCAAAACAGTTATTTATACTATAATCTCTGTCGCAGGGTCTGTTTCTGGAGAAGCCCAAATTAAGACAAAACCCCACTGGCATAGTCCATGTAGGTCAGAGCTCAGAGCAGGGTGAAGAAAAGAGGAGAGTGGATTAGGGGAAGGGAATGGAAGGCACCAACATAACCACTTCACACAGGACCTGGTCTGCCTCACAGCACCTTAGCTAGCATTCAGCTTGGCAACAACAAGAGCAATCATACGATTGTCTCCTCATCCTGCTCCTCTTCCACACCCCATTCAATCAGTTACCCTACTCCCCAGGTTCCCCTACTATATTTAACATTTGACTTCATAGTAGCGTTGGCTGGGTTCTACCGCAGCATTTTATATGTATAAACTTGTATATGAAATGGACAAGAACCACTCCAGGTGGGCCGAGGAGTGGGTAGGGGGTAGATGATAGTGGTAAGGCTATTAAAAGGTGAAGTATTAATAAAAACTGGATGGTATGCCTAATAGGGGACAAAGCATTAATATTTGAATGAATAGATATGCATTTCATGCAATCAATGAGCAATTAAAAGAGGGCTGGGAGGATGTTATTAGCAGAAACAAAAGCCAGCCTACCAAGTATCCCTTAAATTAAAGTATGCAGGCACTAAATCCTACCACTAGTATAAGAGTCCTGATCTGCTGTAAAATGTACAACCAAATATCCATTATGAAGTGCCACAAAACCCTATTTATTACAGTACATATGGATATTTCAGGTCCCCCCCAAAATCTCAACATATGTATTGAGTTAAAATAATTGGGTAAAAGATAAAGGGCTTCAACCAAATCATTTATTGGAGCATATTTAATTCTAAGAGTAATAATAGAGACTGGCATGTAGTTGATGCTCAGTAAATATTTGATGGATATGTGGCTGATTGCATGGGTTAGCCTAGGACTATAAAAATAAAGGAATTCAACAGTGATCCAAATACTAATATTCGTCTATAAAATTCCTTGTCCAAAACAATCCTAACTCTTTTCACAGTGTGTGTGTGTGCACGAGTTCATGTGTGTGCAAGCATGAAAGTGTCAGTATACAAGGGTGATGCAAAGGGCCGTCATACAAGGAAGCATGAACAAATTGGGGCCATCACTGCACAGGATCCTTCCCTTTATTTTTCCCTCCAGTGGAGAATGGGAATCTCTCCTCCCTCTTGTGTTCTGAATGCTTCTGAGTCCTAACTTATCATCTCAGAGCTCTTCATTTTCATCTCATCCTGATGGAGATTTGAATCCTTGCCAGAATCCCTTTGTGTGTTTGAATGATAAGTGAGTTTCTGGAAACCATCCCAAATCCCTTAGAGCATATTTTTTTGTGTGTGTGAAGAGCTCCCAAATCTACATTTTAATTAAGCATATGCAAGTTAGGGAGTATGTGTGTGTGTGTGTTTCAGCAGAACAATAGGCTCAATGGTTGGAGGTGGACACCAAGTGCTCCGATCTGTCTGACCACTTAGTTTTGTTATCTGATGTTTGTAGCTATTAATGGAGAGTCTATTTGGCAAAATGCTATAATCTCCATAGTTCTTCCCTTTTGAGGAAACCATGGTTTTATTTATTTTGGAGGAGAGGGAGGTGGAAGAAGTTGTTTTGTGAGAACAAAGGTCACATTTCAATCATATTCATAATCTCCATAGTATATTGCATATTTCTTCGGGGGGAAGTGTTTGTTGTTTTGAATTAAATTCAATTTCTTTCCTGAATTAAAATATTTGAGTCCCTCAAGTTACTTGGAGTTTAGGGCATCTCAGTTAACCCTCCAATATGATATTTAATTGAAGACTCTGAGCATGTGAATCCTAAGTGGACTGATGTCACTTTCCAATATGGCCTCAGAGTCCCTGGAGTTCCCTTTGGCAATTTCAAGGGCTGCCTCAGCTGTGAAGAAGTGGATTGCCAGTTTTTTCCACATTAGACCTCGAGTGAATTTTTCAAGACATGTAATCGGATAGGATATTCAGGTCTGCAACATAAACAAAAACAACAACAAAGAAGACATCTCAGTCTCCGCTGAGGATGACTGTTTATCTTCAGTGGTTCTTTGAAGATGAAAACTATGAAGAACCTCTCTATTGAACAGAATGACAGCTGTGAGAGGGGAGGAGAGTTACAGGGCTGGGTGAAAAAGGTAAAGTTATTAAGAAAAAGAAAACCCCAAACAAAACAAAACAAAACAAAACAAAACAAAACAAAACTCATAGACAGAGACAATAGCATAATGACTAGCAAAGAGAAAGGGGTTGGGGAGAGGTAGAAGAAGGTATAGGGGAATAAATGGTGATGGGAGGAGACTTGACTTGGGGTGGTGAACACACAATATAATATATAGATGATGTATTATAGAATTGTACACCTAAAACCTATATAATTGTATTAACCAATGTCATCCCAATAAATTCAATAAAAAAGAAACAGATCTCTTTTCTGATATTAAGCATATATCTTTCCTTGTGAGATATAATTAACCGTTATAAAAATATTAAGGATCACATATTTTGTGAGAAAGATCTTAAATGTATAAATCATCCAAGTTGGAAAATAAATACACATTTATTTTTAATGCATCTGTATGAGTTTCAGTTAGAAAATTATTTTTAAACCACCAATCAGATAGATTCTACTTTATTATTGAAACATATAGGATAAAATGTAGTAAAGATTCATTATCAAACAAAGTAAATAATATTGTTGTTATTGAGTTTGAAAAATCATAGTGGGTAGGAATCATTTATTTTAAAATACTTTATACTAATGTGTTATGGGGGCTTTATTCTAAGAGCTTTTTATGGTAAAAGAACCCAAGACCCAAATAGATCACCTGTATATTCAGATCACATATAATTTATTATCCAAACTGAGGCTACTTTTGACAGAGAAAAGAGATGCTGTTTATAATAGAGCTAGAATGATAGGTATGAACTGGGACTGTCTTTGGAAAATTAGATCCATGTATACTTTTTCCCTAGGCGTATAAATCCCCCATATATTTTGTGTCGCTTTTTAATAAGCAAGCTGTTTTGTGACTTAAGAGAAATTAGACCTCTCAAAAGAAAAAATATGAACTCTCAGGAGATAAAATAAGTAAAAATCCATTTCAAAACGAAAGTAACTGCACTGCCAAACAAATGTTGGCTGGCTGGCTGGCTGGCTTGATGGATGGATAATGGTAAATATTTATTGAATGCTTCCTCTATGCCAAGCATTGCATTGAGTGTTTTTTTCATTTCACCTCCTTTATGGTGGTGCAAAACTGAGTTCAAGAAAAAGAAGTATATTCATGCTACGTAATAAATGAGTGCTGAAGTCAATATTTGAACCCAAGTCATTTGACTTAATGGCCAAGTTGTTAACTCCTCTACTGCCACAGTAGAGGAGATGAAGAAGGGAGAGTAATTGATTCATATCTGACTTCTAGAGTTTTGAGCCTTAATGAGTTTGTGTGACATACTTTAAGAGCTTTCTTTCTTTTTCAACTTAGGAGGGCCTTTGAATAACAATATTTTGTAAACTTAGAGGACTCAAGACTCAGAAACACAGTCTCCTGAAACACACATGGCTTGAGTTCTCTTAATCTAAAAATGTCAGCCCATATTGTTGAATTAAAATGCACAAGGCTAGTACATCAGTCACCTATCACCAAAAAACAACCTACCATGAATCTTAGTGGCTTAATACAGCAATTTTATTTTTTGTTTTTCTTATGAAGCTATCGATTGGCAGAGAGGTTCTGTTAACTTGGAGCAGGGTTAGCTGATTTCAGCTGAGTTCACTCATTGGTCTGCAGACTTGTGGCTGGTAGGCTGGGTCAGGTTGGTTTAGGATATCTTCAGCCTTGATGACTTGGCTCTGCTGCATGTGGTAGTCATCTCCCACAGGCTAGTCTGGGATCATTATCACTGAAGAGCAGAGGAGTAAAAGAGAAAACCTGAGAATGTACAGTCCTTTAAGGCCTAGATGTGAAATTGGCAAAGTATCACTTCTCCACATTCTATTGGCTAAAGCAAGTCACACATCCAAACCCAGATTTGAGAGGTGGGAAAAGAGACCCCACCCTTTCATGAAAGAATTTGTAAATTCACATTGCAAATGGCAAGGATACAGGGGTTAGTACAAAAGTGGGGTCATTTTCATAATCAATCATAGATTATTTCCCATGGTGGAAGCTTGAACCACATTAGCACTGATTACCTTAAAAGGGAACACCCAGCTGAATCTCTAATCCAATTCAGGAATTCCCCCAAAATTAAACACACACATGCACAAAAAAAGAAGATTCCCACCTGGCCCTTTGACCTAACTTTTTTCATTTGGGAATAAAAAAGGAAAAACACTACAGCTCTCCCACTACTGCCATGCAGGGTTCATTTTATCTGGCTTCTGCTATGAGTCACAGCTGACTGAGGGGTGGGGGTGTGTATTGAGTCATGGCCTAAAATAAAGATAGAATTTGATGGGGGTAGACTGGAAGGCAGGACAGAAGACATTGCAAGTTCAGGCATTATCTCAGCATTTAGTGTGATTTCTTCTTTCCTGCAGCTGGGAAAGATGGGCACTGTGCCCCCTTCTGAAACCCAAAGGAGATTCCACACTGGCCCTGAGGAGTGGGTTTAGGGAACCTAGACCTTTGTGTCTTTGAGACAGTTGAGTTGCTGGTTTCAGAAGTGATTATGTCACTGCCCTTCGTCCCCATGTGAAATGGTTCAACAGACCATTTCATCCTGCCAACCCCAGGAGCCAGTTATCTGGTTAGCTTGAGAGTTAATATTTAGAGAGACTAATGGTTGCATATGGTTTATTGTAAAAAAGAAATACTAAGCCAACGTTACCTATTGACCTACTCACACATATATTTGCATTTGACAACTTTTTAAAATATCCTTTGGTTCAATGACAGTTTAGCTTAAGACACTATGGTAGGGATTTCTTCCCCGCCCCCCCCCCCCCCCCCCAGCTATTGCTCTGCATTTTAATGTTGGCTGCATGCACAGTCGCCTGCCTCAAGTACACAAATATTTGTACATCTGGCCTCCAGCAATTAACAGGTCTCCTACCCTGAGGTAAAGATTAGATGAAAATTCTGTCACCTTAAAATAAAACTGGAAACGGAACTCCTGAGAGTTTGCCAAATAAGGTGACTACTGGCCTTAAGATGCTGAACTTGAAATGACTGCCATAGAAACAAAGGCAAGGCATGGTTGGCGCTCATTCAACCTGGTCAACAACATCCTTCATGACAGGACGTGGCATCATTTTGATTCATGGCAGAATAAAAGGCATCTATTTGTATATTTGGACGTTTGAGTGAGGATTTCCTGAGTTCCTGATGAAGTCATTCCTGCTTACAACAGCCTTGCTTGTACCACTAGAGTTAAGACCGGGTCACCATTTCCATGCACACATACCACACACACACACACACACACACACACACACACACACACACACTTCATTTCAGAGTCTAATTAAAACTCAATCATACTTTTTTTTCCCTCCCAGATTAAAGCTGGGATCAAATCAAAATTTTAACTCAGAAGGAAAATGCTTTAAACCCATCGCCTGCCAGTGAGGGAGTGCCTTTTGTTAAATCATGTAGGACACATAAGCCCTGCACAGACTATTTGATGGAAACAGAAACATTGGCTGCTGGTGTTCAGGAAAGATGCCTGGGCTTCATAAGGTTCTTTACACAGAAATAGTCATAAACAGAAGATAACCTGACTTTGGGCTATAAAACCTTTGCTTGCTGTGATTGAGTTCCCCAAAGAACCTCTTGGGGTGTTATCACTGATCTGTGAAGAGCTCAACATAGTTCTCACTGCTATTAATACCATCTGCCCTGCCCAGACAATGAATTATTTCAAAGGACAGCCTGCAGGCTTAGACACAGTAGCATGTGCTCCTCAGGCTGCCCATGTCACAGAGGAGGCTTAGGGAAGTCAGAATGAACTAGAGGCTGATTGCAAAACCCCAGGGACACCACTTGTACGTAGCCCCGAGGGGTGGTTGCAGCAGATACTGTGGGAACCCTACCCATGCTTCTTGCCCTCATGCCTTCAGGGCACAGCAGCCCTACTTCCTCTTGGCAAATGGCTTTCTCTGGCTCCTACTGCCTAAAACTTATCCACTCAAGTGGTGGGCAAGAAGTGAAGGGGGATTAACACCCCTGGGAGCAGCCCTCGACAAATGACAGATCGGGTTTGGTGAATACAAACTCCAGTTCCCTCGCCACGCGGGAGGGATAAATCCCAGCCAGACTTCACACTTTCCAGCAGTCCCCAGGAGGACTGAGTTCCGGTTGCTCATAGCAGAAGTTGGTTCAGTAACACATTCTATATGGGCTGCTTTCTCTCTCCTCTCTCATGTCTATATTTCTTTTACTTCCCCCAAAAGTTTGCTGCCATTGAAATACTGTTTCAGGAACTGTTTTGGGTGAATCCAATCTAAGAGAGGAGCAAACTCACTTGAGACCCCATGTTTTATGTGACTTTGAGGAACTGACAGAACAGCTTAACATTCCATCCTGGACAGGAGTATAGCTCATGATATTTTTGGATCCTGCCTTTGAGGAGATGGAACTCATCCCAACACAGTTGGCCATTCCTCATCCCATGAGGTTCATCCTTCTCATTGTCCTTTTTGCTCCTCTAGACACATGCCAGCTTGCCTGTCACACAGAACAGCTCCCAAGATAAAGGCAAATATCTGTAAGGTCTGATCTTTCCAACATGGAGGAGAATCACCTTAGTTCTTTTCCCCTTGGGGCTTATTGCTACTTTCCAGATAGTGTAGCACCATATCTCCCTCATGTTTTCACATACCATGTATCCTATTGCTTTCTTTACATTCTCACCACCAGAGTCTAAACAGCCTTTTGGAAATGTAGGTCAAATCATGTCACTCAATGGAGAAGTGTTCATGTCAGCTCTAACTGGCAGAGGCTCCCTAGACCCTAAGAATACAGCTGTTGAGTCCTGACCTTGGTCTGCAAAGCTCTAGGATGACTTGATTCCTAGAGTCCACTCCCACATCATTTTCTGTCACGTCTTGCTTTTATTTTTTTTTAGCACACCCGCATGTTCCTGCTACAGGATTTTGCATTAGTTGTTCCCTTTGTCTGAGATGCACTTCCTGCATATGTGTATGAGTCGCTCCCTCACTTTACTCAAGTCTTTGTGCACCATTTCAGCACCCTTTAGTTTTTTATCTCTTACCCTACTGTTTCTCTTTATAGCTCTCAGCACCAATTGGCACCATATGTACTCGTTTAGCTGGTTTGTGTTGTTCTTCCCACTACAATATAAGCTCCATCATTACATCACTGCCAGCAGGTACCCATCACATAGAAGGTGCTCAATTAATATTTGTTTGGCTGACTGAATTATTATATGGCATTAACTTGCAGGATAATTCAAAGCAGTTTATTAAATTGTTTTACTACAATGTGTTCCTCAAACTGGGCTACTAGCATCTGTGTCCATTCCTCCATTCAACAGATATTAATTGAACATGTACTATATGCCAGGAACTGTGGTACGTCCCAGGCATGTATCAGGCAATAGAATAGCCAAATATTCCACACCTCATAGAGCTTACATTCTGAAAGAACAGATCTGCAAGACAATGTAAACATTATAAGTAAGTAAATTATTTAGTATGTCTGAGGGATACCCTAGGTGGTAGGGGAGGCCTCATTGAGAATTTGACATCTGGGAAAAACTTGAGTGAGCGTGGAGCCATGCTCATGTATGTGGAAGGAGCATTCCAGGCAATGGCTGAGGTGGGAGCAGCATGCCAAGTGTGTACAGAGACATAAGCCAGAGGGCACTGAGCAAGGAATAAGGGTAGGAGGTCATGCATAGAGGAAACAGAAAGCAGGTCAGGTCGGCCCCTGCAAGCATTAGAAGGATTGATTTTTTTCACATATGTCAATGATTTTTAAAAGGCAATAAATTGTAGCTGTTGCCAACCCATTTGATTAAATGGTACTTCCTGATTGCTCCATATAAAATAACATTCCATTAAAAAAAAGCATGTTATCACTATTGTTGAATATGATTGTATTATATTGTTGTTTTTAATAAGGTGATTGCTGTTATACTTTTTCTTAATTACTTTTGTTGATAATAAATATAAAAAGGAAGAGATAATTTATAATGTAAACAATTAGAGGTTTAATAGGTTGGTTCTTCTTTAATATTTTATTATAATAGCTTTATTGAGAAATACTACACATACCATTCAATTCATCCAGCTAAAGTGAGCAATTCAATGGTTTTTAGTATATTCACACAGTGGTACAAACATCATCGTGATCAATTTTAGAATCTTTTCATCACCCCAAAAAGAAACCCTGTACCCATTAAGTCAGTCCTCATTTCTCCTCAACCCTGCTCCCAATACCTGCGCAACCACTAATCTACTTTCTATTTCTTTTGATTTTTATATTCTGGATACTTCATATCAATGGAATATGTGGTTTTGAGTCTGGCTTCTTTGCCTGTCTAATGTTTTCAAGGTTTATCCATGCTGTAACATGTGTCAGTACTTTATTGCTTTTTATGGCTAAAAAATGTTCCATTGTGGTGATCTATTTTGGTGATCTATTCACCAGTTGATAGACATTTGGGTTTTTTCCTACCTTTTGGCTCTTATGAATATGCTGCTATGAACATTTATGTGCAAGATTTTATGTATGTTTATATGTTTTCATTTATTTTTGTTATATACCTAGGAGTAAAATAGATTGACTCTTAAAACCCATGGTAAGGGACAACTAATATTGCTACCATTAATTGAAAACAGCTAACTTTTAAATATGGGTTGATGAATCATTTATCAAAGAGCTATTAAAACAAAATTATTCCTAAAGAATAATCTAGGAAATAATCCATCTAAGATTAGGAGAAACCACCAAAATTAATTTATATAGCAAAACCAATTGATTAGCTAATAATGCCTTTTAGGACTAAATAAGTTTTGTGCAAAATTGTGCAAAAGGTTGAAAAATCGTATATATGAATACATTCCATCATAGAACTGAAGCAAATAGAGAAAAGGGGTTACCTTGGCCAGTAAAGAATTTTGTTTTGTCAGAGAAGTTTCTGGAAGAGCAGCTCTCATGTGTGGTGGGAGCTGAGCAGGCAGCACTGTGCCGCCTGCTGTATTGCCAGGCAGGCGATGGCCACCTTTGGAGTGGTCAGGAGTTGTAACAGGGCTCCGGAGGGAAACATTTACCAAGTCATCAATACCCACCCGGCGCTCCTTTGTGACAGACACTGGAAGAAGGACAGACCAAGGAGGCCATGAGGACTTACAATCTAATTGGGAAATAAAATTATAAGAGGTGAACGCCCACAGATGTCAGGAGTTGTTTGCAAGTTAAAAACAATTTCATCCGAGGGTGCGGGCCAACTTCTTCTTAAAGCATAATTCACTCTGCCCCAACTGCTCCTTTCTGCCGAAATCCTCCCAGGGCCCTGAGGTTTCCCACCACCAGGAGTGCTCACAGGATGGGTGGACTGACACCCAGGGGGTTTGGGAACTGAGGAGGTGAGGGGCTCTTGACCACGAAAGTCTGACTGTCCTGCTTCTGTGGCCTTGAGTCAGACTCCAGTGTGCGTGTGGTGAGAGTTCTGTGGTCTAATAGGTCACACCCTCCAACTAGTCTGACTCAGGGTGGTGAGTGTCCCCTGCTCTGCTCAGCGGCAGTGGGAGCCCAGCTCCAGCTCAGCCAAGTGGAGGCAGAGGCAGGGGTGGCTGCTGCCTGCAGAGCAGGAAGGCGGGCGGTGGAGGAGGCCAGGACTCCCTGGGGACCCCTGGTGCTGACTAGTTCCAAAGGAGCTGTTTACCCAAAAAGTCTCAAGGCCCCTGTCACTCTCATATCTGCCACTTCTATCCCTGGCTGGGGTGTATTTCCAGAGACCAACAAGCCTAAACATGGATAAAGCAGCCTCTTTCGGGTCACCTGCTGCATCACAGCTTGTGCACTCCAAAAACTGTACAGGAACATGAAGGGCCCAATTTTTCTCATCATGTGACTGATAAAATCAGAAGCTATGAGGCACAGGTCACAATCTTCCTGTGAAAAAAAGATCTTTCTCTTCTCAAATTCTCTTATTATTTTTAAATATATATATATATATATATATATATATATATATATATATATATATATGATGTTAGAGAGGAAGGCAGAGGGAGAGATAGAAATATCAACGATCAGAATTATTGATCAGCTGCCTCCTGCATGCCCCATACTGGGGACTGAGCCTGCATCCTGGGCATGTGCCCTGACCAGGAATCGAACCTGACCCCCCAGTTGACACTCAACCACTGAGCCACACTGGCCAGGCAAATTCCCTTCTTTTAAGGATGGGTTCTACTCAGATTGGCCACATCTCTGAAATTGTTTTTGTCACCAAAGATTTATAAAAATTGGAGGAAATAAAATGGACAGTCTTTCGGAAATGCCCCCCCCCCCTTTTTTTTCCCCCTTCTCTCTAAACTGAAAGTCATGAAGTCTGAGAGCCAAATAAGACCTTGCATATGATGTAATATAATCATCTCATTTTTCTGGGCATGTAAAATCGAGGCCCAGGAGAGTGGAAGTGACTGGAACAGGGCTTCACATACAGTAGGCAATGATCAGGGCTTGGAACTCTCCTCTCTTGCCTCCAAAGTCAATAGTCCTTTCACACACCACAGTCAGCCAAGAAATCAGATCAATGGAAGAATTTTCAAAAAATATTTTCCTGAGTTTCCAAGGTTGCCTCATTCTTGCTATACTTTTCTCATTCTATCTCTTGCCAGACCATGAGGTAGCTAAGAACGACAATGACCACACTCTGTAGTTAATTCTGATGACTATTTAAAGTTTTTTTGACTCATCAGCATATTGTTGAAGGAATAAAATTCTCTTTGCAACCCTGGCCACAGTGGCTTGTTTGGTTGAGCATTGTCTCATGCACCAAAAGGTGGCTGGTTTGATTCCCAGTCAGGGCACATGCCTGGGATGGGTCTCCATTCCTGGGGGTCGTGCAGGAGGCAGCCAATCCAAAACAAACAAACAAACAAAATAATTGCTAAAAAAAAGTCCTTTGCAGAAATACTGACGGCAATAGACAATTCCCAATATCATAACATGGCAAACTAGGCAGGAAATAGTATTATTTTTAAACAAATGCATAAAAAACAGTCTTCTAGGTGCAACTGATGCATCACCCAATTTTGTGCTGCTACACACATTAATCAAATGGCTTGTCAAGATGAAAAGCCCCAATCTGTAGATTGGGTTTAGCCACTAAAAAACAAAACTGAACTTAAAACCAGAACCGATTGATTCTAGAATCTAGATTTAATTAGTTCTAAAGCATGATTAAAGAGGCTGAGTATGAATAAGACACTAAAACAATTCTTATAAACACTGAAGAAAAAAGACATTGTGTTTATCACTGTTCATGAGAATTGGACCTAAAGTTGTCAAAGAAGACGAATATGCAGTCAAAGCTGTTGTTAAAGAAGAATAATAGCCTTATGGAGCTGTAATTTAATGTGGTTGGAGAGGAATGAGAGAGTGTGTCAGTTATCTGTTGTCGTAGTAACGTTGTAATAAATAACCACAAAACCTCAACAGCATATCATAATAATGTTCACATGTCTTAAATCAACTGCAGGCAGGTTAATCTCTAATCATCTTGCCTGGGATTGTTCCCATGTGTGGGGTTCAGCTGGCTTTTGCCTAACCTATGATGATTTGGCTGGAGTGACTAGGCTCTGCTTTGGATATTTCTTACCTTCCCACAGGTTAACTAAGGCATGTTCTCATGGCAATAGCAGAGGCACAAGAGCCTAAGTAGAAACACAAGACATATTGGCTTAAAATTGGTATATTATCACTTGAACCCTTCCTATAGGCTAAAGCAAATTACAAGCACAACCTATGTCCAAGGGGTGTTAAACAAAAGACAGACTTCATCTGCGTAGTGAAAGGAACAGCAAATTCACATAGTGAAGAGCATAGGTAAAGGGAAGAGTTAAGAATTGGCACCATTGATGCAATGAATCAATCAAGAGGTGAGCAGGGTGGTCAGTGGGGAACATGGAGTGATCCCTTCTGGTAGACACTGTCATATTGTATGAACTCTATTCCCTGCTACTTATTTTTAACCAAGCTACTGCTAGTCCTGGGACAACAACATAATGCCAAGGAAGGAGTTACAGACTTTGAGTCCTGGCCCAGATCAACCCCTTACTAACTGAGCCTATAGGTTACTGATGGTGTGCTGAAGCTCTGACCCATCTGTAGCATACACCATGAAATCTTTGCCTATCACTGCTCATATTTATTTCTTACTGAAAACTCCAAATTGTGAATATGTGGAAGGGGCCTTGAGTAGGATTACATGCCTGCATTCTTATTCTGGTCAGTTAATAACCTTTTTTCTTTCTTTTCCATTCCGTATATCATTTGCTTGCCCTGTCACGTCTGTTCTTCACTTTGATTTCCCAGCTCTCCACCCATAGAAGCTAATATATATGGACATCAAAAGGCTTCCATTCCCACTGGCTTCCAGCTGGTATTACTAAAGAGGAAGGCCCAGGGGACCTAATAGGAGGAGGAAGATGAGGTCAGGGTATTTATGCCCCTGATTCTCTCCCTGTGAGGTCACCTTGGCCTTCTGAGCCTTTTGAACTGAACTAAATGACTCACCCTCACTCTCCTCCAGGCCCTGGAAACCATGCATGTTCCTTATTTGGCAGGGCCTAGGGATGACATTGCCCAGGTTTTTGCACCATCCTTATTGTTCCCTCAACACCCTACCTACACTTTTATAACTAATTCCTTTAGCAATAAGCCTTCCTCGATTTATCCTAATTTAAGAGTGCCTTTGGTATCCTAAATGAATTCCACCTGGTACACTCATATATACAAAACACTCAGGGGTTCCCCAAGAGAAATGACCTAGATTTCATACTATCCATGGTATTCTGCTCAAAACCCCAAATTTCCATATGATACTCACCAACTGTTCATTTGTGTCCAGAAATGTATGAACTAAACATATTTTTTGCTCACTCACCATTATGTAATGACTAGAGGCCCAGCACATGAAAATTCGTGCACTAGGGGGTGGTGCCTCAGCCCAGCCTGCCCCCTCTCAGTCCAGGAGCCCTCAGGGGATGCCCTACTGACAGCTTAGGTATGGGGAGTGGGTCTAAGCCACAGTCTGGCCTTCCTCTGCGGGAGGTGACTGGGCTGATTAGGGAAGGCACTGCCCCCATCACCCCGCTGCTGCTGCCACTGCCGGCCATGGTGGCTGCAAGGCCTGGGCCCCAGGCCTCGAAGATGCTAGGGCTCATGGCTGCCTGAGCCTATGGCTGACTGAGCCCCGGGCCTCGCAGCTACTGTGGCTTTGTCCGGAATAACGTCCAGATGGATGTCCCAAAGACATCCACCCTAATTAGCATATTACCCTTTTATTAGTATAGATGGAAGAGAAATAACATTAAGCAGAATAATCAGAAATAATGAAACACACACAGCAGCCATTTGTCTCCTCTCTCTGGGCAGACTTTTAAGGGCCTGGGGATGTAGAGTGTTACCTGATTATACATTGATTGTGTTGTCAAGATTTTTTTCCCCATTGTTCTCCAAGGACCTTAGATCCCTTTCCAGGATATTCTTATTTGTCCATTATATTCCTTGGCCACATTTAATGGGCACTAGGGATTATGCTGTCCTTTGAGACTGTACCACTTCTCAGCCTGCTTCCTGCCCATGAATAATTGGGGACCAAGATTTATTTTAAAACTCAGTAGTCACAGATGTTTTAAGAGAGGATTTATGGCTTCTTTGGCAACATATTTTTTCTCAAAAGCTCAATAGGCCTCTAACTCATTTGCTTCCAGAAAGTTCTATATGTCTGTAATCACACTACAGTTCTTTTAAATATAATCTAAATGTTTATTTCCTCACCTTCTCAGCGTATTCCTCTAGCTTTTCATTCATAAGGCTGTTGGCTCTAGTGAAAAGTTCATATAAAATAAAATAAAAAAACTTTCTTTGAAAGATCTTATTGGTAAAATTGACAATAAAACCCTTTTAAATCCCAACCCCAATAGTTTTGGGATCTTAAAGCCAGCTTTCCCCCAGTACAAGGTCCCACCTTTCTGCCCCATTTCTATTTCCTTTTAGTTCTGCACATGCACAAACCAATTCTCTCTAAAATAACCCCTTTCAAATATTTGACCCCTTGTCAATTCTAGCTAAGAAATAGCAATAGCAAAAGTAAGGTTCTGTTTTTCAATTTTTCCCGAGAGTTTCTGGCTTAGAACCCACATTGTCTGGTACCAAGTACACTTTCTCAGATCACAGTTTCACCAAATATTTTTTTTTCCTGCAAGCAAGGATTACTATCTTTTTAGCCTCTGATATATTTCATAACTGCATCACTGGTACCAGTCACTAAACCAAAGCCACATATTTTAGGGTTTTTGATGTGTGTCTTAGTCAGTCTGGGCTGCTATAATAAAACACCATAGACTGGGTGGCTTATAAACAACAGATACTTATTTCTCACAGTTCTGGAGGGTGGAAGTCTAAGATCAAGATGCCAGCATGGTCAGATTCCAATGAGCGCCCCTTCCAGCTTGCAGACTACTGACTTCTCACTGTATTCTCACATGCCAGAGTGTAGGCAGAGGAATCACACACTCCCATACTCTTCTAAGGGCACTAATCTCATTCATGAGGATGCTACCCTCATGGTCTCATCTAATTTTAATTACTTCCCACAGACCCCATCTTCTAAAGCTATCCTATTGGAGGGTAGAGTTTTGACATATGTATTTGTGGGACACACAAACATTTAGTCCTTAACAATGTGTAACACTCCACTTCTGATAACAATTCTGCCATTGGACAGGGCAATGCTAGCCTATGTCATGGTTACAAAGTAACACTACAAACACAATTTATTAACCTACAAAGCTTTATTTATCGTTCATGTTGCATGTTCAACAATGATTTCATCAACACCACTCCATGGTGGCATAGCAGAGGAAGAAAGGACACAGAGAACACATACCAGCTCTTAATACCTGACCAGAAGTGATGCCCATCACTTCCATCCACATATCATCTGTGAGAACAAATCATATGTGGGCCTGGAAAGTGGGAGAGTATATGAAAATCCCATATCCCATGAGCACTTTCATTTACATCACATTTGTATAAGACACACTGACATCCTTCAAATGACATTGATATATATATATATATATATATATATATATATATATATATATATATATCAGTACAATTGTTTATCCAATATCAATATGATGCTATTGCAAACTTTACATAAGAACATCACTGATAATAAGGACAAAGAACTGTGGCAGTTGTCTCTATGAAGCGGGTGCCTGATTTTCTGGGAGTGGTAAACTAACCATCAGGGCTTATTCCTGATTCTTTACCAAAGTTTACAAAGCCTATGTTAACATTTCCCACATTGTCTCCCACACCATTTTTGGGGGGATGATACTCAAAAGAACAGCCAGTCAGCATAGGTACCAACCAATCAGAACAGATGTGGTCTGATCAGAATGGATGCTAGTTGTAAACAATTGCTATGTTTGCACAGTTGTAAACAATTGCTATGTGTGCCTGTAGATATCATCTTGGCTGTCCCTCCAAGTATTATTAGCATTTTCCAACAGGCCAAAATTTAGTCCACCCACCTTGCCTTTGCACAAGATGTGCGCCTGCCTGGAATTCTGTTCTTTATCTGGAGAAACACTTCTGGTTATCTTTTAAGTCTAATTCCTAATATGATTTCTTTTGGGAGGATTCAGAAATGTCTCCTCCCAACTCTTACTTTTCCTCCCCTGTTTTCCTTGTGCTGCATCCATATCTCTATTATACAAATCATTATGTGTGCTACCATCGATATACACTGAGTGGCCAGATTATTATGATCTCTGAACACATAATAATCTGGCCACTCAGTGTATATCCTATATAATAAAAGGCTAATATGCAAATTGTCCCCTCAACCAGCAGTTCGACCAACAAGCAGGCTGGCCAACCACCCATGTCCCCTCCCCCCTGGCCAGGCTGGCCGGACCCCACCCATGCACGAATTCATGCACCGTGCCTCTAATATATATATATATTAATTAATTAATTAATTGATTAATCTGGCCACTCAGTGTATATAAAGAGCCAGGGCCCAAACGACCAAGGCTCCACCAAACACCGGAAGTCAGTGCTGAGTTGCCGTGGCTACCCAGCACTGACTGCAGCCTGCACTGGCACAGCGACCCAGCACTCACTGCCAAGGAGGCTGCAGATCAGGCCCAAAGAGAGGCCTGTAGAGAGAGAGGCAGGGTCTGATCCCCAGCCTTTGTGGCAGCTATTGATCAGCTGATGCCTCTCTCATTCTCTCCTGGCTTCGCCAGCAGCTGGGCCTCTGTTTCTCTCCAGGCCTCCTTGGGGGCTGCTGATCAGCCCTGCCTCTTTGATCAGGCCCAGAGATAGGCCCAGAGACGCTGACTGGCATAGAAACTGACCAGTCAGAACCTAATATGGGTGAACTGTGAAGGCAGAACCTAATCTGGGTGAACTGCGAAGGCAGAACCTAAAGTGGGGGCTGAGGAGGGGTTTTAAGGGGAACAGCTGTTTGATGTAAGGTGTAAGAAAGTGGTTCAATTTTTTCATGACCGGTTTGGTAGTATAGTGCATATGGCTGGCTATCAGTCCAGATATAGGGATTATGTGTTTTTTCTGCCAAGAACATCTCCTCCTGCTGAAAAAGCCCCCCCCGCCCCATTTAAGCAATCCTATCCTATATAATCTATCTGTACTACTAAAAGGGTAATATGCTAATTAGATCAGGTCAACCAGTCATCTTTTGGACATCCAACTTCCTTCCAGACAAAACCATGGTGGTGGGGGCTGAGACAGAGGCAGTTGGGGGCGAGATCAGGCCAGCAGGGGGGGCAGTTGAGTGTGAGACCAGGCTGGCAGGGGAGGGCAGTTGGGGGCGAGATCAGGTTGGCAGGGGAGGGCAGTTAGGGGTGATGAGGCAGGCAGAGGCAGTTAGGGGTAATCAGGCCGGCAGGGGAGGGCAGTTAGGGGTGACATTAGGCCAGTAGGGGAGGGCTGTTGGGGGCGAGATCAGGTAGGCAGAGGCAGTTGGGGGTGAGATCAGGCTGGCAGGGGAGGGAAGTTAGGGGCAATCAGGCAGGCAAGTAGAGTCAGTTAGGGGTGATCAGACAGGCAGGCAGGTGTGTGGTTAGAAGCCAGCAGTCCCCCAAGGGGTCCCCAATTAGAGAGGGTGCAGTCTGGGCTGAGGGAACCCCTACTCCCCCTTGCACGAATTTCGTGCACCAGGCCCCTAGTTAGTAATATTTACACATTGTCATCCTCACTGGGTTTTGAGCTCCTCTAAAATAATATCAACAATAACGATAGCTTATTTCACTGAGTATTACTATGCACCAGGCACTATTCTAAGTGTTTCATATGCATTAACAAATTTAGTCCTAAGCAGAATGCTATTATAATAATCTCCACTTTAAAGATAAGGAACCTAAATTACAGTGAACTAAATGTACTTGTGAAAGGTTAATTTTGTCTTCCCAAGCACCTAGCACAGCCTTGCACACATGAAGCTATGAAATAAATGGAAGGATTTCTACTGCCTTTACACTTTTGCTATCTTTTCCCTCCCCTCCCCCCCCCCATTTATTTTATGAATCCTCTATATTCCTTTGTGAGACAACTCCTAACAATTGTGACCCACCCAGGTTTTCCCACCTTAAAAACTATTGCTACAAGTTGCATCAAATTTTAACTTCAATTATTTTCAGTGTCCAGCTTTTTATCTGGCTTCCCCAACAAAACTCCTTCAGTACAGAAACCACGTCTTGTATATATTTCAAGACTGCTTAACACAGTGCTCATCAGAAACCAGGTGATGCAAACAGTGCTTGTTAATTAAGCAATTAGTGAGGAGTAATTGGGACTTCTTCTATTTTGTGTGGGGTAGGACCAATATTAAACATTGGAACTCTAAGCAGAACTCATGGTCACAGTGGAATTTGTAGCTGGAAAACATATGTTAATGGGTTTGCACCTCCTTGTACTTTTCATTATCGTCCTCAAAGTAATATTGAGGAGGGTCCATGGGTCTCACACAGAGGGGCAGCAGATATACCCCCATAAATACAAATCATTGCTTGATAAGCTGCAGGAACCTGGTAATCATTTTAATTTCAAAAGTGAATGCCTAGTGTAGGTATATGAAATCAATTAGATGGGATCTGTAAAAGAACAGACCAGCCTAATAACAGTAGCTTTAAAAAAAGAAGTGTATATTGTCCTTTACATTAAAAAACTTTCAATATAAATAAGTTCTAAAATATAATGAATGTCTATGGTGTCAGTGCTCAAGGTTTTTCTGTTTTGTTGTTATGTTGTATATGGGTGCCATTCACAAGGTCAAAAATGGCTAAGGGAGCTGTGGGAGTTCCCTTTATTTCTATTACATTCCATCTAGCATGCAAAAATAAACAAACAAAAAACAAATCAAAAGATGCTCCAGTAATGAGCACAAACTTTTTCCAATTACATGTCATGGCAGAATTTGGTCACATGGCCACCTAGCCACAAGGGAGTCTGGGAAATGTAGTCTTTATTTAGGAAGTCATTTGCCGAGGTCAGAGATTTCAACTGGTGTGCCATAAGAAGCACACTGGTCTGCCGAAGAATTTTTAAAACATGCAATACCTGACTATTTAGTTGAGGGCACTGACCTCTTTTCCCTTAGATTGTCAAATAAAAAAATAACAACAGCCAGCACAACAATAGCCATCCGGCATGAATGAATCAAAAGCATACCTCTTTTATTTTATTTTATTTTTTGTCAAATTGCAAAAAATATATTTTTTGGTGTGCTGCAGAATTTTAGTTATTATGTTATGTGTACCATGAGATGAAAAAGGTTGAAAATCGCTGACCTAGCTACAATGGAGATTCTATTACTGTAGAACAGTGGTTCTCAACCTTTCTAATGCCGTGACCCTTTAATACAGTTCTTCATGTTGTGGTGACCCCCAACCATAAATTTATTTTCGTTGCTACTTCATAACTGTAATTTTGTTACTGTTAATGAATCGTAATGTAAATACCTGTGTTTTCCCATGGTCTTAGGCGACCTACAGGTTGAGAACCTCTGCTATAGAAGACGGTGAAAGAAGTTGAACACAAATAGTAAGGGACAACCAATAGACTTTTGATTCAGCGAGAAAAGCATCTTTTTCCTCTAGGATAATTGTATAATTTGCCTTTTGAGGATGTGATTAAAGTGGAACAGAGCTCCCATTTTGTAATTTTTGTCACTCAAGTTATTGTAAATATTTTGTTGAGATTTGCTTCATTCTATGGAAAGATAAATTGGAAAATAAAGTGAACAACCAGAAAAGTCAAATTTTAAAGTAGATTGGTGACTTGTTGCATAATTGATAAAGAAACTCAACACCCTTGTTTTTTAACCATTCAAATGCATTCTGCTACGCCACACTCTCAAATGATTTGAATACTCTTTTCTTTATTTTTAAGTGGGGCCAGTAAATGTATATACTCTCTTAAGTTCCACAATGAGGCTGGCATTATTATTCTGAACATTAAGAATTATTATCTATTTTCCATATGTTACAGCCTTAATCAGTGATTTTTAATAATGCTCCAGTGCAAATCTTTCTTTCCAAAACAAAAATTAGCACTTAAATACTACTACATATGTCCTCTGACATGCCCATAGGAAGAGTGTATCCAGACTCAGGCAGACCCCAGCCATTGATTTCTAAGGAACATGTGCATAAAATTTTATCAACCATGTCTCCATCCCAGCAGGACAGATGGCTTTTATTACCAGTCTCCCAAAGGCCCTTGAAGCAGTGCTGAGGGCAGATCCCTGGGTATGAGAACTAAACAACAGGAGAAAATAAAGTGTATCATTTAAGAAGATGAGGGCTGGCAAATATATCCTCCCAATGGAAACTGGTCAGCTGGTCCCCTCCTAAGCTACCAGGAAGATGTGGACTACACTAACACTCTCAAAGGCATGAGACTCCTGAGAGGAGATGAATTCCAAGAGATGTCACAAGTATCTCTATTAAGTTCCTACTCTTGGAGAAACTTCCTGGTTGGTCAGGCACTGCACTAAACAGCTAAAAAACATCACCCTAAGTCATATAACAATCTTAAAAGAGAGGCATTGTTGCCTATATTTAATAGATGAAGAAAAGATGACTCAGAGAGCAAATTTTCTAAACTTTCAGAGATTGTAAGGAATGGAGTCAAGATTTGAAAGCCTGTGCTTTTTATTCTGTTGAAGCCTATTCTACATGTATCCTATGGATTCTTGCATCCAGAAAATACAAAAGAGGAAAGCATTTAACTTTCCAACTTAACCGATTATATAACTGAGTACTTCTCTGTAATAACTATTCTCAATTTCTGTTGCACACAAACCTGTCATTACATGTGAAATTATTATTATTCACCTTCTTTCATGGGACTTGCTAGCTACTTATTACCAGATATATAAACAGTACTTCTCAGAGCCATCATCTGTACTGTATAGTATTTAAAAAAAACCAAAAAACTAGATTTGTCAATGGAAAGAAATATTTGGCCCTGAAACATATAGTTAAGGATATAATATGTTAATGCATTGAAAAAGCGAGAGACATACAGAACAATACATTAATAATGATCAAATTATGAACTGGAGATAGTGAGGAGTAAAATACACTTTTCTAATTTCCATATATTCTGTGATGAGTGTTTGAGAACTAAACATCAGGAGAAAATAAAGTGTATCATTTAAGAAGATGAGGACCTAGAAGTTTATTTATTATAGTCATCCAAGCATTTACAAAACTTAAAGAATTCCATGGTATCACCAAATAAGAAAGTTGAGTGGATCCTCGGCCATTATCTAGCAGGTTCTTTGCCCATCAATTTGATAGTTTTTCTGACCATTTTGTTGAGGTCTT
This sequence comes from Cnephaeus nilssonii, assembly GCF_951640355.1. Lineage (NCBI taxonomy): Eukaryota > Metazoa > Chordata > Mammalia > Chiroptera > Vespertilionidae > Cnephaeus > Cnephaeus nilssonii. Next base: position 23,905,914 of record NC_137082.1, read on the forward strand.
GGCCATCACATTGGGCAGTGCATATAGGAGAATAAGGAAGTACAAAACGCTAGGATTTCAGCATGCACTTGAACCACCACCTAACCAAGAAGCCAGGCAGGAAGCAGACAAAATGAGAATTGCCCACTTCATAAGCAGATAATTATGGAGAATGAATCCTGGATCCAAGAATCAGGGTGGAGGCAGTGAGGGGTCCGGGAGTCACAGATGATCCTTATAAGAGAACTGATGGTTTTATGAGCTAGGACACCTCAAAATGAAATGGATTGGGAGCCCCAGCCTGGGAAATTGAGATTCACTAGACTGCACCAGCGTAGGTGTTTTTCTATGAGCTCACTAAACTAGTGCTTGTTCTTTCCTACACCTCTATGTGAGATGCGGTTAGTTGATAGACTTTTGTGACATTGGACAAATCACTTCACCTTCTCTGCTTCTTCCCTTATTTTGAAAATGATTGGGCAGATCATTTCCAAACAGATTATTTTATAAGCTTATGGTTTCATCCCCCAAAAGTTTCTGTTTCATATATCACATTGAGGAATGCCTTCTGTGATTAGAAAACATTCGCTCTTCCCTGGAGAAACCTTCTATGCAACATCACTTATTCTGACCAAGCTAAATAATCTCTGTATTCAATTTAAAAACACCATCACCTCAACTGAAATTACAGATGTTTGAGCATACACCTTCAGAATACTCAATTTTTGAAGAATACAGAATTACAGTCATGCACCACATAAACACATTTTAGTCACTGATGTACTGCATATACAATGGCGATCCCATGAGATTATGATGGAGCTGGAAAATGCTATCACCAACTGAAATTGTAGCTGTTGTAAAGGTGTAGTGCAATGCACTACTCACCTGTCTGTGGGGATGCTGGCCTAAACAAACCTGCGCTGCCAGTCATATAAAAGTATAGCGAATAGTTATGTACGATACATAGTACTTGATAATAAAAATAACTATGTTACTGGTTTATGTATTTACTATACTAAACTTTTTATCATTATTTTAGAATGTACTCTTTCTACTTATTAAAAAATGTGCTGTAGGCTCTGATCAATGTGGCTAAGTTGGTTGAGCATCACGTCATGCACCAAAAGGTCACTGGTTCGATTCCCAGTCGGGGCACATAGCCAGGTTGCCAGTTCTACCCCAGTCAGGGTGTGTACAGGAGGCAAGAGATCAATGTTTCTCTCTCACATCAATGTTTCTCTCTCTTTCCCTCTCTCTCTCTCAAAAATCAATAAAAACATATTTTTTAAAAAGTCTGCTGTAAAACTCATTTTAAATGCTAGCAACAGCCTCCTATAACTTGTGTTTACAGCATCACTAGATTGCATCATATTTTCTTGTACTTGATTTACTCTTATGTTGTCTATACTTAGTATAGACTAAGTGTACAGTGTTTATAAACTCTGCAGTCTGTACAGTAATGTCCTAGGCCTTCACTCACCACTCATTCACTGACTCACCCAGAGCAACTTCATCACCTGCACGTTCCATTCATGGTAAGTGCCTTCTTATTCCTTATTTTTACTGTTCTATTTCTAAGTCTCAAGGTGGTGAGATACACAAATACTTACCATTGTGCTCTAATTGCCTATGGTATTTAGTACCGTAATATGCTGCACAGGTTTGTATCCTAGGAGCAGTAAGCTGTACCACATATGATGTTTGCACAGTGACGAACTCATCAAGTGATGCATTTCTCAAAACATATGCCATCATTAAGTGGCACTTAACTGTACTGGATGCTTTTAACGTCCCTAAATATCATCCACACCTTGATGGTGTACTCAGTGACAACTCTGTCTGGTGACAGTGGCCGAGTGTTTCCGACAGAAGGTGGCTGGGCTCTACAATGCCAAAGAGACTATCTGAAAATCCAGTGGGTGGAGGGGCCAACCGCTCCTGGGACAATGTGTTGCTGCTTTTCTCGGGTGCCTCGCACAGTGAAAGGAAACCTCTAGCATTTCATAGGATAAGAAGGGAAGATAATTATGGGGACGAAAATAGCACAAGGCTGGGCTGACGGTTTGGAAGATGGTGCCCATTCAAAGTGAAAGGAGGTAAAAGACACTGGCTAGAAAGGGTAGCGAGGCAGTTTCCTTGAAAGACCTGAAAATGAGCAGCAGGGAAGATAAAAGGATAGGGGCTGTGCACAATAGCATATTCTTTTCTAAACTACCTAATTCTCCTGCTCTGTATTCATCACTGTCAGGCTCTGCTGAGCCCTCAATGAGGGCTTTATGTTGAGTCTCATTATCTGCTCAAAGACAGAGGGCACGCCATGCAAATGAAGCCGAGCCCACAGATAGGCTGTTAAAATACTGCAATTTGTCAGCATTTAGATAAACAAATGAAGGGCATACTGTGTGTGGGAGGTAGACCCCTGGGAGCATTCTGAGTATTTTGACACTTGTTGTGAGAAATATCTTTAAGGCCCTCACTCTGGCTCCCTCCTTATCATTTCCAGGGAGGAAAAAGAGTTGCTAATTTACTTATGGACTGAGATAGTTGGGAGGCTGGGGGAATCTCTGCTTTCATCCATTGGTACTTAGGTTGTTGATTAATGTCCTTCTCATTAGGCTCAGCTTTCCTTTCTTTCTGCTGCTCAAAGCCTCTAGGAGGAGGGAAGTTTGAAGCCTCTAGGAGTGGTTTCAGGGAAAAAGCGCGCGCACACACACCAGCGAACAAACTTTTTAGTAAAGGGAAGCTTATGGCCAACCATAGGAATGTGCGATCACTCTCAGGCCAAGATGGTCAAGTAAAGAGTTAAAAACATGTCTTCCAAAGAGAGTTGCTTTGATTCTCCCAGCAACTCTGTCTTGTTGATTAAAGAAAAATAAAATGAGCCGTGTTAATTGTTCATAGCTTACAGGCTGTGCCCTTCTGTCAGCCGGAAAAGGGAAGGCGCGTCAAAGCAAGGCGGGTCGGAGGGGACAAAGCTGCCTTTGGTGATCTAGTCTATTCTCCAGTTTCTTAAAGGACTTTTAATGATGCACTGGTGACAGCACCTTAGAAATCAGATGAAATCAATTGTAGCACATTTTCTAAAGCAAGATTATACGACAATGGGGTCGCCATCCCTTCTCTGAGCTCACTTGGCCACGAGGCCGCCTGCCTGAGCTTATCCACAGCTGTTGCCCAGCCGAAAGCTGTCAGGGCGCATCCCCACCCCACCCCACCTCGGAGCCGGACCTTGGTGGCATGAGCAGCCCATCCTTTTCGATCCTTCCCACAAGACAAGAATCACTAAAATCTCATTTGTGCCCTCTCTGCCACTCGGGCCTCCACACAAACCTTTCTGTTCTTTGAGCAGAATGATGTGGACTTAATTAAGTGTGGTAACTTCTGTGTAAGGCTGTATTGAGGGAGGAAATGTGGTACAGATGTGGTGTGAAATGATGGTGAATTACTCCTGTGAAGAATACAAATCAGGGTGAGCGGCCCATTATCTGAGGCCAAAAGAAGTTACTGGGCACTCAATTATCGCTCTCTTTGTTACCGCAGCACACCAGATGGTGACAACACTGAAGAGTTTTCTATTATCATAACATTTTCCTGGAGTGCCTTTTCTTCTTCTCCAATTCACCATAAGATGATTACCTTCTTATGGGGAGGTGATTGTTTGGCAGGGTGCTGGGGTCACGCACAGATTCTGTGGGGAGCAGCAGAGAAGGGGGCAGCGGGCGGTGTCTTTAGCCCACAGCCTGTTGATAGACTCTGCCGGGATGCAGGCCACCCCATAATCGCTCATGTGAAATGACCGCCTGGCCCCTCCTCCCTGCGAATTCACCACTCCCCTTCGGCCCCCAAATCCAGAAGACACAGTGTTCGAGTGTGACCGGCTGCTCTGCCTTCTGTCAAAGCATTTCCAGCCAAGTGAGCAGTTTTTCTTTTAAGGAACTGAGAGGTCCTCAATAAAATTAATTCCCGCTCACTGGCAGCACTGAGGCGTCAGGTGAGGACAAAAGTAAACGAGCTTGTGAATACAGGGCTAGTCATTAACTCGGGGCACCCAACTCTATCATCTGCCCATTCCTCCCCGGCTCCGGAGAGGGGGAAAAACAACACCTCTGCGGTAAATAAATAAATAAATAAAACTCCACACCGTGAAAAATCTCTGAAGCAGCAAGCCCGACTTGAGGCTCACGGGACTTGGAGATGATTGGTATGACCCCGGGCCCTGAAGAATCTTCCTTACAAAAGAAAGACAAAATGGTGACAAGTGGAAACCACAAGTTGCTGTCTTGTTAACTTTGGAAAAAATGAATTTCCAGGGAATTCCAGATGATGCTTCCAGACCTGGATTCCAGATAGATTGACTCTAGAACTTAAAGGAGGATGGGATCTCATCATTTCTTCCCCCACCTGCCAGTGCCCTGGGCTTCCATGTCCTCTCTGCTACTCTCTCTGCAGAGTTATAATGTGGTCAGATTGCATAGTCTGTGCTTAATGGGCAAAGGACCCTACAGACCTCGCCCTGAAGTTAACTGTTGTTATGGCTGCCTCTGTTTGCTAAACATCATGACGGTGCTATGAGGAGTAACTCCTTTATGACTTGCCTGCTTAGAACAAAAGCACAGCCCCAATGGTGTCTGCTTGAAACTTGATCATGTGTTTTTTAAGCCTGGCACCCACATCCTACTTTGGGGTTAGCCAAATAAAACTATATTTTGGTTTGGTGCTGCTAGCACTGAGGAAATGATGGGTATGATATCTGGTTCAGAGTTTGTGTTTACTTAAACTGCGGCCACCGTGAGACACACGTCCATTCTCCGTGACTGAGCAAAAGCCTCCCATCCCTCCCCCTCCCCTAGTGTTTCCAAAGGGAACATGTGCCCCTTCTATCCTCCTAAGTGTTTTCCTATTTAAAGCTAAATACTCCATGATGCCGGTGGCTCATCAAAAGAGAAATCAAAATGATGTTTAGTTATAACCTAGAAAGTCAACACTGAACTGCGAAGGCTATTTATTATTTGCAAACACGTAAAGCCACTGACATGCATTGCATAGATCCAATTTCAGCCTCGTCTTTCCTGTAATAAATGAAACAAGCTGTGCTAGCAAATGAATAATCAGGTGCTGATAATGTCTGGTTTTCTAACCATGCAGCAGAAAGATCCATTTTTCTGTAACAACAGCCACCACCAAATAGAACTCATCAGAAACCCCCAAACCTGATTTTGGCTGAAACTAGACAAAGAATGCATGTGCATGATCTTGGGTACAGTTACCACATTTTCATAATCAAATACTTCTTTCACTTAGAGGAGTCGAAATGTCTTTCAGTCTTTTGTGTGACAGGCACCCAATCACCCTGCATAATCTATCAAAGAATGGAAGAGGTGGGTCCAAAAAAGATAAAGATAATTGAAGACTGCATTGATCACTATTGATAGATAAATTCTTGAGATTGCAGCCTGAGATGCAGGTCATTCTGTTCTCCATTGTAGTTGTAATCTTTACATAAAAGTAAGAGATTTTTCAGAACTGACAATAACAGAAGAATGTTCTGTACCATTGGACAAGCCTATGATTTTTCACGTTTCAACAGGTGGTTATTATCTTGGGTATCATCAGTTTTCTTTACTTTCTAAGTTCATTAATGGATAAAGCAAGAGAACTATTTGCTGCTAATACAAGCTCAGAGCAGAGATCCAGAGATCTAGAGTTGTGGCAGAGACATGATGTAGCCACAGCTCAGTGGAGAACTTCAGCAGTGGCTGCATGCTGAAAAAGCCACAAAAACTATTGCAAAGTCAACTAAGAATTCTCAAACATACTCCTGCATTTTAAATCCTTGAACTATTTATCATTCAAGGAAAAAAAACACCTTCATGAATATCTCGATAGCATCTGTGATAGATTAAATGATTATTCAGGAATATTTACTTACTTTTTCTACATCCCTGAAAATACAGGTGGTCTCTGATATACAGTGGTTTGTCTTAAGATTGTTTTTTCAACCTTAGCTATACATTGGAATTATGTGAAGAATTTCTAAAACTACTGAATATAGGGGTCTTCGCTCAAGAGAGTCTGACTTAATTTGTTGGCGTTGTAACTTGGACATCAATTTTTTTTTCAAGTTCCTCAAGTGATTCTAATGTGCAGCCAGGGTTGAACTATTGCCATAGGTGGAGCAAATTGTTTTCAGGATAATTCAAGTAGTGGAAAGTCACTCATGAGGGCTGGAATCTCAAGGCAAGACTCTAGTTCAAGAGCTGCCAAAACAGAAAGAAATGTCCACAGTCCAAAAGAAGCAAAGTTCACAGTGGTGAATAGAGCTAGACCACTCGTTTTTATGTACATAAATAGTGGTGTTATAACAAGAAAAGATAGCACTCTTACTAAAATGGTAGCAAAGATCGGGATCTGAAAATAAACAAAATGTTCTTGAGGCCCTGAGTTACTGACCATTTTACTGGGCATTTTAGGGGAACTTTGCTCAAAATAGGACTGTTTTAAGAGTCTGAGTCTGGGTCAAAATTACTGGTGAGAGTTTGGGCAAGGATAGGTAACTCATCTGTCTATGGTTAATTTCAGTAGTACAAATGAGTCAATTGAGAGAATATGGTATGGTGGGAATTGTGGCATCCTGCGGGCAGAGACCTAGTAAAACACACATCCCAAGCTTAGATAATTCTTGTCCATCAGGATAACTTTTTTAAAAGAGGCTGAGAATCTGGAATTTTATGCAAAGTCTCTTAGTTTTTAAGTACTGGTAATGTAAAAGTGCTTTATAAATATCGCAAAGGTTAATTAAAAATGATCTTGAAATAAATTTGGGCTACCCGTTACCAATTTATGATCTCAAATTTACATGGTTCCAATGGTTCAGTGCAATTTTTATTTCAACCATGCCCTCTCACCACAGAGAAGTGAAAACATGAAGTGAGGGGGCATTCACAGAGACCAGCACCAGAGCTTGAATAAGCCTTGTGCCCTCCAGAATCCATGAAATATCAGGCGGACTCCTGTGAGAAGTTTTCAAGATGTGTGGTCCTAAAGCAGAGAAAGACTGTAGTCTGAGGTTAGCCCTAACACAGGACTTCACTAGCTCTCCACATTTTAACTATGTCTTCTGTGTACTGCCATGCTTCTAATACATTGGACGGCTTCCAATTTGTTATGATCAAGAATACCAAGGCTGTTTTTTATCTAAAGCTTGAAAATACAGTGTGTATACAATGACCTTATATTTTGAGCCCAAAATCAGAACACGTGGTCAAACAGAGATTTCTTATATGACTTCTGAATGTGAGAAATAGTCTGAGAGAGCTCATCTGAATGTCAATGATTGGGTGATTCTGGGATGGTTTTATAGGAAGGGCAGAGGTTATGTAAAATCCAAGATCATGGCAGCCATGTGTGTATGTGCTCACAGGGAATTTATACATTAGGTATTGTTTTCCACAATGCCATTGGTGAACGCGTTTTCTCTTCCAGTTTTTAGATATAAGGACTGATTTTCCTTACACAATTCAGTTTCCCTCCTCTTTCTCTAACCTTTAATTTTCCATCCACACTACCAAATGGTTTGTTTCCTGCTTTAAAACTATAACCATTGCCCTCAGAGGAACAGAAACTTTATTAGAGAAAATGCTTTATCCAACCAGGCAGATAAAGGGTTATTCGTTCCTGATGAAGTAGAGGGTGGGAAGAGTAGGACAACATCCCTCTTCAAGTCCCTTGCTTTCTGATACTTTATTCCCTTTTCATCTGGTGTCTCCTGATAGGAACTCCAGAAGGTCTTCAAGTTAGGGGATTAGAGCCACTAACTCCAGGTTGCAGCCATTGCCTAGATTTTCTTTTAAGAACCCAAAGGAATGCACACAGCCCAAATCTGACCATTGACAAATTCAAAGATAAATGCCACTTTGCAATTCCTTTTATCTCTCCATTCAACAAATGTTAATAATGTGCCTGTTACAGAATAGGCACCGTGCTGGGCAGCAAACATATAATGGTTGCAAACTAGATATGGTTTCTGTGTTTATGAAATTTGCAGCTTACATGCACAGTGGACACTAATAAATAATTAATAATTGAGAAGCAATAAATAAAACTTAATAAATATGAACGTAAATAACTATGAAATTGCTTTTAAGTTAAGTGCTGAAAGGAGAGGGCTAAGAGTTTGATCTGATCAGGGAAGTGAGGGAAAATTTTAATGAGGATGTAGCCATTAAACTAAGATCTGAGGGACAAGTAAAAGTCAAGTAGGTAAGTGGTGAAAACCCTTCTGGAAGGGAAAAACACCATATGGAAGACTTTGTGATGAGAAGGATCATAAGAACAGGAACGAAGATCTGTTGTGATGGCTGGCCCACAAAGAATTGATGGTGTCCTATGAGTCCTGAAGGATGGGTTGAGACCAAGTAAAGAAATGCTTGTGGATTGAAATGTGTGCTGTGTGCCCAGAAACCAATGGGAAGCCACTTAAGAGGTTTAAGCTAGTGGTGATGAGCCTATTCTGTACTACCCTAAGAGGGAAGATTGGGGGGGGGGGGGGGGGGCGGGGGAGAACAGGGTTAAAATGGTGTAGGTAGAACCATTTGGCAGGGGGCTGTTAGTTTTCCAGAGAAAATAAAACAATAGCTCAAAGTAATGGTTATGGTTTTGAATAGAAATGAAAAAAGTTGAGATATATTAGCAAATAAAATTGGGGTTGGTTTGGAGAGGAGATAAAGGAGAGAGAGGGGCTCAGGGGTGATTTGAATAATGGGATGATGTTGCTATCTTGATCTGAGAAGTAAAAGCCCAGAGGAAGATCAGATAATGAGATCATGAGCTTAGTACTGGACCTGTTGGATTTATGTAGGATGTTTTGGAGACATTTAAGATAAGTTAGCAAGTGGGTGGTTGTCTAAAAGTTTAAGGACATGGACTGGAGATTAGACTCCAGCTCACATAGTGGGTAATTGAAGGGAGGCATGCCGCTGAAATCCTCTGAAAGTATTATGGAATAAGTGAAGAGAGCTAGGGCTGTATCCTGAAACAACTAACTTTTAGTGAGGAGTAGAATAATAGATTCCCATACTGAAGGTACAAGAAGGGTTCCACGAAGGGAGGAGGAACTAGAATATTGTGTCATGGAAGCAATAAGGAGATAGTGTGCAAAAAAAGAAAAGAAGGGTCACTAGTGTCAAATGTTGCTAAGAAGAGAAGAGAGATACAAATTTGGGAATAACCTTTGGATTTAGTGGGAAAGTCTTTGATCACGCTAACAAGAGCTATTTCAGTGGAATACTGGGGCCAAGCACATTTTGGAAAGAACTGACAATTACCTCTGTATATTTTCCAGTCCCAATCCTTCTCACACAAACACTGGGGAAGTCATTTAAAACAAAAGTATCTAGTTTGATTCTTTAGTAAATGGATATTGGAACCAAAGATCAATATCATTTGACACTGGATGGCCTCAAGCCAGTCTTCCAATGTTTACTTAATTCTAACTGCACTTTGATTCCCCTCTTCCCACCACCACCTCTCTATACTGTGTTAGAATGCAATATTCGCTTTTAAAAATTTATTTTTGCGTGGGAAATAAAGTGAAGTGGATAATATACTTGGTTTTCTTTTCACATAGCCAAATTGTCTCAAAGTAACATTAAAACTTGGAATGCCAGCTTTAGCAAGTGCCTAGGGACACGTATTTCTCCTTGGTTTGTAATATGCTTTCAAAAATATCTCAGTTATCAAAGAGAAAGAGAAATTACTGGAATTTGTGTTGAAGGCAGTCCAGTGAGTGAATAAAATAAATGATACAAAAATTTGAAATGTCAGTATTAGAAATTGGTGAGGGATAGGGATAGGAAGCTGATCCAATGCCCAAAGCTATTATTTTCCAAGTAATAACCAAAGCCTACAAATTTCTTTCTCTTCATTTAGATTTACTTATCTAGTAAAGGAAATATTATTCAAGCCATGTACACTTAAACTATCAAATAATTTAAAGGAAGTCTTTTAATGGTCCAAGTATATTTTGAGAAATTTTGAGAAAAATATTTTGTCTTTCGGTATATGGAAAGCATCATTTTGCTAATAGCAGTTGAATCAAAATGACAATATTTGAGATTTTAAAAAATTATATGTAAAAGCTTTCCAGTGGAACATAGATTTGGGGATATGCATGTGTTTATTGCTGACATCTAATGTAATTCCAGAAAATAATAATTTTTGGAGACACCCAGCCAGGGTCTGTGTAGCTCAAAGTACATATTGCCATAATGTATAAGCCATAAGTCATTTATTTACTCAATGAGAATATATATTGAGCACCTATGTTGTTTCACACATTGTTCTGGGCATTAGATAATAGTGGCGAATTTATGGACAAATCTCCAACATTGCTGAGTGTATATTGTATTGGAGAAGACATATACTAAATTGATCTTTCATGAGAATTTTTACAAAGAAAACTAGAGTCAATGGGAGAAATAAGAGTAATGGCAGGGTTATTGCAGATAAGTTGGTAAAGGGAGCTCTCGGTGAGGAAGTTATGTGGAGGTCTGCAATACCTGAAGGATCATGTTTTGATAATTATGAGAGAAAAGACCATTTTATATATAAAATACAAAAGTCCTGAAGCATGCATGGTGTGTGTCCCACCAAGCAGAGACCTGCCAGCTCTGTATTCTCCCAAACCTTGAGGACACAGACAATATGTTTACTCCAGTGCCTCCCTGAAGATGCTCTCATCAGCTATAGCATCCAAAGAAGAAAAATCTGCTTTTGATTATTGTCTTGTCTTGGTGAGTTTAGTTTGCAAATTTTATGTGGTTTCATTAAACTGATCCAGAAGGGGTCTCTGAATAGATCTATTGCTTTGGGAAATTGAATTAGAAACTAGCTCAAAGTTTGGCTCCTTAGAGTACAGCAAACCTCCCCAGCTCACCTCTGGTGAGATTGACTGTATTTACTTGCTTCATTGTAGGTGGACCTAGTAACCTACCATTCCAGGGGCACATTGAGAGGGCTCAATCCAGAATACAAAGGTAGTCTATCCAGGCAAATGAAGCAAGGTGTATGTATTATCTCATCAAACCCAAAGACCTCAATAAAAACAAACAAACAAACAAATAAATAAACAAAACAAACAAACAAAACAGAACATGCAGGGCAGAGGCAAGGGAAGATTTTTGGCATATTGACATTTGTGTGTGCCTCAGGAATGGTTTGCAAGTTCCTCCACAGATTCAAGTGGATTGGTGACAAAGCTATAGGGGTCTTCTTTGGATTTTGGAAGAAGGACCTTATGGTCACATTTGAGTAAATTGACCTGCATCCCCATTGTAGGGGAAGATACAGACACAGTCTCTCAATGCAATTATTTATCCCTTGTTCTAGTGATCCAACTGGCTGTCCTAAAGCCACCTTCCACCCAAACCATGTTGTGTGTGGCCCACATATTATTTAAAAGAAAAAAAGAAGTAATTACTCCTCATGCTTGCAAAGTTGAGGGAATTACCATCAAATCTGAGTTTCTGACAATAACAGAACCACAATCCCTTATGGCAACAACTGGAACTCAACAGCTGATTTCCTTATATGGGGCATTTGCCCTCCATTTCACCCTAATCCTCATCATACCCTACTCTATCTCAACTGCTCACATCACTTAGTTCATTTCCTGTTTGGCCTCTGTAGGCATTGGTTCTTATGACTTCTTTAACCCATTATTGTATTCTTGTCACCCACCTCCTTTCCCCCTAATGTTGAGAAGAGCAAAAGGAATGACATCATCATTGTGGGTATGTGCAGTGGCTACTACAATGTGATACCTTATGTTGAAAGTGAGGCAATGACTTCCCTTTTTCTTCATTCCAACAATGTAGTAATTTGATAGAATTATGATAGCCAAAAGAGCAATTAGCAGTTGGAGAAAAATGTCAGATTGTGTGGATTTTAAATGGGGAGACAAACTATCCTAGAAAAGAGAACAGGTGGGCCTTTCTCAATTTCTGAGATTCTAAAAGAAGGAGCCCAGTTTCATCTATACTTAGGATAATAAATTGTCAAGCTATTTTGGCAAAAGAAAAGGTTCAGGCAAAGTCCTGTGTCCTCCCTAAACTTTTTTCTCTTGAGGTCAGCAGGTAGGTGTCTTTTGTTTAATAGTTTTGCCCAGTGGTAAGTCCATGGCACATGGGAGACCCTCAGTAGACATGTTTCTGAAGGAATAAAAGTCATAGTGCCATCATGTGTGAGTTCTCCTTGCAACATATGTCCCCAGCCTGGTCAGCCTAGCAGTGGCCGCCAACCTTTCGGATCTCATGGACCACCAGTGGTCTGCGGACCACCGGTTGGTGACCGCTGGAGAGGACTCCCAACAACTGAGTCAGACAACACTTTACAACTTCTTGAGTGGCTATAGAAATCCCATTTGGGTTGAGTTTGCTCAAAATGGCTATAGTGCACAGAGGAGAAAGATTTTATAATAGAGGCCAACTATTCATGCATCAAAACACATCCCTCTTATTCAGCCTGAAAACATCTTCCATTAATTAGTTATTCCTGCATTTGTTTCCTAAGGCTGATGAACAGCTGGCTTATACTTAATGTTATACAAAGAACTGGGTTTAGGAGTACGTTTCAGTATCCACTACTTCATCTAATAGCTCTGGGACATATTTCAAACATCTTGTTATGAGCCTGCCTATATTATTACCGTCTGTGACCTTCCCTTTGCTAACTGCCAGCAGTGATGGGAACTCATCTGCTTCTTTCTGAGCAGAATTACAGGAGGAAGGAAGTTGGGGTGATGTGAACAAGATCTTGATCTGGTGCATACTTTGAAGAATACCCAAAGCTTCTTTAAAAATGTAAGCCATGACAGGGTAATTTGGGATAGAAATTTTGCTATTTTTCTTTCTATATTTCTCCCCTCCCACATTTTTTAAAAAATATATTTTATTGATTTTCTTACAGAGAGGAAGGGAGAGGGATAGAGAGCTAGAAACATTGATGAGAGAGAAACATCGACCAGCTGCCTCCTGCACACCCCCTACCGGGATGTGCCCGCAACCAATGTACATGCCCTTGACCGGAATCGAACCCGGGACCTTTACAGTCCGCAGGCCGACGCTCTATCCACTGAGCCAAACCAGTTTCGGCTCCCCTTCCACATTTAAGCAGGTAGCTATGCTGCGTAGTTTTGTGCCTCAACAGTTTTTGGCAGGTTGAAAGCAGAATCCACAGGTAGATCATGGCTCTTCCTGTCTTTGAGCTTGGTGTCCTGTGTGGAGAGGGGCGGACAGGGGTTTCAGATCTTCGGGGACAACAGGATTCAGAACTGGCACATCGTCACGTCCTGCATTCTATTTGTTAAAAAGAGTCATAAGTACAGCCCAGATTCAACAGGTATTAAAATAGACCCAGGTTTTTCACCAAAGCAGCTAGAAAGTTGCAAATGGCATGAATATGGGGTGGTTTGGAATATTGGGGCTATTTTTACATTCAGTTTGTTATATAGTGCCTTTGCAAATTTGTTGAGGCCAGAACTCCTGTATCAAATTGACTACAGGTGTTCTTTGCTTTCAGCTTATTTCTAATTAATGATTAGTAATTAGAGTCTGGTACTGCCAAATTAAACACAAGTATCAGCCAGACAAGGGCATTCTTTTTATTCCTGCATCATTTGCAGAACTTAACATCATACTTATTATTTTCTTAGTAATTCTTTTTATTTTATTAGAGATAGAAAAGCCATACCCACAAACCTGGGACATTATGTGTCCAGAGACACAATTTATCTAGAATTTAGAATTACCACTTTTTTTTTTTACTTCTTCGTGCTTGGGCTTAAGAAATATCCTGTCTGGATTTTGGACTGAAGAAACCATGAACAAACTCAAAGGTACAGAGAACAAACTGATGGTTGCCAGGTGGGAGAGGTTGTGGGGGGTGGGGTGAGTGAAAAAGGTGAACAGATTAAGAAGTACAAATTGGTAGTTACAAAATAGTCATAAGAACTTAAATTGCAGCTAAGGGAATATAGTCAATAATATTGTAATAACTATATATAGTGTCTGAGATCACTTCATAAGTTATATAAATGTCTAACCACTAGGCTGAACACCTGAAACTAATATAATATTGAATGTCAACTGTAATTGAAAAATTAAAAAAAATTAAAATCCCTTGAACTTATGAAGAGATTTTGCTGTGAAAGACTAAGTAATACATTTGTTTATAAATTTCTTTAAAACAATCTCAATTTCTGGATCCCTATCTTGTTGAGCTGTCGAAATTCATTCAGATCCATTATTGGGGCTCTGGTACCCTCCTGAGGGAATTCAAATATCCATGGAAGGTAGAGGAAAGTTCTCTGGCCTCTACTTTGTCACAATTCAACAGAGTTGAACAGAACTCAGTTTCTGAGCTAGATAAGGGGAGTGGATATCTTCAAGAGGTTCTGACCATGTGCGCTCTCTCCTAGCGCTGTACTACCGTTTGCACAAGCCTGGGCAGGCCTGCTGGAGGGTGAGAGAGCACACAGAGCAGAGCTGCCTCTCCACCAAGCCATCCCGGACTCGCCAGCACCCAGCCTATCGCTTGCAGGAGCCCCACTGCCATCATCCAAGCCTGGCCCAAATCAGCATTACTTCCCAGGCCACTGCAGACTTGTGAAAGTAATAAACTGTGACTGTTTTAAACCACTATGTTTTGTGGTACAGTTTGTTACAGAGGATCATCATATCAATAGATTATTGATATGCTGGAATAGTCAACATATTGGGTTCTTCTAGGACAGTGATGGGCAACCTTTTGAGCTTGGTGTGTCAAACTTCGCCAAAAAACTGAGCATAACTCGGGTAGTGTGTCACTTTGAGGAAAAAACATTATTTCGCAAATGTTTCATCCTCATGAGCAGCAAATGTTTCATCCTCGGCATGCGGCCACCTCAGCAGCCGCGTGTCATCAGAAATGGCTACGCGTGTCAGTGCTGACATGCGTGTCATAGGTTCTCCATCACTGTTCTAGGAGGAGGGACTCGAAGGTTTAGTCAAGAAGGAGGACTCACCCAGCTGGCATGGCTCAGTGGTTGAGCATCAACCTATGAACCAGGAGGTCACAGTTCAATTCCTGGTCAGGGCACATGCCCAGGTTAAGGGCTTGATCCTCAGTGTGGGGTGTGCAGGAGGCAGCCGATCAATGATTCTCACTCATCATTCATGATGGTATCTCTCTCTCCCTCTCCCTTCCTCCCTGAAATCTATATCTATATATCTATATATCTATATATCTATATATATATATCTCTCTATATATCTATCTATCTATATCTATCTATATCTATCTATCTATCTATCTATCTATCTATCTATCTATCTATCTATATCTATCTTTTTTTTTCAAAGAAGGAGGATTGGAGAAATGGTTCCAGGGAGGAAGAGCTTTACCTCTGGGTTGGGATGAAGTCAGAGAAGCTGTAAGTATGGGGCCCTGGCCTCCACAAGAACCCTGAACCTCCCATTTGATGTCTCCTCCAGCCCAGCCAAGGCAACCTCCGGAGCTCTCTTTCCCTTCATCTAAACTCTGGGGAGAACACTTGGACCCTTTGGGCAGATATACATAGTGCTTTCCGGGCCCAGGAATCTCCTTCAGTGCCCAGTAAAACAAGGTATTTTTGCTGTTGTTTTATTCCCAGAACTTAGACTTCCATTGCGGGATAAAATTTAAAAATAAAAATAAAGCTTTCTTCATTCCTGGGGCTTCCACCCTCTTTGCGTATGAGCTGCCCTGCCCTCCTGGTTCTCAGGCTCTGGGGCTGTAACTCTCAGGATTTCCAACTTCCTGTCTCTTTCCAAAACTGATGCCACTTTCCCAGGCACTGGGAGTCAAGTTTGAAAGGGTCAGTCCCTGGAATTCCTTGTGGTAACAGTGGGGAGACAACCACTCCTGTCTGTTAATTGGCACAGGAAATGAGCAAAGTTGAATGTGGTTCCCCTGTGATTAGAAACCTTTTAAAACAACAAGCATGGCTGAATCTTTCCTTAAAAGAGGAGTGGGAGTGGGTATAGAAACCTGAGAACTAGCTAGGTGACTTAATAAAAAAAAAAAAAATTAGACTGGAGTCTTTTTATTTTGTAGAAGGAAAAAGAAAAACAAAAACAGGATTAAAACATTCCAAACTGTTTCGAGACTCCTGGGTCTCCCTCAAACTTTCTCTCTCTGGTGTCACTAAAATAAATCATACAAAATAGCACTTTCCTTTCCCATTCATCTTTTTCCCCCCTTATGCTTCATAGCAGTCCTTTTAAGGATCGGAGAGCCTTTTTAAAGTCCTGCCTCCTCCTGTTTTTGCTTCTCTGACACGCATTGATTTTTAATGATTCCTCCTTTTTAGGTTTCAAAACCATCAGGGTGTTTGTTCCTGAAACTAAAAAATTAAAACAGCTAATCAGAAGTAAAACTTTTTTTGGTTTGGTTTTGTTGAAGACATGTCTAGGGAGGAGTTGACAAGACCCACCTGCAATATTATTAAGATATAAAGAAAATAATATGTATACAGAGGCACGACTCCATCTTGCTAGAGCCTGACATGTCGATTAGCAACTTCTGCTGAGTCCGGCACGTAGATATGCTAATCATTAAGGCAATCTAACTTGTAGCCTAGAAATTACAGAATCAACCTCCCTGCTCCAAACCACCTCCCCAAGGAGATGAAGAAGGTATGTATAAAAGTAATGATTGTCCATTAAAAGATTTATTGAAGCCTTGAGACTGAGACCATGGCATCCAGAGTTTGATGTCTCACTATCTCGCTTGGGCTCTTGCAGATAACCAGATGTTTGTGGTCATCAATCACCTCCTGACCTCAAAACCCTTCCCTATCCCCCTTCCCTGACATAAAAGAAGCCTGAATTCTCTACTTTCTCATAATGGTTCTTTAGGATGCTAGTCCGGTGTCTTCTTGGCTTGCTGGCTTTCCGAATAAAGTCACTTTTCTTGCCCTAACTCCTTGTCACTGGACTTATTGGCTGTCATGTGGCAGTCAGGATGAACTTCACTCGATTACACTTTTTACCTCCTTCAATAAAATCCACTCCCACTTTTGCTTATCAAGTAGTACACTTATATTTTCTTTTTGTTCCCCTAAGTGTTTAATTCAGTCCCGAGCATAGAGTAACCACTTAATACATATTTGCTGATGTGAATTAAAGGCCTTGGATATTTCCTACAGATTGAGCAATTTTGACACCATAATCCCTAAATAATTCCCAGGAAGTGCCTCGCACAATGGTTTCTGTTGCGGGCACATTAGGGCTCTTGAGTCCTGTCTTTTGCTGTTTGTTTCTGGTTCATGTGTCAAGCCAGTCACTCACTGCCTCTTGGTTTAGCTGTTTAAACAGCCAGAGGAAAATGAGTGAGAAAACTAGGGCAGGGCATTTTTAGTCTCCATGTCTCAGAAACTAGACTCCAAAGCAGGGAAATTATTTTTCCACTTTTCTGAGTAATGCCATGATTATGGCCTACAAATATTTGGAGAGGGGTGCTAAAATGTAAAGGAGAGATGAAGGTGCTTTCAATAGAAATAAAACAATTCCAATTCTGAGGCCTGCTTTGAGCATGGGGAAATGTGGGTGAAATATTATAGGAGCAACAGGAATGGTTATTGAACTGTGAAAAGCATTTGCTACATAAAGAGGGCCTTAATTCCTTTGATGTTATCAGGGAGGGGTGTATTAGGTTCTGCACAGCAAGTGGCAGTGATCAGCAAATGCATTTTAAAAATTTTCTTTCCCTTTAATATCAGATGACTATAACTTAATCTCCAGTTTGTGAGTTATTCTCCTTACGCCTCCAAGAGAGGGTGTGGTCAGGGCAATTAAGAGGACCAATTAAGAGGGTTATTTTAATTTCTGAAATGAGTTACCTCCACATTCACTTTTCTGTTGCTTTTGTATTTATCGGAAACATAAATTATGACATTGAGATCTCTGAGAATAAAAGATTACTATTCTATTACCTGAAGCAGAAGACTCTGATAAGCCTGAAATATTTGATCATCAGATGCAAAAATGTCCACATCAGTTTGTATTAATTTTCAACACAAACAGTTCTAGAGAAACTAAATCAGAAAACTTTTGAGAAATTATGTTATTAAATAAAGGCATAGAAAATCTGAGTATTTGATTTTGAAACAGCATAAACATTTTTAAAGTAAAAACTTACTCGATTTCTTGTACTTTAATTTGGACTAAAGCGTCAATGAAAAGAAAAAGTAACATCTTATTTAAAATAGCATCCCATTTAAAACTACTTAAAATAACCTGCTTTCTTTTAAGGTAAAATTCAAAACGGCACCTTGTGTGGCAGCTAAAATGGAAATACATTTACTAAGTTAGAATTATAAATTGTACTGAGAACTTGCAACATGAGCAATTTAGAAACAGCATGTCAATATCAAGGTAGTTAGTTTCAAGCTGTACATTTGTTCTCAAAAAGAGCCTCTGACCCCTGTTTGCACCTTGGTCGGTGGGCACTAGCGGGATGCCAGGAATGTGCTTTTGCTGGAATAGTAAGATACTTGACTAACAAGGGAATTTAGAAAGCAATTCTTATGTTTGCTCCTCTCTTTTGCAACTGTTTACAAACAGCATGGAGTTGTGACACCTGTATGTCTTCTTGATGTGGCCGAAGGACACATTTGTTCACAAATCCACCCTTGGCACAGAAGCCCTGATAAGTCAGAGCCTGATTCTTGCCCATTGCTGCTCATTGGAAATTGACCCTCCAAATATCCCAAACATAGGCATTTGTCTGGAATCACCTTGAGAATGTCAACTGTATCTGCTTACAGCCGGCTTAGCATCCCCTCAGTTTCCGCTAGAAGTTTCACCACTCCCCTGATTCTGATCCATCCAGGCTAATGCATGATCCCCCATCCCCAAAGCCTGGGAGAATGAGGAAAGACATTCAGTTGATAAAAGCCCATTACCATTCAGGAGATGGGGAAAAAGGGAGGAACAGAGCTGGAGCCACCCCATACCAGGACCAGCAGTTGTTGGGTTTAAAATTTCACATTGGCCTCTTTCTTATTAGACAGGTTAAGCTGGCATCAAGGGGCTATCGACTGTCAAAACAGCAGCCAGAGAAACAATCGACAAAGCCATCCCTTGAGAATGTTGAGTAAACTGGCGAAAAATGCCGTCAAAGGAGTTAATGTGCGAGCTGGCACCCAATGCCAGACCCAGCGTGAGAACCACTTACGTGGTAATTGTCCCTCCCGGTGTCCCAGGCTCTGTCAAACACTGCCCCAGGCTTGCCTTTCAGCACAGGAACTGATCTCTTTTTGACAAACTGAAATACACACCCACCCTAAAACCCTACCAGCTGAGGGAGGGGAATTCAGGTGGGAAAGCAGGCAATTCTCTACTAACCGCCATCTGATTCAGTTTCGCCAGACTCCCCTAGGGTCGGGCAAGCTGGGACGACTGTTTCTTGGGAATGCTGGGTGATATTTCTGTGCAGCTCTGGACTCAAAGGGAGAGAAAGCCAGACATCAGCTTGAGCCTCCCCAAACCTTTACATACAATCCATCCACATCCACAGTAGGAACTCTCCCTCTCAAAGTCCTGCAGCCTCATGCACCTTCCCTTGTGGCATTGAGAATATGCATCTACAAAAGGAGATAAACAGTGGTCAGACCAACAAGAAGTACTCCCGCGCAGTCATTTGAGCAGAGCAGCGCAATGCAACTTCGCAGTACTGATTTCAACCCCCTTGTGGCAGGGCTTGCTGAAACAGCGTGAAATGCTTTCACAAAGTCATAGAGGAAGAAGGTAGTATCTTTATAACTAGACAGGTCAGAAACATGCAATTTGAAATAACAGGATTGAATAGGAACATCGTAATTCCAAGAGAGGTTTTTTGTTTTTTTTTTCTCTTGACATCACAAGACACCTGTTAGACATTTGAGCTGAGGCCTAGATAGCAGAATCCTGTAACGTTCTGGAAGTTGTACCACTCTGCTACTCTGCCAAATTCTTCAGTCACCCAAAAGAATGAGCAATTGGGGCTTATAGATGTAAGTAAATAAAACTATTGTGGAATAAAAAGCCATCTGGGAATATTTTTTAACAAATGGCATATGAATAAACATTAAAAGTGAAATTAAGATGCTCTAAACAAAAATAACTACAGGTTGCAAATAGGTTAATAAATATATATATATACTAGAGGCCTGGTGCACAAAATTCATGCATGAGGGGTTGATGTCCCTCAGCCCAGCTTGCACCCTCTCCAATCTGGGACATCCCTCTCACAATCCAGGACTGCTGGCTCCCAACTGCTCGCCTGCCTGCCTTCCTAATTGCCCCTAACCGCTTCTGCCTGCCAGCCTGATCATCCCCTAACCACTCCCCTGCCAGCCTGATTGATGCCTAACTGCTCCCCTGCCAGCCTGTTTGCCCCTAACTGCCCTCCCCTGCAGGCCTGGTCACCCCTAACTGCCCTCCCCTGCAAGCCTGGTCACCCCTAACTGCCCTCCCCTACAGGCTTGATCACCCCCAACTGCCCTCCCTTGCAGGCCTGGTCCCTCCCAACTGCCCTTTCCTGCTGGCCGTCTTGTTGTGGCCATCTTGTGTCCACATGGGGGCAGGATCTTTGACCACATGGGGGCAGCCATCTTGTGTGTTGGAGTGATGATCAATCTGCATATTACTCTTTTATTAGATAGGATAGAGGCCTGGTGCATGGGTGGGGGCCAGCAGGTTTGCCCTGAAGGGTGTCCCGGATCAGGGTGGGGGATCCCTTGGGGCGTGGGGCGGCTTGGGCGAGGGGCCTGTGTTGGTTTGCAGGCTGGCCACGCCCCCCAGCGACCCAAGCAGAGGCCCTGGTATCTGGGATTTATTTATCTTCTACAATTGAAACTTTGTAGCCTTAAGCGGAGGCCAAGGCAGGCCAGGGTGTGTGGAAAGCTTGGCTTCCTCGATCGCCGGGGGTGACCCTAGCCTCCTGCTCTCTCCAGCTCCATGGCTGCCGCCATTTTTGTTCAGATTTATTTATCTTCTATAATTGAAACTTTGTAACCTGGAGTGGAGGCCTGGGCTGGCCAGGGTGTGTGGAAATCTTGGCTTCCTCCATCGCCGGGGAAACCCAAACCTCCCTCCTGCTCTCTCTGTGGCCGCAGCCATCTTGGTTGGGGTAATTTGCATAGTCGCTCCTGATTGGCTGGTGGGCATGGCTTGTGGGTGTAGCAGAGTGATGGTTAATTTGCATATTACTATTTTATTAGATAGGTTAACTAGAGGCTCGGTGCACGAAATTCGTCACGGGGGGCGGGAGGGATGGCCCTCAGCCCAGCCTGCACCCTCTCCAATCTGGAAACCCTCAAGGGATGTCCGACTGCCCATTTAGACCCGATCCTACACTGGTGGGATTGGGCCTAAAAGGGGAAGTCGGATATCCCTCTCACAATCCAGGACTGCTGGCTCCCAACTGCTCACCTGCCTGCCTTCCTAATTGCCCCTAACCGCTTCTGCCTGCCAGCCTGATCATCCCCTAACCACTCCCCTGCCAGCCTGATTGATGCCTAACTGCTCCCCTGCCAGCCTGTTTGCCCCTAACTGCCCTCCCCTGCAAGCCTGATCCCCCCCAACTGTCCTCCCCTGCAGGTCTGGTCCCCCCCAACTGCCCTCCCCTGCAGGCCTGGTCCCCCCAACTGCCCTCTCCTGCAGGCTGGGTCCCCCAACTGTCGTCCTCTGGAGGCCTGATTGCCCCCAACTGCCCTCCCTTGCAGGCCTGGTCCCTCCCAACAGCCTCCCATGCAGGCCATCTTGTGGTGGCCATCTTGTGTCCACATGGGGGCAGCCATCTTTGATCACATGGTGGCGGCCATCTTGTGAGTTGGAGTGATGGTCAATTTGCATATTACTCTTTTATTAGATAGGAGGATGTCTAGTAAATATGTATAATTAATAAAAATCCATTGCTAATTTTGAAAAAAACTATAAATTAAGAGAACAGTGCCATATTTTCTACCCTAATTCGCAAATTTGAAGAAGGTTAACACTAAATGCAATTTATATAAGAGGACTTGAGGAAATACATATTGCTGCAAACCATCTGAAAAGCTATTTGACAGTAGGAATCAAAGTGTTAAAATATTTGCATACTTTCACATAGTAATTCTACTATGAAGAAAGGTTTCCCTTTAGCCTCCTCTGTCCCCTGACATTGGCCAATGTGGAACCAAGTGCACAGGGAGGCCCTCTGGGGATGGACCCCTCACAATCTTTGCCCTCAATTTTTCCAGTCAAAAGACATGTATATAATTTGGGAGCCTCTTACTTATTTCCATAGAAATCTAGATTTTGCATGAATTGTGCAGGGAAAGGTAACTCTGGTGTCTTTTCTCCTCCTTAGATTTTTGCCTATCATTCTACTGACCAATTTTTTTCTCATTTCAGGTTATTAAGCAATCCTGATATCATTGGCAATGCAGATTCCTTGTTTCAATTCTTTTTATTTTTGAGTGTGTGTGTGTGTGTGTGTGTGTGTGTGTGCACATGAGAGAGAGATAACCAAAGAGCAATTAGAGGAAAAAACACTTATATTCTATCAAAAATATTTTCATATTATTGTTCTTTTCTGGATTTTCTAAATTTTCAGCCCAGGTCATTAATTTTGTCATTAGGAAGAAAAATACAACTTACAGTATTTTACAATATAAATAAATTTATATTTAGGGGAAAAATAAGGTAATAGTTATATACATTTTTAAATTCTTACCCCAATAACAATCACAAAAGATATAATTTTAGGAAGACATGAGCTATATCTATTAATTGCTCTGATAATTAAAGTTATTTCAACCAGGTGGAGGGAGGGCAATGTAATACTCTCAACAATAAAGATAAATAAATAATAAATAAAGTTATTTCAAAAGTTCAGTCAAAATGCTTTTGTTGGAGCTTAAATTTGAAATGCCATTGGGGCTCATAGTGTTGTTTTCTTATTCATGTATAAGGGTTATAAAGAAAGCCTTTCTCAAATAAAAAAGGTGCCTCATAGATTAAAAAAAACAAACAAAAATAAAACAACTAGAACTGATTTTCAACAGATTGTCTTTTATAAAACATATAGTCTTTCCATGCAAAAATGCTTGTTACCTCCAGTGATGGTACAAAATCCCTTGGTGGCCTTAGGGCAGTTTTGCTAGAAAGGAAATCTCTTCGACATTGTTCATTTTTGCTTTAGTATGAAGGGTGACTTTCCTGGTTTGAACACTGACAATTCTCCTGCCCCAGGAAACTCTTCAGTCCCATTCACCCTGTGTCCTGAGTAGCTGCCCTGTGCAAATTGTTCCTAACTATCTTAAAGCTGAGTGGCTCGAAACAATAGCTGTCTTATTGCATCTGATGACTCTGTAGCTAGGAATTCAAGCAGGGTGCCTCTGGCTAATATTTCTATTCCTTGTGATGTCACCTGGGGTCACACTTGGTTTCAGCAGGCAATTGGGCTGGTCTGGAGAGTCCAGGATGGTTTCATGCCCGTGTTATAGCATGTCAGTTGGATCTCAACTATACCCCTAATAGTCTCTGTAGTCTCCAGGCCTTCCCAGATATTCACAGTTAGCAGGTAGTCAGACTCTGTACCTGGTGACACAGGGCTCTGAGTGAGAATTCCAAGAGACAGGAAGTGGAAGCAAATGGATAGAAAGCGAAAGCTGCCAGGCTCTTAACATTTGGGCCTAAAAACAGGTACAGTGTCACTGCCACCATAATCTATTGGTCAAAACAGTCACAAACCTGGCCAGATTCAAGACAAGGGGACATAGGTTGTACTTCATAATGGGAGGAGTGTGAAAAACAAACACACACAAAAACCTTAAGGTAGACTAAACCACCACAGATCAAAGAGTGTTCCTTACATTTTAGTAACTGTTTCAGGATTTATATTTGAAATTAAACAGTGAAGAATATCTATTGAATGCATTCTAGGTGCCAAGTATTAAACTTGGCACTTGGCATACCTAATATGATTTAATCCTCACTGCACATTTATGATTCAAGAGTGAACATTAGGATCGCCATTAATCATGCAAAAACACACACAACTTAAAATGTGTGATAGATTGTTCAAGATTCCTCCTTGTCAAAAAGGAGGTAGGTCTATTTCATTATTCCTTAAAACTTAATTCTACCATGTGACTTGCTTTGATTCAGGGACATTAGTAAACGGGATACAAGCAGAGGATTGAAACACACTTGCACATTAGGGCTCACTTTCAGCTACGCTTGAGATCCTAGAACTATCATATGAATGAGCCCAAGCTGCTGTGCTGGAAGATGGGAGGCTACATGGCAGAGATCCAAGGTGGGCCAGCTAAGTGTCAGCCAGCCCTTGGCCAATCACCTGTCAACTTCCAGACAAGTGAGTGAAGTCATCCTAGATCATGCATCCTCCAGCCAACTCTCCAGCTGTCCCAATCCAGTGGGAGCAAAGCTGGGAGTCAAGCCCATGTTGTCACATTCCAAAGCTTATATCCTTAATAGTAACACGATACTGACTTCTTCAAAATGTGTACTGTTCCTCAGGACATTGATGAGAGTAAGATCTCTTACAACATCTATAAAGACTGCTTGGCATGCAGGAAAGCGGAGGCAAAAATTTGCCTTGCTTATGAACACCAAGCAACTACATACACCAGGGACTTATGGAGTAATCCTTAGGATGCTAGAAATCCAAGAAGATTTTAAATAAAGACTTGACATAAAGTTGTGGAAAGATAAAATTGCAAGTCACAGGGACATAGATTGAAGAAAGGGGAAGAGTATAGGCAGGGAAACCAGAGGCAGCAATCTAAGGGTAAATTAGTGAAGTTGTGAATTAAGATAGTTGTGAGAGAATCAAAGGAAATGGCTATGAGAGCCCATTTCCCATCACAGGGACCACTGGGCTAGATGCAGGACATGAGAAGCATCTGAGAGTGGAAAGGAAGTAATGGTGAAGGGAATTCCTTGTGGAGAGCTATTGGGCGTGCATCCCCAGCCCCACCTCTGGGTTTATAGTAGCACCTCTGATTGCTGCTTCCTTCCTCTGCATGTGGTTTTCTCATTCTCATGCCATTATCATCACTGAAACTGCATAGTTCACTCTTGATGTGGACACTCCTCTCTGTTTACTCAGATTCATACTATGTTCTTGGCTCCTTTTATGATCATGGCTAAACAAAAGCAAAGTAGTCCACTCTTCTGCTTCTTCTCCCTTCTGTAGTGGGCAGGC
This sequence comes from Cnephaeus nilssonii, assembly GCF_951640355.1. Lineage (NCBI taxonomy): Eukaryota > Metazoa > Chordata > Mammalia > Chiroptera > Vespertilionidae > Cnephaeus > Cnephaeus nilssonii. The sequence continues at coordinate 23,931,165 of NC_137082.1, forward strand.
TCTCCACATAGTCTGACTGAGTTTCTTCTGAATTTACTAATTTCATTTTTTTTTAAATCCCTACTATCTAAATATTATACTTTTTTGTTGATCCAACACAATAAGTGCCCACTCTAAATTTCCTTTCTGATCAATACTCACCACTCAACACTTTCTACATACAAAGTATCTTCCTCAACAGCCTCTCCTGTATGTGGTAAATGTCACATACTTTTGAGTATTGTTTCTTTTAAAATACAATTCCCTGTCATATTGTGTCACAGGCACTCTTTATAGAATAGTCACCCAAATCCTTTACAAGTAATTGGCATATTCTAATTGTCTTACTGGGTGTGTGTTCTGATGGTAAGAAAGATGGATGAGAAAAACATGGGTCCATTTATTTGGTAAGTGACCTGGGAGTATGTCCCAGGTAGAAAGCTAAAAATTCAGAGGGGAAGATAAATATCCTAGATTTTTGAGGGCAAGGCAGAGAGAGAGAAGGGACCATAAACAAGTATAAGATCCCTGAGAAGTAAAGTAAATTTAATAAAGACCTTCACTAGGGCTTCAAAACCTTTTCATGCACAGCCCACTGATGAGCTACCAGTGACTTCTCCCCTCACTGATTATGGATGCAGACAAGAACACCTTTTTTCTAATGTGAATAAAAGGTAGGTCATTATTGATAACCAATAATGTAGAAGAGAATAAAAAAAATAAAAAACAAGGAAGAAAGCCAAGGTGAGTTTCTTTAAAGGTCAAATCAAATCTGTCTCCCAGGAGTCAGGAGGCTATTATTGATGGAAGGCTAGTATTTAGTTGTATTTTAGATTAACTCGATTCCAATAAATATGGAAGCCTTGGAGCCAGGTATCTTCAAATGCAGGAGCACATAGAAGGTTCACTCTATTTGGATATTACCACCAGTTTCTGAGAACACTGTGTTGTCTGGATGTAACTCCAAATCAAAGTCTCCATCAATATTTAATGTGACTGGCTCAGACAGACAGCAATCTGGGGCATCAAATAAATTAATCACTGGGTTTTAAAGGAGAAGTCTCTTCACAAATCTAAGGTCTATGGGATGCCATGTGATCAGTTACATGATACAGCTAGCTGAGGAGGTGAATTTAAATAACAGAACAGAAGATCTATAGGAAATATGGCCTTCTAAAGCCCCTCTCTTCTCTCTCCTCTGTTTTTTAAGGGAGTCATCCTTGCATCCATTCACCTGGGACAAAATGATCTCCTCTCTGCCCACTGTTGCACCTATTTTTCATTTTGAAAGTAGCCTTTTAACAACTTTCCATTGAATGAAACAAAACAAATCCAAAATGTAATAGAAAGCATAGCTTAGAAATGGCCTTTATGGCTACCGTAGCCTTTTCATAGCTCCTTTTTAAAGGTTAACTTTTCTAGTTGTTCACTGTTTACACATATCTCTTTACCTCTGTTGATGCCTTGCTGGCCCTAGTCCCTCTTTATTGCTCAGAGTGCTCTGCTTGGACTCAGGGACATGCAATTTTTATCATGTACAACATTGCCTGTGAAATTATCAGGCAGGGACATCAAAAAGGCCTCTATGCCATAGCAGCAAAACTGTGTAAGCCCAGCTATCCACCCACGATTCTCAGAGTGATATTGGACTTAATTCAGTTGTCCACCCACCTCAAACCCCCTTCCCATGGGGAATACATTCCAAAAACCCCAGTCAAGAACTTTCACTCTTTCACTTAAAGGAAGCTCTTTATGGTTTTTCTTTGCCATATTCTAATTGTCAGCATCACTCCTCTTTTTATTTTTTTCAATAATACTTAACATTTAATATTATGTTACATTCAGGTGTACAGCATAGTAGTTAGATATTTATGTAACCTATGAAGTGCCAACATCTCTACTAGTGCTTTGGGGCCATTATTAAGTAAAATAAGGGTTACTTAAATACAGCACCAAGAGAGCTCAACAATTGATCTGATAACAGAGATGGCTGCTAAGTGACTAATGGGTGGGTAGCTTACATATACAATGTGGAGACTCTGGGCAAAGGGATGATTCATGTCCCTGGAAATGTGGGGTAGGAAAATTCAAGATATTATCATGTTACTCAGAATGGTGTACAATGTAAAACTCACAAGTCATTTATTTCTGGAATTTTCTATTTAACATTTTTTAGAGCTTGGTGGTAACTACAACTGTGGAGAATAAAACTATGGATGGGGGTTAGGAGGGAGGGCTACTGTTAACAACAGCACAAACTCGAGGTCAGAAATCCATCCATTCCAATAGAGGACTTTCTCATGTGCTGTTACCTGGAGATTACCATCTCTTTCCATCATGTGTAGAGATGTTGAGGGTTGAAAGATATGGTGCTTACAAAGCATTAAGAATAGAGCCACTTAATAATGGAATTGATAGCTTTCTCTGTGCCAGATTCTGTACTTACCATTTTCATGGATCATGTCAATATTCACAAGTACACAGTGAGATGAGATGATATCATTATCCTCTATACAGAATGAGGAAGTTGATACTTAGTGTGGTCAAATGACTTGCCCTTGGCTATAAAACTAGAAGATGGGAGATTTCAATATGATAGCATAATGCCAGGGCCCTGTTAATTTAATATTTTCCCCTTCATCATCTGTTGCACCTAGCTGCATTTATCCATTTCTGCTTTGCCCTCTCTAAGCACCAATACATGGCAGCTACTGCCTTCTGGACAGGACCATGACGGAATTCAGAAGGGCTGACCCTAGTCCTGAAGGGCAGAGCAAAGTCCTGAAGGGCGGAGCCTATGTCTGCAGAGCCTTGTGCTCTGTTAAGGAAAGTTTTATCTCATTTGATTACTTATAGGAATAGAGAGCTTGACTTATGTATAATACACATTTAGTCATACTATACACACACTCTATCTATCTATCTATCTATCTATCTATCTATCTATCTATCTATCTTAATCTTTTAAAAAAACAAAACTCTGAGGGCAGGAGTTTTTATCTCCACTTTGTAGGAAAAATTGGAACCAAAGAGCAGATAAGTTTTTTTAAAGTATTTCAGTAATTATATGCATGCTTTAGATGTGCTGCTCATGGTTATGGTTTGTCACGGGCACTGGGTGGTAGGTATCCAGTGGTGAACAATTCAGAATGTTTTATACCTTTGTTGAGCTTTAAGTAAAAGGCTACAAATTGTGATAATGTTATGAAGGGAAAAGAAATGTTATGAAGGAGAATAACAAGGAGGCTATAACTTGAGGACTACTTATATGAAATGACACCCTACCTAGTCAGGAGCTGGGCTAGAAGTTGCGTCTAAATCTGTTGGGCTGGTTACGGAAAAAATGACATCTGTGTGCTTCATTTTGTAGAAGAGATGTGCTCTTAAAACTTTTCTTAAAATAAAAAAAAATCTATTTTAATGCTGTTTTAATTTCTCTACTATTTACATAATTATTAGAGTATAGGATAACTCCCAAGTGTTCCCCATGTAGGGATTATTTGGTTAGTTGCCATTATATGTGGTTATCCAAAAACTACTTACATGCCTTCGGTGGTCAGGAGCTCACTACCTCAAAATATAGCCTATTCCACTTCCAGGAAGATACATGGCTCTGGCTCTCTTTCAGTGTGTGTAAAGTTGTTTCCTCATTAATTCCACCCAGTTGACCTGGAAAAACACTAGAGAAAGAGTTCACTTCTTCCCCTGATATTCTCCATGATACTCTACTGATTGGCCCACCTGATGATTTCAGAGATCCCTTCCTCATCTCTTCCTGGGTGAAGTGTCACAGGTGCCACTAACATCATCTGAGTCTCTCTGGATGCCCCTCTTAAAATGGAATCTTCAGAACTAAACAAAGTGGCATCTGACCAGCACACAGAGTGTCAGAATTTGTCTTCCTATAATCTGGCCACTTCCCTTTCTCCAGGGCCATAGGCTGGTAACAAATGATTACAACACCTTGTGTTCAGCTCTGCCACAGTAGTTCACATTCCTGTTACTTATTCATGCATTCTGGTTTTTGCTCATTTGATTATACTTGAGGGAAGCTTGCACCACAGGGTTTGGCACAAAGCAATTGGCCATGTGAAAATATGTTCAAGCATGTAAAGAATGATTTTTTTTTTAAGTTTACTTGAGCCAAACTGATGACATATGCCAGGGAGGAAGATCTCAAATGCTCTGGAGAAAAAGTTCTGCACCTTATTTTATGCGTTTGAGATTAAGAGAAGGGGGCATAGGAAAGATTGGAGAAAGCAAGATAGGGATTGGGTTATAGAATAGTTACCAATATTATGTGCTCTCTTGAGGATTAATACCCCCTTTGAAGGATATTTCAAAAGTGTGTTAACTTAGATGCACAAGAACAATGGACAAGGTTTGATCAAGGCAAATATAAATCCTTTACTAAAAAGTTATATGCCCAGGACATGTCTACCAGCCATGACTTGCCTAGTTAGAAATTTATGATCAAATCACCCTGTAAGATTATTTTCCATAGAATCCTGTTTTGTTTTGTTTTATCCACACAATCACACCATAAATGTTTTCCAAAAGAAATTTCTAAAATTGAGAAATCCCCTCTGTTTACATCAGAAGATCTGTCTGCCTTCACTCATTAAAAATCAGCACGTAAAAGTCAGAATATTCCATATGAATATTTAAATTATTAATGCTGGTATTTGGATTGGGACCACTCAGAACATTTGCCTGATTGGGGAATCTTGGTGTTTTCTATTAAGGATGTTTAACAGTAATGCATTAGTAATCCTCAAACTTATTTTTTTAAATTCAATGTCAACTTTTAAATTCCCTTTATTTTTGATTCAATTAAAATCTTTTTTATCTGCCTAGCCAGATGGCTGAGTTGGTTGCAGCTTAGTCCCATGCACCGAAAGGTTGCAGGTTCAATTCTCCTTCAGGGCACATACCTGGGTTGCAGGTTCCATCCCTGGTTGGGTAGCATACAGAAGGCAACCAATTAATGTTTCTTTCTAATTTTTCTCTCTCTCTTTCTCTCTTCTTTTCTTTCTCTCTCTTTCTCTTCCTCTCTTTCTAAAATAAAAACAAAAATGTGTCCTCCAGTGAGTTTAAAAAAATATTTTTTCCATTTTATATCTCTTTCATTGTCTTGCCCTGCCTTCATCCAATTTCTCCATATTTACTACACTGCCAAAGTTCTTGCTCATTTGCCATTATTTTGTCCTACAGGAACAGATGCTGGGTGTGGTTCTTTGCTTAAATATCCATCTTAGAAAGAAAATACAGCCCACTTGGATTTTGTTCCGCAAGCAAGCTGGAGATATTCTCTCTGCCTCTGCCAATATGTAGAGAAGAATAAAATCTTGTGTACTGTATAAATGCTATTTTCTAAAACCAACAAGAATAGCTACAGGGGAAGAATGAAAAGAGAAATGGAATCATCTGATGGGTGCTCGGCTAAGTACCAAAATATGCATTTGCACAGTGCTGCTGATGTTCCAGGCACTCTAGGTTCTTTTCCTTTACTCATTTAACTTTCACAATAACTCAGTGAGTGTCCCAATTTCTCCTTCAGGGACGTAAGCACAGGTGACCAAGGGTGCCTCAGCCAGTCTCTAAACAGACACTGACACGTACGACCCAAGGTACTTACTTAATATTGGCCGAGCATAAGTTACATAGGAGACAGACATGCAATGCACGAATCACTCACGGTTTATTTACAGATTCCTGGTGGTTTCCAGACCTCTGCAGGCCACCCGGGGATCCACGCCGACATACACACACACTGGACGTTGGACCTTGCAGCTGCGGCTCGGCGTCTCGTTTGAGGCCTCAGTTTCCGGGTCACTGTTTGGACTCACAGTCCACGGCAGAGCTTGGGCAGATTGCAAGAAGCGGGGTGGAGAGTGACCGTCTGTGGAGGAGCAGAGCAGACCTCTCTGATCTTCCTCTGGTGCTTCCTCTTTTTATGTGCCTAGATGGGCGTCTTCAGTGTGTCTTATCAGCGGGTCCCAGAAGCCTTGCATATCTGGTTTTACATATGGGGAACAGATCACTTTATCTATTTTCTACATACATGCCACTCAGGGGTGTTTATCAACCTGTTTACATTACATTCAATACTTTTTAATATCACACTTGCATATCACACTGGAATTCCACACTTTGATACTTATTCTATATTATTCTTATCACTATTACTATAACAGTGAGGAAAGCCTGAATGCTATCCCCATTTTACAGATGATGAAACTAAAGATTAAAGAGGTTAAATAACTTACCCAATGTTACACAGATAGTAAGGTGTAGAGGTGGGAAACAAAATCCTAGCAGCTCTGGCACCAGAGGCTATACTTCTTACTAAGGTGATTTCAATTCTCTACCTAGATTCCACCTAGTGTTCTCAAAAGCCATCCAGTCCTCTTACCATATACAACTGCACTCTGGCTAGATCTATCAACCCAGAAATACTACTTAATATAAAGGAAACCAAGCCACCCTTAAGTCTACTAAGAGAAGCCGTGGTTAGGTTAATAAGGGCACTGGACTATAGTTAGGAGTCATGATTTCTAATCTCTGTCCCCATGTATTTGAACATTTTCTCCAAAGTCTTAGATTAGAAGCTAGCCAAAGTCTCTTTCATTTCTAGAATGCTATTCTTATAATAAGAATGTTAGAGCAAGAGAGGGTGTTAGCTATCATCTCTAGCACTGTGTTTCCCAAATTGTGGAACAAATGTGGTATTAAAAAAATCAGAGTCATTTAATGAGATGGTTATTCACTTTTTACTCTTGGTCAGCCGCCCTACTAATGTCATGAGGAAAATCTCCGTTTGGTGCTAGGATGTCCTCAACACCTCTTTAACACTTGCTAAGAGAGAGCAGACTCTAGTTGGAGAGCCTTTGGTAAGAAAACATATTCATTGTCATTTTTTTATATTGTTGATAGTATTATAGATGGCTCCTATCCTTTCCCCCCTTTTTTATCCCCCTCTGCCCAGCCCTTACCTCACTCCTCCCCCAGGCCTTCACAACCCTATTGTTCGTGTCCATGGGCTAGCATATAACTATATACTAGTAAGTTCTCTGATTTTGTAATGGTTTTATATTGACTCCTAGAATAGACCTCAACCAAACCTAAAACCTAAATTTAATAAGAACATGATCTATCTGGGAAAATAACCTTGGATTTAGCTGATCCAGAAGGAAGACATTTTCAATGATGGGAATCTGAAGATCAGGAAAGTGTGCCTTCCACCAAGGAGGCTTTCTGTGTCTCCTCTGCAAAGTTGAGATAGTAAACTGTATGCCTTACCAACATTAAAGACACCTTTATGCTTTGCTTGCACCATTCTGTTGAATGCTCCACTCACCATTTGTACCAACTGCAGCGTGTTCCTTGGCTTGATGGAAAGTAATACTTGTTCTCCATTTATGGGCACGGCATAAAGATTGTTTTTGAAATTAACCAGTTTGAATAAAATAAAAGATGTGTTCTTTGTTTTTACTAGATTTACAGTTTAGTGGTAAAGATAGACTGTTGATTTTCATCCAGGGTCTTCTGTTCTGTAGAAAATATAACACCTAACGTGACTGAATGGAAATATAAGCAATCTCATGGTTCCACTGGGAATAGAACCTGGAATCTTCGGCATGTAAAGCAGACATGACAACCACTATACCATGAAACCGTACGGTGACTGCCTGATTGCTATGTGGGACATCAGCAGTTTTATATCTAACCTAGACATCCTAGTCCTTCTTTGTCAAACACCTGTAATAACTCCTGATGCCCCATTTCTCTTTGGAATTAGTTTTCTGTGGCCCTGATTCTCCTAATAATGGATTTGAAATTATTGAGACATGTTCATGCTATATTTGTAGTGAGCAATATTTAAATTGCACAAAAACAAAACAAGATAATTAGTCTTTAGATAACACTAAACAAGTAAGATTCAGCAGTTATTTTTTGATCATGTCCAGTTATGCCAGGCACACAAATAAACATAATTTAAAACTGATAAATGTTTTGAAGGAAGAAGTGGGTGTGGAGTGAGCTTAGTTTTTATTTCAGAGTCAGTGATGTAAAAGAAACGAAGGTGACAATGTCTAACTGATTATACATATGGCTCATAGACATAGTACAATTGTGAAGTGAAAGTAATTGGCTGCACTTCGAAAGTATATGAAAAGCTCACTTTATAGATAGATTCCTAGAAAGTCGAGAAGGACAAACCACTTATCCTAAGCCCACAGCTCCTGGGTCCTCATAACCTAAACTACCCACCACAGAACTGCAACATTGCCCTTCTCTGAGACAAGACTCAATGTTCCCCCAGGCCCAGGGGCAACTCTGCCTAATCCTTGGTTATACATGAGCATATGTGTGGTGGGAGAAGGAGACAGGTAGACTGGAAAAAGGGCCAAAGTTGCCCATTGAAGAGATAAAAGACACCCCTAAAATGACTTCTATAGTGCCCCTTCCTTTCCCTTAGAGGTACAGATCTAGTGAACACTTTGCCAACTCTCAGAAAGCAATATTTCATTGGAGCTCATTTTAATGACAGACAAAGGGATAAGGTCAACAGTGATACTTAAACTTTCTTTTGCCTTCTTCTTACAATTCTACCAGGAACATCTTTCTAATAACTAAATAGGGTTTGACTTTAGAAATTCTGGGTGAAGAGGAAGCCCCGGTAATTGGGAAAAGCTACCATAACTCACGATTTTTTATGCCCAATTTTCACTCTGAGCATCTCATGCAAATGTTTAACTGCACAGACCCATGGACTAAAACATACACCCCTCAAACTTTAAGGAGGATGTTGACTTTTGTCTTTAACACCTTTCTACCTTCACTGTCAGGCCTTCCCACCATTATCTTGACACCCTTTCCCTCTTGGAAATCAGTGGCTTCACAAGAAAAACACATCCCAGTTACTTATCACATTTGCTTAAACACCTCTCCCTGAAGTGTAAATATTTCAGTGGCTCCTCCTTTCACAGAGATATTTGCACCCCTTGGCTTTATAGCAGTCCTCTCAAACAGTGGAATTTCAGCTATCAGGAAAAGCCAGATAAGGTGGATATTTTGGGAAGGAGGATTTCCCCAAAGTCTAGTTCTCAAATCAGATCACTGTGGGACAATTATGACAGTGATTTATTGAAGTTAAAAGGCCATTTCTTTGTTCTAGCCACATAGAATGTCTATGTTTGCTTAGCTTACTGATTTCTTGGTATATCTGAAATACACTGACAGAACTCCATAGAAGAATGCTTGCCTTTTTTTTTCTTCTCCTTCTTTTTATTCTAAATTGCTTAGACTAAGTTTCTTCCCCCTGGGAAGAAAATTTTGAAATATTTCACAGTTGCTTTGAAAACAGCTGAAAAAATGCAAGATATTAATAGGAAAAGTGAAAATACACAACAGGGCAAGATAAGACCAAAGATATTAAACCATAACCTAAAGATAGTCAAAGTAAAATATACATAGATGTTGATTTAATTCAAAATCTAGCTTATGTTTTAAAAGAATGGTTAAGCAAAACAGTGAACCTGACACTTGGAAAAATCTTAAATCATTCACACACAGGCACACACATACGTGCCCACACAATGCTTTACTGAATCCTAAAGCTAGGGTGGCTTGAGTGGGAAAACAAAATAAGGTCTTTGGTGCAGCAAGCTGGTCAGTTGAATAGAACATTTTATGACAATCCCTGCCTACCCGCCTTGTACGTATCACACGTCATTTATTCATAGCAATGTCAATTATTCATCCTGTTCTAAACTGTATATGAAGATTATCTACTTTATCACCACGAGAGTGTGCAGATAACTCAGTGGAGCTTCCCGCTGGCTGACTGCACCCATTTGTTTTCTATTCATGCCTGGGACAGGAGAATTAGAAAGCTGTGTGTAGGAAATGCAGCATTTGTCCTGCACAAACTTCTTTATCTTTATTTGCCCTATTGTTGGCTACATTTTTTTTTTTTAGTCTACTGGCAGCCAAGGGTCACATTTCCATGAAGATAAATTTCATATTGGACCCAGTGGGAGCTGAGGTCAGTGCAAATCTGTGCCAGGAGATCCAAAATGATGGCAAAGAGGAAGTCTCTGTATTTTATTTCTGCACTATATTGTCCTGTTTTCCTAATAATGGAGCCAGGGAAGACTTGGACACAGGGTCTATTTTTCTGCCTTGCTCATCTCCCAACAATGGCTAAATACACTGGGCCCTCCCTGCTGGCCAGACTTCAGTCTGATCGTCTGTGAGATGTCCCGAGATCCCCAAGCACTGTGATCCTGCATCCTCACCTACAGCCCAGCTTTGCTCCTGCCCTGGGTTGCATCCAGAGTTTTGCTGCCCATGAAGGTCAGACTCGCTGTGTCGACACCAGTGCTTCCTGTCCATTATCGGCCTGCTTGACATTGGATGTGTGTCTATTTTCTGTGTCCACTGGAAGTCAAATGTCATAGCTCAAAGATAACATTTTTCCCTGTTTTCCTCCCGTTTCAAAATGAATTCAGGTTTTCTGTATGGGTAAGCCCCGTTCAGAGTCTGGGGGGAATTCCAAAGTCAAGAGTGTTCTGTTTATGAAGTAATCCTAGTAACGTGTGGAATTTTCATCATCAGTTGTGTGTGTGTGTTTTTTTTTCTTGCAAAGGCTAAATGTTTAAGAAAAATGCAGGAAACTGGCAATTAGAATCAATTCCCTTCATAACAACAGCAGGATATCAGCTTAAAATATGTCCTTTAACTGTGTAATGATTGCAGTAATAGATATCTATAGATTGCTGTGAAATACACAGCTCGAGGTAGGGTGCTCACATGGTAAGAATCCATAGTTCAAGGGCTGGTTCACACATTGGTGTTTGGAATTCAGAACATGAGTTTTGATTAAATCCATGGAAAAGACAAGGATCCCAGGTTGGGTTCCAAACCCTTAACATTCAAAATGCATTGTATCTGTAGCAGTTACAAAATAAGCAGTAAAACATAGTACGGAGAAAAGTAAAATAGATTATTTAGCCACAGGCCATCTGTAAACAAATGTTCATTATGTCAAAGATTGACTTTTTAATACCTATTTTTACTCCCACCTCTCCCTTTGTAGTTATTCAATAAATTCAGCAAAGGTATAGTGAGCAACTATTATGCGCGAGGCACTATTACTGTAAGTGCAGTGAACAAAACTGACAAAAATCCCTGCTCTTCTCCATCTGACATTCTGATAGGGGTGGGAGGGAGGGGGGATTCAAGAACAATTTATAAGTGCTAAGAAGATAAATCAAACAGAGAGAAGTTAAGAAATATCAAGAAAGACACGGTGGCAATTTGAGATTTTAGCCCTGAGAAAGTGTGGTTTGGATCAGTTTCTGAAGTAATTGAAGAAAGAAGCTATTTAGCTTTCAATAGCAGCCTAGTCTCAGGTAGAGGCCACAGCAAGTACAAAGGCCCTGAGGCATACCAGACTTTTTAAAACTCAAGTGAGAAAAGGCTCCTTGGCTTCTATTTCCAAGGAGATGAAATCTGTGGGATTAGAGGACCTAAACTATAAAACACCCCAAGATATAGATTTTTTAATTAATGCTCTCTAGCTCTGGGGAACTGCTGAGTACCTATTGTTCTCTTAAAGACAATCAGTAGGGCAGAAGCCTCCGGGAAGGGGGATAAGGTGAGATTTATGTTCATCTCTTTCTTGTCCTCTCTAATTTATGTGCAAAAAAATATCTAGGAATGGTTGTGATGTATAACCTTTTAGTTAATGTATATGCATGTATTTTTATACATGTACTTTATAGTGTCTTCTGTGGTACAAAAATTTGAAAAACTTTTATTTTGAAATGTAACATACATACAGAAAACAATGCTAGATAGCTCAGTAATTTATCACAAAGCAAATACTCACTTAACCACCCCAGGTCAAGAAACAGACTACCGCCAGCTCATCTGGCCTCCCTGAGCAAACGCCCTCCTCCCTGTAAAAGTAAAGCAGTCTTCTGACTTGAAAATAATTACTCCCTAGCCTTTGTTTTTTAAATAAAAAAATGGTAAACGGGCCCCCATGTACTCACAATCATTCACTTTTAACAATTATCAATGACAGGCCAATTGGGTTTCATCTAACCCTCATTCCTTCCTTTCATCACCCCTCCCCAGCTAAGTTATTTGATTAATTTATTTATTTTTATTGAGATATCATTTATATGAGGTGAAAAGCACAGATCTAAGGTATACAGTTCCATGAGCGTTGACAATTGTTTATATATGTATAAATTGATATAAACACTGAGCATTACAAGTTTGTTTTGCATCTGGGCAAGCTTTCTTTAATAACTGGGGACTCAGAAGCACATCGCATGATTTCAGTTTCCCACTGTGTATACATGGATATCCCGAAGCAGCTAGCTGGCCTCCGGATGAGGTCCCTGAAGTATGCTTAGATCGATCTTTGTAAACTCTTTCTAAATGCAGACTGTTATCAGCTACCCCAGTCCTCCCTCCTACCCCCTCCCTCTGTCTCCTTCTGTCGGCAAAATAGTTTGTTATGGATTGGTGATAAAAATCAGTGTCCACTGAAAGACATGTCAAGACCACCGCCATGTGAGGCCTTCAAAGCATACCGAGCCACATTATGCCGCAGTGTGAAGGGACGTGCCTGTCAGGGGGTTGCAGCCCATGTCCACCAATTCACTTCTCCAATTTCCCATGAGTGGAAGGGTTGTGCCCCTGACCCAACCAGAAGGCTCTCTTTTTCTACTTTTTCTGGCTGATAGGACATACAGGTTTATAACGTGTAGGCTTGAGAAGGTAAGGAAGGCTTGGACAGTAGGCTGAGCCCCTAGGTAATAACTCTGCTGGCTGATGAGATCACGTTCAGTGATGAGATCCTTCCCATGACCCTAACCAGAATTCCACTCTCCTTCCTCTGTATCCCTTCCTTTATTGGCAGTCTCTCTTGGATAATGGGTGATGATGAGCCATGAACACACTCATCCCCTCCAGTCACAGGAATCTAATGTCTTTATTTCAAATTTCTCAAGAGACCTTAAAACATAATTTGCATATCGTCAATGCTCAACATCTATTTGCTAATAAATGATGTTAGCATGAGTCAGAAAATCCATGACTTAATGATGTAATTAAACTGCATGGTCTAATTATACTTAAACATTCCCTGCAAATTTTGCATGCTCAAATATATTTTATTAATCCACATTGTTGTCTTCATTAAAAAATCAACAAACAAATAAATTTAAACCAACTTGGAATTTTGCAAGATATCCCTAAAACCTGTTTAGATTTTACATGGATTTTTTTTTACCCTTTGACTTTTTTTGATATAGTTTAGGTCAGCTAAACAGTGTCTACTTTACCCAGAGTTCTATACAAAATAGCTGCTTCAAGAAAACAATAGTGAAGTATGATTTTCAGGACTGGCCTGAGTTACTCACAAGTGAGAGTGATATGATTCCCTTTAGACAATGACATTATAACGCCAAAATGCCTTTGCACATACAGGCAGGTTTCCAAAATATAACATAAGACCTGTGATAAACAATGCATAGTTCTAGAAGTCTCAGAGTCTAAATTTTCCACATGGAGGTTTGATGTTATGCTGTTCCTTCCTGCTAAATATTTTTTATGATAGGAAAATAGACATAAAAGACCTGCAATAAATAGGTCTTTGGTTAGCACTTCCAAGATTAAGAAGCATAGCATTGTGTGGCACCTCCACATAGGTGTCAATTAAAGGCCTGCTCCCCAATCTCTAGAATGCATGAGAATCCCTGAGGATCTTGTGAAAATGCAGGCTCTGACTCAGTCAGTCTAAGTGAGGACTAAGACTCTGCATTTGTACCAAGATCCCAGGTGAGACAGAAGCTACTTGTCCTGGAACCACACTTTCTTTGGGTAGCAAAGAGTTAAAGCAAGTTACCTCCTAATGCTAGATTTTGTCAGATAGTGGACAGGCGTGAAGGGAGGGGGTTTGGCAGAAGGATTGGTTAGGTTAAAGGTAAATTGCTTTTTGTTTCCTGCAGTAACTCCTGCAGCCTTTCATGGGAAAGTGAATTCAAGGTATGGGATTCCTGTCTTTCAAACACCATCTCTCGGACATAAAGTGTCCCAAGTGAATTTTCAAAGACTTGCCCAGAGTTTTGCTCTCTTGACTCTCATGGAAATTAACTATGGTCTTGCCAGTGAATGCTTTGAAAAAAGCATCTCTCTTTATTTTTGTGGGAACCTGCATCCCATAATAACAGTGGTTCTCAGTGGGAGCAACATGAAAGCAAATTAACCCTTTAAATTACAGGGAGCAGTGAGCAGTAAATTCACCCTGGTCTGAAGCAGCATCCCTTTCTCCTTTTCATGCTACACAGGGCTCCTTTTAAGGCAATTAAATGTCTGCTGTCAGGTGAAGACCAATGGGTTTTGCTTCTAAGAGACTTGAATCTCTCCACATTGCTGTTATTGACCAAAATAAGGTCAGATAGAGGGATATGAAAGTGGCTCCTATCGATTAGGGGATAAAAGACTCACCATGCTAAGAAAAAAGAAACTAACTTCTGTTAAGCCCTAGTTTGTTCCAGACCCTCTACATATAGTATGTTCTTTACATTTCACTCTGTCCCTGTGAGGTAGGCACTAGTCCTCCTTGCTTTCTCAGTGAGAAAATTGAGATCTATTGAAGTTGAACTCATTGCTTATGGTTCCATGTTAATAAATGGCAGAATTGGAGGCTGTGAACTCAGCTCCCTGTGATTCCAGAAATATTGGAATTGTTTCCCAGACTCCTAGACTGAGGGCGTCCTGCTAATTTGTAGACAGAGCCACTCCTTATACGCTATGCCTGGCCCTCAGGTCTTCAATCATTAATTGTTGCATAAAGAAACAACCACATTCATATCATTTAAATTCATAGACCCCAGAAAGAAGCCAAATTATTTTTAATGGCTGTTTCCCATATCATGCAGGGACCTATATTGCGAATGACATGTGCATGGGGATCTGTGATCAAAGCAGACAGAGATACATGTGGGTAGGTCCTCCTGTCCTCCTTAGAAACTCTCCCAGTGGTTTGCTGTATCTCTTTTGAAAGTTCAGATGAGCTTACCTCCTCTCCCCCAAATCAAGGCCACAGTAAAAGGAGAGCTAGCCAGGTTCCCAGCATGGTTATTTCTCAGGTGTCATAACATTTTAAGCTTCAATAGGTTTACTTGTAGCAAAGGAGAGAAAAAAAGGGGGACTGTGGGTGGAAGAAAAGCTAGTTATTTGTTCACAGCAGCAAAATGGGCTCAGTTGTTATTGTGCATTCCATGGGAGGATGTCTGCCCTACCTGGACCCAGCAGGGGAAAAAAATTAAATAAAAAATGAAGTCATGGTTCTATGGCCCAGAAGTATTAGAAAACATAGTATGGAATGTGTCTTCTACAATAAGAAGTGAGATCACCATCCCTGCTTTATTGACCCCAGTATGGATTTCTCTCACTGAAATCTCTAAAAACTGATGATGTTCCTACCCCATATGATGAAGGGAAATAAAATTCTAGATGGATAACTAGGAAAACACACACACACACACACACACACACACACACACACACACGAACACATAAACAACAGAAAACAAGTGCCCCAAGCCTCACAGAGATTGATGAATCAGATTTTTCAGGCAGTATTTTGATAATAATGCTACAAAGAAATATTCCAATGTACTCAGTCATGTTTCCCATTCCCACCACAGAAAATGGCTCAAAAGCTTTGCAGGGAAGCAACAGTCTTAAAAACCTTGACATTATTTTCTAAAACAAGGAGTGTGGATGTTCTTAAAAACAATGAGCAGAGGTGTTTGAGTTGTTGATCTGTAAAGATAAGACTCAGACGTTTATCTTCACCTATTACATTGTTTGGCATGTAGTACTCCCTCAATTTCTATTTGTGGAATTTAGAAAGAAGAGCTTGTTCTGAAAATCTAAGGACTGGGTCAATAAAGGAAGAGTTAGTGCCATCATGAAAGACAATTCCCAAACACTGAAGATAGTGAGAGACCTATCAAAATTAATAGGCCATGATGCTCCAGTGTGACACTAGAAATATCACTTGAAAATTTTTTGGTTTATCTTTGTTTTCTAAATGTGGGCACCTCAGTCTTTCTTCCTCCATCCTGTCCTTTCCCATTCTGATCCATAGGAATATATTATGGCTGTTCATTTTTGTTAACATGGGCCTAGGAATGGTGCTCCAGAATTTGAAGCATCTGAGAACATATGGGTTCTAAGATCAACATCTATTGGACATAGGAAGAAAATATCCAGTGGCCACCTGTATGCCTTGGAGTATCAGACTGCCCACATGTAAAAACTGGAATCATTATACATGTAAATGCTGGCTCAAGTCTCAGAAAAGCAAACACTGGGCCTTGTTGGGAAGGAGTGGAAATGTTGTCAGTTGTTTTCCTTTCTCCTGATGGGCAGCGCATCTTCCCTCCCTTCCTATCCTCTCCTAATTGAAGTGACTGTCCTTAGGAGAGCTCTTCCTGCGGTCACTTTCCCAGGATTTTCAAGTAGTATTTCTATTACCGCAGTGGAACGTTGTGGTCTGTTTATTTGGATAGCTCTGTCTCTAAGACAAAGGAAGAGATCTTTAATGCTTTGGGATTTTCTTTTTACCAGGGCTCCAGCTCTTCCTCTTACTGACCCAGTCCTTTGGTTTTTAGAGCAACCATTTCTTGGCCCTTCTTTCATAAATCCCTCAAAACAATATTCTACAGAAAGCAAGACTTTTTTTTAAATATCAGAATGAGAAGTTAAAAGAAGATTTTTTTCTCCCTTAAATTCCAAAGTTCTATAGGACAAAATATACTGAGTGACTAAGAGTAGGCCTTACTAAGCTCCTCCTATAACCTCTTAAAGTCTCCCCAGTTAAACACTATCTAAGTAAGAAAAATGTGCTCACAATGCAACTTCAAGTAACTGGGAACAAGAAAGCATTTGATTGTGTTAAGACCATTATTTGGCTTTAGACAAACAGCTCTGAGGTAGGGGCTCCCGCTGCTCTACCTTACTCCTGGGAAGGACAGGAGATCTCAGGAAATGAGAGGATGAGCTAGAGCCAAAAGTGTGGAAGCAAATAGTGGAAGTTGACATGAGCCAGGGGAGAAAGTACCAGAGAGCTCATCTTGACCTGAAGAAAGTGAACAAATTCTGAAAGGCATAAAATCTAAAATCCAGAAACAACCACCTGAAACACCTAGCTGGAATTTTATTCAGATTGAAACATTTAATGATACATCATAATCTTTCACCTTATCTCATTTCACCAAAGCTCTACTGTCCAAGTGAGGCTGATAAGGGAGGATTTGATAAAGAAAAATCAAGAAAAAGTTATATATGCCCTGGCCAGTGTGGCTCAGTTGGTTGGGTGTTGTCCTGTGCAATGAGGGTGGAGAGTGGGGGGCGGGGTGGTTCTTGTTTATTGCAGGCTTGGTCCCCAGTGAGGTACATGTAGGAGATGGCCCATCAGTTTGGCTCATGCAATGATATTTCTCCTTCTCACCCTCTCTCCCTCTCTCTAAGACAATCTATAAAAGTATTTGTAAATCATATATGATATTTTAGTTGAATATGGTGATGAGTTAGTTAAAGGAGGTAACTCAATTATGATATATTCTGCATCATCTTTGATCTAATACACCTGCAATGTAACTTTCAAATATAGTATAAGCACAATTTCTTGTTGAAAAGGTTTTTAAGTTTTATTTTTCAAGCAAGCACAAGTATATTCCATCATATAAAGCATGAATGACCCCAAACTATTGTTATCATCTTTGAACAGCATCTATAGTAAAGCTTTCTGAAAGACAGAGTAGGTGAGCTACTGAGTTAAAACCCTAAACAGATAGATTCCCATTGAAATGTCATCATAAGCTATAATATGAGAAATATTAGGAGAAGCATTAATTAATTTTAGGCTTACTTTCAAAACTTATTTTTCAGAAAATTTACTGATTCTCTAATTTCTGAACAACTCTTACAAGTAAATAGATAAAACAACAGCGAATTGAAATGTAAGTGTGTGTCTTCTAAGAGAAAATAGTATGTGTTATATAACTCCTTTGGTTTCCCTAGAGCAGTTTCACCTATATTGGTCCATAGTTCTTCAGAACTACGCTGTGTGTGTGTGTGTGTGTGTGTGTGTGTGTGTGTGTGTGTGTGTGAGAGAGAGAGAGAGAGAGAGAGAGAGAGAGAGAGAGAGAGAGAGAAAGGGCAGCCTACTTTTGAGAAATGTTATGCCATTTCTTCTGATGTTTCTAAATCATTTTTCCCCTACAATGGATGATGAATCTTTCTACATAAGGTATAACATAAGAAGAGCTGACTTGGCCCAGTGGGTCCCCAAACTTCTCTGTACAATGAAATCACCTGAGAAACTTCAAAAAATATTGTCTATGCCTTTTCTCCAGAGATTGTGATATATTGGTCTTTTTAGGGCATAAACTGGATGTGGCATAGATTTTTTTAATCCCCAGGTAATTCTAATATGTACAAATTCTGGAGTCATCAACCTAGGCTCTTTTGGATCTAATTTTCCTCATCTGTAAATTGGATTTGTAGGTAGAGTTGAAAGTACTTCAAGGTATACAGTAATAATCACAGCATTTCCTGAAGTAAATTCTTGCGAATGCTGTTCTTCTCTGATCCTTGTGAAAAAAACAAAAATGGTTCTCTGATAAAATCACTTTGGGAAACAAATGTGTGAACTACATTGATTAAATGAATAACAATTGTCTTAATGAATGAACCAATCAACCTATCAACCCAGAATCAAGAATGCTGGTTCAAGTTCTACCTTCACATCCCACCAGCTCTGAATCCCTAGACATCAATTACCTCACCAGGGTTCAGCTTCGTCATCTTTAAATAAAAGGGTTGACCAGATCTCTAGTGAGATGTCCTAACACTTCTAACATTCCATAACCCCATGATGAGAAGATCTCTGAGATCTCTTTTATTTTAGAATTTCATGAGTCAAAGGGAACCAATGATCTTATCTAACTCTCTCAAGACTGCAGAATTGGGGGAGGGTGCTTAATTGGTCTAATTTTACAGTGAATCATCATTAGGCCCCTAGGCAATGTAGCTGCAGACTGTGATGCTTCTCTCTAGTGGTTAAGACTCATTTTATTTCTAAAAGCTTTTTAAAATATTATCTTCCTTATTGTTGCAAATAAAGACAGCTGAGCCTCAGACAGGCTGATTCATAACTACTATTTGTCAGGCTCAGAACTACAGAGGACAATCGACACAGGCCTTCCTTTGCTTTCAGCTTTCTTTCTGCCAGCAGGCTGTCTGGGCCTTGCCCAGGCCATCTCTGGGCATTAATGAATGCTGCATTCACCCCACTGGAAATCCGAAATGACTAACGGGTAGACTATTTGGGCTGCCTACAGTCTAATTCAATGTCCTCTTATGCTGTCTACCCCCTTTGCCTTGTTTAGCTTAGAAATGGGAACAGTGCATAAAATGTAGAGAAGCCAATAGAAATTTAGTGACAGGGAGAAGAGAAAGTACAAAAATCTGACTGGTACTATATACTATATGTGTATTGACAGCTTATCAGTAGAACAGTTTAGATAAGTACAGTTTCCTCTTAATTGATCCTCCCTAATGAAGTCTTGCAAATCATCAAAAAAAAACTTAAGTTAAGCAGCTTTGAAACTAAAGGATTTATAGTTTATTGACTGAATTCAGCCCACAGACTGTTTTTATAAATAAAAGTTTTATTTGAACAGAGCCAAACTCACATATTTTATTTTACTTTTAAAATTTTTTAAATTAATATTTTTAATAATTACAGTTTACAGTCAATACTATTTTGAATTAGTTTCAGGTATACAACATACCCACTTACTTGTTTATATAATATCTTCATCTGGTTTTGTTCTAAAATGGAAGCATTGAATAGTTGTGAGAGATTGCATGAGTTGCAGAGCCTAAAATATTTCTTTGAATGACCCTGTTTTAACTTTATACATGTTATTTGATATGAATACATTTTTTTCACTCACTCATTCCTTTCTTCAATCACTTTATAGATATTTAATAAACAGAGCAATGGAATAACTACTATAAGGGATATAAAAAAGTATAAAATAATTTCCTGTTCTTTCAAAATATACCCAGACATCAATGGTCATCTTGTTGCAATTATTTATGTACAAAATCCTTTAGAAGCTCACCCTGGCATACACACTCACACACATGGCTTCAGGAGGAAAGGCAAAACATGCACATGACCTTCTCATGTATTGCATCTTAAGTGGATCAGGTAGACATATATAAATTATAAACTCATAAATCTAAAGTTAAAGGGGATGGTTACTTCTAGTCCATCTTCTTTTGTGAATGTCACAAAACTAGAGTTGGTGATAAACCTAAATTTTATAATATGTAGGAATCTTGGCTCTTATGCTATTATTATAATATAAACATATATATGCATATGCACATATAAACAATCCATAATACATAAATATTTGTGGTATATTTCTAAATGTTTCAACATGCTAGCTTATTTTGCAACTTCTGTCTCTCAGGACAACTGTTGCCAGAATATGATTTCTCCTTTTGTAGTTCTGGCATAGATCAAACAAGTAAATACAAGAGCAGTTTTATCTGGGATTTCCTCACTCGAGGGGGATAGGAGGAGGGAGAGAATGCTAATAAGAACTTATTTTTAAAAAAGTGTTAAAACATACACTAACTCAAACCTGTGTGTTTCTATCCTGAAGCTGTATGGTACACATTGGAATCAGTGATGGAACCAATTTTTATTTGGAAGCTAACATGTATTTCCCAAGACAACAGCAGATCTGATACCTAAATGTGTGAAAAAACAGAAGCCAGAACAAATTCAGAATTAAATATGAGATGCTGACAGTTAAAGACCTATTTAAGTAATGCTGTTTCTACAGATCATTCCCAAAGAATATTTAAGTGTATTCATGGAGCATGTAATTCCACTAACAACTAACACAGCAGATGATTTCTTAGTCTCAATGTAACAAACCAAATAATAATACCAATACTACTACTACTACTACTACTACTACTACTACTACTACTACTAATTCTATAATTGGGACACTGTTTCTCTACTGTTGGGATCTAAAACTCCCAAGTGTGTCTCTTTCTACTCATTTGCTGAGGACCAATCCTTTCACTTTTCTAAGTCATTCCATATTAGGATTTCATGTGCTGTTAGATCAGATGTCTGCTGCTTATGGAAAGCTGCTGGAAAGTGCAAACTAAAGTGCTGGAATTTTAATGCCATATTTCAGCGGAGTGAGTGCATGGCAGAGGAAGATTAATTAGATTCAAGATAGAAGGAGAGTCCAATTTAATTTTGCCCCATTACTTCACATGCCTGGAAATTATACTTAGTGTGTGGGATTCTTCCCCAAGGGGAATAGAGCTCCAGAGCCTTCTCTCACCCTGTCAAGCATTGGGAGATATGCAGTTTTCCCTCTGCCCACTCTGCTCCATGCCCTCAGGGGTCTCTTTGTGCCAGAACTGCTTGGCAAGTCCTTGGAAGTTGTTTTCTGGCACGAGATTTTCACAATGAGAAATAGGCCACTATGGTAAAGATACATTGGCACGAAGCACTCTCTGGCTTTGAAAATTCTCACAGAGGGTTAGGCTCCAATTCTGTGTCAGGAGGAAAAAGCAGAGGGGAGTATATGGTCACATTTCAACCATTTGCAAGTATATTCTTGCCTTTGCAAATTAATCCGTATTAGCCAAATAAGGACTTCCAGGGCTGAATCAGGAAACGTTCCAGACAAGGCACGTGGCCAGGGATGTACCTTGTTCTTTTCTCCTCAAGAGTGGCACATTTATTAGGCCTGAAAAGCCTTCCTTTTACCTACTGAAATTCTTTAAGCCCCAATTCTAACTCATTAGTCACTCCCTAGTCCTTTTCAATTTTGAATTTGGTAGTGAAACTCCACAACTTTCCACCTTCCAATATACAGATTGAAAGATACAAGCAAAACTCTCTGCTAGGTAGAGACTTACCAACTCTGTCTACCACCAACAGAGGGCGTGAGCAGTTGGAAAAGTGGTCTTAAGAACCAACCTCTGTGCATTTGCTAGGCAGTCTTCTCCGAAAACTCCTGTTCTCTCATTGTAAAGCGGGAGCTCTTGTGAACCAAAAGCAGTCTTCTTCCATGTCTTGATTGTGTTATGATCTATCATTTCGTTCTGGTCTCATTTTTGTTCTAATGACTCTGAGACCTCACTGATAACTAATGCCATTTCTCACCCACAGGCTCAGTTCCTGAGCTGGTCTAGAGTACCATGGAAACAGCATGCTTCTCTGACTCTAAGATGTCATAAGTTTAAGATAGACCCTCAATTTACTACTAATAAAAAAGAACAGTACATTAAAGCTAATTGATTTTAAAAAGTATTGCAGTTTCAAAAAACATTATGGTTTAAAGAACAATGGTCACTGTGGAACTAATAAGTAAGGTATACAGCCGTATTAGCCCCAAAGCCAGTAGACCTTGGAACTGAGTTGCACCGATCATGGACAGACTTCTGCTCGTGAGTAGGCAGTGTCAATAATTCTGCTGCTGAAATGGGAAGCTGTCACAACAGATAATCTTTGGTTTTGCTGTTACTAACCCTGCTTCCCTACAAAGCTGGCTTTCTCCCTGAACCCTGGCCTGATTTACTGAGACATCGTGCCTTGTCAGCTTATCCTAATCTTTCCTTTTTTTCTCTATTGGACCTGTATTTTCCTCTCATCCAATCAAGAGTACCTATGTACAAGGCTAAAGCTCCTCCAAAAACTTCCTGCTTCCTAAGGGTATCCAAGGTCCCAATTCCTCAGTACTGAGGTCCTTCTCCTGTCTAGGTCCTTCAGGTTTTCACAATTGTCTATGTCAGTAGTTCTCAACCCTGGACTGCACACGAGTCATTGAAAGAGCTCATGAAAAATATAGCTGCCCTAACCCCATTCCCCAAATTCTGACTTTTTGTTCTAGAGTGAAGCTTGTGACTCAGGCTCAGTGTTTTTAAAATACTCCAGACAGTTCTACACATGACAGCATTCCTTTTTTTTGGATAATATTTGTGCATAAGGTACATTGCATATAAACCTCATGTCCTTGAAAATGACCCCAGCAAGTTGTTGCAAGGATAAAAACACTTTGCAATGGATAAATATCAAATGGGTAAAAATTATCTCTCTCTTCTGCAAAATATTTCAATTCTATAACATACCTGTAATTTCAAAATTTTGTATCTAATTTTTTCACAGGAGATTCAGGGACTCAAAACTCTTCTTCTTTCTTCTATATCTTAGCTTTAAACAGAAAATTTTAGTGCATGTGAGAGTTTTATTTAAAGTTAATTAGCAGTATTTGTACATATTCATTGAGTAATTGCCACATGTTGAAAACTTTTCATATATCTAAATTTAAGAGTGCATTATTGACACTTCATTTAATTTAGAATTTTCTTTTAAAAATCAATTGGTAAAGCAATATGGATCAAGACTTATAAAGTATTTCAGAAAGTTGTGATATAAATTATATGAATCTGAACAATGGAATTTAAACTATAGTCACTGTAGTGAGCCAAAGAGTTGATTGGCACTAACTCTGATTAATGAAGGATTGGCAACTACAACTAACTTTCTATTAAAAATTATCTTTTTGAAGGACTTACACAATTTTAAGAATTTTAAAACTTAGCTGTTCAACATGTTGACCTTCTTAGAATCTCATTAGAAGCCAGATCTCAGGGTTTAAGGCACGAAACCTCTCAATGTTTTATGGTGGGAACCATTTGTTATATCAGTGTTTAAACTCCCTTGAATAGCTTCCAAGACCAATGCTACAGCTTGCTGAAGTTTGTTCTTGAGGATTAAAAAAGAGGACTCAATTCTCTATTACCTTCTTGATTCATACCTTTCCCTCCCATCAAAAGATGGACTCTTATTTCCCTACCACTTGAATCTAGGCTGGCCTTGTGTTTGCTTTAAGATCCCATCCCCCCCCCCAAAAAGTATAAATTACTTATTATCCCATCTTCCAGAAATATCTCTCTTTTTTTGCTCCTTATATGCTTAGATTTTATTCTATATTTACAGAAATGTGTCTCTCTCCATATAGACACAGAACATATATTTTTCCACGTGGGAGAATATTGTATATACTGTTTTATAAGCTTTCTCAATCTCTCTTTATTTTTACATATAACAAGGTTTTGTAAAACACTTTCCATTTTAATACATTTACCTCAACATGATCATTTAAAAAAACTTCAATGTATTTCATGCTATAGTACCATGATTTATTGAATTAATGTCTCTGTTGCTGGACATTTATAGTGTATGCTCAAATAAAATACAAAATGAAACATAAAAATATCTCCCATATTCCAATGAGAAGATAATAAAAATAAGTATTTTGGCCCACTTAACTCTACTTCCTTATATGTTCAGCAATAGTTTCACATTATATTTCATTCAATTTTCTTCTTTTGTATAAATAATCCTATGGAATATGTTTGTGCCACAATGTTGTATATTTAGGCATAATTTCTTAGTAAAGTTTTCAAGAATTGAGACTACTGGGTGAAAGTGTATAAACAATTTTAAGACCTTTTACCATTGTTTCTAAAATTTAAAACAACCTAGACTTCCATTAAAAGTTGTTATATTTTGTATTTCTTCTGGAAAGATTTCTTTTATGTTAAATTTTTCTAAGAGTTTGTGATTTTATCTAACATTTCCATTTTATTGACAAGAGTATTCATAATATCATCTTAATAATGATTTATATTATGTATATGATATCTTCTTATTCTTTCATGATGTTGATTATTTGTGCCCTCTCTCCTTTTTTCCCCTTCTTTTAATATTTTCTTTAATTTACCAGATATCTTTAAATCATATTTGTCTTTTCAGAGAACCAAATTTCAGCAATGTTAATCTCTGTCCTGTTCTTATCAATTTAATACTTTCTTCTAGTGTGTGAAATAGAAGAGTTCACAAGGAGTGTTAACTGGGAGCACTTTCCAGTTAATGGACGCTAGCTCCACTTGCAGTCTCTATTTTTTTCTTTATTAGATTATTTTGCCTGTAGTTCTATCAATAATTGAGAAAAGCATGATAAAATTCTGAGTGGTTATTGTTGGGTGACTTTCTTTTCCAATTCTTGAGAAAGGTGTGTTAAAGTTTCCTGCACAAGCATAGTTTTGTCTATATCTCCTTTCCATCCTCTTGCTGTCTATGTCTTCTTACAGTTTTATCAATTTCTGACTTTCATATTTTAAATCTCTTTCATCAGGTGCATGGATATTTGAATTGAACTTGTTATAATTATAAAGTGACTTTCTAACTATGCTTTTTGCCTTAAATCTATTGTATTTAACAGTAATGCAACTATACCAGCTATCCTTTGATTCATACTGATATGAAATATATTTGTTCATCTGTTTACTTTCATCTTTTGTGTAGTTAAATCCAAGACCATATAAAATATTCACTGTACAACTTCAGGGAACACCATCTCATAAATTAGTGTGAATAGCCCTCCTCCAGAAGTTATGCTATATGCCAGATTTCACTGGAAATTCTTTAATTCTAGCTAATATTCTTTACTTGTAACTGTTCAATCAATTATTAATAAACTTGTGTTTAAAATATATCATCTTATATTTAAACTAGAGGCCCGATGCACAAAATTTGTGCAAGAGTAGGTCTTCCTTCCCCTGGCTGCCGCACCAGCTTCCCTCTGGCACCCGGGATCAGGGCTGGCTTCCCTACGGCTGCCCACAGGCACCTGGGACCTGGGCTGGCTTCCCTCTGGCCACCGCTTTGTCCAGAAGGATGTCCGGAATGACGTCCGGAAGTATATCCAGTCTAATTAGCAAATTACCCTTTTATTATTATAGATTTTTCTATCTCTTTTGCTTTATTTCCTTTCATGTTTGTAATCTTTTAGTCTATTTTATAATTTTAATGTTTTCTTATACTAATTTGGAAATTATATCCTAGAAATCAAAACATGAATACTCATCAAAGCATAAAATCAATCAATATATCTATTATGTCTTAGAAAATACAAGTTCTTAAAACATTTTAACTTCCTTTATCCCATTCCAAGTTAATCTGTTAATGTTATCTTGAATTTTGATTCTATTTTGATCTTTAATACTTTATTACGATGCTTACTTATTGTTATTTTGCATATTTTGTTATATTCTGTATATCTTGTTATATTTATCCATATATTCACTATATTCTCTGCTCTTTATTCCCTTGTGAGCTTTGGTTCTTCTCTCTGGGTTCAACTTGCTTCTGTCACAACATCATTCTTCAGTGGGTTTGCTGGTGGCAAATGTTTCCAGTTTTTGTTTTTGTCAAACTAATGTTACTTTCCTCTCCTTATATAAGGTATGTTTGACTGGGTATACATTTTCAGGTTAATACTTCCCTTTTTAGTACATTAAAGGCATCATTCCATTGCTGTTGGCTTTCATTGTTATTGTGAAATCAGCTAAAAGTACTTTCTTTATTGGATTCAGCATTACATTAGAAAGTTCATACACCATGACCAAGTGGAATTTATTCCGGAGATGCAAGGATGGTACAATATCCACAAATCAATAAATGTGATACATCACATAAACAAACTGAGAGACAAAAATCACATAATCATATCAATCAATGCAGAAAAAGCATTTGACAAAAATCCAACACCCTTTCTTGATAAAAACTTTCAGCAAAGTGGGAATAGAGGGATTATACCTCCACATAATAAAAGCTGTATATGACAAACCAACAGCCAATATCATACTAAATGGGCAAAAACTAAACTAATTTCCCCTAAGAACTGGAACAAGACAGGGATGCCCACTATCACCACTCCTGTTTGATATAGTACTGGAAGTGCTAGCCACAGCGATCAGACAAGAAGAAGAAATAAAAGGCACCCAAATTGGAAAAGAAGAAGTAAAACTCTCCTTGTTTGCAGATGGCATGATACTATATACAGAAAACCCCAAAGACTCTATCAAAAAACTACTAGACCTAATAAATGAATTTGACAATGTAGCAGGATACAAAATTAACACCCAGAAACCTATGGCCTTTTTATACAGCAATAATGAACTCACAGAAAGAGAAACAAACAAAAAAATAATCCCATTTACCATTGCACCAAAAAAAAATTAAGATACCTAGGAATGAACTTAACTAAGGACGTAAAAGACCTGTACTCGGAAAACTTTAGGACATTGAAAAAAGAGATAGAAAAAGACATAAATAAATGGAAGAACATACCATGTTTATGGATTGGTAGAATCAACATCATTAAAATGTCCATACTACCCAAAGCAATCTACAGATTCAATGCAATCCCCATTAAAATATCAACAGCATATTTCAAAGATCTAGAACAAACTCTCCAAAAATTAATCGAATAGTGACAGCAATCCTGAGAAAGAAGAACAAAGTTGGAGGGATCACAATACCAAATATCAAGCTATATTACCAAGACACAGTTCTCAAAACTGCATGGTACCAGCACAAGAACAGACATATAGACCAATCGAACAGAACAGAGAACCCAGAAATTAACCCAAGCCATTATGTTCAATTAATATTTGACAAAGGAGGCAAGAGCATACAATGGAGTCAAAATAGTCTCTTTAATAAATGGTGCTGGGAAATTTGGACAGATACATGCAAAAAAAATGAAACTAGATCACCAACTTACACCATGCACAAAAACAAACTCAAAATGGCTAAAGGACTTGAATGTAAGACGGGAAACCATAAAAATCCTACAAGACTCCATAGGCAGCAAAATAGCAGACATATGTCCTAGCAATATCTTTACAGACACAGCTCCTAGGGCAATGGAGACTAAGGAGAAAATAAACAAATGGGACTACATCAAAATAAAAAGCTTCTGCACATAAAATAAACTATCAACAAAACAACAAGAAAGCCCAATGCATGGGAGAACATATTTGCCAATGATATTTCTGATAAGGGCTTAATCTCCAAAATTTACAGAGAACTCATACAACTTAACAAAAGGAAGATAAACGATCCAATCAAAAAATGGTCAAAGGATGTAAATAGACACTTTTCGAAAGAGGACATACAGAAGGCCGGAAGACATATGAAAACATGCTAAAAGTCACTAATCATCTGAGAGATGCAAATTAAAACAACAATGAGGTACCATCTCACACCTGTCAAAATGGCTATCATCAACAAATCAACAAACGACAAGTGCTGGCAAGGATTTGGAGGAAAAGGAACCCTCCTGCACTGCTGGTGGGAATGCAGACTGGTGCAGCCACTGTGGAAGACAGTATGGAGTTTCCTCAAAAAGTTAAAAATGGAGCCCTAACTGGTTTGGCTCAGTGGATAGAGCATCAGCCTGCGGACTGCAAGGTCCCAGGTTCGATTACGGTCAAGGGCATGTACCTTGGTTGCGGGCACAGCCCCAGTAGGATGTGTGCAGCTGACCGGTGTTTCTCTCTCATTGATGTTTTTAACTCTCTCTCCCTCTCCCTTCCTCTCTATAAAAAATCAATAAAATATATTTTTATAAAAAAGTTAAAAATGGAACTGCCATTTGACCCAGTAATCCCACTCCTAGGACTATATCCCAAGAAACCAGAAACACCAATCAGAAACGATATATGCACCCCTATGTTCATAGCAGCACAATTTACAATAGCTAAGATTTGGAAACAGCCTACCTGTCCATCAGCAGATGAGTGGATCAAGAAACTGTGGTACATCTACACAATGGAATACTATGCCGCTATAAAAAAAGAAGGAACTTTTAACATTTGCAACAACATGGATCAAACTGGAGAACATCATGCTAAGTGAAATAAGCCAGTCAGAGAAAGATAAATATTACATGATCTTACTCATATGTGGGATATAATTATCAACATAATTTGATGAACAAGAATAGATCCAGAGACAAATGGCAGGGGAGCGGGGCGGTTAGAGAGCAACCAAAGGACTTGTATGCATGCATATTAGCATAACCAGTGGATACAGACACTGGGGCGGTGGGGGCTTGCCTGGGGAGGTAATGGCTGGGCGTCAGGGGGCTGGGGTAGGGGGGGGGATAAGGGGCTCAATTGGGGAAAAAGGAGACATATGTAAAACTTTAGACAATAAATAAATAAATAAATAAATAAAAAATAAAGGAGTACAAACGGCTTGTGAAAAAAAAGTATTTTCTTTAAAGGTAATGTCTTTTTTCTATTGCGTGTTTTCAAGATTTTTTTTCTCTTTGAAACTGAAATTTCACTATGGTATGATTAAGTGAAAAATATCTTTTTATTTACATTGCAAGAGATTTTCCAATCTCTAAATTTTGACTTCATCAGTTCTGAAAAATGTTATTATGTATTCAAATATTCTCTCTATCATATTCTCATTCTCACCTTTAAGGACTCCAATTAAAAAAATCTTAGAACTTCTCAATCTATTCTTTTTGCCTCTTGACTTCCCATCTGTATTTCATGTACTGTTTCTTCATGCTACATCCTGGATAATTTCTTCTAATTCAAAAGTTTTCTTAGATTATATCTAATCACCATTTAAATTCATAATTTAATCTTTTAAATATTTATTATATTTTTAATTCTATAAATGTTATGTTTTAAATTATGTTAGATCACTTCTTTAAAATTTTATTCCTTTCAGATCATTTCAAACTTAGCTTTTATTTTTTAACCTAACAAACATAATTGTTAATTAATTTGTATCTAATAACTGACATTTGGGGCATTTTTTCTTTTCTTTTTTTCTTTCTTATTTTTAATTTTCTGCTGGTTCTTTTTTCTGATACTTTGTTTCCCATGGTGCTTTAAAAATCTTTAACTTTGTGTTTCTAATTTTACTGGGAAATTATTTTTGCAAATATATTCTAGGCTTATGATACTGTTACACTTTTCTAGTAATGATTATTATGATTTCTACCATTTGCTTGTTTTCTTTTATTATTTTTAAATTTTATTTTTATTTAATTATAGTAGTATACAATCTTATATTGGTTATATTAGTTCCAGATATAAAATGTAGTGATTCTACACTTTGATACCTTTACAATGTGACCACCCCAATTAATTACTAGTAATCATCTGTCACTGTGTAAATATATCACAATATTGTTGATTATATTTCCTTTCAACTTTTCACCCTTCCACCTACCTCCTCCTTTGTGGTAATCATCCCTTTTGCCTCTCTTTCTATAAGTCTATTTTTGTTTTGCTTGTTTGTTTTGTTTTGTTTTTAGATCCACATATAAGTGAAAGCTTATGGTATTTGTCTTTCTTTATCAGACTTATTTCACTTATAATTCCCTCTAGATCCATCCATGTTGTCACTAATGGCAAGATTTCATTATTTTTTATTGTTGTATAATATTCCATTGTATATCTTCTCCTTCTCCTCCTCCTCCTCCTCTTCTTCTTCTTCTTCTTCTTCTTCATTTCTTCTTCTTATCACTAAGCCTTCAAGGGGCATTTTATTATTTATTTATTTATTTATTTAGTTAGTTAGTTAGTTATTGTCTAAAGTTTTACATATGTCTTCTTTTTCCCCAATTAACACCCCCCCAGCCATCCCTGCCCCAGGAAAGACCCCACTGCCCCAGTGTCTGTGTCCATTGGTTATGCTACTATGCATGCATATAAGTCCTTTGGTTGCTCTCTAAGTCCCCCCCTCCCCTATCATTTGTCTCTGGATCTATTCTTGTTCATCAAATTATGTTGATCATTGTATCCCACATATGAGTGAGATCAGTGATATTTGTCTTTCTCTGACTGGCTTATTTCATTTAGTATAATGCTCTCCAGTTCCATCTATGCTGTTGCAAATGTTAAAAGTTCCTTCGTTTTTATAGCAGCATAGTATTCTATTTTGTAGATGTACCACAGTTTTTTAATCCACTCATCTGCTGATGGGCACTCATTGTATATCTTCTTTATCCATTCTTCTATCTTGGACACCTAGGTTGCTTCTATTTATCAGGACAATGCAAATTAAAAACATAGTGAGATGCCATCTCACACTAATTAAAATAGCTATTATCAAAATATCTACAAATGTAATGTATTAGTGAGAATGTGTAGAAAAAGGAACCCCTGTGTACACTTGATGGGACTGCAAACTTGTGCAGCCCCTATGGAAAATGGCAGGGGTGGGGACTCCTGGAGGGTGGAAGGATTGAGCAAAAATGAAAATAAAAGAGAAAGAACTCATGGACATGAACAACAGTGTGGATCAGGTGGAGGTGGAAGAGAGCATAGTAGGGATAATAGTGATGGAAAAATAAAATAAAATAAAGATAAATAAAATATAATAAAAATAGATATACCATACAACCAGCAATTCCATTTCTGATTTATTCCAAGAAAATGAGAACACCCCTTGTTAATTGCAGCATTATTTATTTATTGCTTTTACCAGTTTTATTGCTACATCTATTAACTGTGTGTGTTGGGGGAGAAGGGGTTGTTTATATTTATTTTTTCATAAGGAGGAATCCAAGAATTGCAAATTTGTTGAGAAAATTCATGCAAGGTCACTTATTTTTGCTTTCCCCTTTTTCTGATGCTACACTCCTTGGGTTCCTAACTAAATCTGATGATTCCATGGCCTAAGAAGAATCTGGGTTTGATTTTCCCCTCTCTTTTCTTATAAGACTAAAGTTCTCAAAACCAAGATTCAAATTTGTCAGTTTTTGCAGTCACTTTCAGGACAAAATCAAACTTTGTTTTTTTGCCTGTCACTTGGTTTTTGCACTTGTCTGTACAGTTTTGACCTGGTGAAGTTTTACTATTTTATCAATTCTTTGAAACTTTATAAGAAGTCTTTAAAAATATTTTATCCATAATTTTTATTGTTTTCAACAAAAAGATATATGAGTAACCTAACCTGCTATTATTGTAAATAGAAGTACTATTAAGATCTTTATAAATTACAGTATTAATCCTTTGTCCTTTTAAAAAATATATATTTTATTGATTTTTTACAGAGAGGAAGGGAGAGGGACAGAGAGTTAGAAACATCGATGAGAGAGGAACATCGATCAGCCGCCTCCCACACAGCCCCCACCGGGGATGTGCCCGCAACCAAGGTACATGCCTTTGACCGGAATCGAACCTGGGACCTCTCAGTCCGCAGGCCAACGCTCTATCCACTGAGCCAAACCAGTTAGGGCTCCTTTGTCCTTTTTTGCCATAAATATTTTCCAGGCAGCTTTTTCCCCGTTTTCCCTTTTATAACTGTTTAGCAGCAGAATAGATTGCCTCATGAGTGAATGAACTAGGAGGCACATGGAATAATCACTCCCTGACAAGCTGTCAGAGAGATTACAGAAATGAGTTTTATAATAAACAAAAGATTTAACTAAATGACATCTGAAGTTCTGTCTAAATTAAAGAAAGCAAGGATTCTCTTTTTGCCCTTAAAACTAATTTTCAATAAGTTGTGTTTTTTGTTAGTATTCTGAAAGATGAACTACCTATTATTCCTTTATTTAATCAGTGTCTCTATTTGACTGTATTTATTATCTCTTTTGCCTTATTTAAACAACCCAGACCGAAGGTAGGAGGTGGTGGATTTTGTCCCAGAATCTCTGGCTTCAGAACTTCTATTTGTAACTACTGCACTATGTAAAATTGTCCAAAGTGATTACAAATATTTTCAGGATAATTAGGAAAAAAACAAAAAACACTGAAAAGACAGTGAGCAGTCAATAGTTGGAGAAAACTAACCCTCTTTGACAAGAGAATGAAAACAGAATCATTTATTCCTTGTGTTCAATATTCTATTTTATGTGCGTGTATGCCTGTGTGTGTGCATGTGTGTATGTCTGTTTCTGTGTGTACGTGATAGTGACCCTTTGTCTCTTTTAACGAGTTTTCTGTGGGAAATTATATGTCCTCATTCCCTTTGTCTTCAACCATGCTATCAAAATAGCCACTCAGGAAGATCCGATGCCCCTCCCTGGATACTAAAGCCTCACTTCCGCTTCCTCCCTGTCTCACGCATGACGTTTTTCGTTGAAATTCCAGCCCTTCAGCATGTTCTAACCTTGACAGCACTGACTTGCAGAATTGAGACAGTTTGCTGTGCCACACCCAAGCTAGCTTTGGCTACCAGCACTTCCTCTAGAAGCTGGCCTCTTTCTGGAGGAGACATTCTTTCCCATTCCGGACCTCATTCCTCCTTGCCAGACAGCCCTCCGCTCTGCTCACACATCATGTGAACCTTATTAAACTTTTGACGTTCTGCATGGTCATCATTCACATTAAGACTTATGCCACTCTCAGAAGGTTAGGATAGTCTTGCCTCTCTTTACAAACATCAGAGTACCATTTGTTGCATGTGCAGAAGCCAATATTGCCATTATTATTATTATTATTATTATTACCACCAACACATTTCAGTGTGGCCCTGGTAGGGCATAAAATGAATAGGAGGTCACTGTCAGTGCCCTATCATCCAAATTTGCCACCACCAGTGCCCCTTTCATCCATGGACACTCCAGAGCCCAAACTGGGGACAGTATAGCAACTTTGATGCCCAAATTCCATACCATTCTTTAAAATTTGGACTTGGTGGATGCCCAAAGGATTATGCTTAATATCTTAATAGATTTATGAAGGTTCATGAAAAAGCAGACTAGCTATTTCTGGATTTGGGCAAAAGGTAGGAAAACTTGACGGGAGAGAGAAAGGTACTGCTCAGGTTCTTGTAGCATGCATTGTTTTCTACCACTTTGCATTATCATTATCTCTCTTTCATTTTAATGAAAAAGTTAAGAAGATTATAAGAGACTTCTATATTATTATTGTGAGTTCTGCTTTTCTTTCTCCTGCAAAGCCCCAGTGCAGCACCAGCCACACGATCTCATAAAACCATAGAATATCAGAACTGGTAATAGTTTCCATACACTGAACCTAATTCAACAAATAAGAGAAATCCAGCCCAGAGTAAATAAATGCCCAGGTCACATGACTTTCTGTGAGAATCAAGCCCTCTGGACTTCGGGCTCGGCAGGTGCTTGTCTGACACTAGAAGGATTAAACTTGTGAAGGTTGCAGGCCCTGAAATGCTACCTCCTTTCCACAGTGACTATGGATGAATAGAACTTTTTTGAATAAGCCATGGTGTATTTCATGAGTCTTTATATCAGACCTCACGTGGGTGATGCCTTTGTGTGCCCCTTCCCACTTCAATGTGGTCTAGAGAAATTAGATTCACCCCAAATTTGAATGTCCCCTCCTCGTGGAAGCCTTGTCCTTTATGAAGCAGTAGTGTTCCTCCCCCACCCAGCCCTCTTCCCCGCAACACTCAATAATTGGCTTATGCAGCTTGAATTTTCTCCGTAGCATCATGGACTACCCACTGTGTCATGAATTTTGTTTTTGGTTTTGGTTCTTCCTCTCAAATGTCAAAAAGAACCCAAAATGGAGAAGTTGCTTATGAATAGCTGAAAAGATTTCCCTACAATATTAAGGTTGGCTGGTGTTGACTTAAAATACTATAGAAAAAAAAAAAAGAGTTCTGATGAGAAGTGGGTAGGTGTGGGGAAAGAAAGAGAGAATGAAGGGAAAGCAAAATTGAGGAATAAAAATTTTAAGGTAAAAGAAGTCATCAGACTGGCTCACCAGCAAAAATCTGAATGAGGAACCAAGGAACTGAGACCTGGAAACAGAAAATTAAGCAGAAGGCAGCTGTATCAGCTATTTATTGCTGTAATAATGCTGCATAACAAAAGATCCCCAAAACTAAGCCACAAAACAATAAGATTTATTGAGACTGGGCTGAGATGGTCCATTCACACTTTTGGAGGTGAGTTAGCTGTTGGCTGATTTCAGATGACCTAGGCTAGGGCAACTGGTATGACATGGCCTGTCCCTCATGTCTCAACCTCCAGCAGACAATTGAAAGTACGTTGTCATGGCTATGACAGAAGAACACTGATTGAGAAAGAGGAAACACACAAGGTAGTTTAGGGTTTAGATGGAACCAACACAGCATAGCCTCCACTATTGTCTCAGGCAAGTCACAGGGACAAATTCAAGGAATGGGAGATAGACCCCCAACTCTTGGTGAGAGGGAATTCAGACAATGTAGATAGAGACAGGAGTAAAGAATTAGGTCATGATTGCAAACCTGAAGGTCTTGTGGTACAGAGCAGGATAATCTCTAACTCTCTAGAGTGCCTCTTTTAGAAAGTAGGAATGCTCCTCATGGACCTGGATTTTGGAAACTCTGTTCACATGCTTATATGCAATTATCTGTGTGTCATCATATATATATGGTCAGTCACTTCCTTTGACACTGTATTGCAGACAGCTCATGCCAGTCTACTCTCTAAAGATGATAAGTGGGGTGGCTTCAAGCCAGTGAAATAGCATCATAAGAAAAACATAACTTGGTCTACTTTGACACCATCACAGGATGACAGAAGTGACGGATATACACATGGGTGAAGAGCACTCCATCATCACCTTACCTCAGTCTGCAGAATTCTGCTTTCCTATGTGGCTTTCCCCTCCCTGACCTCAACAACTAAAACAAACCTATTGATTCATTAAAAAGACTGAGACTGTATTTGGCCAGAATCCCAGACATCCTTTCAAAACTTGGGGAGCAGACCCAATTATTCCCATCCCCAATGAAGGGGTACCTTATAAGGTATCCCTATGGCCTCCTTATAATCAGGCCCAAACCCAAATAGTTCCCACCATCCACCCACCTGCATTCCTTGGTAGCCTTCATTTTGGCATAGAACTCATCATTATTTAGAGAGGAAAAAAACCTCATGTGGGCACCTCTGTTTCTTTTCTGCAAGTGTATTATTCTAGGTGCAAAATGAAAAATAAAATAAAATAAAAACCAAAGGCTTCATCATCCCTTATGACGTTAGAGGGGAATTCCAATCACACAGAGAACACTCTGTTCCTTCCTCCCACCTTTTCCACTCAGCTAGCCTTGGGGAGGCAATCATTTTCCTGTCCCACTGTCTGTGAGCACATTTTCCACATCAGTCCTGACTTTTCAATTTCAGAAAACTTCCATATCCAAATGAGGCCCAGTGTTGGACAGACTCACAATGCACTTCCGACTTCTCACAGGTAACACGTTTATCAGCCTGAAGGGAAATGGCAAACGCAAAGGGCGACAGGGAGAACATGTACTCTGTTGGCTGATAAACATTTGCTCATGGCAGCTTGGGAAGGGGGGCCGCGGTGATTTTCCATGGGCTGTTATCAACAGGAAATCTAACTGTAGTTAATGCAGCAGGAGATTTTGGCTAGCCTCTTGAAGCAAACTTTTGAGAGCCCTTAAGATAACTGTCGCTCACTTTCCAGACTCATTAATCATTGACAAGCTGAAGCTATCTAGTTAGGAGGAAATGAAGAGGGGGCCGTCAAATGTCAAACAAATCATGCTCTTGAGCTGGCATCAAACTCCAGTAACTCCAGTAAGAGACAAAATGTAAGCTAATGTGCCAAACAAATCCTAGCACTGTGCGCGCGTGTGTGGGAGAGAGAGAGAGAGAGAGAGAGAGAGAGAGAGAGAGAGAGAGAGGTGTTTCAGGACTAAATAAATAATATGACTCTGAGATCAAAAACTTGAAACCTTAAGGCTCTTTCCTCCTTACTCCCATCTCAGGAAATAGAGTGAGAAGATGGGGGAGACTCAAAAAGAGATAAAGCTATAGTCTTATGTTCCTGAGCCCCTTCGAAACCAAGGTAGATCTTGAAAGTCTTAATCTTTCCCATTAGCTTTTATGAAGCCTGACTTGGCTGTAATGTTTCTTAAATGCCAGCCAGATTGCAGCCAGGATTTTCCAAGTGCATCTAATTGCCCGCTTTATCACAGGCACTATCAGGTAAACGGCGTTCCACCTCCGCTCGGCCTGCCTGAGGTTGACACCCGAGACTTGTCAGGCAATGGATCACAGAGCCAGTATGGGGGCCCCTTGAACCGCATTCCTGCATGAGGGTGACAGTAAATTATGACATCTGCCAGGAAGATCGGAACACGGCTGTGCTACCGGATGCACCTAAGCTGCACAACCAGGAAGGCTTTTAGGATGTGATGGGAGATGTGCCTGAGAGCTCTTAAAGGAACAAAGAGCCTCTTTCCCCAGCAACAGAGGAGCAGAGATGAACCCCGGGCATTTGCCTTTCTCTTTGATGACATTTAATGACCTATTTTTATGTTTGGGTGAATAATGTTACCTGTCAATTATGAAAGTGCTCCAGAGTTTAAATTATGCTTATATCCATCCTCTCAGCACCCTCAAAGCTACTTATCATTGTGCCCATAATATAGGGTAAAGAAACCAAGATGGAGCCAGGCTAGGTGATTTGCCTTGGGTCAAAATAAAGGGGTAGAAAGTGCTATTTATGGCTGGGCTCCAACCCCGTCAAAACTTAACCAAGATCTTCTCTCCCTTTTCCCTCTCTAAAAGTGTTTTTGTCTATTGTAGCTTTGGGAGTGTGGGTTATATTTTTGTGCATGTATGCCTTTTAGTCTAAATCTTTACAGGACTGACACCGAATCTCAATACCAAAAACCAAACAAGAAAAAATAATCCTCTCTTTAAACTAGATTTTTTTTAAGGAGCTAATGGGAAAATAAATAAATAAAAGAAGAAAGGAAGTTAAGTGACTGGCAGCATGAAGGTATCAATACAAACAATCATTTATTAAAACTTTCAATTGAATAAGTTGGACTTTCAAACAAACTATGCGAGATGAGAAGAGCAACTGTCTGACTTGAAATATTTGGGGACTTCAGTAGTTCTTTGAGGTCATATCGGACACAAAATCTGGGACATTTCTCATTTTAGTAAATTTTCACAAGGAAAATACTCAGCCCTTATGCTTACAAAGATTAAAGGAGGAGGGTTTTTTTTTTAGATAAAGGTGCCATAAGTGCTGATCTAAAATGGTGACATACAAATTGTTCATTAAGTACCTGAGGTTCAACATTCAAGAGTGTATCCTGGTACACCCACTTGCAAATGCCAGCCAGACAGGCTTTTGAGTTATTAACACTCCACAGAAATTAATGGTGCAAAGAGATCAAGATTTTGTATTTCAATGTGATGTCATTTTTTTTGATGTCCCAATGTAAGTCATTTAACTTCTCTGTGCTTAATTTTTTTCATCTTAAATTGTGAATAAGAATATTTAGTTGGCGAAGTGGTACTAAGGATTAAATGAGAAACTATATATAAGAGCATTTTGTAAACTATAAAATGCTATTATTTTCATCTAAAAGCAACCTGGTATTTATTTAACATTGTGTCACGCCCTTAGGGATTGAAAAAAGAAAATGGCACCATTGACTTTATTCTTCATTCTGCTGCATTTGTTAGGTGTTTAGTATATGCAAGGTACTCTGTTAACACCACCGGTGCCCTCTAAATAAAATAAGATAGGGTCATGACCACTGTAAGGTAAAATTGGTCAAGGTCAGAGCAACCATATATGTATGACTATCTCTGTATTTCTTTCTTCCAACATTTATTGAATAGCCACTGCCTTAAGAAATTTACAGAATGGCTGATGTGTGTGAGTGTGTGCATGACACATGCATGTGTGTACATATACATACAGATAAATACATTATTACATTGCCATACATATTATGACAAAATAATTTTATGAGATTATTTAATGATAAAATTGTCTGGAAGGGAGATTCCACAAACTTTAATATATGCCTTTAATATATAGTTCTACACCTGGAACTATTTATACATAAATGCCAAGTTTTTCATAATAATAGCTCAACATATAATGGCTTGGATAATGTTTTTTTTCACTGTAGTTTTTGGCAATATTGGAAGTAAGTAAATAGATGGATACACTTAACTTAAGTGACCAGCAAATGGAAAAGCTGACAAGTCATTGTAAGCAGGCATGACTGGTCGAATGAGGTTGGTTTACCACAATTAGAAGCAGTAAAAATTCTAGAAAAAAAATATGAATGGATGTGGCATCTTCTAGCCTTCTTTGCGTCACAGTCAATATTTAAAAACACTAATAAAATACCACCTCTGCTCAAATGCCTGGTGGATAAATTGAAATAAATGTTTATTTTTAAAGACTTAGTGGTTTTCTTGTCCTTTACTCTCAAATTGCAGTCCTGAGGTAAATAACTGTAACCTCCTCTTTCCTCTTTTCTATTAGCTAAACCATTCCAAAAAGAGTGATTATCATTGCTTCTGGCACATACAGGATCTCATAATCAATACTGACAATTTGTGTAGATCACATAGAAGATAAGTAAATGTATTTAATAAACAATAGGTTGTATACTCTATTACTCTATTATAAACATTCACTGAAATTCTACTGAAGAATTATCTATAGTTAAGATACATCATGGCAATTATTTTCATGTTAAAGCATGGGCTTCCTAAAAGGTCCTGTGAATCCTGTCATTTAGGAGCCTGGAATTTCATTGAAAACATTCCACACAGTCCACAATCAGTGATGTCCTTTATTACAGTTGTTAACACATCACGAAAAACACAATAACATGACCAGAAGGGACTCTTCAGTTTTTCAAGTGGTTTGAAAAACATTGTCCTTTGATTCTTTTATGAGGGTTCCATAATTTCTTGGGGTTTTCCAGCTGCTCTTTGATTACTGGCCCTGCCAGCCTCTCTTCCCAGACAGAAACTGGGACACTTGACGGTGGTTGTGGTAAATTAATAAGAAGAAAAAATAAACAGAAGGCCCTTTTCCCATGTGTGTTGTTTTTCCTTTGCAAATCTGTTCACTGTACAGTTAATTTGGAGCTTGCAATGCAGGAACCCTGTCTGGCTCTTCCAATTCATCATTCTCTTCTGATGTTATTCCTTCCCTAGAGAGTCCACAAGTAGAACTCACAGCAGGCTAGTGAATGGATGGTCCTTTTTCCAGGTTCCCACATTCTTCTGGGACATCTGTGTAGCTGGATGCAAAGGCAAAGCAAAATTTTCTAGGATTTCTACTACCCACTCCCATAAATTTAATATGATATAAATTAGCAGTAGGCAAATGTTTTCTGTAAATAACCAGATAGTAAATGTTTTTTATTTTGCAGGTCATATGGTCTCTGTCACAACTACTCAACTCTGCCATTGTAGCATGAAAGTAGCCATAGATAATACATAAACAAATAAATGTGGCTGGGTTCCAATAGAGCTTTATTTATGGACACTGAAATTTGAGTTTTCTATAAATTTCATGTATCATAAAATATTCTTCTTGTTTTGAATTTTTTCAACAATCCTATATAATAGGAGAGGAATATGCTAATTATTGTGCACAGGGCTACTAGTTTAAACATAAAGAAGTATTCAAAACTTGTGAGGCTGTACAAAAACAGACCAGTGTCCAACTTTGGCCCACATTAGCCATGTGTTAACTCTTTGTCTAAATGATCAGATCTTCAAATTTATGTCTCAAGCCAATACTTTTGGAACCCACAGTTGATTATTATACCTTTATTTGTTTGTCCTTCAAACACCTTCTGTGTCCAAGATGAAAGTTGTGGTTCTCTCCCGTTGCTCTTTTTGCTGGGTCTTCCCCATCTAGGAAAAATACTTTCACATCTTTAACATAGTTGCAACAGATAGAAAATTGCTAACAATTCTGAGTGCCCTTTAATTATACTCCACAGCCAAACCAGCACTAAATTCTATTCATTATGCTTCTAAAACACACCACAAATCTGCTTAATTCTCTCCATTTGGTCCAAACTATTCTCATCTATTAACTGGATTCTTGTAATAACTTCCTAATTAAAATCTCACCTTTTCTGTCTTTTCTATTAGGTAAGTCTTTGCAAAATGAGTTATTGACATTGCTTCTGAGGTATATGAAAACTGTGTGACAACATTGACAATTTGAATAGGTAAAATAGAAGTTTCCACTCCTATCCACTCTCAGTGCATTTTACCTACTGCATCTAAAGTGAATTTGCTAAAGCATTGGTCATAAAATCATGCTGATGGCTTTCCTTTGCCCTGAAAAACAATCCAAGTTCATAATTTAATTATTCAAGGTTCTACCCGAGATAGACTACTTTTACCTTCATCTCTTCACGACCTCTGTCTATCTTCATCCTTGTTCATTACACCTCAGCCCAACTGGCCTTTATGTTCCTGCTGCATACTTCACCTTTTCCTGGCTCCATGGCTTTTACTCACTCTTCTTTCTGACTGTGGTGGTCTCTTTTTTGCATGGCTGACTCATTTTCATCCTTTAAACTTCAACTTAATTATTAATTCACCAACTGACCACTTTATGCAAAGTAGGCATCTCTATCTTCTTTGCCTTGATGGTTTCCTTTGTAGGCTGTATTCCATATTGAACAGTTTTGATTATCCTTTTTTAACCAATTAATTATCTGTCTTCCATATATAATGCAAGTGATATGAGGGTAGATACTTGTCTATTGAATTCACTATATCCAAAGACACAGTCTAGCACACAGCAGCTACATAAGTATTGAATAAATGACCAAATGAATGAATCTATCAATTAAAAAATTTAGACCAAGCCATTATGCTCAATTAATATTTGACAAAGGAGGCAAGAGCATACAATGGAGTCAAGACAGTCTCTTCAATAAATGGTGTTGGGAAAACTGGAGAGATACATGCAAAAAAATGAAACTAGATCACCAACTTATACCATTCACAAAAATAAACTCAAAATGGATAAAGGAATTAAACATAAGACGGAAACCATAAAAATCTTAGAAGCCATAGGCAGCAAAATAGTAGACATTTGTCGTAGCAATATCTTTATCAATACAGCTCCTAGGGCAATGGAAACTAAGGAGAGAATAAACAAATGGACTACATTACATCAAAATAAAAAGCT
The DNA here is from genome assembly GCF_951640355.1 of Cnephaeus nilssonii. NCBI lineage: Eukaryota > Metazoa > Chordata > Mammalia > Chiroptera > Vespertilionidae > Cnephaeus > Cnephaeus nilssonii. Next base: position 23,973,108 of record NC_137082.1, read on the forward strand.
TCTGCACAGCAAAAGAGACCATCAACAAAACAACAAGAAAGCCCACTGCATGGGACAACATATTTGCCAATGTTATCTCCAATAAGGGTTTAATTTCCAACATTTATTGGGAACTCATACAACTTAACAAAGAAAGATAAACAATCCAATAAAAAAATGAGCAAATGACCTAAATAGACACTTTTCAAAAGAGGACATACAGAGTTCAAGAGACTTATGAAAACATGCTCAAAGTTCCTAATCATCCGAGAAATGCAAATCAAAACAACAATGAGGTACCATCTCACACCTGTCAGAATGGCTATCATCAACAAATTAACTAACGACAAGTGCTGGAGAGGATGTGGAGAAAAAGGAACCTTCTTGCACTGTTGGTGGAAATGCAGACTGGTGCAGCCACTGTGGGAAACAATATGGTGTTTCCTCAAAAAATTAAAAGTGGAACTTCCATTTGAACCAATAATCTCACTTCTAGGAATATATTCCAAGAAAACAGAAGCACCAATCATAAAGGATATATGTACCCCTATATTCATAGCAGCACAATTTACAACAGCTAAGATTTGGAAACAGCCTAAGTACCCATAAGCAGATGAGTGGAATAGTAAACTGTGGTAGATCTACACAATGGAATACTTTGCTGCTATAAAAAAGAAGAAATTCTTACCATTTGCAACAGCATGGATGGAACTGGAGAGCATTATGCTAAGTGAAATAAGCCAGTCAGAGAAAGATAAATATCACATGATCACACTCATTTGTGGAATATAAAGAACATCATAAACTGATGAACAAAAATTGATACAGAGACAAAGAAGCATCAAACAGATTGTCAGACTTCAGCGGGAAGGAAGGGGAGGGTTGGGAGGGGTAAGAGATCAACCAAAGGACTTGTATGCATGCATATAAGCATAACCAATGGACATGGATACTAGGGGGAGTGAGGGCATGTTCTGGGGGTAGGAGAGGCCAGAAGGAGGTCAATAGGGGGAAAAGGAGACATGTGTACTACTATTTGTAATACTTTAAACAACAAAAAAAATTTAGACCAATTTTGTGGTGTGATTTTTAAGTGTATGCAAATTTTTAATAGAAATATGACTTACATTCAGAGAAATGCATCATTCCATAATTTTCATTATAATTTTAAAGCTTTTGTACATTTTAATTTATTTACAAAAATTACTATGAATCACTTTTGCTATTAAAAAGTAATAGAAATGCTAATGTTAGTATAAGGAAATTCCATGCTGTTAACATTTTTTTCTTTTTTCTTTTCTTTCTTTTCTTTTTTTTTTTACTTAGCCCCAATGCTATTAACATTTTGGTCTTAGTTGTCTAAATCATGTCCTTGGAATCTGCATAGTTACATTGGAACATGAAAATGCTGCGTTGTCCAAGATGAATGGCATAAAGGTAACATACCACCAAGATGCTATCACTGAGAAAAGCTGTTCAAGATCAATGTATCCCTCAAGTGGAGCTCTGGGAAAGGAATGTGGGGGCTTTGGTAGAGTAACTACATCTTCTCTGTTGAGTCACACTTGTGTTTATCCTATTTTGTCTGCTTTTTCAAAATCAGAATTTCATATGAAGGATGACTAAGCAACAGAGGTGATTAAAAACAACAGTGCATGGTTGGGGGCTGTGGCCTGAGTTGAAATCCTGACTGTGTAATAATGTCAACCTCTGAGCCCCAATTTCCTTCTCTGTAACAGAAAGCTCCAAAGTAGTTTCTGATTAAACTATTATTTTGAAGACTTGGAAGATATTTATAAGACCTGGTATACTATATGACACAAACTAGGTATATATAAAGTATCAGTTTATGTGTAATAAATATATTTGAAGGAATAAGTTCCACTAAGTGGAAATTCCTTGTATGTTTGTAATAAAAAGGAGAAGGAATCTGGCTTACGAAAGATATTATAAGTTACTGGGATAATTATTTTCTCACTGTTCAGAAGCCTTGTTAAAGATGTGAGCCAGTATTTACTACGTTATACTGCAATGACCAATAGCTTCTGAAACCCAGCAACATATAAAGGTTTACAAAGATTTAGGTATCATTTGCCTTATATTTTGGCTGTGGAGCAGCTGCATATTTCATGACTCTGCTCCATATACATCCTTCATCCCAGAATCCAAGGAAAAGCAATAGCCTTTCTCATAGCAGAAAAAAAAATGGAAATGGTTGAATCAAATACACCTCATAAACTTCAGACACGGAATGTGTTATTTTGTTCATATTCCATTGGTAAAAGCAAGTCACGCAGGTAGAATGGTGTCATTGAGCTAAGGAAGTTACTCCATGGAAAATCATTGCAATGCACATGGCAACAAGTAGAGTTTATAATTTTCTTACAAGAGGCGGCTGAATAATCGGGCACAATGAAACAATAGACTGCATTAACCTGATTTATTTCTAAAATTAAAAGGAAAAAATAAGAAGAATGTCATCTAGAGTTATGTAAACAAAGTTCTTGCACATGAAATAAACCAATGTTTAAAAACAAAACATTGTTTTGGAGAACCAATGGGTTGAGATGTTTAGCTTAATAGAAAAGACTGATTTCTTAAGTAGCAAATTAGGTAACAGAGTCTTGGAATATGTTTTCCAGTAGTAGGGCTGCTTATATAGGTGGATTTAGTGTTAGACAGATAGATCTGGGAATAACAGATATTCTTCTAAGACAACAGGCCAGCTCTCAGAACTGTGCTCAGCATGAATACACTGAGCCCTAGGCTAAAGGATTTATAGTCTCCTTTAATTAGGCCACAATATATTGATGAAATATTCACCCACTTTTTATTAGATTTGGGCTACACAAAATTATTTATATTAATAGTCATCAGATTAAATATACGGTTTATGCACTCAGTTATCAGTAAAGCATGAAAAATTCTCTTTCCCCTCATATTACTTTTGTTTTGCCACAGTAAAATCAAATAAAATATTTCAGCTCTCCAAATAGTACTTGTATAGTTGATCAATATTTGAGTCCAACTTTGTCTCGTTTAGAAAGAAATAAAAGAGGCATTCTTGTTTTTATTTTTAAATTGAGAAACTGACACTCAGGAGAGTGAGTCTTGACCTCTGACCCTGAGCTGGTAAGGGGGAAGACCAGAAAGGTGCCTGGATTTTGAAGACCAGTGCACTGGCATGGCTTGGTGTTGGTATTTCTGCTTCCCCAGAATTCCACAGTGATGGAAATCTAAATACCTTTACTTTTAAAAATTAACAGATTTTTGCATAGAGAAGAATTAATCAAAATAGTTTTTTTTTTTCCCCTAGAGAGTTAATCTAAACAAACTCTTTTGTTATTGTTATCCATAGTGTTTGGTGTTTTTAGAAAAGTACTTCTAGTTCTATTGACAATGCAGTTAAATTAGGCCAAGCTGGTTTAAACATGTAGTTAAATATTTCAATTTTTGAAATAGATGGTTGAAAAAAAAGTTATTTCTTAATCAAGTTTAAAAGTAGTTTACTGGCTAAATTAATGATTCACTTCAATAAAAACATTTAAGACAGTTGTGCATGTGGATACAATGATAAAAAAAAAGAGTTTACACAGAAGCATGTCTTTTCAGGCTTGAACAACTAGGAAAGCATGGAAATACATGTGGGATATTTGTCTTTTTTATGCGGACAGAAAGAAAAACAGAAAAGATACCAAATATTCTAGCTGAAAACTAAAGACCTCTCTTTCCTATTTCTAGCTACCCAGTTGTCTTCCCCAGTCACTAATTTCTCATGTAGACATCCAGAAATTTATACATTTCTTCAAATTACTGTTTTATATCAGCTAAAGCATATTAAACAAAGTTAGGAATTAGGTAACACATTTTTGTGCTTTAAAATTTTTCTAAATATTGCCATCAAGATCTTGGAAAAGGGGGGTCAGATACAAGAGGAAAAAACCTTGACAGAGCAGTGATCCCAAGCATTTCTGTCATTTGGATCTCTTGGCACATTAGTAGGTGTTTTGATTTTTAAAATATTTCTCCATAATATTACAGAGCTGGAATTATAAAAAGGAAGCTTGATAGTCTTCATGGAGAGAACAAGAAACATAAGAATACCTTTCAGTTGAGAATCCAGAATAAGATGATTTTTCTTAAACACAAAACATATAAACTTTCAATCTTATCCATTTTAAACTTATCCATTTATTCGTAGAAGTAGTTATTGGGCACCTAATATGTGTCAGTTGCTGAGGATATGAAAGTAAACAATATAAATATGACCCATATGGTCTTAGATGTTCCTAAAATTTAATTAGTCAACAGCCCATTTTCTAAAGGCCTATCAAAAATTTATCTTGCAGAATGACAATTAGTTCAAATTATGAATTTATCATAAAATACTTTTCATTATAATTGCTGTGTAGATTGATTGTGAAAATGACAAAAAAGAATAACAATGAGATACCACTACACACTTATTTGAATGGGTAAAAACAACAACCTGATGATAGTAATTACTTGCAAGATTGTGGAGCAACTGGAGCTCTCACTCATTGGTGATATGAATGCAAAGTGGTATAACTACTTTGGAAGACAGTTTGACATTTCACAAAGCTAAATATACTTTCCTGCCCCAATGATGTTGGACCAAGTCATGTGACTTGCTCTATTCAATGGAATGTAAACTGTCATGACTCCTAAACAGAATCATTGGGAAGGCTGCATGGTTGGTTTATATTTTCTTTCTTCTTCCATGAGAATGGCATAGCCCCAAGAGGGTTTCCCTTTCAGCCTTAGCCCCAGATTGAGAAGACACAGGGAGCAATACCAAATCAGTTAAAATGAAATGTAAGCAAGGTATAAATGGTTGTGGTCGTGAGCCACAGACATATGGGGATCATTTGTTACCAAAACAATGCTAATTAATACAACTTCCCATCCTACCTAATAAAATAGTAATATGCAAATTGACCGCACCTTCGCTATGCCCAAGCCACGCCCACCAGCCAAAGCCACCCCCACCAGCCAATCAGGGTGAGTATGCAAATCACCCAACAAAGATGGCGGTTAATTTGCATACACTGAGGGAGGGAGGAGTGAAAACTGAAGACAACTTAGAAGGAAGAGGGAGGAAAAGCGGAAAGCAAGGTGGCTGCCAGAGGGAAAGCCCAGGCGGGGCGGGGCAGGGCGGGGCGGAGCGGGGCGGAGCGGGGCGGGCGGCAGTGGCACATGGGTGCAGGCGCAGAGGCAGCAACGGTGGTGGCAGTGGCAGCACACATGGCCGCAGCAGCCGCTTGCAGGATTCTTCCTGCAAATGGGCTACTAGTTTACATATAAAATGGTGAATTATTGAGAAGGGTTCATGAATCCAGAATATAAAATACTAAATAAATTTGCACTAAACTAAACTACACTTTTATCTATAAAATATATGTAGAAAGTCAGGGAATTTTATTTAAGATGGTGTGTGTGTGTGTGTGTGTGTGTGTGTGTGTGTGTGTAATCTTATTGATTCTTTACTTTGGAATGCTGACTCTTCCTTACCACTCCTTGGAAGAACTTGTTTATTTACTTACTTACTTATTTATTAATTTACTTATTATTCAAAGTAAAAAAGACAGTGATGGGATTATTTGTCTTTATAAAAAATAAAGTACAATGAAATTGCTTTGATTTAGTGGTGATTCACAGATGATACCAGATAAAACAGAAATTGTTTTCTCCTGTCGAGAACCCTGGATATCTTTTGAATGATCAATGTTAATATGCAATTGACAGCCAAATTGCCTTTCAGAAAATTGTTTTTTTGGTCAGTGGATTTTTTTTTTCAGTCAAATGGTATCCATCTCTATCTCACATTCTAGGTTCAGGAAAGACTGAGCTTAGTCCAAAGGTTTTAGGCAGCAAGGAATTGTTAGATGTGCCCAATGGCATATTTTTATTCATATATTATTTAGCACTATCGCCAAGAGAAGCTAACCTGCATCCCCAAAGAGAGTGACTGTAAGTAATGGAAATATGAGTTAAATGTGGGTGGCTATACTAAAAGGTTTATTACAAACTAAGTCATCGAGACTTCTGAGTCAGGGACTTGACTGATATGATAACGCTGTCATGCCAGAGTGAGGAGGAGTCTGCCTTCCACTACCCTGAACTTAGTAATGTGACAATGAAGTGGAAGAAGTCCAGGGCCTTGGTGGGAAATAGATGGAAGTGAGCCTGGACTATCTATGTGAACCCCATAATCTCGTCAATGCAGGAAATGCTGTCAGCAAGACTGAGGTGCTTTGGATTATATTGCTGGGGATCCAGACCAGCCTCTAATGTTTCCATCAAGGATATTGCCTGATGATGTTCTGCCTTCACTCTGAACTCCAGAGGAGAAGAAACTTAAGATGTGGTTTAAGTTATTGTAAACTATATGTCTTTCATAGGTCAGTATAACTTCTATATAACTATCTGATACCTGCACTTCCCAAAATCCAGTCAGGCTAATGGTTCAGAATGAGGCCACAATGAATCTCTGAGAGAAATATGGGATTTTCTTTTATTTTTAAGGGCCAAATATCTCCTGTTGTGGGGATAGACTCAGAGATATGTTATGTAAGTAGAGGTCTTAGAAAGGCAAGACCTAACCGGAATGTTTGAAATCTTACACAGGCAAGGTGATCTGTCATTTTCCCAGGAAGTCTGAAGAGCTGTTAGATGGACCACTTCATAACCCCCTGGCCAATCAGCACCTTAACAACATTATAAATGTGGCACCCTTGAGAATCTGTGTGGGGATGTAGTACATTTCTCCTAATATCTAGGTCCTCTAGGTGCTTAATTCAAACTCTCAAAATGATTTGAGATTTGAGCATTAACTTGGACAAACCCAGGGTGACTAGTGAGAATAAATTTTCCCCCAGGATATCTGAGCAGTTCACATTGCTTTTCTGATTCAGCTACTTATGGTTTTATGGTCAGTGTCTAAGCAACATATGCAGACAGAAAAGGTTTAGGTTAAGAATTTTCAGAAGCCAGGCTCCAATCATATTTTGGTGTATCCCTACCTCTCTTAATATATGTCAAAATAAAGACAAATAAATGTAAAGACATATACCATGTTCTCAAAGTTTTAAGAATAATGTCTTCAATACAGTTCTCGGAAATTGCAAATATTAAATTCTTCCAAAAAGACCATTTTGGGGTTATCTCTGTTTAGCTGGTGCAATAAACCTGGCATTAGTCCACCCACGTGATCATCTAGCAGTGAGACTGCCTCATTAATCTTGGCAACTTGTAACATTTTCTGTGAAATTTGTTTCTGTAAATCATTGAGCTTATGTTCCCTAAATCGTAGAATGAGGCTAAATCTTCGCAATAATTTCAGAAGTTTTGAGAGAGACTGAAAAGAGAAACCCATAATACATAAAGATTGTCAAGTCTGTTTCTGTAACATCCTGCATGAAGTTCTAAACCAGAGAGGAACAGCAAGGTTATAAACTACCTGAGAGAAAGAGCCAGTCAAGACTGAATCACAATGACTTAGAGATGGGAATGAGCTCAGGCCCATTACATAATACTCACTATTGTGCTCTGGCTTAGTCAGAGCCAAATTCAGGAAGCACATTCCATTAGACTAAATAAAGCTTCGATCATGTGTAAACTTTCCAGCTTGAATAGGCAGCCATTCTATCACTCATCGGGCTAGATGCATTTAATGGGTGTAATTTCTTCCTCATATTTCTATGTGTTTATTGTTTCATTTTTATTATAGGAATTTGGGCACCTTATAAAGCTTATTATTTTCTGTTAAGCCTAGGCTTAAGTAAATAGTGTTCTACAGGGTGTACATGAAAATATGTTTCCTTTAGATTGTCAGAAGAATGGGGCAATCTGATTCAACTTAACTATGAGATTAGAAGAAAGGAAAAGTGAAAAAAAATGTGTCCAGCACCAAGCCAATGTATCTTGAAAGTGTATAGAAATTATTTGTGGGAAGATTGTTTAGTGATATACATTATAAAGTATATTGTAAAGTATAAATCCTTCAATTCTAGAAGTTTTAATTCTGTAGACTCAAGATGGAATTTAGAAAAATTATTTCAAGAGCACTTCACAAGTGATTTTGATATAGGTGAACATTGCCTTGGGCCCCTGTAAATTACATTAAATTTGTTCTTAATCACTTAAAAGGAAAGGAAAGAAGATGAAAGATGAATGTTATTTTTGTTCTTTTCAGGCCAATTATATGAAAAGATGAATGTCAGAAATTGTCCGTGCAACATTTTAATTTCAAAATTAAACTTCATTTATGGGAGCTGCTGAGACACACAGCTTTTGAGGATTGTCTGATCCAGGTCTCACTCAGCTGGCTGCTGACAGATCTTCAGTTGGAAGCAAGTGCTCATTAAGCATGATGCAAGCGAGCGAAGTGCAGTATATATATTTTCCAAAGTAATGGTCTGCCCCAAATAAAAAAACATGGAAAAAAGTGGAGAATTAGCCTCTGAATATTTGGTGGGGTAATGGTAAGAGATGGCTTAGTTATTTTTGTGGGGGGAAATAGGCTAAAGGTTTTCCTATTGTTCTTCAAAATTTCCCCCAAATGTAGACCAGAAACAAAGATTTAAAAGTAAATTGTTTGGGCCTGGCCAGCGTGGCTCAGTTGGTTGAATGTCACTCTGTACATAGAAGGGTTGCCCGTTCAATTCGAGTTCAGGGCACATAACTGGAATTGCAGGTTTGATCCCCAGTTGGAAAGCATATGGAAGGCAACTGGTAGATATTTATCTCTCACATCCGTGTGTATGTGTATGTGTGTGTGTGTGTGTGTGTGTGTGTGTGTGTGTATGTGTGTGTTTCTCTGTCTCTCCCTCTCTCTAATCATGTCCTCAAATGAGGATTAAAAATAAATAAATAAATAAATAAAAGTAAATTGTTTGAGAGGTGATTTTAGGAAACACTGGTAGAGGAGTGTTGGAGCAGTAAGACTGGTATGGGAAGGCAGCCAATAAGAATGCTTGATCAAGCAAGTTACCACTGTGAACAACTGGGACTCAGTCCTCATGGGGGACCTCAGGGAAACAGTGTAGAACATATGTGCATCAGGGTTAGCCTGTGCCCCTAACTACTCACCTGCCTGCTTGATCACCCCTAACCACTCTGCCTGCCTGCCTGATCTCCCCTAACTACTCGCCTGCCTGCCTGATTGCCCCTAACCACCTCTGCCTCGGCTCCCACCACTGCAGCTTCATCTGGAAGGTAATCTGGAAGGACATCAGTCTGGAATTACATCCCGAAGGTCATTCGGCTGTCCAGTCTAATTAACATATTATGCTTTTATTATTATAGATATGCTTAGTATCTTTTCCAAAAATGTTGAAGTGTCCAACAGCTGCACAGACTACCACTTTGCAAAGAATTAAAACCATCCCTTGTTCATGAAGGGCAAACAATTACAGTGCTTGTGGACACAATGCCCTAAAGCTATATGAATGGAATCACAGGGATTTTTTCCACTGGAGATTTGCAAACTCATCAGATGCAGACACTGTAGCAAGGTAGCATGCCAGATTTAAATTTCATTCTGCCTTAGGTCAGTTCTGAAATTCAGGAGACTTCCTCTTGTGTACTCTGCAGATCCAAGCACGCTACATTTGAGTTTGATACACACAGACAAACCCCCAAGGTACAATTGTTTGTGTCTTTAAATTCAATTTATCCCAACTTCCACTTTTTGCCCTCCAGCAATATTTACACATTCTAAAAGGATTTCCTGGCTACAATCATGCCTGGGAATGCTTTCCATGGTATCTTAGCTTAAAGCTACCAGTGAGGCACTGGGACAATTAATATCAAAAGATATCCTAAATTGAGTGTCAATTTATCAGTTTTTGTATATTGTGGTCTCTATTATACATAAGAGACTTTTTGCTTCTATTACAAACTACTGTCAAAACATTTTTTTCCAAAAAGATAAAGAATCCAACTATCGATATTATAATTAGGATGCAAGTATAATTTTGCAAATTGGATTTATTCTGCTGATTTGGCTACTTTCAGTACTGTTTTATTGTTGAGACAGAAAAGCCAAAAATTTCAGCTGTGAAATCCCCTAAAGCACCACTGGCAATTGAAATTTTTGTGTTTCTTAAATGATAAAGCCTTGTTAAAAGTGTCCAAATTAGCAGAATGAGTTGGTAAGATAAATAAGGATAGAATGAGTTGAAAGATATGCTGATTAAAAGACATGATAGAAGAAAATTATATGTACACCCTCCACATTTGTGTTACACTCTTTCAAATGTGTGCCCCTTTGACTACCAATTTGGAGAACAATTTGGAGAATGCAGAGGGAAATACAGAAGGAAGCAAGAAAGGGAAAGAAGGATAGAAGGTTTAAAAAAAAAAAAGATGGGCATCATTTGAGATTATAGTGATCGAGTGAGTGAAAGAACCAGCAACCTTCTCGGTCTTAGTTCACTCATCTATGAAATGCTGGTATTGATGAGGATGGTCTCTGATGAGTTAATTAAGTACAACCCAGCTGGTGTAGCTCAGCAGTTGAATATCGATCCAGGAACCAAAAGGCCACAGGTTCGATTCCTGGTCAGGGCACATGCCTGGGTTGCAGCCTCAAACCCCTGTCGGGAGCATGCAGGAGGCAGCAGATCTGTATCTGTCTATCCCTCTCCCTTTCTCTCTCTCTAAAAGATCAGTAAAAAGCATGAAAAAAAAAAACCACACACACAAATAAGTCTAAAGTTCTTTAGTTCTTTGCTTTTACAGTGATTACCTGATTTTAGCCATTAGCCAGTGAAAGAGCTCAGAACAACTGTCCCCCATATCCTTGGATAAAAATAACTCTTTGTAAAAACAGTCTGTGAGAACAAATTGACTTCCAGATTATTTTGTATTTTTGTATACACAATTTCAAATTATCAGACTGTTCCAGCTTCAGAAAGGACTTGAGCATAAAGTGACAGAAACAGTCTCCAGGGTAACCTGGTTACTTGAGAGATCTTTATACGAGGAGCTGCATGAGCCATGTTGCCAGCTGGCCCCGTCACTGAGCTCAGAAATGGAGGCTATTAACTGCACATAGGCAGTCAATTTTCAGGTTGAGTTTACTGGAACACTGCCCAAAATTTAAGGGATGAGTGTTGCCTTCTGGGGCAGATGTTTCCCCAAGGAAATAACAAACACTAGCCACCAGTCAGGTATTTTAGTTCCAGAATTGATGTCAGTACAAATGTAGAGTCATCTCTGCCTCTGGCTTCCCATCTCTGAGTCAGAGTGAGACACTGGTGCATCTCACTCTGGTTTGGACCAGGAGACAGCATGATGCTTCCAGCTGTTTTCACTTTGGAGGTGGCAGAGTCCATTTAGGAGTAACAAGGATCTGTATCAAGGGGTTCCATCATGTTCATTCCTGGAAGACTTGGCCCAGAGGCTGACTTCATTACAGCTCCTTGTTCCGCAGAAGTTCCGCATTATTACCTGAGCAATAACGTCCATTCTAGCTTCTTTTCCCAGAGCACTTGCCTGTCATTGGAACATGGGGCATCCTGCATGGCCACAGAGCTGGTCTTTAATCAGCTCACCAAGTTATGTCAGATAATTGGCCTGAGGTCATACATGGTTCTTCCTCTGAAGTTCAGATGAATAATCACCACTGGTATAGGAGCTTATAACTCCAGTTGGTCCTGGATACAAAAAGACTAAGAATATAGAGTAGTCCCTTTGACAGTAAGTCACTTAAACATCAATCTAATGTTGAAAACAAAGAAAATAAATTTTCTTTATGTCCAAAACATTTCACCAAACTTAGAGTAGGGAGGCCAAGGCTCCAGGCAAGTCATGTTTCATAAGTGTACAGCTTGGCAAACTCACACACTGAGCTCACCCTCACTACTGACACCTAATCCAGACACAGAGCATTGCCAGGCCTTGAAAACTGTGCTTGTGATGGTTCCTAGTCATTATCACGGCCCATGCCCGCTAGAGTAACCATTGTCCTGACTTTTAATACTCCACCCCCTGCTTTTGAACTTTATGAAAATGCTATCATATGTTATATATGCTTCTGATTGGGTATTTCTGCTCCACATAATGTTCATATAATTCAATGATGCTATTGTGTATAGTTGGTAGTTCATTAAGTATCGTCACTACATAGTGTTCCATTGTATGAAAACAGCACAATTGATTTACCCATAAAACTATTGAAAGGCATCAGGGTAGTCTCAGGTTTTGAGCTATTGTGTATACAGCTTCTATGAACATTCTTGTAGGGTGTGCATATATATGCATTTCTGAGGGAATATTTATTCCTAGTGGTTGAATTACTAGTTCTTAGGGAATTTAATTTTTTACCTGTAGCAGGCATTCCTCAATTTCCAAAGTATTTATATCAATTTACATTCCAACAGCAAGTGGTCTATAAGTGTTTCGGTAGCTCAACATCCTCATTAATACTTGATACTGTTTGTCTTTCCAACTTTATCTACTGGGTATGTCATTAAGCCACATGTTTTATATAGGTAAAATACATACAAGTTCCATAAACATAGGCAAAATATTGATCAAAATAACAAAGTAAAAGCACATAGGTAGCATGTAGAATTCATTCATTCATTTATTCATTCATTCAGTAAGTACAGACATTCAAAGGAGATTTTACAACAAATGAACTAGGAAATGGAAATTTCAATGAAAAGATTAAAGAGAGATGTTTTTATGCAGATGCAATTATGTTTTTCCTGAAAACTCTGTTTCCATGTGTTCCTCATATGGATGTTAAGTGTCTCTTACACCTCCAGGCCCAGAATGATTTCATTATTTTATTTCTTAGCAATAATAATAACAGCAACAAGCACAGCAATAGTAGTTTAAGAAATTGAGCTCATTGACTTTCACAACATGCTTTCATTCATGCTGTTTGATCTGATTCTCATAATTGTGAGATAAAAGTGGGTTTGTCTCTTCAGTGCACAATCAAGGGGATGGGGTCCTGAGATAATAAAGGACTTGGGCAAGTGATCAGAACCAGTAATAAGAGATGCAATAGATGTGGGATTTGAAGAAAGGGCTTTAGTCTTCTTAGCCTCATGATTCCCTTCTTTACCCTCAACATAGCTCTGCCAATAAAGACATTTGTACAATAACCTGTTTAGTTTTTATTTTGTTTAATCATTGATTTAGAGACCAGATCAAGTTATGTTATTCCCATTTCACAGATGAAGAAAGACAAGCTCTGGGGGAATTTCAGAATTTTCCATTTTTTAATGACCAATTAGCCAATGGGGAAACTCGTAGGGAAACACTAACATATTGATTAATTTCTTCAATTATGCCTACCAAAATAAAAGTGCTTGGGTAAAAGGGAGCAGGCACAACCATATGTATCAGGAAGCTTCTGATGGAATAATAAGCATTGCTGTAATCTTAGTTCACATTTCTCTGCCTTGGTTTGGACTCACAATTTCTTCAATCTAGCCAAACAAAAAGAAGCTCCTATAAGGTGAATGTTATAAAACTTAGATGCTCAGATTTAGAGCAATTCCATACTCAAAAAATTCTAGAAGCTGACCTAATTTAAGTTAAGTAAATGTATCTTCTTTGTTGCCCCAGGATCCTTCTCTGGTCCACATTCCATAGTAGATAAAAACGTAACTGTACAACATTCATTGATGGCCACTGGGTGAGCCCAGGCTTCAAGAACACAGGCAAAAAAAATCACCAATTTTGAAGTAACACTAGGTGATTACAAAACATGTCAACACTAGGTGATTTAAAATGAGATTTAAGCCTTTCTTGTTCCCTTTGGATTTTGTTGTTTGGGGATAGGGTGGGTAACAGGAAAGGAGTTTATGGAATATATCCCATGGGTCTTTCTGTAAAAAAGAAAAAGGAGGAAAAAACCTCCCAGTGTTTTCTAATTTCAAGGCCAAATAACAACAAAAAAGCTTTATTGTTTCTTTTGTTAATTCTCCCAACTGTGTTGGAAGTCCCAAGCGGTGAGTCAGCCCAAGTAAATTAAGCTGGTGTATCCAATATTTCACAGAGTCCAAGTTGGAGTAGCATCCTGCCAAGTGGATATGTTTAGTTAGAGGTGTTTGTGTTAATGTACATTCTCCATGTGGTTTAGGTCACCCCAGTGGCTAAACTCCACTCCTTTGCACTGGCAAGGTACCAATGCCCACTAAACCAGGTCATAATGTCCACTGGAACAATTAACTAATTTTTTAAAAATACCAAGAAAATATGTTAGAGCTATACATTTTGGATAATTAATCATGTAAAGTAAATGTATTGCTCATAAATATGTCCAGAATGGAAAAAATGTTTATTGGTGGTCTCATCTCAGTCTCAGGCTACCTGATTGGAAATTGAATTTAAAAAATGAAAAAATTCACCAAAACCGGTTTGGCTCAGTGGATAGAGCGTCGGCCTGCAGACTGAAGGGTCCCAGGTTCAATTCCGATCAAGGGCATGTACCTTGGTTGCGGGCACATCCCCAGTGGGAGGTGTTCAGGAGGCAGCTGATCAATGTTTCTCTCTCATTGATCTTTCTAGCTCTCTATACCTCTCCCTTCCTCTCTGTAAAAAAATCAATAAAATATATATTTTATAAAAATGAAAAAATTTAAAACTTGCCCAAATAAAAATTGAATATTAATTTTTAAAAGAATTATTTGTAGACAGAATAAATTCCCTACATGTTTAACCATTCTTGTACATTTCTTATTGGAATTGATTTGTCCAGATCTGGTTTATATGAATTCTTTACAAAAAATATCTATAATACAAATATATTTTGGGTCTTAGGACAACTAAATTATTTTGTATTTAACTTAAATAAAGCTCCAATGAATTGCAGATGCAGTAAAACTTGTTCCTGTTCCAAAATATGTCTGGGAAACCAGAGGTAACAGTGGATTTCAACTTAGTATGTTGTTAAAAGCAAAATAGCTCGATATGGATTGAGAAAAATGTTCTTAGTTTTTGATTGTTGAATAATGAATTCCTCATTATCTACAAATGTTCAGTATAGCTGTCAAAGGCAGAATAGGATAGATACAAAAGGACTGAAAAAAGCAATATCCCGGGCAGAGATCCCACACGAAGAAACCCAATGTCTGCAGCACCTCATCACAGGCGGAAAGAGCATGATTAGTTGGAAAAAGGCATTCCATTTTGGATATTCTAGAAAAATGCAATCTTTGCATTGCCTGCACTCATTAGAGACTACAAAAAAGCATGAGAACAAGCTGTGGTCATATTTTAGAAATGTTCCTTGGAGGAGCAGTAATATATATAAACTTGAAATGCTTTAAACTGTGTCTTTAGCACTGTGGGTGTTTTTGTGTTTTTTTTTTTTTTTGTTGTTGTTTTTTTTTTTTTTTGTGGGAAGGAGATAGTAGAGAATAGAAAATGAGTGAGGAGAAATTCTCCTAAAGGAGACAGTCAAGCAATGCAAAGAAAAGAAAACAATATCCAAAGCAATACATTAAGCATGTCAACAGTGGTAACAAGACTGACTGTGGACAATGGGGAAATACAGAGTGTTGGGGCTTGGCTTTGCTTCTGTGACAGGCAAAGTGATGTTCGTGTTAGAAGAAGCCAGGAGAAAGTCATGAGAGTCAGAATTATTTCATGTGAAAGGAAATTGGTAACAATTAGAGTACTTAGAGAAGGGAAGTTTGGTGATTAATTTCAGAAACTAGGAGTCTTATAATAGAAAAAGAATGGGCCCAGCTGGAGTGGCTCAGTGGTTGAACATTGACCTATGAACCAGGAGGTCACGGTTTGATTCCTGTTCAGGGCTCAATCCCCAGTGTGGGGCATGCAGGAGGCAGCTGATTCTCTGTCATCACTGATCTCTCTGAAATCAATAAAAATATATTAAAAAATTAATGGGATATTGTGTGGGAAAGGATATACTGCAGCATCCAACTGATGGGGGGGGGGAAGGGATGGACATATATTCCTTTCCTTCACTTCTTTATTAAGATACTATCCTCTCAAAGTTGTCTAAAATGACTATTCTATTGAAAATTCATCCCAGCCTCTTTTCCCCTGCATTCCTTACCCCTCCTGTCTTACCATACTTTTTAAAATGTAGCATAACACCTTCTAAATGTATATTAGTTTTGTTTTATTTTCTTTATTGAATGACAGCATTTCCCTAGCTGGAGTGGAAGCCCACTGAGGGCAGAGAATTGCTTATTCAGTGATGTGCCTCAAGCATCTAGAACTGCCTGGCATAAAACAAGCACTTGAAAAACATTTGGTGAATGCATGAAAGAATTGGAAACATAATATTCAATGAGGCAAGGTCACATGCTAAACTTTAACTGTGAAATTTCTCATTATAAAGTAAGTCACTTGAAGCCCACATTACACTGTCTCTTGGAGCCAACCTACTTTACAGGAGGGTAGCAAACATTAGAGAGAGAATAGAAATTTCTATTAAATGTCATTGAAGAAGAGTATGAGAACTATAAGGGTATGACATGGGGTTGAATTTAGAAATCTGCCTTTGTGGTAGATATTCTAAACTGAATAGAATTCTAATATATCTCAAAAACAAAACTATGTGTTTGTGCACCTAATCCACAACAGAGACACATGAAATTCATGAAACTTTTTAATAGCATCTGGAATCCCAACTTTTATCAATTGGTGTAACACAAATATGATGGCATTTAATCTTGGTAAAGTGCAGTTTTAGGAATGTCTGCTGAATATTGCCTTAGGCTCCTCAAATTTTTTAAGACCTGTCATGTAAATACATGCTTAACAATCTCATTTAAACAACTTCTTAGTCTACAGCATGCAAGAGATCAGTGAAACCATTAAAGATATTTCTGTATATTCCCTGTAAGCTGGAATGAAGAATTCAAATGCAAATATGATCCCTGTCTTACCCTTATCTCTTTAGCACTCACAGTTCCCATATGATCTCTTTTGGCTTGAGATCATTCTTTGGTAGAAGGAACATGCATGGTCTATACATAGCAGAAGTGCCAGGGAGTTAGCTGTCCTACATGAGGCCCCCACTAATGAACAAGGATTGGAGGACAAGTGTGCAAATCCTCACCCCTTGGGCAGAAAAATTCTGACATGTCCTCAGTGGAATTCTGCTACAGTTGCTGACAGTGGTAATCTTCTCAGAAATGCACCTTAAATTTCCTGTCTCCCAATCCCTGGATCACTTCCCCATTCTTCTATCAGTACTCCCTGAAATCACATTCTTACACTCAAATTCTCATCTCTGGTTCTGCTTCTGAGGAATCCCAAACTACTACAAACGTATAATCTATTTATGGAGATAAGGCAATATTTCTAGAAAGCAAACAACGCCAGAATATGTGACAGGAGCTAACTACCATAAAAAGAGAAGGTTTTAATTTTGATGAAGATGACAGATAGACTTTGTACTTTAGAAAGAAAATGGGATATTTTGCCTTAATATGAGAGATACAATGGCTTTTCGGCTGAATATGAGAGGTGAGAGATGCTGTGTATCAGGAAAAGAGCATAGAAACTTGTGGAATTCAAAAAGGGCATCAGGTCGTTTCAGGAATAAATCTGATAAAAATTGGCCAACCACCAAGTGGCAAACAGAAGAGGCATCATCAAGTGTCTTCTGTTATTCCCCATATGGCCAACCAAAGTTTTAAAGTTTAAAAATAAATGATATTTCTGCTTCCACCCTCTATAATAAATCCCCAGGAATCACAATTTGTGTGTAGTGGATGCCATTGGAGTCATTACTTGGGTCACTGTTACTGGCAGTGTATACATTTCCCAGCGTCTGTTGGCTATGAATGGCTTTCACCTGCCCAACAATACTTGGTTGAATAGGAGCCTCCTTGCCTGGGAGATTGCTCACTGGCCCTCCCAATGGCAGCCTGCAACAGATGACTGACTGACTGACTGACTGACATGAATGACAAGGGGTACAAAATGCTGGGCCCCCAAGCCTCTAGGTGGTGGGACTCATATTCCAGAGCTCCCATAGGATCAGGCAAGATGATATACTTAGCATCTTCCACTCTCTTACCCTGCTTCTCTCATCCCCTTTCTCATGAAATCACAACCTCAATAAATCACATGTACCCAAATTACAGTCTTAGGTTCTGCTTCCAGAGAACCTGACCCCAGATCCTACATATATGACAGGAGTGAGCCTTCTTCATAAGCCCACAGGGACCTCTACCTCAGACCTCTACTGACGCTGCAGAAGATTAGTAAGGACTTTCCACCTTCCCGAAGCCACCCACTTGTCACCGGCAATCTTTCTCATAATCTGCTATTAATCTAAGCAGAATACACTGTCTAAAGTGGCCCCATCCATTTAAGAACCAGCAAGCCACTAACTGATAAGGTGGACGTGACCTCAGGCAGAAACAAATCTTTAATTATAGTAGCACAAAGACATCGGGCCAAAGTGCCCCACCCACACACAGTGGAAATAACGAGCAGGTGACTTTCTGAGAGGCCTAAAAATGGATCCTGCATGAAGGCTGAGAAAGAAAAGAGCCATATAACTTTTTATGTACCAAATCTCAGGATCAATTTCAGGAATTGTTATGTGGGAGGCCCTTGTTTCAGGTCCTCAGTGCATGGCCTAACCTTCAGTTAAACTAAAAACAAAGCAAAACAAAGCACAGTCCCACCATGCCTAATACTCCCCAGATGACTTTAAATGAATACACAGATACTATTAGCAGAACATGATGTTTTTCTTTCTTTCCTGTTTTTATTTTTTTTTAAAGGGACATTCTTCAAACTCATTGTGAAATTGCAGTGCCTGCTGATACGATGAGGTATAATAGGGTCTCTCTCCCTCTGCTATTGTTACAGAACAGAAAGAGTTCATCTACCCGGAGCTAGCAGAACCAAACACTAGGCACTGAGAACTGCAGTGGAGAAATATTGGCTATTTTATTATGAATGGCACCATCCAGGAGTACAGTAAGTTAATGCTCAAAAGCCCAAACTCCCCTATAGGATGTAAGTTAGAGATTATATAGGGCAAAATCACAAGACACTGTGGTGCTGGGAGCTGATTTGTTGGTGAGATGAGGGTGATGAATCACTTCTTCAGATCTTGAGGGCAGCTCTGAGGTTTATTCAAGTGTCCCTCTGTTTGGTTTCATGGAAAAGTAGCCAGGAGGTAGTTCTACCTTAGGGCTCAGGAGCTGAAACATAACTTAGGTCAAGATGTTGTCTTCAGCATGCCAGAGGTCTGCACCATGTGACCATTAGTCAGGTCTGGGCTACTGACTTCTGTTGTCTTGGGGGTTGCTGATTATCCAGGGAAAAGGATAGGTCTCTGAGGTGGGTGGGGGAGAGGGGAGAGCAGGAGAGAAAGAGAAAGATTATTCCTAGAGCTCATATTTAAACTAAATTTAACCATGTCATAACAACCTTTGGTTTCACTAGTATGTGGTTTTTGCTCAATGAACAAAAATGTGCTTCAACATTTTGAGCCCAAGTAGGCGTTAAGCAAGAAGTTTATCTGTAGCTCAGATATGCATGTATGGTTTGTTAATGTATTTCTAACCCAAGAAGTAGTGGTTTGGCCCCTTGGAAACTGCAATATATTTGGGATCCAAGCACCAATCCATAGACCTGCTACATATAAAGCACTCAAAGAGCAGTGTGCTCTACAATGTAACCCAACAATTCTGCTCTAAGGAGTACACCTGACAGAAATGCGAATATATGTTATCAACAGATATAGGTCAGAGCCTTCATTTGTAAAAGCTTCAAAACTGGAAATTATCCAAATGCTAATTAACATAAAATTGTGATGTTTGTATATAATAGATTACTATAGATAGAGCCAGGAATGAATAATCCCCCCATATAAATTACCATATAATAATTTTTTTAAAATTTATCTTTATCGTTAAAAGTATTACAGATGCCCCCTTTTTTCCTCTGTTGACCCCTTCTAGCCCACACTTGGGCCCCACCAGAGGCCTTCACCACACTATTGTTTGTGGGTTATGCATCTATGCATATAAATTCTTTGGTTAATCTCCCTGCCTTCCCTCTGAGATATATTGGACTGTTAAATATTTCTGTGTCTCTGGATCTTTTTTGTTCATTAGTTTATTTTGTTCATTAGATTCCATATGATAGTGAGATCATGTGATACTTGTCTTTCTCTGACTGGCTTATTTCGCTTAGCATAATACTCGCTAGGTCCCTCCATGCTGTCTCCTTCTTTTTTATTGCTACAAAGTATTCCATGGTGTAAATGTACCACAGTTTTTTTATCCACTCAGCTACTGATGAGCACATGGGTTGTTTCCAGATTTTAGCTATTGTAAATTGTGCTGCTATGAACATAGGGGTTCATATATTCCTTCTGATTGGTTTTTCTGGTTTCTTAGGATATATTCTTAGAAATGGGATCACTGGGTCAAGTGGAAGTTCCATATTTAATTTTTTGAGGAAACTCCAGACTGTTTTCCATAGTGGCTGCACCAGTCTGCATTCCCACCAGCAATGCACTGGGGTCCCCTTTTCTTCAGATTCTCCCAGCACTTGTCATTTGTTGACTTGTTGATGGTAACCATTCTGACAGGTGTGAGGTGATAGCTCATTGTGATCAAATGGCTTTGATCATTTTTTCATGTCTTTTGGCCATCTGTATGTCCCCTTTGGAGAAGTGTCTGTTTAGGTACTTAGCCCATTTTTTAATTGGATTATTTTTTCTTTTGTTAAATCATATGAGTTCCTTATGTATTTTGGATATTTAAGTCCTTATCAGATGTATCATTGGAAAATATGTTCTCCCATAAATTGGGCTCCCTTTTCATTTTGTTGATGATTTCTTTTGTTGTGCAGAAGCTTTTTATTTTGATGTAGTCCCATTTGTTTATTTTCTCCTTTGTTTCCTTTGCCCTAGGAGATGACAGTTGGGAAAAGGGAGAAGATATATGCCTGAAGCCCAGTGAGAGGCTCCAAAGGGCACAGAGAGCAAGTCAGGTGGAGATATCAAACCAAAATCAAGAAACAACATAGTCCAACAAGCTGGACAACCCGGATGAAATGGACAAATTCCTAAAAAATACAATCTTCCAAAACTGAATCAGGAAACCTGAACAAGTCAATAACAACTGATGAATTTGAAGCAGTAATCAAAAAACTCCCAGCAAACAAAAGCCCTGGTTCGGACAGCTTCACAGGGGAGTTTTACCAAATGTTTGAAGAACTGACACCTATCCTCCTCAAACTATTCCAAAAAATCCCAGAGGAAGGAATACTTCCAAGCTCTTTTTATGAGGTCAGCATTACCCTAATTCCAAAGCCAGATAATGACACTACAAAGAAAGAGAATCACAGGCTAATATCCCTGATGAACAGAGGTGCTAAAATCCTCAACAAAATATTAGCAAATCAGATCCAGCAATATATCAAAAAGATCATACACCATGACCAAGTGTGATTTATTTCACAGATGCAAAGCCGAGACAATATTTGCAAATCAATAAATGTGATACATCATATAAACAAATTGAAAGGCAAAAATCATCTGATCATATCAATCAGTACAGAAAAAGCATTTGACAAAATCCAACACCCATTTTTGATAAAAACTCTTAGCAAAGTGGGAATAGAGGGATCATACCTCAACATAATAAAGGCCATATATAACAAACCTACAGCCAACATCATACTCAATGAGCAAAAACTAAAACAATTACCCCTAAGAACAGGAACAAGACAGGAATGTCTGCTTTCACCACTCTTATTCAACATAGTAGTGGAAGTCCTAACCATAGTGATCAGACAAGAAGAAAAACATAAAAGGCATCCAAATTGGAAAGGAGGAAGTAAAGCTGTCATGTTTCACAGATGACATGATACTGTACATAGAAAACCCTAATACTTCACACACAAAAACATACCAGATTTAACAAAGGAATTTAGCAATGTAGCAGGATACAAAATTAACACCCAGAAATCAATTGCATTTTTATACACCAATTATGAATTCTCAGAAAAAGAAACTAAAAAACAATCCCATTTACCACTGCAACAAAAAAAAAAAAAATCAAGATATGTAGGAATAGACCTGTACTCAGAAAACTACAGGACATTGAAAAAAGAGATAGATGATGATATAAACAAGTAGAAAGATATACCATGTTCACGGATTGGTAGAATTACCATCATTAAAATGTCCACATTACCCCAAATAATCTATAGATCCAATGCAATCCCCATTAAAATACCAATGGCATATTTCACAGATCCAGAATAAATACTCCAAAAATTTATATGGAACCAAAAAGACCCCAAATAGCTGTGGCAATCTTGAAAATGAAGAACAAAGTTGGAGGGATCACAATACTAGATATCAAGTTATACTACAAAGCAACTGTAACCAAAACAGCCTAGTACTGGCACAAGAACAGGCATATAGATCAATGGAATAGACCAGAGACCCCGCAAATCAACCCAAACCATCATGCTCAATTAATATTTGCCAAAGGAGGCAAGAGCATATAATGGAGTAAAGACAGTCTCTTCAATAAATGGTGTTGGGAAAATTGGACAGTTACATGAAAAAAAGAATGAAACTAGACCACCAACTTGCACCATACACAAGAATAAACTCAAAATGGATAAAACATTTAAATGTAAGTCGTGAAACCATTTGAATGAATTCCAAAATACAATCTTCACCAAAAACACAGACACAAATAAGCATAAAAATAGGCAAAAACAAATCTGTAATGCTACAAGTCAGAACAGTGGTAAACTTTTGAGGGGATGGTCAATAGTGACTGGAAGGGAGTATGATGGGGTGACACCAGTGCACCAGTAATGTTCTGTTTATTAATTTGGGTGTTGGTTACATGGATGTGTCACTTTGGGAAAAAACTATCAAACTGTATAGATACAATTTTTGGACCTCTCTGAATGTTAATCTTCAAAAAAATTTCAAAAGAATAAGTTTGCTCAACTAAGCTGAATGCTCCATTATTTGAGGTCATTTGGACTTAGCTTTCTTCCATAAATGTCAATAATAAAATGCCAAGTGATTAACAAAGAATCCTGTTTTAGTCTACATTAGGAAGCACTAGTGAACCAACACAAACTACCTTGATTCTCAAGATTCAGAGAGAAACATAACAGCAAAGTATTCTTTTTTTTAATATTTTTTGGCAGGGAAAATACTATCCTGCTAGGTATTTAAAAGTATAAAGAAATTCTAAAAATTATATTAACTTATAGAATTTTAAGTTGGGAGGGGACTTAGAGAATAACTAATATAGCCCACACATTTTACAGATAAAAAGAACTGACCTCAAGAGGTTAAATCATAGCCCAAGGTCACATGTGTGGTCAGAAGCAGCCCTGGGAGTAGGTCCAAGGTCCAAGGTCCTTTTTCATTAGACCACACAGACTCCTTGTTTTTTAGACCTTCAGAGAAAGTTCATGAATACATTTAAAATTACATTAAATACATTAAAATTCTGTTTCAGAATTCTAAAAGTTCTACTCATTTATCCACTATTACTATAACAAATAGGATGTGAACTGGCTCAACTCCCCCAACTCCAATAGGTCAATTGTCAGCAAATCAGTAGACTGCTGGCATTTCTGCTTCAACTTAATGGTTGATTTTAATTAACTCATAGTTTCTGTGCTCACTAAATCTCTTTTTTTAACTCATACAAACAGGCTTAAAATAAAAAGGTATTCTCACCAACTAAGACAATTGAGGCCCTCAGGGTCACTTTTTCTTAAAGTAGTAACAGTTGCAAACCTCTTGAGGGAATCAAAAAGTCCTTGGGGCAAATATCTCCTAACTCTCTGAAGTTCACTATAGAGATTTCCAACCCTGACTTCTTTCCAGTGCAGTCTGCACAGGATTTTAAGCACGAGATGGTGTGGCTCCGCCCCAGACCTCCCAAGTTGGATTATCTAGGGATAGGGTCTGGGCATCCAGATGCTTTAAAAGCCCACAGGTGATTCTGGCACAGTTGTGGTTGGAAAAGACCAACTCATTGCTCCTCTGTGTCACAGTTCTCACCACCCTTCTGTGATCATTCAGATAGGTGAATATTTAACAAATAAAGATATATCTGGCAAATGTTCAACTACATCAAACCTGAGTGTTCACTCTTTCCCAAAGGCTCATTGATTGCATATCACATGTTGGTATATTGCCCACCTGATTGGCTACATCCAGTGATAGACCAGTTAGTACTTTATGGGTGGGTGCTATAAATTTCCTAGAGATCCATTAAACTATACTTTTGTATGGGGCGGTCACAATAGCATTGGTAAAGATCATACACAAATTAAAAGGATAGAAAATCAAAGCAGGCTATGAGAGGGTCAAATAAGAGTAAAAGATTCAGCCAGGGCTCTGAGTCCAAAGTCAGAAGAGCCTTCGGACAGTCAGGGAAGGCTGAATGGATGAAATAAAAATGGATTGTCAAACTGAAACTCATCATATTTGAACGTTTGTTATATAGTAGAGACACATCTGCTGTAGCATTCTACCTTATATAATTAAATGAGTGTTACTAACCACATTGCTATAAAACAGGGGTGGGGAACATCCACCCCGCAGGCCTTATAAGGCCCTCAAAATCATTTGGTCTGGCCCTACCAAAGCATTAGGGTGAGTTAATTAAATGTTTGACCAAATATAGCAAGCTAATTTTTAAGTTAATAATTTTATATGGCCCGTGAATGATCTTATGAATATCCAAATGGCCCTTGGCAGAGAAAAGATTTAGAATAATTTGAACTCTGTCAACAGAGACCTAAGAGATATAAAGTACTAACATTATCAAGCATCAATAATTAATTAGTTATTGGCCCTCATTAATTAGTTCACTAACTAATTCATAGTTATTTTGTTCACTATGCAGTAGTTTTAGGTATAATTGAGATTTAAAAATATCTCTGTTTCAACAGTTTATGTCTAGTGGGATGGCAGATGCACAAACAGATACTGTAATATGGAGCTAAGATAAAATTCAAGGACACAGGCTATGGTATTCAGGGAAGAGTTCCTACCCCAGAGAGATCTGGTCATGTAAAGTAATTCCTTAGGTAAGTCTCAAATAATAAGCAGGAAAAGGTAAAACAAGAAGAGTCACATTTACGCATAGGCAGAGACCCTAAAGCAGGTGTCCTCAAACTACAGCCTGCAGGCCACATGCGGGTGTTTTTGCCGTTTTGGTTTTTTACTTCAAAATAAGATATGTGCAGTGTGCATAGGAATTTGTTCATAGTTTTTTTAAACTATAGTGTGGTCCTCCAACCGTCTGAGGGACAGTGAACTGGCCCCCTGTTTAAAAAGTTTGAGGACCCCTGCCCTAAAGCATAAGATGAGACAGATATTGCTGATTTTATGTAATGTCAGACAGTTAAATATGATATAAACATAGAGCTCATGAATCTAGGAAAATCCCATCTCCTTAGCTCCCAAGTTATCATCTTATCCCACCTCTCATCTAATTGGGACACATATATGTCTTAAGAGTTCCTTGAGGACAGAGGACATGTCTACCTGGTTTGCAAATATATCCCATGGTCTACCATGTGGTAGGTTCTCAATACATACTTCTGAATGAATACCTTTTTTCTAGCTCTGTCCTACTGTAACTGAGAAAACCGAGGTCCAGGGAGCTACAGTGGTCAGTGTAAAATTACACACTATTTACTGGCTGAACCAGATATTAAAATAAGATATTGGGATCCATGCTATATCTAACTCATGCTAATCCTGAATTGTGGGACTCTTCCCAGCTTTCTGTGAATGTGCTCAAAGAGAATAGAAAACTTACTTGAATCTTGATTTCTTAAACTAGGTGTTGCTTGCTGGCATTATGAATTTACCATAGAGAATGAGTCTGAACCAATAACTCTGTGATTCAGGAAAATTATAGTAACTAAACCCATTTTAAAAGTTGGCCACTGATAGCATAAAATAAGTGATGTTTTAATAAAATTTAAAATTTTATGAGCATAAATAAATAAGCAATTTAATCAGATTATAATGGAGGAAAATGATCCAAATACCCCTAACGTGGTGAATCATTGCACATAGAGTTCTAAGGACTATATCAAAGACCCCCAAAAAAAAGGAAGAAAGAAAGCATCATCATATAGCCATGAAGATAGAATCAGTAAGACCTTATCAACCCTCAAACACCAACACCCAGACATTAATGGTATGTTTCTGTCGGATCCATGGTATCACAGAAACAACACTATTTTCAAGCAGTAGCTGTCTGCACAAGAGGAAAGCCAATAGTAACCTTCAATTGGAGTTTAGAATTCTGCATTGAGGCTTAGTTCCCTTATCCTCCATTATGAATCTGGTATGCATAGCTCTATTATATATCAGTCCCACCACCCCCAATTTTTTAAAATGATTTACAAAAAAACCATCCATCACAGTCATGCTGCTGGCTCTATCATGGGCACACCCTTGTTACTCAGAATCTAACACAATTCACATGACTAGACATTTAGTGAATGCTGGCCATATCCTGGCTCTGTGCTTAGACTGGGACTACAAAGGTGGAACCTCAAAGAGCTCTTCAGAGTGGAGGGAAGAATAAACTCCTACAATCCATGAATGTAAAGGGATGGAAGGGCTTATCAGAGGTGCAAACTAGGACACCTGTTGGCAAAGCGATAATTAAGGTCAACCAGGAGAGGAGGAAATTTGGAGAAGAAGGAATTATTATTTAGCTGGTCTTTGAATATTAGGATTTCAAGTAGGATTCTTGAATGTTCCACAAACATGTTTGTATTTTTTCTATAAGCCATGGGGAGCCCTTTCAGACAAATAAACAGGATTGTTTAAGCAGGACTGGCCACTGATATTAGTAGGGAGCATTCAGCCCATGGGCTATATAAGGCCCACAAAATCATTTGGTTTGGTCCTGCCAAGGCATTAGGCATTAGGGGTGGGTTAATTAAATGTTTGACCAAATACAGCAGGCTAATTTTTAAGTTGACAATTTTGTATAGCCTGCAAACGATGTTATGAATATCCAAATGGCCCTTGGCAGAAAAAAAGGGTCCCCACCCCTGGTTTAAGGGAACAGCTCTGGCAGCAGGACAATTGGAGAAGCCAAGATGAAAGGCAGAGGGAAGAGTTAAGAGGTTCTTTAGGAAGTGTACAGCTTTGCTCCTCAAAGCAGCCTCTGTATCACCAGGGAGTCTTTTAGAAATACAGAATTTCAGGCTCCATCCCAGATCTACTAACTCGGAATCTCTACTTTAGTGAGATTCCCCAATATGAAAAGCACTTGTCTCTTGAAAATGTTGTGTATCCCCAGCGTGGCAAACCTGGAACTCAAAGACTCGGGACTGGCCAAGGCTGTGAGTGAGGAGCAAAGGAAATCTAAAGTTAATATACTGGTCAGGGATAAATGCTGGAAGTGGTGGGTTCTTTAAAGAATTGCTCAGAAATGAGAGGGCCACAGAAGTGAGCAGGAAAAACCAGGTCATGGCTGGTGTCAGGGTATCTGGAGCGATACCAAAATGCACTGATGGGGAAAAGGAACCTTTATGGAACAGCTGCCAGAGAGGTTGTGAGTGAGGGGTGGGTCCACATGGGAGTGGGAGGTGCCACATACTGTTAATTGGGAAATAGAAAGCAGGTAACTTCAGAGACATAAGGGAGGGACAAAATTTGTGTATGGCGTGAGAAAGATGCTGAAGATCACACTTATGATTCCAACCTGCTGGATTGCAGAAGATGATATCAACCTCAGGTGAAGTTGAATGCCTGGAATTTACACAACTGTATATCATCTATGAACAAACTTTGTTTAAAAAGTACACCAGGTAACTTTATATGAGATCCTTAAGAATGGTTAAAAATATCTAATGTTTATTGTGCACTTTCATTTTGAGACACATAATGATCCATGAAGTGGGCTCTATTATTATTCCATTTTACAGACAAAGAAACTAAGGCATCTAAAGGTTACTTAACTTGTTCAAGGCAAAAATCAGTGTCATGATGGTAGTGATGTTACAGCTTATAGTCATCATCACTATGCTGGGCTACACTCCCGCCCTCCTCACACATCTTTATCCTGTAGTCTGACCTGCAGGGTATTTCAAACAAGAGTACCCAATTTATACTCACTATATACACACACACAAAAAAAAGAAAAGTGTTAGACAAGATTTGTCAATTCCTTGAAACACAGTATATCTCTAAATTCCAGAAATCATTTCAATGAATTAAAAAGAAATATTTCTGAGAAATAACAAAATAGCTGTACAAATAGGGATGGAGTCAATTCCTATTATCTGTTAATTAGAGATAGTGTTAACAGGAGCGTTGACACCCTCCAGTATCCCACAAACTTTACTATGATCAGTCTGGTCCATAATTTATCTCTTATGACTCTCTAATTTAGATGCCCACTTTCCATGAGCAAATCATACTATCTGTGCATCCTTTGCCCCATCTGGAAACTGAGGTTAGTGATGATACTTACTTCAAAGTATTGTTGGGAAGAACAGAATGACAGTTTATGAGGAGCACATGGTAAACAGAGAATGATCCAACAATCATCAGATCAGCAATCAAACCAACACATAAAAATTTAATTAGAAATGGTGACTCCTCTTTTATGAGCTGTCCGCCAAACTATAGCGTATCTGTCTCTGTCTCCATGTTGCTCAGTTGTGGGTTGAAAAATGAAGCCCAGGTTGGCAGGAAAAATCTCCTTGTAGTTTTCTTTAAATGAGATCCAGAGGGTTCCTCCCCCCACACCCCCCACTGTTATTTACTCTGGCATTCAAAGTTAGCAGCAAGAATTATTAGCAAAAAAACCCAAATCACATGGATATCAATAGAATAAAAACCTTCCAAGATTCCATATCCTGCTTATGCCTCAAATCCAGAAACATCCACTGACCTCCTTTTAGCCCTGACTGATGACAATGCAGATATTTCAGGCTGCAACTCCCAGTTCATTGCAGTCTGTCTGAGGTTGCTTTCCCCCGGACTATTTTTGCTCACATGGTTGCGCTCAGCCGCAGACATTCAAATAGAAACCAGAAAGATCCAAATACTTGGGAGGAACCTATAAACAAATGTAGGAATAAGCATCCAGTCTGGCCAATGGCACCCAAAAAAGTTTTCTGTAGACAGAATATAAGGGCTGAATCCCCAACACCTACTACTTGAGGACTTGACTAAATCTTTTTTAGGGATACTCAGCTACTTCACAGGGATGGAAGGATAAACATTCAGAGGAGCAAGTTGGGAAGAGCCTATTCAGTGTGTGCTTATAGAGAACATACAAATTGGGCCATATTGATTTATTTTTAAAATAAAAATCAAACAAAAACAAGTCCCTAGGAGCCCTGGCCAGGTGGCTCAGTTGGTTAGAGTGTCATCCCGATATGCCAAGGTTTTGGGTTCTATCCCTGTTCAGGTCACAATACAAGAATCAACCAATGAATGTATAAACAACAAAACACAAAATTTTGCTCTCTCTCTCTTTATCTCTTTCATCAATAAATCAAAATTAAAAACAAAAAACAAAATAGATCCCTGGGTTTAGAAACCTACCGAAAAACATCAAGCCATTGAGGTATCATTTAGGTAAGAAAAGAATGATTACAATAGATCCTAAACATTGTATGAAAAGTATTTATTTGGGGATCAATAATGACCCCAAGCCCATGTTGTAAATATGCAAACACCATTCACCATAGAGAATTGTCTAATTCTGTAGAACTCATAAATGCAGCCCTACACTTGGGACAGAGCCTTCCAAATTTTTATCCTTTTTCCCCAAAGTATCAGGCTCTTTCTCTTCTCCTCCCTAAACCATAATGATTGGACCCCATCAGCCAAGAAATTGATGCAAAATAAGGAAAGGATGGAACTGACACCACAAGGCTACCCTGGCAAAGTCTTCTAATTGGAACATAAACTGAATTTACCAGAGGCTTCATTCATCATAGTCCTAGGTCATATTCACTCACCAATGTGCTGTCATCTTTGAAGGATTTTCACCCACAAGCCCCCAATGCTTGCATTCTAGAAAGAAATCAAATGTTATCTGGGACCTTACTGTCCTTACTTCATGAGAATATTGGGCCATTGGTTCTAAACACATAAAAGCAAAAAGAAAAAAATAATCCCACCCAAAAGCAGCAATAAAACTGGAAGGAATCCTTGCTTTCATGAGTGGCCAAATCTTTAAATATGTGTCGTGTGTGTGTGTGTGTGTGTGTGTGTGTGTGTGTGTGTTTAAGAATCATTTATTGATTTTTCAGAGAGGAAGGGAAAGGGAAAGGGAATCATGGATGTGAGGGTACAACACATCCTCACTGGGGATTGAGCTCTTGACTGGGAATAGAATTGGCATCCTCCTGGTTCATAGGATGATGCCCAACCAACTTAGTCACACTGGTCAGAGCTATTAAATACATCTTTTAAGACTACCTGGAAAATGATGTGTAGCCTTAGCTGGTTTTGCTCAATGCGTAGAGCGTAGGCCTGCAGACTGAAGGGTCCCAGGTTCAATTCCCGTCAAGGGCACGTACCTTGGTTGCAGGCTCCCAGCCCTGGTCAGGGCATGCAGGAGGCAACCAATCAATGTGTCTCTTTCACTTTGATGTTTCTTTCTCCCTCCCTCTTTTCTACTCTCTCTAAAAATCTATGGAAAAATATCCTCTGGTGAGAAAAAAAAAAAAAAAGATGTGTAACCAACCAAAACAAAATAAGCTTATAGAATATTTTTACCTTTCCCCCTTCCAACAAATTGGCTGTTTTTCCATTCAAACAATAACCTTATTGTTTGTCCTGAAGTACAGTATATGACTAGTCATACTTTAGGAAGTAAATGAATTGTTGTGTTGTCAACAAGATCTTTTTTCACAACATACCTATTATTTCTAGGAATTCTTTCCAGAGTTAGAAACTTTGAAGAAAATGCACACTGTTTTCATCTACTTTCATTATTCTGAGTTCTCCTGGTGTTTAGACTAGGGTTGCTTAGCAATGTGAAATTAGTAGTAGTAGTAGTATTTTTACTAGTTTCTGAGTACATACTGTTCTACCCTTGTCCAAGTCTAATCAGAATGTTGGTCCATGATACTTTCTGTGTTTTATTTAAGCCCAGGTTAAACACAGGTTACCCTTCGGAAGGGTTCAGTTTACCTACTCTTGCAGGAGTATATGGAAACATGGTAAAGGCTTAGGCTTGAAATGAGACTCCTTAAATCCTTCCCTTTCTTCCTTCTCTCACAGCCAACAAGAAGAGCTATCAGTCCTCAAGCTTTGTCTGACCTGGATGATTCTTTTATAATTAACAAAAACAGGTCTTTCAGTCATAAGTCAGAAAAAAAGTTCAGTGCACAAATATGTGGAGCTGAGACAACTATTCAATATTTTGCCAAGACAGTTCCAAACAGAAAAGTACTCATATGTTCCTGTTCTGTTCATCAATGTCCATAAAGAAAAAGTCAGACAGAGATACTCATGCATGAAATAAGCTCCATGCAGTGTTCATTTCCATTCTCAGCCAAAGTCATGGCCATATAAGAAACTCTATCTTCATATGTCCCATGGAACAATTACCACATGGGCCAGCACTCACCCTTCATTTTTATTTGCTTTTTATCCTATAGTCCCCCATTTCTTTATTTTCTTTAAATTTGGAAGGGATGATGCAGTATGAAAAATAAAGTGTATCCCTAACTCCTTGGTATGTGCAGAATTCTAGGGCCAGATCAGATTTTGTTTAAGACTCCAATATGCATGTATGAATATGTTTACTTGAAACCTTGCCGGTATCTACATACAAATGATGAGTAATGATTTTCAGAGAAAAATATAATCCTTCAATCTATTTATTCTCTCTTCTGGGTGACAAACAGGTATGTACAGAGGCTAAATGCTCTTCTCCACCTCACTCTCCCATCCCTTCTCAGGCTAGCCCGGGCATATTCTCATGGCGAAGGCAGACATGCACCTGTGGAAGGAGAAACATGCAAGTGCAGTTGGTTTTTAAGCCTCAGTGTGTGTGTCCTACCTGCTAACATATCAGTGGCAAAAACAGGTCCCATGGCGACATGTGGAATCAATAGGGACAGAAATAAGCTACACACTTTGTATATCGCAAGGTGTGTATACACGAAGGAGAAAATAATTCGGGTCACTAATGCAGTGAATCTGTAACAGTCAAGATGTACTCATATCACACAGATGATAATATATAGATCCAGAGATTGATTCAGAGTTGAAACTAGAATTCCAAACTTATGGTTTGCTCCTCTTTTTATGATACCTACTATCTTTATTTTACTATAGAGCAATGATATGACTGAAAAGGTACACTTTAATCAGTTTCCGTGTTATCAAACACAATCCATATTCTCTAAAATAGTGCCTAAGAATATTATGTCTATAAAATATATGTGAATAGCTTTGACCCTGGCCAGTGTGGCTCGGTTGGAGTGATGTCCCACACACTGAAAGGTCACAGGTTCGATTCCCAGTCAGGGCACATACCTAGGTTTTGGACCTGTAAGAGAGGCAACCAATAGATGTTTCTCATGTTTCTCTCTCTCTCTCTCTCTCTCTCTCTCTCTCTCTCTCTCTCTCTCTCTCTTCCTTCCTCTCTCTAAAATCAATGAACATGTCCTGGGGTCAGGATGGAAATAAAATAAAATAAAATAAAATAAAATAAAATAAAATAAAATAAAATAATAAAATAAAATAAAAGTGTACAACTTTGAACCAAACATGAAAAACATTATTCTCCATTTAGGAGAGAAGATGTTATGCTATTACAAAGTACAATGCAGGTCAGTCAACTATCAGAAAAAGAGAAGCATGAACTATGAAGGCTGGAGATACAATCTGCTTAGAGTTGCCAGATTTAGCAAATAAAAATATAATATGCCAGATGAAATCAGAATTTAATAAATAATTGTTTGATATATCTTGTGCATTTTTTGGGGATATACTTATGCAATTATCTGAAATTCAAATTTAACTGAGCATACTCTATTTTACCTGGCCATCAAAAATCTAGAAGCCCTACCCAGTTTGGTTCAATGGATAGAGCATTAGCCTGCAGACTGAAGCTTCTCTGGTTTCATTCCAGTCAAGGGCACATGTCTGGGTTGTGGGCTCTATCCCCAGTAGGGCGTGTGCAGGAGACAGCCCATCAATGATTCTCTCTCATCATTGATGTTTCTATCTCTCTCTCCCTCTCCCTTTCTGAAATAGGATAAAAAAAAATTTTTTTAATCTACTAGGAGCTTTAAGAAACATACAAATCATAACCAACAATGCATGATATACTTACATATATAATATTAATATTATTAATAATAATTATTCCCATTTTTCCAGAGGAGTACTTGTAAATATTCAGAATAAATACACTAATATTATTATAAAAATTATTGTCATATTTGGCATATTAATTATTATCTTCCAATGCAAACTTTCCCACAAAATTACATAAATAAGAAAGCATAATAAGATTTCATATGCATATATGCTAATTAATTCCAGGATAGGGTTTGAGTGCATTGGAATTGAGCCTCATAAATGCACAATAAATTTGTTAAGATTCCGATGCCTTTGATGGGCTAGAAAATTGAAAACACAGAATAGGAACTTTCTATATTCCAAAAGCCACTGTGGAAGAGGCTGGCCCATAGAGTGGTTGTGATAAAAGGATATGGATTCAGTGGTCTCAATAATTTCTTTTCAGTGCCTTTCCTTGCTCTACCGGCAAAGAGACAATGCCCAGTGGATTAGATTCTGTGATCCCTCTCTCTACAAACTCTAGCCACAATATCTGTGGCCCCCATGTCAAAGCACAATGTTTGAAGGGAATAAATAATTGGGCATTTGAGAGAATCCAAAATTTTAAAATAAAATATTTAAATTAAAAAATAAAATAAATACAAGAGATTAGTGTCTATACTAGTGGCCCAGAGCACAAAATTTGTGTGTGTGTGTGTGTGGGGGGGGGTGTCCCTCAGCCCGGCCTGCACCCTCTCCAATCTGGGACCCCTCGGGGGACATCCCTCTTGCAATCCGGGACCACTGGCTCCTAACCACTCACCTGCCTGCATACCTGATTGCCACTAACCACTCTGCCTGACGGCTTCCTCGCCCCCAACTCCCCCCCCCCGCCGGCCTTCTCGCCCCCAACTGCCCTCCCTGGCTGGCCTCATGGCCCCCAACTGCCCTCCCCTGCTAGCCTCATGGCCTTCCTGGCCGGTCTCCCGGAAGGTCTCCTGGTCTAATTAGCATATTACCCTTTTATTAGTATTGATGATTTGATAGATGAGATGAATAGTTAATAACTGTCTGGTTCTATCAACAGTTATCAGTTGGAAAGATTAAAAACAATCAACAGCAACAACAGCAAAAAATTCCCTGTATATGGCCAAGTTCTCTGTTGAAGCTGGTTTCCGTGAAATGTTTGTTAATTTCATTTATAAAAGCTGAAGCCCAGCTCAGCTGGAGTGGCTCAGTGGTTTAGCATCAATCTACCTATGAACCAGGAGGTCACAGTTCAATTCCTGGTCAGGACACATACACAGGTTGTGAGCTCAGTCCACGGTACAGGAGGCAGCCAATCAATGATTCTCTCTCATCATTGATGTCTCTATCTCTCTCTCCCTCTCTCTCCCACTCTGAAATCAATAAAAATAATAAATAAATAAATAAATAAAAAGTCAAAGCCCAAGACTGCTGTCTGGGGCCCACAACAGGAACTGTGTGTGTACAGGTGGGCTCTCTGACAGTATAGAGTGTCATATGAAATGGAATCTTTTATATAAACACTAGAGGCCCAGCGCACGATTCAATCGTGCGGGTAGGGTCCCTAGGCCTAGCCTCCTGCGATCAGGGCCATCTTCTGCCTGTTCGCCAGTCCCCAGGCCCAATGCTGCCTCCACCGCCGCCACTGAGCTGCCAGGTTGTTGGGATCACCAGCTCATCCCCAGCCGCTGCTGCTGCTGCTGGGGCTTAAGGCGCTGATGAAGGGGAGCACGGCAGGGGATCCGGGTGCGGACAACCGGCTCCCCGCCTCCGATGGCAGCGGAGCTGGGTGTCCAGGGTGTCCGAGGCAGCCCCCCTCAGCGGCCGCCAATCCAGCCTTTGAGAGGCGGGGGGGGGGGGGGGGGGAAGGGGGGGGAGTCCCGCGCCTCTCAATGGCCGGATATGCCACCCCAAGTCCCGCCCCCCAGCCTCCCACCACCCAATCGTGGGCGTAGCGGAGTGATGGTTATTTGAATATTGCCTTTTTATTATGAAGGATTGTTTAAATTTCTAATGATCCAAAATTATATATATATATATATATATATATATATATATATATATATATATATATGGTTTCAATATCATTATTACAAAACAAATGCCGAACTTCCTGTGTTCAGTTCCTATATTCAGACCATGGACCTTCTTGTTGGCCAGTGGACGTGAGCAGGGGTTTGTTTCACCATTTTCATTATCAAAGTTTTCACATCCACTAGGGAGAGAGGAGAGGAGCTTGCCATTGAAAACGAATTGGCTCTGTTATACACTTTATTGTCACTGGACTGGGGCATTATGTTGAATTTTTTTATGTTACAGCAGGCTTGTTTCTAAGT
This sequence comes from Cnephaeus nilssonii, assembly GCF_951640355.1. Taxonomy (NCBI): domain Eukaryota; kingdom Metazoa; phylum Chordata; class Mammalia; order Chiroptera; family Vespertilionidae; genus Cnephaeus; species Cnephaeus nilssonii. Next base: position 24,008,733 of record NC_137082.1, read on the forward strand.
TAAATATTAAAAAAATATATATATATATATACATATATATATATATATATAACTTATGGACACATAAGTATCTTATGAATATGTTGTATATTACATAGAATGTGTGTTATAATTATATACAGAATAAATACAAAATAGTGGTAAATAAAAACATTGGTATAAATGACAGTATATTTCAATGCAAATATTCATTATCATAATTAATAATACAGGTTCCCCCATCTGAAAATAGTGTTCCTGTGAAAAATTTTGAAAGTCAAAATGTCAAAAAGAAATAATTACCATTAATTTATATAGAAAAATGTTCACCCATTCCCAGACCCCAAAAGTAATCTAGCAAATTATACAAAAAAACCCACATAAAACTGAAAATAACACTAACATATAGAAAAGTTGGAATATGAAAAGCACACAGGTTGTATAAAGTAGAAATAATATATGTACAGTGTAGTTTCACTTACCAGAATCGGGAAGACAGTGAGCACACTGGCAGGCTGAGAAGTGGTGATGATGGTGTGTTTAGCTGAGTTGTCTGAGGTTGCAAGGTGGGAGTTACAGGAGACTGGGGTGTAGGAGAGAGAGGGAGAGGTGATCTATTAACATCTTATCATTGTCTGAATCCATCAGGGCAAGCAGGTCACTAATGTCTACACCTTCTTTAATGTATGTCTGCCTCAATATGGAAGGTCAAGGTTCTTTGCTGTGGTTGGTTGGAAGGCTTGAAACAGGACAGTCAGTATACTTGACTGCTTAGCCTCATGCATTTTTCTATCATACACTCTTTGTAGGCACTCAAAACTTCCTGCAAACCTGCCCTACACCTACATGCCCTTTTAAGATTAAAGTCATATATTTCTGATACTTTAGAACACATCTTGCTAGCACATGCACAAAACAAATTGAGATAAATCACAGATGCTCACAGACACAGTACAAAGCCAAGGGGGCTTGATGCTCAGATGCTGCATGTGGTGCCCGGGGAAGGGGCCTCCTGGTGCCACTCTCACTGCGTGGGGTGAATCTGCCTACAATGCCTGCTGCAAAACAAATGCTGAACATTATTCTCTGTTTTCACCTTTTTTCCCAAAAGTGAAAATCCTCTTTGGGTTTCTTTCAATTAACAAAAATAGATACTAATATAGGTCTTTTGTAAAAGTGAAGTGATGAAACCAACTTTTGAAGAGCAGGGGCCACCTGTATATGCTAAAAAAAAAAAAGATGGAAGGGAATGGTAAGAGAGAATATACATTTTCTTTTCCTGGCTTCTATTCAGTTCCCAAATATCTTCCACAAACATTTTGCCCCTTCCCAACCCAAAGACAGCCAATGAGAGAAGTAGACATTATTTTTTTTTTCACTCCACCAATAAGGAAGTCTCTTGGGGGCATCTTCTAGGTGCTCTCCACTGTGCTACAGAAAGTGGAGGATAAAGAGCAAGTGTGAGATATGTTGCTGGTCTCCAGCAGCTTATGGTCTGTTATGACATCCCCACATTGGCTCTGCCCTGAGGTTTTGTCATTTGTATAAAAACCTACTCCTACTGTTCACATAGTGGCCAATAATCAATGTGGATACCATTTGGGTAGCTAAGGTGAGAACCACTGAGATAAAGGGCAGTCTCATCCATCTTGTATCATAAAAATTATCTATCAAGTAATCACCATATTCCATTACATACATGAATATTAGTTTGATATTGAGTGTGGGTGTATGTGTGTACATGCACATGCATATGTAACAAAGAGAGAGGAAGAAATTTAACTTTAATAGCTCCACATGAGTTTTAATAACAGTAACCTGAAAAGGTCAATGTAGCACCAAGTGATTCCCAGTTGGGTGTCTAATCACCAAAGGAAGGGACAATTAAGGAATTAAAGATCAGAGTGTATGTTTGATAAAATATGGAACACACAATAGTTTAATTGACTGCTTGCTGTTGTTATTTATTTTGTTCAGTTTGGTTTTCCAGTGTTAACTGGTTGTGAATGTCATTTAATTCCTAGCTCAGAACATCACTCATGCCTGGGAAGAATGTGGCTTTTTGATGGAAACTTACCTGTGTGTAATATTCATGTGGACTTCATTCCTATTAAAATAAGATGCTTTATTTAGCCAATGAGTTGGAATTAAAAAAAAAATTCATTTATGCTAAAGTCATCCCTGTTTCTCATTTCAAAACCAACCCAAACATCTTTAGGACCAAAGAGAGCATCAATCAGCACTTTGTCAAATCCTAGAATGTTGTTAAAACTAACATGTTTTTCCTTTGTTTTCTTACACATACCTTTTACTTAGTTATTATCTAGCAAGTATTTTCCATTTAAACAAATGGCAGAGCCAAGAGGCTGTGACAAATGAGGCTATTCGCACCTACTACATGGCATCAAGTGAGGAAAAGTTGTCAGCAAGGTCAATAAGGCACAATTGTGGATTTTGTATCTTAAGACCAAGTTTCAATGTCAGTTTTCCTTCTTGCTTGATTGACATTAGATAGGTTCTCCAATACCTTCTGGGTCCAATCCTCAGTCTCAAAGATGACATGAGTCATGTAGTGTTAGGGGGAGGGTTGTATGAGAGAAGGTACATAAAAATGCTTTACTGGACAGCAACTAAATGATGTTAGAGGAATGCTGTAGTATGGCTCTGCAATTTCATAAAAAGGGGCAGAACTACTCCCAGAAGTCTCCTGAAGATATCTGTCAAACAGCATAATCTTTGTTCTCTCTTGACCTCCAGGACTCTGTCAATCACTTTGCTATGCAGTCACCCTGATGACAGCCATTCTGACTTTTTGTTGCTCAATCCTTAACAACTGCCTGAATCAACCACAATAAAATGAGGAGTATTTTTTTATTTAAAAAACAATAACAAGAAGATATTGATGATTGGGAGAATTTAAGTCAATAATAGTAGAAATGCATTAATTTATTCCCTATCAGCTTAAAACATATTAAGTGACTTAATTTTAAAACCACATCTATAATAAGAGAATTTACATGAAAGTTGAAGTTAAATGTATATAGAAACATTGGAAATTTTAAGGAAATATACTGAACAACTAGACTAATAAAAATCACTGTAATTAAGCATTTAATTCTGCACTGAACTTCCTACCAACCAAGTTGAAACAAACAAAAAAGAAATTATATAATTCTTATTATAAAATATCTCAATATAAATTATTAATGTAAGACACCCTTATTTCTGGGAATAATTATAAAGGAGATTTATCTATTTTTATTGGGATATAATTGACATATAACACTGTATTTTATGTTATATAATTATATGCTTCAGGTGCACAACATAATGACTTGATATTTGTATATGTTATAAAATGATCAGCACAGTAAGTTTAGTTAACATCTATCACCACACAGTTATAATTTTTTTTTCTTGTGGTAAGAACTTTTAAGATCCACTCTCTTAGAAAATTTCCAATATACAATATAGTATTATTAACTACTAGAGGCCCAGTGCACAGATTCATACACTGGTAGGGTCCCTCGGCCTGGCCTACAGGGATCAGTGAACCTCTGCTCTGCAGTACGGCCTTTCCTGCCAGCTTGTCAGGGACAAGAGGCACGCAGGGGGAGTATCTAGGAGAGAGGCTCATGCAGCTGCAGCTGCACTCACCAGCTGTGAGCCTGGAGTTGAGCAGCATTCCCACTGTGGGAGTGCACTGACCACCAGAGGGCAGCGCCTGCATTGAGTATCTGCCCCCTGGTGGTCAGTGTGCATCATAGCTACCAGCCAGTTGTCCGGTCATCTGGTCACTTAGGGTTTTATATATATAGACTAGTGGCTCTGTGCACGAAATTCATGCACAGCAGTGGGGTGGGGGTTCCCTCAGCCCAGCCTGCACCCTCTCCAATCGGGGAACCCTTGGGGGATGTCCGACTGCCTGTTTAAGCTCGATCCTGGCAGTCGGACATCCCTCTTGCAATCTGGGACCACTGGCTCCTAACCACTCACTTGCCTGCCTGCCTGATAGCCCCTAACTGCCTCTGCCTGCCTTCCTGATTGCCTCTAACCCCTCTTCCTGCCTGCCTGATCGCCCCTAACTGCCCTCCCCTGCTGGCCTGATCTCACCCCCAATTGCCTCTGCCTGCCTGATCACTCCAAACTGCCCTCCCCTGCCAGCCTGATCTCACCCAGTCTCTGTCTCTCTTTGTTTTTCTCAGTAGTTCTCCAGGCCTCCCTGCCTCCCTCTTACTCTTCCCTGGCTGGGAGGGGTTGGGGCCAGTGGGGGCCACTCCACCCTCTGCCCTCCCGCCCTTCCATCCAGGCCTCTTCAGGCCCAGTCTGTTTTGTTTCCTCATTCTGAGAGAGGCTCTGAGAGCAAGCTGGGAGGGAGGGAAAGAAAGGGAGAAAATGTTGTGAGTTGGTGGCTGCAGTGTGTGTCTGTGTGTGCGTACAGTTGTGGGTGAGTGTGAGTGCCGGCCTCACCTCCCTCATCCCAGTCTCCGCTGCCACAAGTCCCCACCCACCCACCAGAGCCTGCTGCACGTGCAGCCTGGGCATTAGGTTGAATCTCCAGTCATTGCGGATGTGACAGACCCAGGGTTTTTATATATTAGGATAGTCACCACGCTGTATGTTAACATCCCCAAGACATAACTGAAAATTCATACTTTTTTTTTACCATATTTACCCATTTATTTATTTATTCTTTATTTCTGGTACTCTAACCAAGATATAATGCTACAATTCTCAAGCTGTGGAATAAATACCCCTAGAGCAGTGGGTTCTTAGATGACCCTGCTAGCGGTTCTCAACCTGTGGGTTGCGACCCACAGGTTGAGAACTGCTACTGTAGAGCCTAAGACCATCGGAAAACACAGATATTTACATTACGATTCATTAACAGTAGCAAAATTACAGTTATGAAGTAGCAACAAAAATAATCTTATGGTTGGGGGTCACCACAACATGAGGAACTGTATTAAAGGGTCACGGCATTAGAAAGGTTGAGAACCACTGCCCTAGAGTATACCAAAAGGCACAAAGAACTTAGAGCATTAACTTAACTTGGGGTAAAAGTCACATGTTTATACATTTATATTAATGCTAACACATGCTTTATGAAATATAAGCAAAATTTTAATTTATTTTATAATAAAACTTGTCAAGAAATATTTTGGTCTGCTGAACCTATACCCCAAACTGCAGAAGCAAGGTTGTACCCCTCAGCTGAGACTTTTCTGACAGTCTAACATAATGACAATATCTTCAATAATAATTTTAGAGAAAATGCTAATGTTTTCCCATGCAGTTATATATATCCTCCATAAAAATCCAGGGCAGAACTTGACTTACAAAGTTGAATGTTCAGAGAGCCAAAACAAGGAAGCTTGTTTTGGACCAGGTTGCTTGTGCTTTAACTCTAAGGAAACAGAACTTCATCTCAAAATGTGGTCCTCAGAGTATCTGCATCAGAAAACCCTGGAAATGCTTATTAATATGAAGATATTTAAAATACACCCATTACTCAAAGGGTGATTGTTTTTATAAATACTTGTTGTTGAGAGTATTACAGATGTCCTCCCTTTTCCCTCCATTGCCCCCCTCCACCCAGTCTCAGCCCTGCCCCAGGCCTTCACCACCCTATTGTCTGTATCCATAGGTAATGCATATATGCATATAAGATCTTTGGTTGATTTTCCCCACCCCTTCCCTCTGAGATTCGTCAGTCTATTCCATGTTTCCATGCCTCTGCTTCTATTTTATTCATCAGTTTATTTTATTAATTAGATTCTTTGTTCTTTTGATTTTTAGATTTAATTGTTGATAGATATGCATTTATTGCCATTGTATTGTTCATATTTTTATCTCCTCCTCTTCCTCTTCCTCTTCCTCCTACTCCTCCTTCTCCTCCTCCTTCTCTTCCTCCTCCTCCTCCTCCTCCTCTTCCTTCTCCTCTTCTTCCTCCTTCTCCTTCTCTTAAAGAATACCCTTTAACATTTCATGTAATACTGGTTTGGTGGTGATGAACTAAAGAGGGATTGTTTCTGGAACAGAAACTCAAGAACCTCCATGGGAACTTAATAGAGGATTGATACATAGATACACTGAAGTTTGCAAATAATTTCAGATGGTTGGAGGGTTTGAAATTCCCCTAGCTAGCTTTTCTAGATATCACTTTTCTCAGCTGGCCTTTTCATAAAGCATGGTAGCACCTAAACTCCTAACAGTTTTTAGAACTGATTGAAAGGAGCACTATACATCTTGAATACCAAAACTCTAGGAGGAAAGTTGATTGTTCTACTGGGGATATTGAGAGCCTGAGTTAAGACTCACTCATCTGGAGAATCAGTAACACTTACCTGAGAAGGGTTACAAGGGTCATCTCAAAGACAGCCAAACATTTCTAAATGCCTCCCTCAATCCATTTAATAGCCTGGACAAATATTTGAATGAACACCATACTTATGGCCATCTTTTCCTTTCACAAAAATCAAATCCCCCAGGTTGTTAAGAGATAGCATACTAAAATAAGTTCCTATTGTCTATCAGTTTTGTATCTGATTTCCTCAGAGTAGATCTTCTCAGATTCTTTAATTTATTAATGTGCAGAGTTTTGAACAGGAAGATAAAAATGCAAGGTTTTAAACATTTCTCTTGAACTTATTGGACCAGAGAATTTTCTTAAAAGATTGACCATTGTATATCCCTGCTACTCAAAGTAGGATTCAGAAATCAATTGGGGATCTTTGTAAGCTTCCCCCAGGAGCTCGTCAGAAATGCAGTATCCCTAGCCCTCACCCCAGAACTACTAAAACAGAGTCTGAAGTTTTACAAAATCCTCAAGAGATATGTATGCACATTAAAGTCTGAGAAACAAGGCTAGAGAACACATTTTGAGGACCAAGGCCAAGGACAATGACAGAGATGGTTGTAACCTGGAAAGCTTCAAGAATCAGTCTTACAGTTCATTCACCTTGGCTCCTGAGAGCCTTCGGTGTTGTTTCCAAGGAACAGCTGCTCAGTGCAGGGAGTTTTCACTCGGAAAATTACATCTGAAGCCTGCATGCAAAGCAATGCTTTCTGCAATGGAGAAAAGCACAAATTGGGGCTATGGTTTGTAGCTTTTTCAGTATATGGACCGTTTGATTTGCACCAAATATGTCCCACGGAGACAGAGATACTGAATGAATTAGAATTTTGCCTGCCATTTGAATCTGCAGAGAAATAGCCCATTTCCCAACTGCAGCTGAGAACTCATCATCTCATCTTAGCTAACAAATAATCAGAGATTTTTTAAATTGCTATTCCCAAGCCACTCTAAGTCCCAAGCACAGATTCTGAATCAGGTGCGTGTGAAATACAAACAGGGCTGGAATTGGGGAGGAAAGATGAAGCTTGAGCCTTAACAAGCAAAATGTACATGTTAATAAAAGCCATGCTCAGCCTCAAGTCCATGTAAGGTATGAATCAACCAGCAAGAGCAAGATTCCCATCGGAATCTTCCCAGCCTTACAGCCATGACTCATGCCCAGAGCCATCTTGTCCCTGCAAGAGAAGCATAAATCATCATCCATTCTTGAAAATGATGCCAAAAGTGCATTTTATTCAAATGCATTCCTTAAAATAATTGCTGAGAAAAAATAATACAAGAGTATTCAACTGACAACTGACTCTTTAGTGTTCACATCTGGAGGGGAAAATGTGTCATGGAGTGGTTAAGTGGATTCTAGAGATGCTGGGAATTCCTAAACACACCAAAGTCCAGCAACAACAGAGCTTGTTTTATTATTTTAAGGAGGAAACTTTTGTGTCTTTGTCACACTTACAAACTCCTAAGTTTTATAATGCCAACCTGATTATAGTGTTTTTCTTTGTTTCCTTCTTTTCCTTTCATATTTTAACCAACAACAGCAGAAAAAAAATATTTGTCATAGATTTCTATAAGCTCTCTCTCCTCTCTCCTATACCCTTTCCACCAGCATTCAAGCAAGCTCCAGACTCTTTCATGGTTACAATAAACCATCTTTGACTTTGTTTTCCCTCCTTAAACTATTCTCATTAAGAATTATACTAATTTTAGCAACCATTTATTAAGCTGTATAGTGGATACTATTGGTGTCCCAGTCAATGCCCTTTACCAGATTGGTATACCTACCCCCAAGAAACCAGCATTGTTATGCCTACCCCCAAGTGTTGGCTGCTAATAGTTCACAATTGCCCCATTTTCAGAGAATTCCCCTTGGCAAAAATGGCAGCCATTTGCCCAGGAAGTCACATCCCACTCCCACCCCAGAGACAGACCCCTGCCAATGACTGGCTGACATGAAGAAAACAAAAGGCCAGCCAGTCACATCTAGGTTGGAACAACTTCATGGTGTAATTAGCACTCCAGAGCCTGCAATGAATCAAGCTAAAGCCAGAGCACAGTAGAAACCATATCTTGGCTTAGCTCCTTCTCCTACTTCATCAGCTTCCTTTCACCCCTCACCCCCTTTCTCCCGAGAACCCTTCTCTAATAAATCACTTCCAGCTGAACCCCTTTCACAGGCTCTGCAACTAGAGATGCAGACCTAAGTCAAGCCATAGTTTATATGTATTACTGATATACTGTTTTCATATATTTGTTTCATTTAACACTAAGGAATACCTTATTTGGGAAGGCTATGTAATTGAGATGACTAGAGACCAGGGTTGACAGATATTTTTCTGGTTTCTAAACATGATCTATATGCATTATGCTAAAATGCTGCCTTAGACATTTATAGTACCAAGTTAATCACATATCACCAATAAAATTAATAATTACAAAGTTCATAATTTGAATGAATGTCTCTTCATCATGTCAACATGTTCAACACCAAACAGAGGCACACAGTGTTTCCTTGACACAAAGTTATATTTTTCCATTAGGAAAAAAGAGGAGAAAGAAGAAAAGGAAATTAAAGTAAAAGAAAGTAATGAAAGAACGAAGGGAGATGAAAAAAGGAGGGAGGAAAGGAAGAGAGAAGAGAGGGAGGGAGAGGGGAAAGGAGGGAAAGACAGACAGACAAACAAAGAGATATAAGGCCACAATAGATGATTGTTTTAATAGGCTTTTGGCGTCTTAGGTGACCCTGGTCTTGCTTCTTGGCTGGAAATCCACTGTTCATCATTTCTCCTTCCCACTTCTTTTCAATGTGGAACAGTTGGGAGTGTTTTCATCATGGGCTGAGCTTCAGTGCAGGACTTGGCTGAGAATCACTTTTTTTTTGCTAAGAACGGTGAGGAATTTTCAGGGAGGGCTTGTAAACTAGTTATCTCTGTTGATGACCACATCTGTGGTACAGAAACATTCCATGTAATAAAGTGTATCTTGTGTTCTGTGACTTTCTGCCATGTGGGTTTGTCTTTCCCACCCCATTCAAGACACCCTTTTCTTATTAAAAAGAATCAGAATGTAGCGAGTGATACCCCGCCCATAGGGTGAGGAGGCCTTTCTGTTTTTCATTTTGTGTCCAAGCAAGGCAAATATCATAAAATTCATTGTGTGATTTCTTAAGACTTCTAAAATGATCTCACTCTAAAGGCATTGAGGACGCAGAATGCCTACTATGTGACAGATATACAAAACAATACCACTGAATATTTTATATCAGCTCAATAGAATTTCACAGCAACCACTGAACTAGGCATTCTGGTCCCCATTTTCCAAAAGGGAAAACTGAGAGCCAAAAGGGTAAAGTCCAATGTCAGGCATGGCATCTAAGAAATAAAGAAACTCAGCTACAGAGTCAAATCTGAAGGATTCCCAAAGTGTACTTTAACAGGAGCACAGAGAGTGACTTCTCAGGTGTCCATCTCCATCTGGATAAGAACACTTTTCATCCTGAAGAAATGCAGTTGTAATGGTTATTTGCCTTTAAAATGTTTGTTCTGCCCAACTCTCAGAATTCTATAGAGACCTACCAGCCTTCCAAAGAATATGAAAAGAATCATCATGTAATATAGTGTATTCCCAAACCACAAGACGAGGTAAGCAAGGCTGGAAGAAAGAGAAGCATGGAAAATGGCCTGCTATAACAAGGATTACTCAAGATGACTACAAGCAAAAAAAAAATTGTTTTTAATTTTAAAATGCCTTTGGAAGAAGATTTTGTTTGAGCTCCTGAGGCTGAAGAAACTGAAAATGAATATGTTCGCTCCCAAGGAATTCGGGCCCCAATGCTGTATCTTGATCTTTCTAGGAATCTGATATCCACAGGCATCTGCCCAGAACAGTGACCTTTGACTTCATTACTGCTTCTAGTAAATATGGGAAGAACATGATTTAAAGGAGTTTGGAAAAAAATGGTTTATTTTTAAAGAAGAGCAGAGAGTATGTCAATCAACTAAAAAGTATCAGGTTTGAAATTTAATCATCAAATGGGAGTAGGACTAAATAATGTCTAATTTTACTTCCAATGATATTTTAGGATTTTAAGACATATTATCTAGAAAATGTACCTAATAGATGGCAGATTTTATGAGGTTACAAACATTTGCAAAGACGCTCAATGGTTTTCTAAACCTAGAGTATTGGCAAATGCTATTTATGTTATTTTTTAATAGAAGTTATTTTATATTCCTTGACATAAATTATACTGTAGATAACATAACTTTCTCTCTTCTAGTTCCAAAAGTAAACACTATAATTCTTGGGCTAAAGTACCCTAATTAATAAGTTAATGGAAATAAAGAGTAGTGAATATATTTTTTAAAGACTTGTAGAGTTAGCACAGACATTGTGACATACATGATAGATGGTCATTTTGGTAGATGCCTGCTCAAAGCTTCCACTGTTTATAGTTACTGGTACAGGTAGACTCGGCTTAGAAGATATGCTCCTGGTATATTCTAGAAACAGACAAATGCTTTGATATTAGGATATCTATATGCCATGATTTTTGAATGAAATAATTATATACAATTGTAGCATCTGTTGCTTTTTTGTTTCATCATTCTGTGTCTCACTTCTGTCCATCAATAAGGACAATATTAATGAGAACAATGGAAATTTTACCAGCTACTTGTGGGCTCTTTAGGTCAACTGGCTGACCTATACCCATGAAGAGTCAGCAGAGCCTCCTTGGCTTTATCTGGGAGGCCAATGAACTGGCTATAGGAAGCATTGGAACAATCAAAGACAGGTTTTGGGGAAAGGGCTAAGGAGTGTTACCCTGGCTTTGTTCTAAGAATATCCTAGACATACCCCATGCATACCCTGGGGCTTCCACAGTTTCCAGAGGAGTTCATAGACTTAGTGAGCCTACCCCTTTAAGCCTCACAGCAACTTTGCCAGGAATATAATGATATTTCCTTTATTTTACAAACAGAAAATTAAGGCACAGAAAGATCAAAGAACATATCCATAGTGGCATAGCAGAGAAGAGGCAGAACCAGGATTTGAACTAGCCAATATGACTTCATTGGCCATACTCTTTACCACTCCCCACCACTGCTTAGAATCTACAGGCCTGCGTGTTTCCAAGCACACAACTTAAATGTAAGGCCAGGGGATTGACTATCTCCTCACTGAATCACAGCATTTTCCAACTAGAAGAGATGGATGCACTATCACCTATAACAAGAGGGTTCCTTTGGGATTACAGGAAAACATCCAGGTCAAAGTGAAGCAGAGAATAAAATCAGTATGCATAAGGCAATATGAGTTATGTTCCCTACCAGAAAATTTAGGCATTAGTGAGAACTACTTTTCATAAAGAAGATAAATGCTTTATATCTGTTTAAAACTATGTGTTTGGAAGCACCTTGGTATCCTCCAACAATTCAAAGACACATGCTAATAATTCCTATTAAGGATGTGTCTACCTGTACCTTGGGACTAAATCATAATTACTAAAATGTCCTCAGAATGATTTTCTATCCCTCGGTTCAGATCTCACTGGCATCAGCTGAGGGGAGAGGGAGAACGCAGGGAAATGTCCTACCCTAGGCCCTCACTGGCACTGCAACCAATAGGGCGAGGACTGCTAGTCAACTCCAGTGTGGGTTTCATGGCAACGGAAGCACAAAGATAAGGTTGCCAGCTCTAGGCTGACACACTGAATGTAAGGGAGGAAACTTAACTGACGATATGAGAGCCGGAGCCCGGATGTAGGGTTTCTATAATGAGAGTTTCTATTTTTCCTCTGGGAAAATTGAGCATTGTCAGAAAATACTGGAACGAATGCAGTGTATTTTTCCCTAGGAAACATAGCATTTCTTCATTCATTCACTCACTTGATTATTTACAGAAATAAAGTGGCTTGATTTTCAGGGAAGCCTATAGGGATATGTTTCTAATACGCTTGCTTCCCATACCTGTTACTGTATATGGATTCATAGTCCTGAATGAGAAGGCACAAAATCAAAATAAAAGTGAAGAAGGTGAAAGTACAAGCATTAAAAGATAAAATAATAGTAACCATTTCCTCTTGTTTCTTTCTCTCTTTCTTTCTTCCTCCTGCTCTCCCTCCTCCCACCCCTTTTTCTTTTGAATCACATGCTTTTCTGACACACAAAAGAATGTCTGCTTTCATTTCCTCCCAGGTCCAACTGGCTTATACATAGATAAAGAGAATCTTTTTTTTCCCAACTTTATTAAGGTACATTGACAAATTTGTAAGGTATTTAAAGTGTACAAATTGATGAGCTGATATATGTATACATTATGAAAGGATTCCCCCATTTAGTTAATTAACACACCTCCACCTCACATGTTTACTATTTATTTATTTAATTATTTAGGGAGAACATTTAAGTTGTACCCACTTAGCAAATTTCAATTATATAGTGTCATCAACTATATAGATGCCATGTTCTAGATTAGCGCCTCATGCCTTAATTCATCTTATAGCTGAAATTTTGAACCCTTTTACCAGCCTCTCTCTTTCTTTTGTACACCCCAGATCCTGGTAAATACCACTCTACTTTCTGTTTCTCAAGTTATGCTTTCTTAGATTCCACATATAAATGATATCATACAATATTTGTCTGACTTACTTCACTTAGTATAATGCTCCTCAGGTTAATTGATGTAACAAATAACAGGATTTTCTTCTTTTATAAGCCTGAATAGTATTCCATATACATGTAGTGTGTGTGTGTGTGTGTGTGTGTGTGTGTGTGTGTGTGTGTGTACTAAAGGCCTGGTGCATGAAAATTCATACACTTGAGTGAGGGTCCCTCAGCCTGGCCTGTCCTCTCTCACAGTCTGGGAGCTCTCAGAGGCAGGAGGTGACCTGATGGTCAGGGGAAGGCAATGCCCCCATAACACCTCTGCTGCTGCCACTGTTGGCAGCGCAAGCCGGCTCTGGTTACCTGAGCCTCTGGCAGCCCTGGGTGGATGGGCAGCCGCCATCTGAGGCTTGCCTGTGCCTAGGGCCAGCCCTGGGTGGCTGGGGGGCTGAGGGGACTGGGTGACTCTGGAGGCAGGCATGCAGAGCGGCCAGACCCACCTGGCTGAGGGGACTGGGAACCATCATCTTGTGGCTGTGGGTGCTGCCATCTTTGAGGGCATGGCAGTCAATTAGCATATTCCCTCCTTATTGGCTGTGGGTGCCACCATCTTTGTGAGGGTGTGATGGTCAATTAGCAGATTCTTCTTTATCCTAGTACTTAAGATTTTTTTTAACCAAATACTTTGACTATTGTGAATATGGGAATATAGATTTTTGTTCTAGAAAAGGATTTCATTTTATTTGGCAATACATTCACAAATGGGATTGATGTAAGGACAATCTTATTTAGGGAACTCCAGATAATCCCCAATACACTCAAGTCATTCTTGGCATTGTCCACTCCTGCACAAGGTTTAATGGGTGTCTCTGTTTCCATAATATTGGCCTCCCAAAAGTTAACCCATTCTCCAACTGTGAATTAATGCACCTTTTTTTGCCTTGTTTTGTAAATACTTGATCATAAACAACATAGAACCACATAGCTATGTGCTCATCACACACACAAAAAAAAGTGTTTCTTGTGTTATTCCTTATCCTTCTTTTCCAGACAAATTTTAAATGAGTCAAGCCATGAAGTTTCTACTGTATATTTCATTAAAAATAATCTCTGCACCATAGAATTTTTTTTTACCACTTGAAATTTAGCTTATGTTTTCATCTGCTTCATTTCATACATAACTCTTCAATTTTGTCTAGCAACAGTACAATCAAAGAATAAACTATTCCTGATAATTACTTCACTTTGAGGTGCAGGCACCCTTCTTTTATAGCCAGTCTAACCACATTACATAATTTGTCTCTGCCCCTCAAACACATCTACTTCCAGATCTCCTCAAATCATCGCTTTGATTTTCCAGTAGTTGTCTCAGTTTTCACTCTTGGCAAAGCCTTGAATACGTTGTGAAATATCACAAGCAAAAGGTTTAAGTATTTCAGTTCTGGTGGGACTGCCCAAGAATTCCATGCAGATATGTAAACATTGCCTGGAGCATGAGATTCCTTTCCAGGTGTTTACCTGCTGAACCAAGCCCTCAACCTTATTTGATAATCATTTGTTTGTCTCCAAGTATTGGGCAAACCATGAAACTCCATTTACCTTCAAATTTGTAAAACTAGAAAGCTTTATACCTAGGAAAAAACATAGTGAACTTTGCAAAGTTCCAGTGATTTTTACCCAGCTTGTGAATTTTGAATAACATGTAAAGTGTTTCTTATACATGGCATGGCTCACATTTCTCCAGTATCTCTAGATACAGCAAGTAGGGAGGTAAATCAAATAATATGTTGACTTAGAGTCAAGCATAAATTACTTGTACACTGCATAAGAAAAGAAAAGAAATTTCTAATTGGAGTTTAAAAAGCTCCACAGTGTTACTGAATACAATTTCCTGCTATGAGGACAAATATAGAATAAAAATAGAAATAAATTTCTTAGTTGGCAGTCCCTGAATTGAATGACAAAACGAACACTGAAAGACAGTGTTGGTGCCCATATAGAAAGCATATTTGTAAGCAATTTTAGCTATCCATTGGCTCAATCAGGAATAGGTTTGTGCACCGAAAATAAGTAAGGACAAGTAGGTGTTTGGCAGGTGGATGAAAGGATCTTAAGTAAAGCCAGGAGCCACTGAACGCAACATGGAGGGTGCAGTAAGGGAGTTCTGTTCTGGGGACCACATGAGAGTTGTTATTTATATTCAGACTCCAGGTAGAAAATACAGAATATGAAATAGCAGGCAAAGAATCTGGGGACTCAAACTCTGGTGCATTTTTAAAAGATAAAAATTACAAACTTTATAGATTCCAATTCAAGCAAAGTCACCAACTTTTTAGTTAAAGAAATGATCATTTTATTGGTAATTCTCTCCTGCTTATTGCTAATAATCAGAAGAGTTTGTTTTATGTGGGAAGACCATTTACTAGCTGTGTGTCTTTGGCAAGACATATACCTATTCTGAATGTTTCCCTGTCTATAAAATGAAAATAATCACTTGAAGATAAAAAAGATAAGAACATAAAAATTAATTGGAAACTGCTATAGAAATTTTATTGCTACATGTATGGTTATTACTTATTAGGTACAGAATGCAAATTCTGTTATTCGTTTAAAGGGGAATGTCTGGCCTGAGGGCGGTATAAGGCCCAAGAAATCATTTGGTCTGGCTCTGCCAAGGCATTAGGGGTGAGCTAATTAAATATTTGACCAAATATAGCAGGCTCATTAAGTTGATAATTTTGGATGGCCTGCAAATGATATGATAAATATCCAAATGGCCCTTGGCAGAAAAAAAGGTTCCCCATCCCTGGTTTTAAAAGAAATAACTTACTTAAAAAAAGAAAAAAAGAGTAAATTAGTGTGAAGTTGAGTGTCTCTAAAGCTTAAGAAGTAATCATTTTCCCCTAATCTGAAGCTTGCTCTGAGCCTCCATTACCCTCTAAACTCCTTACCTTAGTGGCGACATGGAGTTGAATGTCTTCAAAGATAAATTATTGAAGAGAGGCCAGCAAATGAGCCAGTTGGATTGGCAGACTGCAGGGAAAGCCTGAGGGAAGATGACAGAGAAGAAATGGAAAAAGGAAGCTGTTAGGAATAGGCCTGGGCCCATCCAAAGGAAGGAGCAGAGGAAAGGGAAAGGCTTGATGGTGGAGGTACAGTGGTTCCTCATTCTACCTGAGGACCAGTAAATGAAGGAGCATCCTCATCTTTATACAGCCTCTGAGGTCAAGTGCTGCCTATGTGCAGGGTCCCTGCTTATAGCAAAAAGTTTCCATAATGACAGAATCCATTTCAACACATGTGGCCTCGTGCTTTCCTTAGGCCCGTTACAGCCTTGAGAGCATTGGGGGATCCTTCTTCCATTACAGACAAATTTACTTATATCCAACACAGCTATCATTCAAGGAAAGAAACCTCTTCCAGCTGCCTGGGAAGACGTTTGCCCTTGAGTACAAAGATGGAAAAAAAAGAAAAAAAAATGCCCAAAGCTCCAGAAGCAAGGAGTCTGGAAGAGAACAAAGAAGCAGAGAAAAGGCTGCATTTCAAACTGTGGCTAAAATGCCCAAGACACGTAGTTCATCACTGGAGCACAGAGTTGAGTACCCATTATAGACCCAACCAGCATGACCTCCAAACACATTCCCACACTCAAGCTGAATAGTACTCTCCTGAGGCCCCTCACTGTTTAACTGTCAATCCATTTTATCCATAGTGACCACTTGCACAAAGACTAGAGAGTGTAGAAGAGATGAAATACACTATTTCCCCCAAAGTATCTCACTACTAGGACCTGCCCCTCCCCCTGCCTTTTCTTCCCTGACAAGGGGAAAGAGGATGCAATTTCCGGATGTCCTAGGCAAAGGCAGGCAGAGTCTCAGGAAACACATTAATAGTCATTTGGCTCTCACCATATCCCCTTGGAAATCCCCAGGTGTACCATTTGTACAACTAAAAATAGAGGAAATAAAGGTGGTTTTCTTTAGAAATAAACAGGTCATTATTCTGCTTTGCTCTCATACGTGATGCTAGAGAGAGAGAGAGAGAGAGAGAGAGAGAGAGAGAGAGAGAGAGAGACAGAGAGAGAGAGAGAGTATGTGTGTGTGTGTGTGGGGGGGTGTATTAGAAGCCCATGCACGACATTCATGCACTGGGGTAGGGGGTGGGAGGTTCCTCAGCCCAGCCTGCACCCTCTCATAGTCTGGGACCCCTCGGGGAAGTCCGCCTGCCACGGAGGCAGCAGAGGCTCCCGCCACTGCCCCTGCGCTCGCCAACCATGAGCATGGCTTCTGGCTGAGCAGTGCTCCCTCTGTAGGAGCACACTGACCACCAGGGGGCAGATCCTGCATTAAGCAACTTCCCCCTGGTGGTCAGTGCGCATCATAGCAACTGGTCGTTCTGCTGTTTGGTCGATTTGCATATTAGCTATTTATTTATAGGATATGTCCACTGACATGACTACACTCCCCAAAAATCTCCCTGTGAGCAGTCATCTTATTTCTAAGCAATAACTACCTTCTGGTAAATATATCCTACCAAGGGTCTCTGGGTCTGCTATGGTATTTAGCTATCAGGTTTGTCTTCAACTTCAACAGTTGTATAAAAGGGCATAAAGTATTCCCCTTGGGATATTTTTATACCTTTTTCTTTCCTAGAATTTTTGTTCTCAGTAGAGCCAGTTATGTGAAGAACTTAGTGGGGATGAGTTATCTTATTCTTCCAAGTATATTTCTCCTTCTTATGATAACAAATTCTGATAATCCTGTGTGAAACCATCTCAATTTTATTCACATTCCATGTTATTCAAAGGTATATAACCTAGGTCTAGCCAATCAGCATCTTTTAAACATAGTCACTATTATTGGTTCAGGAAAAGCATGTAACTACTGTCAGTGCAGTCAGAGTTAACCTCGCCACTTTAGCTTGAAAAATCTTTAAGAAGCACTCACTTTTCTACGGAAGTTATTGGAGGGATAAAATGTACACATGAACATGCTGAAGGCCATTTTGCCACCAGGGAGAGACAGTCTGCTTAAAAATGGAGGAAACACAAAGGAAACAGAAGGACAATGGAAGACAACCACTGACAACATTGTGTCAGTCCTTAGAGCCAGCAGTGCCTAAAGCCAAACTACTCATCTTTTCAATTCTACAGTGCATCTTCTCTTTGGCTTCATTCTCAGTTAGGTTTTCAGCCAATCTATGTTAGATTTTCTGTCACTTGCCACTAAATGTGTTCTGCTTTAAATCTTCCCTTTTGTGCTAATGCTTCATCTCCATGTAAAACTGTATCAGCAATGTTCTCACTTTGCCACTTAAAGCTATGCCTGGAAATCAGGTGACAGTGGTGAAAATGATCCACCATCTATGACATTCATTACTAGCTGAACTTCAGCTTCCAATAAATAGAGGAAATTGGATCATAATGAAAGCGCACAAAATCATTTCCAATATGAATAATCTTTGGACAACTTCATTCCTCTTTACTCCAGAGACAGACAAGAGTCTCTTCTCATTTGCCCAGATTGGTTAGCCAAAAACACAATAGAATGAAGCCATGAAGCTGAGATTACTATAGAAAATACCACCAATAAATTAGAGCAGAATGATAAAATGAATATGCTATTAGTTGGATCTTTGTAAATCACCACTTGAGTGTTTATTAAGTGTTGGAGTTAAGTTTGATTACATTGGGTGAAGAATTTCCATGTGGTAAAAGTGAGACCAGTGTAGCCAAGAAGCAGTTGGAAGCCACACAGATCTGTTCTTGGCTTTCCAATGGGTGTGGAAAGAGTAGACAGAACTAAAAACACAACTGGAACTCTGGCCTAGTTCCTAAATATTAGCATAGAGGGGTGTGCTCTCCAAGCAGAGGGTGTCACCAAGTAACCAAAGGAAGGAATACTTGGGGAAAAGAAAGAGGGTGGGGGAGGAGTCCCTTTCACTCTAGTTCTCCAATGTCAAGGAGACTGGCTGGGGATCAACAAAGGTCCTCTAAGAATGCTTCTATTTCTTGGTTTTTGGCTAGTTACCCAGAGCAGATGTGAAACGTTTGCTATGATTAGGAAATATTTTGCATGTGAGAATGTGAATGCTATAATCCTCAACTCAGCCAAGAAAACTTAATAAATGGTGAAATTTTACATCTTTAGGGAGGAGCAACAAAATTTTTAAAAAGTGTTGGTTAAAATAAACACCAAATTCCCAAGGAGAGACTCCCTGCTCTGATGATGTGCAGCACTGATCATTTTATTACTGTGGAAAAATTTACTCAGACAGTGAAGCCCACCTCATGTTTTTGTTAATGTTCTCAAATCTCCCATTATCAATGGCATATGCATACTCATCTCTTACTATCCTACTTTTCTTTTGTTATTGGATGAACCAGAAGTTGATGACACAGTGTGTCTTTTGTTAGCAAATAGTAAATGAAAAAGTGATTTGATGTCATTAAAAATGACAAGCCTTTACAAATGAAACCAAGTTATCAATGACTAAAAAATTATGGAAATTAGAGAGTACTCTTGCATTCTGGTTCTCCATTATAGCCAGCTGTCTGACCTTCATTAAGCCACTTTATTTCTCTAAGTTTCAATGTCCTGTTATGTCAAGGAGAGAACTGGATGACATCAGCATTTCAGAGTGTGTATTGTAGAAACTAGTTATATGGGATGTTAATGAATTGTCAATGTAAAGGTAGGAATTCAATGATCAAACAGGACAAAGGAAGACATTGAAGACAGAAGAAATCACGTGTGTAAAAGTACACAGATATGAAAAAAATTTTCACTCATCTGTTCAACAAGAATTTATTGAAAGCAATAGCTATTAGGTGCCAGGTGTTCAGTGTGCTAGATGTTGAAGATTCAATGGTAAGGATGACAAGAAATCTTCCTTCAAAGAGTTTATATTCTTGTGGGGTTTGAGGTTAAACAAACAATTAAAATAAAATAAATCATTGTTAATATTATGCTAGAAAAAAGAACAGAAGTTCCTACAGAATATGCAGATAAGGGAGGTAAGGGAGGGCTTTTGGGAGAAGTTATATTTGAACACAGATGTACAGGAGATATAGGAGTGACCCAGGCAAAGATTATAGAAGATGAGCATTCCAAGCAAAAGGGATATTATGCATAAAGAGCATGCGGCTAAAAAAATAAAATGGATAGTTTGAAGAATTTGAACTTGAAATCCAGTGTGACTGAATTTGGTGTGAGAGGGGGAAAGTAGAAGGAAATGAGCTATAAAGGTAAATGGGGGAAGGTAATGTATCTTAGAAACAATGCACAGTGGTTTGAATTTCATCATGCAGAAAATAAGGAACACTAAAAATTTTAAGTTGAGAATGGTGGCAGTAGCAGCAGTGAGAAGATTTAGTGAAGAGGAGCAAGATTAGAACAAACTATACTAATTTGGAGACTCGCCTTTGGAAGCTGTGGCAGTGAAGATGGAGAAAAGAAGAAAAATGTGAAAGTTATTTAAGAGGTAGAGTTGGAAGGTTTGTGTTTGATAAAATGAACAAGATAGAAGAATCTTGGCTGACACCTGTGTATTTAATTTGAGTCACAAGGTGGATGACAGTATCATAAACTAGAACAGAGATTATAGGACAAAGAAAAGAAGAAAGAATAAATTGAGAAATAAAGTTGAGTTCTGTTCATACTCAGTTCACTTAGGTCATAACCATAAGTTTCCAAATTTTGGAACCCATTGGGCCCTCTGATTTTCTGACTAAGCTATAGTCTTCTGGAGTTGATTTCATCAGTGGCTAGTGAAGCATGACTTCATTTTTGTGTTGTTGTTTTTTTTAAATAAGCTTTTCTTCTTAAAACATTTTGATGAGCTAAGCATAAATTAATCAGAAACATATGGATTAAATTGACTCCAAAATACATATGGGTTTGAAAAAGAAGAAAAGTACTTAGGGGAAAAACACATTTAGGGTTTTATAAGCCCAATATGTTAGAACACCATAGCAAAAGAATTCTAAAATATGACCTCCCCTTATCTCTGTCATGGTCAGCAAAGTCCTTGCTATCTTTTTACAGAAAAAGGAAGTCAAGAAGCAGATGATCACCCTGAGATTACTTGGTTTTACAACTCACTTTCTAAGACCAGGCATTGCAATCTCAACCTGTCTGTCTGCTCCTTTTTCAGGGAAAGCAGGCACTCTAAGAGCTTTTCCTTTAGCTTCTGAGACATCAGGGCCTATGACCACACCTCCAGGTTATCCTCTCCTTTGAAGATAAACATCCTCATTTTCCACTTCTTCTGAGGCAATTCTTCTCTTGCATAATCTGTTGTTACCTCCAAATTGATATATTAATATAATGCATTTATTATCTCTTCCTCTTACTTCCTTACTTCCCAGTCTTCTGGGCACAAAATTTGGGAGGCAACTTTGACTCTGTCCCCTTAATTGTTTACATCCCATCAGTCATCATGTCCTGCCAAATTGTCCTTTGAAACCCATACCTTCTCCATCCTCACTGCTAACATCCTCATCCATCCCCTCATCATCTCACACCTGGATTACAAAGAGCAGCCTCCAAGCTGACCTTACTGATTCCTTCTAACCCCCGCATACTATTGACAGCTTAATCTTCTTTAACCCATGCTTTCATCATATCACCCTTCTCCTCTTTTGCTTTTACTCTATGTCAAATTTAAATTTTCTGCTGGTCTCCCAAGTTTCTTTATAATATAGACATATTCTACTTCTCCAAGTGTGTTTTTCCATTATTATTCAATACTGCCTGGCTCCCAAAGCTTTGCATCAGTCCTATACTTAAGTTCAGTTTATGTTTCAATTTATGTCCTCCCAAATCATTCCCTTATTACTAATTTCCTCACTTGTATTTACCTTTCTTCTATTTTTTTATGGTAGGATGTCTATATCACATAATGTAGGAACTTTATTAATGTGATAGGTAAGTGACAACCTGAAGGATCAAAAAGACATAGCTCACAAAGAGTGTCAGGGAAATAGCTCATGCAAGACCCTGTGATGGCATTGAGGGGGGCAAGGAGGGAGAGATAAGAACAACTTTGTGTATTTAAGAAATTGTAAAGACAAAAATTATGTGTGAAGAAATTGTATTTTAGAAAATGTAAAAGGCAGTTGTAGCTAACATTGTTTAAAAGGAGGAAATGGTTGTGAGATGAGGTTGGACAATAGTCATAGGCCAAATCATAGAAGGCCTTGCCAGCCCTGCTAAGAAGTGGATTTTATTTCAAATTCAAGTCATTGTAAGGTCATGACGCTAAAGAGATCATTTACTAAAAGATAACTCTTGCTTCTTAATGAAGTATGAATAGTAGTAAGACAGGGATGACAGTAAGAACACCAGTATAAAAGTTATTTTAATGAAATATAAGATAAAAAGGTGGCTTAGATTTGGTGATAGTAGTCAGAGGAGTTAAAAAAAACATTCTGGAAAAGAATGATAGCACATAGTTGTGGAAATGACAAATCAAGGATGATTCCTATAGCTCAGGCTTGAAGAATTGAGTATATTTCTTAAAATAGAGACAACTATGAGTAAAAGAGAATAGTACATTTCATCAATTTTTAGTTTGGGGTTTTGCCCCCAGGCAACATTGGTTTAAATAGTTTTGACCCATCTCCAATTCCTTGAAAATGACAAGGACTGAAGACATTAGTTTTAAACATATTTAGAGGCAATGGAGAGATATTGAGGCAGTGAAGATCCAAAGGGTACATATCAAGAAGAAGGAAAAGAAAAATGAGGTGGAGGAGGAAGAAGAGAAGGAGGAGGATGAGGAAGTCTGGAGACATGATCCAGACATTTGGTTTCTACTTTTCCCCTTAAGGCTTTTGTCCATTTTAAAAGTGAAAGAAAAGATGCTGAAAAGCTGATCAACAATTTTGCTAGATATTTATTGCTAGGAGGACAAGAACTGGAGTACATTGCATGCCAAGAAAGAAGATCCTTGGTAAATGCTCTGGTCTTTGGGTTAATACCTCAAAGACCACACCTAAGGAAAAAAATGTAAAATTAGAAGTGTTCCAAACATGCTAGAGACTGAACTGAGATTCAAATAATCTCAGGGCCCAATTGGATTAGAGTGATATGGGACTATCAGTGATTCTAATTTAGCTGCCTACTAGAAACAAAAAGAAATATTTTCTGGAGAAAGATGAAAATAAAACAGGCTTCAAAATACCTCTAGAAATTATGAAAGCCAATAGCTTGTATTCAACAAAAGTGAACAGATATAACAAAGATAATATGACCAAAATAAATGACAAAAAAAGATATAAAGTACAGATAACAGAAATAGACCCACAGGATATCTTGAATTTAAAGATATAAGACATGAAAATAACTGTGATTAATATGTTCAATGATTTTTTAAGAAGAAAAATTTTGTAATAGAACAAAAGTTTATTTTTGAAAGAATAAGAAAACTATGAACTGAAAAAATACAATGATAGATATTAAGAACATAATGATGTTATTAACATTATAACAAGCTGAAGAGAAAATTAATGAAAAAAAATGGATCAGGATTAAAAAAAAAAACCATAGTGCTAAGTATAGGAAAGAATGTAAAAATTATATGGGAGATACTGGAAGGTTCTAAAATAAAAGTATTTTAAATCCCAGAAGGAAGGAAGACAGAAAATGACAGAATAATACTTAAAAGATAGCAGCTAGGAATTTACCCAAGTGATAAAAGACATCAAGCCATGCTCAGCCAGTGTGGCTCAGTTGAGCATCAGCCCATGAACCAGGAGGTCATGGTTCAATTCCTGGTCAGGGCACATGCCTGGGTTGCAGGCTTGATCCCCAGTAGGGGGCAGGCAGGAGGCAGCCATTCAATGATTCTCTCTCACCATTGATGTTTCTATCTATCTCTCCCTTTCCCTTCCTCTTTGAAATCAATAAAAACTTATTAAAAAAACAAAAAAACAAAAACGACATAAAGCCACAAATTCAAGGGGTAAAAAAATACTAGCAAACAGATCCAGAGGAATTTTTAAAGAGACAATTTATCAGAACTAACAATGAAAAGTTCATTTACCATTTAAAAAAATCAATATATATAATATACCACATTAATAAAATAAAGGAGAAAGTAATATCACATTTTGATAAATGTATGGATAGCATTTGATTAAAATGACAGAAGATTATGATAAAAATTCTGAGTTAAAAAGCTGACCAAAATAAAACTGGACTAAAGAACAGACTAATACATGATTAGCAAGCCTGACCTCATTCTAACAGAAAATTGTACCCCCAAAACTATAGAAATCACAAGTTTTTTCAAATATTTTCAGAACTTTGCCAAAATTACATATAATGAGCTATATAGAAAGTCTCACCAAATTTCATAGAATTTACATAATATAGATGATATACTTTAATTACAGTGGTATTAAGCTGAAGATCATAACAAAAGGTAACTAGAAAGTCTCTATTTTTAAACTAAGAAGTATATCTTTATGTAATCCATGGTTCAAAGAAAAAAATCATGGAAATTATAAAATATCTGGGACTAAATTATAATGAAAATACATATCAAAACTTATGGGATTGTGCTTTTTAAAAAAGTATTCCCTAACTTGCATATATTAGAAAAGAAGAATGGCTAAAATTCAATAATGTGTCCATATCAAGAAGTAATAAAAAAATAAAAAGCAACATGGTGAGTACAAAAAAAATAAAATAAAACAAGGAAATAAGCATAAAAAATTAATTAAAACAAAAAACTACAAAGACAAATGGTCACTTTTCAAATAGAGTAATAAAAACAACACCAACAACAAAAACCTGATAAAACTGATGGTGAGAGAGGGAGGTGAGAAACAGAGAAGGACAAAGGGAGGGAGGGAAAAAAGGCACAGATTATTAATTTCAGTAATGAAAAACAGAACATCATTAAAGATTCATTGTAAGACATTAAAAAATAATAAAAGGATATAGTAACTTAATACCAGTAAATATTTATGTATTTATTTATTTATTTATTTATGTATTTTAAAATATTTTTGTTGATTTTTAGAGAGAGGAAGGGAGAGCAAGAGAAAGAAACATTGATGCAAGAGAGGAACATCAATCAGCTGCCTCCTGCATGGCTTCTTCCTGGGAACAAGCCTGAAACTGGGGCATGTGCCCTGACCAGGAATTGAACCAGCAACCCTTTGGTGCAAGGGACAACACCTAACCAACTGAGCCACACGGGCCAGGGCATGCCAGTAAACTTTTAAGTTGAGGTGAAGTGAATATGTATTCAGAAGTATACAACTTAAAACCAACTTAAAGAAATTGGCCTTGCATTCTATAAAGCATGGTGTTTCCAGTCACCTGATTACCTCCAAACTGGATCCAAGAACTTTCTATGCACTGCCAACTCGGAGTAAATCCATCTAGATCTCTTGTACTTTTCAAAAACAACCACAAGACCATGTGCAGGAAAATTTGTTTTTGTTTTATTTGTGTGTTGTTGTTTTTTTCATCAAAATTGCTTCTTCATTACTCACAGGTGAAAAGACATAGAAACCATTGCCCTTAAGACTTACAAGAAGAATTGAATGCTGTATTCATTAGCAAATGTCAATACTGGGTTCCTAGAACATTCCAGAGGACCTCACCCAATTCTCAAAGTGTGGAATGGATCCATGTATGCCAAGAACTCAGAGTTCTCTCTCTGAATATAACAGTGAAATCATCAGAATGTCCCCCACATAGAATCTCGGAGGCTAATTATTATCTGAAAACCAACAGATGATGAGTAACATCTAAAAATCTATTACGCCTAGAATTCTAATAAATTTTAAGCTATATGTGTATCCCCAACATCTAGCAAAGTGCCTGGTGTATAGTGGGCCTTAATAATTTCCAATTGAATGTATGTCAAATGTCAGTAAACAGGAAATGTAACCTAAGAAGTTGTGAGATAACTCATAGGGACTCAAAGCTATAAACCGAAAGTAAGTTAATGCTTCAACTTCTAATGTCATACATTGTTTACTAAGTTTTGAACAAAGCACAACTAGTCATGTTATCAGTGCCAGGGTAATAAGTCTATTGCCACATAAAGAACTAACTTGTCTTCTAGTTCATGTTCTGCTAATTTATGAGGTTAGTATAGTTTCACTTAAATTGCTGAATATACCCAATGGAGTTCAGAATTCTTTCAAACCCCATTTTCCCCAGACCCCAGGATACATTTCAGGCTCAAGATTGACTCTCATCATTCCTTGCTCCATCCAGACCAATGAGCCAATCCTTTCCATAGTAGCCGGAAAAAAAAAAAAAAAAAAAAAAAAAAAAAAAAAAAAAGAGGGAATGTAAAGAAGTAAAGTAGTCCCTAAAAGTTAGCACAATCAAATAGATATGTAGACATAAATAAAACTGGCAGGGTGAGTAGTATACATTTTAATACCACAAATATTGGAGAAATTGTACAATTTCATCATGGCCTTACCACTTGTGAATAATGTACTCATTGCTGGTCTGGGGCAATGAATAAGCTCATAGCACCCAAACACCATCAGAGCTTCTATATTTACCATGTATCTGCCAACAACCCATGTTCCTGCATTTTCTGTGTAAAAGAGCTCCACGTAGGCTAGATTTAATTTGATGCAGAAACACTATATGTCACTTCCAATAAAAGCAACAAGGAAAGAGATATTCACACACTAACTTCTCAAGGATGGCAGCTCATGCTGGTGTTTGGAATAGTTTGGAGATATCGTTTTGTTTACCGAGCCATCAAGTTCAAAAGAAGGTGCACAAGCCTGTTCAGAATGGCCTCCGCAGATCTGTTTTCCAAATAGCAAACATATGCCCCTGTGGGGTGAGCTCTTCATTCCCAGCTACAAGTGAATTTGAAAACAGTTTCACTCTGGGGGAAGGAGAATAAGATAAGTCTTTTCTTAACAGAATAATGTTCTAAGATAGGTCCAGAGCAAATTTCTGATAGTCAAGGTAAATGCATACCAAGTTTCCCTAATGCAAAAGCCAAGGGGAACCTTAGACACCATTACTATACTATTCCACCCCCCTGTAGCTTCCTCTAGGTGCTTATACTTAAGCCTAAAGAGATGACATGATTAGATCTAAAACCACACAGCAAGTCCATGGCCAAGTTGGAGCCCCAATGCTGGTCTCTTAATTTATAACTCAGAGTTCAATATTACATCATTTCAGACATCAAAATAAATGTTTAAAACGTTATTTAGAGACAAAAATAGGAAAATAAATGATCATTGTTGATATGGTGACAAGACTAAAGTCATTTATTTAGTATAGAGGAAATCCCAATATATGAGTCAAATTAATACTTTTTTCTGTGATTCAGGTACAAATAAGAATTGTCTCTTATTTTCTAGTAGAGCATCTTTTTACTCTTTTTCCATTTGAACATGTGGCAAGGATTCTTATAGGTGCTACTCAGTCAGTTTATTTTTATGTCATGTATTTTATTTTTTTATTGTTGACAGTATTACAGATTTCCCCTACTTTCCTCCCTTTTAAGGAATATTCAAAATTGACTGAATTATTAGTATTTTGTTCTGGCTAAATGCAGGCATGTCATCTTATGGAAATATGTATTATAAAAAGAGAAACACAAAAAAATAAAATATTTACTTAATGATAAATGGCATGTCATGAACTCTTTTCTGTATGTACTTAACTTACACACACACACACACACACACAACAGTACATTTTATGAAATGCGATTTATTTTTACATGAAAAAAAATGATTTAGACTTGTTTAATTGCTTCTAATCTGAAAGGAAAAAACTTTCCATTATAGTTTTAGGAATCAGAAAAACAAGTCCATTATTTAAAACCCATTCTTTTGTAAGTCACCTTCAAGACTTGAGGGATCTGAATCTCTTCCTATATTTGTAAGTCTTTAAAGTCTGCTGATTAATATCCTAAAGTTTTGTGTGTTTTTTTGCATCACTACAAAAAAAATGAGGCAAAGTAGACATTTAAAGTAAAGCTTTGTTACTAGAAAACAAACAGTCTCCATCCTTGTTTTGAATAATGTCTACCTGTATTCAGTTTAATAGAAGAAGCTAATAGCCAAAAACATGCCAGATGAAAAATACCACACTTCAAAATCACACCTTGTGAAGAAAACCACAAATCACTTCATCCAAAAATTGACTTCTGAAAATAAGGTGGGAGATGAGATACTATTTTATTACATTTGTTTTTTATCCATTTAAAGTTTGCATAGAAGCCTCTTTATTTAATAAAAATTGCATACTTTCATGAAAATTCTACTTGCCTGACTTTGGCAATGGAGACACTCTGGTCATTTCCTAGTTTAGATCCTTTAGAGATTAATGTTGACTCAAAAGCCAACTTTTTTGGGTCCTTCTGTTAGGTTGAGTCTTTGTTTTTGCCAGTACCCCCCTTGGCCCACACTGATGATATCACTCTGAGTCACCAAAAGGCCTGCACACACATGGCCCAGACACAGTAATGATGTTGCTGATGACAACACCACTCTTAATAATCTGACCACAGAGTGATATGAAGTGTTATCTGGCTCTGTACTTTAACAATTAAGTCTTGTTTGTTCTTCAGCATAGACCATCTAGGATTCGACCACACCTGCTTTTTCTTTCTTTCTTTTTTTAAAAATTATCTCTATCTTTGTTGTACATTCTTGGCCAATATAGAAGGAGAAAACATTTGAGCCATCTCATAGCCTTTGATTGACCTCTTCTGACTAAATGAACATGTCTAGGGCATATACAGCTTATGTTTGATATCATTTCCCCTTGAGGTATGAAGTTGTATCCAGAGGATGAAAGATAAATACTAACCTTCTCTTAGAGTTGCACTGAATTGCTCTGCAATTTATGTTTAGTTTTTCCTAATAAGTATGTTGCTACAATGCCTTCCTGAGAAGTTGGAAACAAGTAACTATGTTCTACTGATTTTATTCCTTTGTTATTTGTATTCCCAAATTAGAAATTTCACTGGCATTATACAAAAATCTATACAAGTAAAGACATCAAGGTAAAGGATGATGACCACATATAGTGTTTGAGTAAGTTTTAATGCATGATTATTGCATTTAATAAATGAAAATATAAGTAATTAATCTTATGTCAATGTTTTAACATAACATCAACTGAAAGCATGGTAGACAAGCTAGCATTACAGTGAATTTTATAGAAAGCCCCAACACTTCAGCCAATGATCAAATCAGGTACACAAAGAAATCAGTTTGTTGAGTGTTGGTTAGTAAGTTAGTTAAGTTGGGGCTAACACAGGGCAAGTCACAGGCTCAATCCCTTTGAGATGAACTGGCTCCGTGTATATAAAACTTGGTCGCTTGGCCTCAGATCATGGTCTTCTGTACTGGACAGAGCCAAATATTAATCTAACAAGCATAATTGCAACTCAATAGATAATGTCTACAATCCATAAACTAATACATTTCAGTAAACACATATAATTTGGGACTATATACCTAAAAAGCAGAAGAAACAGTTAAAAGAGTTGACAATGGCAAAATGACTAAGGAATGGGGAACTGGTATTTTCCTTTATTGACCATAATGATTTTTTCATCTGTTGTATATATATTACCCTAATAAAATTAAAAATTGAAAACAAATAACTGCTTACTATTGCTAGCTAAGGAAATAAATGGGACAGTGTGAAGCATTTAGTACAAACAATTCCTTTGCATAATTAAATGAGAGAGACCATTCATTCTTTCATATATTGATCAAACAATTAAGGAGCAATTACTATGGATAACATATGGGCTGGATGCTGTAAGAGTTGCAGATGAGTTTGTCACAGCCTCTCTTCTCGAAGACCTCACAATTAAGTAAGAAGAGAAGGATATGTAAAGAGCTAATTATAATATTAAAATTAATGTTTTGCAATGGAGGTTTATTAATAAGTGGAGAGTGTAAAGGAAAGACTCATTGATATTCATTGACAAAATGGAAACAAACTCCACAAAGAAAATAATCCCTTGAATTCAACCTTTAACAATAACGTTTCCTATGTGACCCAGTGACTAAGGATTTTAGATTAGTGGAGAAGAGGGGAGACTTTTCAAATTGGGGGAGAATCACGAGGAAAGGTGAGAAGGTATGTAATCTCAATATGGGAAGAAGTAAGAGAAAGGTTAAGAGGAAAATCAATGGGAGAGGATTTAAAGTGCCACATAAGGGCACATTCTTTATTCTTAATGTTTTTTTGAAAAGGGCAATGGCACTTGCAAGGTTAACTCCAATGACCTTGTGATTAGGGCCTAGAGAGGGAGAAGCTGGCAGGGTCAGTGAGGAAGCTGCTGTGGTTGTGACTGGGAGCACGAGGACATGAACCAGGGCATTGGCAGTGGGAATGGAAGGAAAGGAATACTTTAAGTGGCAGTGTGTGGCAGTGGAAAAATCAATTAAACTTAGCAACCAATTAAATGTGGGAGGTAAAAATAATAAGGGATCCAATATGGGAGGTTTGTGTTTGGACAGTTAAATTAATGGTGGTATCAGTAACTGGGACAGAAAACATAGAAAGATATGGGATCATGGAGGGACTATAATTAATTCCATTCAGGACATCTGGGCTTCAGACACTATCCAAACAAGCAATGTGAAGGCTGACATTGACAAGTGGCAAATATGCCTGTTGACATAGAACAAAAACTTGAATCATGGACAGACATTTATGAAATTCCTGCTATATGCAAAGTATTGAGAAAGGTCCTATGGGGTGGGTAGAGCAGCTAATAGTATAGTGTCTGACCATAGAAGCTTGATAACATAGGTTAAAAACAGACAATGTAAATCTATGGGAAAATATCTAAGAATTGTTCCAAGAAATTTTTATGGGAGAGAGAGAAAATAAATTAGCCCTTGAAAGATGACTAGAGTAAAGCAAAGGGGGAAATAGAACTTTTGAATGAAAGGCATGGAAAAGGCTGAAAAAGAAGATTTGGTGAGACCAGGAATAGATGGGCTAAAGGAGGCATGTGAAAAAGGACAAAGAATAAGCATAGGATGGTAAGCTGGAGCTAGCTTTTGAGCATTTTAAATATTTAACAAAGTTGCTTGAATTTCATACAACAAATGGAACTTTTGGAAGATTTTCTAACAACTGAGTAAAATGAACACAAGATTTCTGCCCTGCCCTTTTGAAAATATTTTGCATTTCTTCTTACTTTCCCCATTCTTTATATAAGTGTTTCACGAGTGGCTATTATGTGTGAGATGCTATGAAAGGCACATAACTGGATCAGAATTGCACACCCTTTTCCTTGACATAACATTTGAATAAGACATCACGTGGAGTCATGGAATCAGAATTTGTCTTTCCATTTAGGTTTTGTCACTTATTAGCTTTGGTCAAGTCACCAATTTGTCCTGAGTGGTTTTCCCATTGTTATTTTTCTTTGTTTTTGTTTTTATGTTATTCAGTCTTCTTATTAGTATTGTTTTTCTATCCTCTTTGCCTTCTCTTTTCTTTCACTTCTGTTAACATATCACAAAGTTACAATTTTTATTATTGCTTGCCAAAATTGGATTGTATGGATAGATTCCTATACAACTTTCTCTTCTCCATGGAAAAATTTATTTAAAGCTCTCTTAATGTACAACAAATTTATATATTTTTCTTTTTCCTAGTATTGGATATACTTATTCAATAATCTATCATGCCTTTATCTTTTCTTGGGTTTTTACCTTTAAGACAAAGCTGCAGTAAACATCCTGGCCCACATATATTTATTTCCTAGTGCTTTCTTATTTCCTAGTGATGGGAAAGATCGTCAGAGTTAGGAGTGCCCGGTATATGTATTTTAAGTTCATTAAGTTTTGCCAACTTGTTTTCCATAAAGCCTGCAATTCAGAGGTCTATACAAGAGTACTGTAATGGTTCCCAGAGGTTCACATACATCATAATCATGTGGGAAGTTTGTCAAAACACATATCCTGGGCCTCCCCTCTAGAGATTGTTTGCATGACTACCTATATTTGGAGATAATGTTTATAATTGTTGGCAGCATAAGAGATATAAAGTCCTATTGTACTTTAATTTGCATTGCATTGACTACTGATCAGAGTGAGCATATTTTCAAACATTTGTGGATCACTAGAGTTCACTCTTCTGAGTATTACTTCTCATGTTCTTTGTCTGCTTTTTTTCTATTAACCCTTTGCACTCGCTTGCTTTTTTCTCGATTCCTTTATTCTACTCGGGATTTAATTTTTTAAATATCCCAGATTTTACAAAGCGTGGCAGTAGAATAAAAAACTGGAGTTTCTTTTCATCCAAACTTATTTATTTGGATTTTTTATTGATACATTCAATAACCGTCACACTCGACATCCAAGTGCAAAAGTTGTTTATTTTTTTCCTGAAATTATTACTTACCAAGCATCCGCTGTTTCACATCTCATGAGCTCAAACCTTTGGAGGAGCTTAATTGCCTTTAGATTCACAGCTCCTTTCCAAGAGGAATGGGCAGGCTGCACTATGAGCTGGAAGTTCAGCACTCAGTTCACTATTATGGCTGAGGCATCGTTCCCAAGGTGTCTTGCCTTGTCATCGCCTCATAGGAAAACAGTAAGCTAAGACCTATCTGAAGATCTTCCATCGTGGATTCAGAAGTAAGTGATGAAATAAGGCGTTTCTCTATTTATTAGATTCAGTTAAAATACTTGTGACAGAGAAAGCCTGTTTAGGCCTCCTGAGTGAGTCATGTCAAGAAAAATTCCTTCAGAAGGACTCACAGCTCAAGCAACTCCTACCACAGACTGATTTCTGTCACATTGAGAGAAGGGACATTTTCTTAGATGTATTTCCATTCATTACAGTATCTGAAACAATATTTTCAAGTTAGTATACATGCTCAACTAATGAAGGTATGTGGCATTATCTATCTTTATAACTTTACATAGACACATAAAGGTTAGGACTGAACCCACAGCATGTCAAATCTGTGCTTTAAGATGTGGTCTACAACACTTATATTTTAGAATTGAAGTCTTTCCTTCATTCCACATTGTGCATGAAAGATGGTTAGTCAGCTCTCCAATCTGAAGGAAATTTCCCCAAGTCGTTATTTCAAAGTGAACATTCTGGGAAAAAGTCAAAGCAAGGCATCTAGAAACTGAGTTCCAAACCTCTAAAGTGATTCAGATTTTGTTTTGTCTTCAGGGACATACAGAGACACAGTTGTTGTCTCAGTCAGAATCCCCACCCCCGAGTCTGACCATGTTTGAATGGTAGCTCCATATTATGACGAGGGCATAACCCAAGTTTAGAAGCTGCCAGCAGTTTGTGGCACAAATGTCTGGTCACCAAGGGCAGAAATCCCCAGCCATCTGGGGACTTGTGGTTCAATGGGATATGGACTAGCCAATACTACTCTAAAGTGAGTTTTACTTTGAATAACTTGTGAGTATGCTCCTGGTATAGAAGTTGGAGTGTCCATTTTGTTTGTTTTGGTTGTTATTTGTTTTATTTTTAATCTGAGAATGAACTCAAGGCCATGCAACCCACAGTTTGCCAGGTTCAATGCTTACAGGCAGGTTTTAGAGGATTGCAAAAATGGCCAAAATATTTTGCAGTCCTCCCTTCAAGAGATGAAGCCTATTCCCCATTGAGTTGTCCTCCCTACTTGCTTTGGATAACAGAATACAACAAAAACAACACTGTACAAGTTCCAGACCCAAGGCAAAAGAGGCCTTGAAGCTCCCATCCTTGTGCCCTTAAAACCCAGAGGCTGCCATGGGAAAAAGCTAAGGTTAGTCTGCTGGGTGATGAGTTGGCTCATGAATACATATTGCCCCAGGTGATAGCCAGCCAACCTCAGAAACAGTCACCTTGCTAAATATGGCAATTGACTACAGATAAGTAAGTGAGACCAGGCAACTAACTGCCCAACTAAGCCCACCAAATTACTGACCCTAGAATGCTAAGCTAAGTAAATAGTCGTATCTTTAAACCATGACATTCTGGGGTTGTTTGTTACATGACAAAAGCTAACTGATACACAGGCCCTTACAAGCATACAGAAAGAGTAATAAGAGTGGTGAGGACTGTGGTGAACTGATAATCCCTGTCTAAGGAACTCAAATACAGATTTTGAAAAACTCTGCTTGCCATAGGAAACACATCTGGAAGCTGCTGCAAGCCAAGAGTGTTAGCCTTCTGAACTAGCCAATTCCCTCATTCTTACAAATGAGAAAATTGGTCCAGAAACTGACTTACTCAAATTGTTATGGCTAGTTCATGCCAGAACAAAAATAGAGTCCAGGTCTTCTGATATCCTATGCAGGACCTTTTCTTAAAAAGAGGCTTTAAACAAAGGCTGGCTTTTTCTATCTGAAATAGGCAAAACTTGAAGATAAGAAAGGGCAGCATAGAACTAAAACTGTTCAACTCCTTATGATAGGTCTCTAAGTTATCTTTTATGGAAATTGTGCCAATGAGAAGGAATGGATCCTGTGATTTAATTTTAAGAAAAAATATTCTTAGAAATGTTTATTGAGCTTACAATTTTCTGTCCAATGAACACATCACCCTCACTCATTAATTATATTTTTGTGTGTTCTGGAAAGCAGAAAGAATAACAAAGTTCTCAGATCTTAAAATGGAGGGGAAAATGTTCCTGTTACATAATTCTTTGAGGAACTGACTTCTGTCAGCTTACGTAAGAGGATAATAAAATCCATATTGCATGTCCTCTGAACATATAATGCCACCTTTTTGTAGATGTGCAAATGACTACCTTTAAAATGAGTTTCATCATTGATGACATAATTGCATTGTAGAAGATAAACAGATGTTTCAACAGGTATCTGGCATTTGACTACAAAAAAAAAGTGCATTGGAGGGTCAATTTTCATTCAGTTCCCTTTCTGTGAAGTTAACATAAACCAAATGATTTCTCACACTGTGTGTTTATTTGGTATTTCTGCATGGAGGTTTACTCTTCACCCATGATAAAAGCCTCTCCTGCTCACAGCCACCACATAAGGGTTAGGAAATGGACGGGCTCTTTATAAACTGTCTCTTTTCCCATCTGGTTGTGCCCATCCTGCCAAGATAATGCTCTTATTTTCAATGCAGCCCAAAAGTAAAAAAAAAAAAAAAAAAAAAATTAAAAATCAACGTGCTGCTGGCGCTTTTCTCTGTGTTTAGTGCCTGTGCATTGTGAAGACATTTAAAAATATCTTTTGGAATGTACATGTCAGCAAGTACACCTAAGGTTGTGATGGAGACATGGGAAGCACTGTGAGGGAAAATGGGGTGGGAGGCTTGAAGCAGAGAAAAAGAGTACAGCTCAATTCCCATTACTTAATAGAACACATTGTGAGGCCAGAGCCTTGTGGGAGCCAATCACCAGCTGACAAAATTAGATTCTGAATCATGCTTTGTAATTCTTTCTAATGCCAGCCAGGGATGAGAGCCTTCCTTGGGAACTGGTTCCTCCCAGGACCTACCCACCCCCCTGCATTCCTTATCAGCCCCTAGCCAGCTGCCAGCTCTTAAGATTACTGGACAGAGAATTTAATTCTCAAGGTTGTATATTAATATTCAAATTCCTTCTTATCCATAGACTGTGACTTAAGTCTGAACTCTTTTTTTTCCCATCTCCACCCTCTTTCCTGCATGAATTTCCTTCCATAGATTTTACCCAGAAACCTTCAAATTGAATGGACATAGAAAAGAGAGTCGCTTACAAAACTTGTACTAAATCAGTCCTGCTGCAGCATAAGCATATCCCCAGAGCAAGGATTTTTTTCCCCCCAAGCCTAAAAACTAGTTTTATTCAATATTCTTTAAAACACATCTCCACCCTCAAATCCTTTCCCCTCCAGCAAGTGTTCAGCTGATGTCTGAAGTTGTTGGCAAGTAAATTGGAATTAGTTACAGTGGAAAATACAGTTATCAGAATGTAGCCAGATATCTCATATTGCTTAGGATGGCCCTCGTTTTCACATGATGCCTTAGAAAATATAAAGTTCCAGGGGTTTACCAGGCAAAACTTCTCAAATGATCCCAATACCAAAAATACACCTTACCTGCAGTCTTATCAGGAATCATATAACTAAAAACTATGCATTGAAAAAGACATGAAGGCATGTGCTATTTAGTGTCAGAAAGCATTTTGGCCTTAACTATCGGACTAACTAAAAGAAAACATGATGGGATTTCAGTTTAGTCTTAATTAATGCAGTGTTCATTCTCCGTGAAAGGCATCTTAACGTTCTGCTGTACTTTGCATTTGTGGGGCAAGTCAGACCAATGTAGGGAAGTCCCCTCCACTGAACTGAATAAACATTTATCAGTGGCAAACTGCACAGGGCACTTTAATAGATATAAAGAAGATGGCTGCTCTAATGGATTATTGTTTTTTTATTATAATGAGTCAGGTAGATCTTCTTCAAATTATTGTCTAGATCACCCACTAATTTTATGACTTTTACAAAGTTACTTAAACTTTCTATGCCTCAGTTTTCTCATCTGTAAAACAATAACCTCAGATGATTATTGTCAGGCTTTAAAAAACAATACATATACACTGGCTTGAACACATATCCCAAACACAGTAAGCAATAAATAAATGTTATATTATTAGCTATTCAGATAAACTTATCTTTCAGAAAATTAACAATTTTAGATTGGATGTTGGAGCCTAAAGCCAGATTTTAGAAACATTACAAAGCCAATGGGACCAATCCTCAGTTTATCTTCAAGTATCCTTTTTTGTTTGTTTGAGAGACATAACTCAAGCAGCCATGAGAACTGACCAAGACATGGCCTAATGAAGAGACAAGCTCATTCTCAGCTACCTACTTTTGATCAAAACTCACCTGACATGTGTGCTGTAGACTCTGGGCTCCACAGATAGTATTTGTCTTTTTAATATAATAAAATAAACCAGCAAGGACCGGTGCATGAAATTCGTGCACGGGGGGGGGGGGGGGGGGGGGGGGGGAGGGGTCCCTTCAGCTTGACTTTCACCCTCTCCAATCCGGGAGCCCTCAGGGGATGTCCTACTGATGGCTTAGGCCCACTCCCATGGTTCTCTGCTCTCAGCGGGGCCTGCCTGCTCCACACCACGGAGATGGGCAAGCAGGCCCTGCTGGGTGCTATCTGCGGGCCACTCTTGCCTGCTCTCAGGTCACTGTGGTGACAGCCAGTCAGGCCCTGCTGGGTGCTGCCTGTGAGCTGCACTTGCCTGCTCTCCGGTTGTCCTGTGATGGCCAAGTAAGCCCTGCTGAGTGCTGCCTGAGGGCCTGCTTGCCTGCTCATGGGTCACCACAGCTATGGCCAACCAGGCCCTGCTGTCTGCTGTTAAGCTGCAAAGCCACACACACCTGGGGACGGGTCTGGCTGCGCCGCCCACCATGGAGTCGCCAGTCCGGCCCTGCCTGGCTCCCTGGGCCCTGCCTCCCTCTCTGGCCCTTGAAGCAGCCTTGGCCACTGCTGACCAGGCCCTACCCCAGCGCAGGCACGCGGAGGCCCCTGCCACCCAGCCCCCGTTGCTACATGCACAACCTCCTCCTGTCCAGTCAACTCATTACGGCATCCCGGTTAATTATCATATTTTATATATATATATATATAAGTGTGTGTATATATATATATATATATATATATATATATATATATATATATGTGTGTGTGTGTGTGTGTATATATCTATATATCTATATATATATATAGATATATAGATATATATATATACCAGCAAGGCCCTAACTGGTTTGGCTCAGAGGATAGAGTGTCAGCCTGCAGACTGAAGGGTCCCAGGTTCAATTCTGGTCAAGGGCATGTACCTTGGTTGCAGGCACATCCCCAGTAGCGGGTGTGCAGGAGGCAGCTGATTGATGTTTCTCTCTCATCGATTTCTAACTCTCTATCCCTCTCCCTTCCTCTCTGTAAAAAATCAATAAAATATATTTAAAAAAACACAGGCATTTAAAAATAAAATAAACCAGCAAGAATGATGAGTGGACCACTGGGTTTTGTGTTATCCTTTACAAATAACAGATGACATTTTAAATATTCTCCAATGGGCAGGATACATCTACTCCTCGAATATAATATACCCTTCAAGGGTTAGAATGCCTCAACATTAAGTACAGAATAATGGCAGGAATGAATTTTAGAATAAGGGAAATATGGGTGCCCCTAAAACCACACTGAAGGGCAGAACATCCATTCATCCACTCTGCTTGTATAATGCAGAACTGACACCTCATTTTAAAAAAGAGAAGTTAACACACAAACCTAATGGTCTAAAACCAGAATGCATAACTATCTCACTGCCCTAGCCAGTGTGGCTCATTTGGTAAGAGCATTGTCCTGAGCACTGAAGGGTCTCAGGTTTGAATCCAGGTCAGGGCACATACCCAGGCTACTGATTTGATCCCAGGTCAGGCTGTGTACTGGAAGCAGGTAATAGATGTTTCTCGCTCACATTAACCTTTCTCTCTCTCTCTCTCTCTCTCTCTCACTTCCTCTCTCTCTAGAGTAAGTAAATAACGTATTCTCAGGTGAGGTTTTTAAAAAATTCCCCAAAAAACTATCTCACTTTTCTTAAGCATAATTTTTCTCTAATTTGGTGGGAAATAAAGACTTAAGACCACCTTATAGCTAATACAGAATCAAAAAAATTGAGAAAGTTAACTAATTTTTCTTTGTTATCCTATATAATAAAAGCCTGATATGTTAAGTGTCTGATTGTCCAGTTGGCCATTCAACCAATCAAAGCGTAATATGCTAATGATATGCTAAGGCCGCTCAATTGCTTGCTACGACATGCACTGACCACCAGGGGGAAGACAGTTGACTAGTCGATCAGTTGTTACGTCGTGCACTGACCACCAGGGGACAGGTGCTCTGAACTATAGGTGAGCTTGCTGCTGGTGTCTGCCCGATTGGGACTGAGCGAGACAGGCCGGACACACCCTGGAGCCCTCTGTAGTCCCTTCCCAGCTGGCCAACCTCCTGCGTCCCTCCCTGGCTCTGATCATGCACCAGTGGGATCCCTCGGCCTGGTCTGTGCCCTCTTGCAATCCGAGACCCCTCAGACGATGTCAGAGAGCTGGTTTCAGCCCAATCCTGCAAGCCAGCCTGAGGGACCCCACTGGTGCACAAAATTGTGCACTGGGCCTCTAGTCATTATACAAAAAATGTGCATAGATATGGTCTTCTGGTTTCCTAATAGTATTAGCGTATGGAAAAGTTAATTGAATTTAATTACATGTCTTGAAATGCCTGATATATTAATGTTAACCCTGAAAAACTGACTATGACCCACTTCGAAGCTTATGATTTAACTAGAGGCTCAGTGCACGAATTCACATACCCTTCCCCATCCCCTTGGATACTGGCCAGTCTGTTCCATGTAACTATGCTTCTGGTTCCATTTTGTTCATCAATTTATTCTGTTCATTAGATTCCACATATTAGTGAGATCATATGGTATTTGTCTTTTCAGACTGGCTTATTTCACTGTAGCATAATACTTTCCAGGTCCATCCATTCTGTTGCAAAGTGTAAAAGTTACTTCTTTTTTATAGCCACACTAGAGGCTCAGTGCACAAAATTTGCGCATGGGAGGTGGTCCCTCAGCCCAGCCTGCACCCTCTCTAATCTGGGACCCCTAGGGGGATGCCCAATTGCTGGTTTAGGCCCGATCCGGGACCGCTGGCTCATAACTACTCATCTGCCTGCCTGCCTGATCACCCCTAACCACTCTGCCTGCCTGCCTGATTACCCCTAACCACCTCTGCCTGCCTGCCTGATTGCCCCTAACCACTCTGCCTGCCTATATGATTGCCCCTAACCACTCTGCATGCCTGCCTCATGCCCCTAACTGGTCCCCTGCCTGCCTGATGCCCTTAACTGCTCTCCTGCTGGCCTAATCGCCCCTAACTGCTCTCCCCTGCCCCTAACCACCTCTGCCTCAGCCCCTGCCACTGTGATTTTGTCCAGAAGGACGTCCAAAAGATGTCTGGTCTAATTAGCATATTACCCTTTCATTGGTATAGATAGAATTCCATTATGTAAAAATATCACAGTTTTTTATCCACTCATCTGCTGATGGGCAGTTGGGCTGTTTCCAGATCTTTGCTATCCTATATAATAAAGAGGTAATATGCAAATTGACCATCACTCAACACACAAGATGGCCACCCCCATGTGAACACAAGATGGCCACCACAAGATGGCCTGTAGGGCAGGTCAGTTGAGGGGGACCAGGCCTGCAGGGGAGGGCAGTTGGGGCAACCAGGCCTGCAGGGGAAGGTTGTTGGGTGGGGGGACCAGGTCTGATTGGGATCAGGGGGCAGAATAAGGAAAATATGGGTGCCCCTGCAAGGGAGGGCAGCTGGGGGCAACCAGGCCTGCAGGTGAGGGCAGTTGGGAGTGACCAGGCCTGCAGGGGAGAACAGTTGGGGGGGACCAGGCCTGCAGGGGAGGGCAGTTGGGAGTGACAAGGCCTGCAGGGGAGGGCAGTTGGCGTGACCCGGACTGCAGGGGAAGGCAGTTTAGGGAGACCAGGCCTTCAGGGGAGGGCAGTTAGGGTTGACCAGGCCGGCAGGAGAGGGCAGTTAAGGGCAATCAGACCGGCAGGGGAGCAGTTAGGCGTCGATCAGGCTGGCAGGGGAGTGGTTAGGGGCAATCAGGCAGGCTGGCAGGCGAGTGGTTGGGAGCCAGCAGTCCCAGATTGGAGAGGGTGCAGCCTGGGCTGAGGTACACCCACCCACCCATGCATGAATTTTGTGCACCGGGCCTCTAGTTGTAAATAATGCTGCTATTAACATAGGATATCATATTCTTTCTGATTAGTGTTTCTGGATTCTTAGGATATATTCCTAGAAGTGGGATCACTGAGTCAAAAGGTAGTTTCAGCCCTAACCAGTTTGGCTCAGTGGATAGAGCGTCGGCCTGCAGACTGAAAGGTCCCAGGTTCGATTCCAGTCAAGGGCATGTGCCTTGGTTATGGGCACATCCCCAGTAGTAGGTGTGCAGGAGGCAGCTGATTGATGTTTCTCTCTCATCAATGTTTCTAACTCTCTATCCC
This sequence comes from Cnephaeus nilssonii, assembly GCF_951640355.1. Taxonomy (NCBI): domain Eukaryota; kingdom Metazoa; phylum Chordata; class Mammalia; order Chiroptera; family Vespertilionidae; genus Cnephaeus; species Cnephaeus nilssonii. The sequence goes on from NC_137082.1 coordinate 24,049,743, forward strand.
TCTCCCTTCCTCTCTGTAAAAAAATCAATAAAATATATATTTTTTAAAAGGATAGTTTCATTTTTAGTTTTTTTGAGGAAACTTCATACTGTTTTGCATAATGGCTGCACTAGTCTGCATGCCCACCAATGGTGTACAAGGGTTCCCTTTTCTCCACATCCTCACCAGCACTTGTTGTTTGTTGATTTATTGAAAGTAGACAGAAGAGAAGCAGTCCAGAGACGGAAGACGCTGATGTGGCCTTCCCATACTAGCAGTTAGCAGCTGTGCATCACTGCAGGTTGCCCAGGACCAAACCAGAGAGAGTCGGACCTGCATTACCACCATTTGTCCACCATCCAGAACTGTAATATCAGTGCTGACATGTACACATAAGGAACTGTTGGACATTGAAATTGGGTCTCAAAAGAACTGTTGGCCCAGAAAGAAACTCACTACACACTGATTCATTTGCCTGTCACCATAACCATTATTGCTTGTCTCATTTTCGGTTCTTATAAGTGTATTTCTAATAGCACATGATCTCACTCATCTAGGGGAAATAATGAACAACATAGACTGAAGAACAAAAACAGACCCAGAAACAAGGAGGCATGGATCAGACTGTCGGGCTTCAGAGGGAGGGTAGGGGAGGGTGGGGGTAAAGGGGAGAGATCAACCAAAGGACTTGTGTGCAAGCATATGAGCCTAACCAGCGGTTAAGGACAACAGGGGGGTGGGGGCATGTGTGGGGAGGGGGGTGGGATGGGAATGGGGGGATGAGGACAAATATGTGATACCTTAATCAATAAAGAAATTTTAAAAAATTAAAAAAGAAAAAAAAGAAAAGAAAGTAGCCTTTCTGACAGGTGTGAGGTGATATCTCATTGTAGTTTTTATTTGCATCAGAAAGCAAGCCTTTTATGATTATCAAGTCTTGTCCTATCCTATAATTAAAAATGCAAGAAGTGCTAAGAAAAAATAAACAGTTGTTAGAAAATGTGCCTCTTACAAATATACCAAACTAGATGTTTTAATTTTAAAATTCCATCTTATAGTCTACCCAGTTTATTCCAGTTACCCAAAGGCCTATCATTGCTGAGAGATAACTCAATAACATCTGTGTTTATTAATGGCAAGAAAGGATTATGGCTTTGGGATTATTTAAATATTTGAAGTTTAGGTCTGACTAGCTGCAGAAGTATGCATATGCTTCCACAGAGAGAGCTAGATAGTGGGTAATTGGCCCTGATTTCATACATCACAACTGCTTTCAAGTAAAGGCTACAACTCTATCCATGGCTTTCTTCCCTTTTCACTGAGTTCTCATCATTGGTTACTTTTTTATTAAAAATAATAACTTTTTTTTTTACTTAAAAAAACAACCATGAAGTGATATGTATCAGTCCGCCAAACATTTCCTGCAAGTGTAGTACATCAGGAATAGTGAGTATTTTAAAGACTGATCTCATGACAACTACTCTATTATGTGGGTCATATCTTTTTTGCTGTTTAATGTTTTATGTTTTTTCTAGCTTTATTAAGAGTTATGTATATTTTCAATGGCCTTCTCAGCTAAGTGATTTTATTTACAAAGTGACCATTAGAATAGGGAAATGATCATACTGCATATTGAACTCTTCAACATGTCACAGGTATTCAGTGAGGCTGGGAGAGTTGACTGTTATTTTGGGGCTCCAAGGAAAGATTCCAATCTAGCAAGTACAAAAATATTTTCATTCACCAAAAACTCATCACAGCACATAGTAAGAATCTCATCGGTATAATATAGGAAGCGCAAATATCTGAAATTATATGTGAACTGATTACAAATAATAGTAATTTTAGAGCTTAAAAAGGTGCCAGTAATCAATGAAGTATTTGTTAATATGGACAAAATTTTGATTTTTTGATTCATAAAATGTGTGATGATTTTATTAGAGTGGGTTCATAAATCCATGATTCATTAATTTAATGCTTATCAACACAACATCACTATAATAAAGGAATATATATCTAATATACGTACAAAGAGGAAAGAGACATATAACAGTGCTCCATTGATGAATGTACATTGGATTCTTATGTAATGATTTTTAGCGGGGGGGGGGGGGAGAAAGGAGAGACAAAGAGAGAGAGAGACATAGAGGAAGAGAGAGGGGGGGCGGGAGGAGAGAGAGAGAGACATTTGTTGTTCCACTTATGTATGTATTCATTGGTTGCTTCTTGTATGTGCCCTGACTAGGGACTGAACCCACAACTTTGGCATATCAGGACAATGTTCTAAGCAACTGAGATATCAGCCCAAAGCATGTACATTGGATTTTTTATTTTATATTGTAGTGTGTTTATCTTTGACTTTATAGCTGGTTATATGAGTTGCCAAATGTAACTATATGTGATGATGGGCCAGGTGCTATAAGATTCTTTCAATTCCCATTGAAGCACTCTACCAGTTGAACAACACATCACTAGTCATTGCCAGAGCCACTCTAATGAGAGAGTTTATGGGCAAGGACTTTGGAAATCTAGTACTTTAGAAAGATAAAACGTTTGTCTGCTCTTTTATCTTCTTCCTCAATGTGAACTTATAGTTTTTGAATTTCCCTTTTTAGGTAATTTCTGATATCTGACCCAATCCCTTTCTCTCTTGGTGGTGGGTTTAGGAGGGCTAGGAGGTGCTGCGGTGGGGGGAAGAGGGAGGTAACTTCCTAGAAGATTCTATTATGAAATTCATTCCCCCCAAAAAAAAGGTGGAGAAAGAAAGAAATGCTTTCTTTGAAAACTAAAGATAAGAAAAGAAACTTAATGTTGTGACTGGGCACAGCGCCATTTTAAAATATCTACTGTCAATACCTTATACAAAGATGAAACAATGCTTAGGCGTTCTCAGGAAGCTGGATAAAGGGGGTTTCCCATCTCCTCCCCCATGTTCCTACCTCTTGCTTATATGTTAACAATACCTTAGTTTCTAAGATTCAAAATACAGACCTTAATATTTATGCTTTATTTACTATCAATCCTTGGTTCAAGGGTCTTTTTAACTTTCTCATTAAAAAGTTGCTCACAGGATTCCATGGCTATTAAATAGTTCTTTAAAATGGCAATTGTATTTGTGTCGTATAGAGAAGTCAGAAACAGATGGATTAATTTTCCTTTAAAATATATTTGGTTTAAAACTACTAGAGGATAAAATAAAATATTTGGACAAATATGTTTAAGTTTTGCTAAGAGATTAACTCCTAAGAAACATTTTGAAGGAATTAGCCAATCTGAAAATCCAAGGTCTTTCCATAGCAGATAATTTTTTCCCATGAAGAACTAAAACTCTCAATATTTGCAGATAACATGATACTACCTATAGAAAACCCTAAAGAATCCACCCAAAATTAATAGAATGAATAAAAGAATTCATTAAAGTAGCAGGATACAAAATTAATATCCAGGAATCTGTTGCATTCCTGTACACTAATAACAAACAATCAGAAAGAAAATGAAGAAAACCATTCACAGTTTCATCAAAAAGAATAAAATACTTCGAAATAAACTTAACCAACGAGGTGAAAGACCTCTACTCTGAAAACTATAAGACATTGAAGAGGGCACAAATAAATGGAAGAATGTATCATGCTCATGAACATGAAAGATTAATTTGTTAACATGACCATACTACACATAACCATTTACAGAGTTAAGAAAATCCCTATCAAAATACCAAGATCATTCTTCTCAGAACTAGAACAAACAATCCTAAAATAGTCAAAGATATCTTGAGAAAAAAAGAAGTGGGAGGTATTGTGCTCCCTGATCTCAAACTATACTACAAATTATAATAATCAAAATAGGATATTGGCACAAAACATACACACAGATCAATGGAACAGAAAAAAGAGTCCAGAAATAAGCCTTTGCTTATATGGTCAACTAATCTATGACCAAAAAAAAGTAAAAATATACACTGGAGTGATGACAGTCTCTTTAACAAGTGGTGCTAGGAAAACTGGACAGATACCTGCAAAACAAACAAACAAAAAACAACCCAAAAAAGCAAAAAACTGGACCACTCTCTTGCACTACATACAAAAATACATTCAAAATGGATTAAAGATTTCCATGTAAGACTTGAAATCATAAAACACCTGGAATAAAACACAGGAAGTAAATTATCTGGCATTAGTCTAATATCTCTGTGGACATGTCCCCTCAACTAAGGGAGAAAAAATAAACAGATAGCACTATGTCAAACAAAAAGGCTTCTGGGAAGTAAAGGAAATCTGCAACAAAACAAAAAGGAACTTACTAACTGGGAGAATATATTCGTAAATTATATATCCAATAAGGGATTGGAATCCAAAATATGTAAGAAACTCATAAAACTTAATAACAAAAAAATAAACAATCAATTGATAAATGGGCAGAGGACATAAAAAGACTTTTTTTTCCAAAGAAGACATACAGATGGCCATCATTCATTGAAAAGATGCTTAACATCACTAATCATCAGGGAAATGCACATCAAAACCATGATGAGATACCACTTCACACTAAGTCAGAATGGCTATTATCAAAAAGTCAACAAACAACATGTTAGCTAGGATGTGGAGGAAAGGGAGCCCTTATGCACTGTGGGTGGGACTGCAAACTAATGCAGCCCCTATGGAAAACAGTATGAAGATTCCATTAAAAAATTAAAAATAGATATAAGATATGACTTAGCAATTCCATTTCTGGGTATTTATCCAAAGAAAACTAGAACACTAATTGGAAAAGATATATATTCCTCTATGTTCTTTGAAGCATTATTTACAACAGCCAAGATATGGAAGTTACCTAGTTGCCCATTGTTAGACGAATGGATAAAGAAAATGTGGTATGTATACACAATGGAATATTAGGCAGTAATAAAAAATAATAAGGTCTGGTCATTTGCGACAGCATGGATGGATGTTATGCTAAGGGAAGTAAGCAGAGAAAGACAAATACTATATTGTTTCACTTATATATGAAATCTAAAAACAAAAGTAAAACAAACAAAACAAAAATAGACCAGAAACAGAGATCAAAGGGATGTTTACCAGAAGGGAGGGGTTTGTGGTAAAGGTGAAAAGGGGAAGAGGAATTTAATGGTAAGTTTGTATGGTGATAGATAATTACTAAAATTAGTGGGGTTATCACATTATAAAGTATAATAATGATGAATCACTATATTGTACATCTGAAACTAATATAATCAATACAGGGTTCTATACCAACTATATTTAAACAAAAAAGTAAAATTTAAAAAATTCTCAGTCAAATCTTCTGCCACCATGTTTGACCACCTTTACTACCCTCCACCCTTCTTCCCTCTGATTACCATCATACTGCTGTCTGTGCCTATGAGTTTTTGTTTGTTGTTTTTATTTGTTCATTTCTTGCTTTCAGTTTTATATCCCACATATAAATAAAGTCATATGGTTCTTGATTTTTCTGTCTGACTTGATTCACTTAGCATGAATATTTGACACTCAATGCAATATACAGATGATTTCTCATAGAATTGTACAATGGATACCTATATAACTTTATTAATGTCACCCCAATAAATTTAATAAAAACTCCATCTCATGGAATATAGGTTTTGAAGGAAATTAAAGAAAATGTTGATCTTTAGCAAAGAATAAAAATATATAATTTTAAATCAAATATAGCATGCATACGTGGTACAGTAAATATTGGCACCCATTCACGATGCACACAGGCTTCATGAACATGCATTAAAAGATAAGCACTGTGCCACTCACTGGAATATCAGTACAAATAGAACTCATATCCTACATTTAAGGCAATTTTTAATTCACAGATTTTAAAAACAGAACCATGTTCAAATTGTACCCATCTTACAATGTTGTAAGTTCATGAGAAACAATTGCAAAGCCAGTTGCTTCAAAGCATTCATATGATCATGAGTCTTAGTTATTTCAAATTGGAAAAATAACACTGGAATTACTCAGGACAGCTACACCAAGGGAAAGTAAAGAATTGATTCTCTCTTTTGATAATTCAGTCCATGAAGCATCTTTCATTGTATATATGGTTGTCTCTATGTGAGTGTGTCTGGGACTTAAGTGATTGGAGCACTAGTCTCACTACTCCAACTCCATTCAAATGTGTATGTGAATAAAAAATTAAATTAAAATCTGAAAGCATCAAGAGCAGTGTTAAAGACTTTGGTGTGTAACAAAATCATCTGAAGAGCTAATTTAGAATGCAGAAGTCCAGTTTCCTCAAAGTCGGATGGGGCCTGGGCCTTTGTCTAAGAAGCTCTGACCTAAAGTTGATTTTTATTCTTAGCCTAAAATTGTGCTCAAATATATTTATAATTATAAAATTATATTTACATGTTTACATTATATACTTATGGTTATAATCTATATCTACATTGATGTCCAAGTAATTTATGAATTGAATAAGGGAGACCCCACTTGATGGAATTGGTTTGAAACCAACTTAAAATTTAACTGGTCATAAACTTAATAGGAGTTAATACTCTGGTACCTCTGCTCAGAAGAAGACAATGCAATTGTCTAATGCATTAAAAGACATGCAGAGAGCATAAGACCTTAATATCTAATAAAGGAAGTGGCTCATAATATTGAGTAAGAGGTAGTCAATAACAACCTTTAGAAAACTGGCTATTCTTTCAAATTAGTGTTCAGGTTTCTTTGGATAAATTCTCAAACGTGGAATCGCTGGATCATAAGGCAGTTCCATTTTTAATTTTTTGAGGTAATTCCGTACTGCTTTCTACACCAACAGTGCATGAGGATTCCCTTTTCTCTAACCCTCACCCCCACTTGCTTGTGGATTTATTGATGGTAGCCATTCTGACATGTGTGGTTTTAATTTGCATTTCTCTGATGATTAGTTACATATAGCATCTTTTGCAGCATTATTTACAATAGTCAAGATTTGGAAGCAGCCCAAGTGTCTATCAGTAGATGAGTGGATAAAAAAGCTGTAATACATGTAAGCAATGAATACCACCCAGCCATAAAAAGGAAGAAAATCTTACCTTTGGGACAACATGGGTGGACCTTCAAGTATTATGCTGAGTGAAATAAGCCAGTCGGAAAAAGACAAATACAAAATCATTTAACTTATATGTGGAATCTAATGCACAAAATAAACTAACAAATAAAATAGAAACGAACTCTTAGATACAGAACACTGACAGCTGTCAATGGGGAGTTGGGTGAAAAAGGTGAAGGGATTAAGCAAAAAAAACAAAACAAAAAACAAAACACCTCATAGAAAACAATATGGTGATTACCAGAGGAAAAGAGAGGGGGTATAGGTAGGAGAGGATAAAGGAGGGATAAATGTTGATGAAAGGAGACTTGACTTGGGGTGCTGAACACACAAAACAATATGCAGATGATGTATTATAGAATTGTACCCAAATAACTTATACCCATATATGCATAACCCATAGACACAGACAATAGTGTATTGAAGGCCTGAGGGATGTGGGGGTGGGTACAGGGTGGAAAGGGGGATTGGGGAGGAAAATGGGGACATCTGTAATACTTTCAACAATAAAGATAAATTTAAAAAAATAATTGTACCCCGGAAAGCTATATAATTTTATTAACAAATGTCACCCCAATAAATTCAGTTTTGAAAGAAAGAAAGAGAACTGGCTATTGGGGGAAGAATATATTACTTTAGAGGCATTCTTCCCAGGATTCTCTGAAATAAAATCCAGATGTATTTTTTTTTAAATGTAGAACAAAAGAAAGAAAAAAATGTCCAAGTAATAGAAAATAGGGGTATATATGTGAATAGCTTTGCAATGAAAAATAATCACAAACATTCAAAAGATTTGCCTATATAAAAAGTTAAAACCTTGGTGAATAAAAAACACCATTAGAAAAATTAAAAGCTATCAAGTAAAATGTATGATAGGTTATTATGCTTTCATAATCACATCTCTTCCCCTGAATTCCATCTTTTCTTTTTCTTCTTTTTTTTTTTATGTCACACTTCCCAAAAGGGCAATCTACTTTTTCTGTCCTACTTCTACCAATCCTGAAACCATAAGAGTCCTTATTTGTAGTACACTCCAGCAGTGATTCCTAAACTTAGCTTTCATTGGGATCCATGTTGAGGGGTTCTGAAATATATATTAAGGGGTTCCATCCCTGAGTTTCTGACTCAGCATGTTTAGATCAAGCTCAAGATTTTACATTTCTAACAAGTTTCTAGATGATGTTGATGCTACTGATGTGTGGCCCACACATAAAAATTACTATTCTACAGAATATTATCTTCCTGTGTGAACAGAGCTTTGGTAACTGGTAAATCCAGTGGTGCAACTTCAATCCTCATTTCACTTAATATCTCAGCATCATGTGTCATATTTTTCCACTTCTACCTCTTTGAAAGTCTCTCTTCACTGAGTTCTCATGACATTAATTTTGAATTTTATTGTTTGCAACTCAGAACCCTTATTTATATACCTGGTATATAACATCTCTTATAATCTACTAGAAGCCCAGTGCACGAAATTTGTGCACGGCGGGGGGTTGTCCCTCAGCCCAGCCTGTACCCTCTCCAATCTGGGACTCCTGGAGGGATGTTCGACTGCCCGTTTAGGCCTGATCCCACCAGGATCGGGCCTAAACGGGCAGTTGGACATCCCTCTCACAATCCAGGACTGCTGGCTCCCAACTGCTTGCCTGCCTGCCTTCCTGATTGCCCCTAACCGCTTCTGCCTGCCAGCCTGATCACCCCCTAACCACTCCGCAGCCAGCCTGGTTGATGCTTAACTGCTCCCCTGCCAGCCTGTTTGCCCCCAACTTCCCTCCTCTGCCAGCCTGGTCACCCCTAACTGCCCTCTCCTGCAGGGTTGATCACCTCCAACTGCCCTCCTCTGCCGGTCTGGTCACCCCTAACTGCCCTCTCCTGCAGGGTTGATCATCTCCAACTGCCCTCCCTTGCAAGCCTGGTCCCTCTCAACTGCCCTCCCTTGCAGGCCGGGTGCCTCCCAACTGCCCTCCCCTGCTGGCCATCTTGTAGTGGCCATCTTGTGTCCACATGGGGGCAGGATCTTTGACCACATGGGGGCAGCTATATTGTGTGTTGCAGTGATGGTCAATCTGCATATTACTCTTTTATTAGATAAGATAGAGGCCTGGTGCACGGGGGGGGGGGGGGGGGGGGGAAGGGAGCAGCTGGTTTGCCCTGAAGGGTGTCACAGATAAGGGTGGGGTTCCCTTGGGGTGTGGGGCAGCCTGAGCGAGGGGCCTGTGGTGGTTTGCAGGCCAGCCACGCCCCTTGGCAACCCAAGCAGAGGCCCTGGTATCTGGGATTTATTTTCCTTCTACAATTGAAACTTTGTAGCCTGGAGCGGAGCCAAGCCTGCTGCTCCCTCCGGGGCGGGGCAGCAGCCATTTCTGTGGCAGTTAATTCACCTTCTACAATTGAAACTTTGTAGCCTTAAGCGGGTGAGCCCGCCAGGGTGTGCAGAAAGCTTTGCTTCCCCTGTTGCCGCCGGCAACCCTGGCTTGCTCTCTCAAGCTCCATTCTGCCGCCATTTGTTTGAATTTGTTTACCTTCTGTAATTGAAACTTTGTAGCTTGAGTAGAGGCTTAGGCCTGCAACGGCTATGGAAAGCTTGGCTTGCTTTGTTACCTGGGAAACCTTGGTCTCTGTGGCTGTAGCCATCTTGGTTTGGGTTAATTTGCATACTTGCCCTGATTGGCTGGTGGGCGTGGCTTGGCTGGTGGGCGTGGCTTATGTAGCGGAGTGATGGTTAATTTGCATACTACCATTTTATTAGAGAGGACTAGAGGCTCAGCCCAGCCTGCACCCTCTCCAATCCGGGACCCCTTGGGGGATGTCAGACTGCCGGTTTATGCCCGCACTTTTAACAGATGACAGCTCCATTGTTGTTTCTTTCTTTTCATACTTAAACCTATTGGAATTAGTAGGTATTCAAAGTGTATGTACATTTTGGGGGGACACCCTGTATATCTCTAGTTAGCAGTGAAAGGAACCAATGGCGGGTTTGGAACCCCCACACAGGAAACCTCGCTCACTCCCCACATGTCTCCCCACTCCGCTTTCCACCTTCGCGGGCAGCAGGAGAATCAATATTTTCTCTCTTTAACTCAGAAAAGCACATCCTGTCACCCGCTGCCCGACAGGATCAAGGCTCAGTCAGGATGGCCTTCGCTCATGGGTGCTGGCACCCCCAGTGCACGTTCCTCCTCTGCAGCCGCCCCGGCTCTCCCACCGTTTCACTGAGAGGACGGACTTCCTCGCCTCCTCTGGGTTCCCGATCTCCAACGCTGACCAAAGGCACCTCAGCGAGGGCTGCCCGGCGCCCACCAGGTGGGTCTGTCCACACCTGCTTCCACCTCAGCACCTGCATTAGCCCCACGGAGGTGATCTCGCCACCACACTGGCCTCCGTGGGAACAGAGCATCACCACTCCGCCCTCTCACTGTCATATCACAGGCGCCCACCCCAAGCACCCAGAAACGCTCCAAAGGACATGAGCATGCTGGAGGGGACATGCGCACCTCATGTGGGGGACGTAGGCATGCCAGGGTTGAAGGAAGTGCGGGGGAGGGGTTGAGGGCGGAGGGACCATGCGCACACCTTGGTCCGGGACTGTTGCAGGCACACAGGGGTGACAGCGTGCTGGGGGATGTTCACACTCAATCTGGGGAGAGAGACTGCACACACTGGAGGCCTGCACAGATCTGCAAACCCACGTGGCGCAGCCAGGAGGATGTCAATCTGGCCCACCACGGTGGCTATCCCTGTGCACCTTCTGGGCCAGGAGGCTTCACCGGGATCAGCCAGCAACAAGGTCGAGGGCAAGGGCGAGGGCAAGGGTGAGAGCAAGGGTGGCTGGTTGAGAGGGCTCCACAGATGACCAGCACGCTGTCAGTCACAGGGGCCGCTGCCAATGCAGCCACCTCATCGCTGGGCCCTGTGCTACCGCTGTTGCTGCGGTCCTCCCAGGCCCTTGGAGCACTGCTTCCAGACCCAGGTGCACTCCAAGGGTGGGATCTTCCCACAGGCCTCTCTGGAAACAGCTCGGGGAGGGCGCCTCAGGGCCAGTGGGACTGACGGAAGTGGGTGTGTGGCATGCAGGTAGTGCCTGCGCTTCTGTTAACTTACACAATGTGTTTTATACCACAGCATGTGAGGGCGCCAAACGGAGCCTGCCCGCCATCAGGAGCACTCACAGCCGCAGCCACCACCATGTGGGGAGTACAGGCCACCATCTGCCGGGCCCGCCTCCCCCGCCCCCATCCCCGCTGCCACAAGTCCCCACCCACCCAAGCCTGCTGTGAGCACAGCCTGCTGTTCGGTAGTCTGTTTGTTTTGGTCATGATGGCCCCTGGCTTTTTATATATTAGGGTGCCCTATTTACCATATAGCTTTAGCTTGTATTAGTCTCCCTCCCTAATCCTGACACAGCACTTACACTGACTTTCCTCCAAAACCTTGCAATTGATGTGCTATTTATACTTCTACTAGAGGCCTGGTGCACAAAATTCATGCACAGGTAGGGTCCCTAGGCCTGGCCCATGATCAGGGCCAATCTGTGGGGTGACCGGTGGGGTGATTGCCCCCCCCACACCCGCTCGCCCCTGCCTTGGTTGGCCTGGCACCATCTGCTCACTGGCCCCGCCCCCTGCCGCCACTAGTCACCTCCATATGCAGGGTGACCAGCAGGGCGATCAGGGGACCCTGCTGGCACCTGCCTTGGCTGACCTGGTGCTGCCCCCTCACCGGCCTCACCCCCCCACCACCACCACTGGTCGCCTCCCTCTACAGGGCAGCACCTGCATTGAATGTCTGCCTCCTGGTGGTCAGTGCACATCATAGCAACCCGTCGTTCTGCCAGTCATTCCGCCATTTGGTCGATTTGCATATTAGGCTTTTATTATATAGGATGCCTCTACAGAGGTTGTTTTTCCCCCTTCTCTGCCTGACAGATTCCCTATTTACCCTTCAAGACTCAGCTTAAGTGACACTCTCCTTGAGAAGGATTCTGCCCAATGGAGTTATGTCTCTTCAAATTTTCCCACCATTTTGTAGACAACTCATTACCGTATGTAAGGTATTTAAGTCTAATTATTTGTTTATACAATCATGTGCCACATAACGATGTTTCTGTAAACAGTGCACCACATATATGACAGTGGTCCCATAAGATTAAAATGGAGCTGAAAAATCCTATCACCTAGTGATGTCATAGTTGTTAAAACATCATAGTGCACCACATTACTGACATGTTTGTGGTGATGCTGGTGTAAACAAGCCTACTGTGCTGCCAGTTCTATAAAAGTATAGCACATTCAGTTATGTACACTACATAATAATTGATAATGATAATAAATGACTGTTTCTGGTTTATACATTTACTATACTACACTATTTATTTATTGTTATTTAAGAGTGTACTCTTTTTACTTATTAAAAAATCATTTTGCTGAAAAACAGTATGCCAATTTATGCTGGCAGCAGCCTTATACATCTTATGTTTACCATGTCTCTTGATTGCGTTATTCTCTCTTGTGCTTGATTTAATCTTTGGTTGTTTTATACAATAACATGCCGTACCAGCTTGTAGCCTAGGAGCAATAGGCTATACCATATAGCTAGGTGTGTAGTAGGCTACACCATCGAGGTTTGTGTACGTGCACTCTATGATGTTCACACAAGGACAAAGTTGCCTGACTCATTTTTCAGAAGTTATCCCCCTAATTAAGTGGCGCATGACTCTCTATCAATCCCATTAAAATATGAACTCATCACAGGACTGTTTTATAGGCAAGGGCCTAGCATAGTGTTGAGTCAAGGAGACTGGAAATGTTTAATGAATGAATCAATGGGCCAAAAGTACCAAGCCATAGTGGTAAACACTGCTTAGAACCAAAGTTTAGGGCAGAACTGTTTTCAGACCCATCCTGTTTTTATGTTACAGATCACATTCCTATCAGCTGATTCTAGGATCTGATCAAGTCATGAATGACTAACTTATTTTGCAATGTACCTGTCATGGCAATGCTCATAGAAGGTATTTTATAAGTTCATTTGAGAGTTGATAAAACAGATTACCTTGTCCTCTTAACTGTCAGAATATACACTATTAGTTTTGCATCAATGTTGACTTCCAACTGGTCAAATTGAGAAATTAGGAGGATAAAATTAAGACATATTTATAATTCAGATATATTCCACATATTGAAAAAAAATAACTTAATCTGAGGGAATTTTCCAAAAGAGCTATTCAAGTTAATTTTATAAAAGGTTCTAACCATTTTTATAAACATCCCACCTTGGAAGCATTTAAACATACTTTAGGTTCTGCACAAGTATATAAATGAATGTAAACCTCAAAATGTCCCATCATTACCCTCTCTATATCATTTTTAAAGGCTTTCTAGAAGTATAAGAATAAAATACATGCTCTGGACCCTGTGGCTCAGTTGGCTGAATGTTGTTCCATATACTGGTCCATACCATGTCAGGGTTCAATCCCCAGTAGGGGACATGCAAGAAGCAGCCCATCGATGTTTCTCTCTCTCATCGATGCTTCTCTCTCTCTCTCTCTCTCTCTCTCTCTCTCTCCCTGTTTCCCTATAATCAATAAAAATATATTTTTAAAGATTAAAATGCATGATACTTATTAATAAGAAAAGTTAATAATTGTCAAACTAGAAATCAGTTTAAATAAGATAAAATTTTAAGTTATATTTCATACAGAGAAATAAATGATTGATTTTTCAAATTTGAGGTATTCCAAATTGGAATTTAGAAGGATCTCTTAGACAGCAGTGTGATGGGTGTACTGGGCTTATAGGAGATAGAAGACAGGAAGACCAGGCAGGAAGATATTGTGATAATCTTAGTGAAAAGTGGGGCTAGATCAGAGGGGCAAAAACCTGAGGTATGTGTGATTGAAGTATAAACATGTTGGTGGCTGATCTGATGTTGGAGGGTGAAAGAAGAAACAAGAATATGATCCTCTGGTTTTGACTTGGGTTACTTGGTTGATAATGGCAGGAAGAGAACATAGGGGAGAGCAGTGAGACTGTGTAATGAGCTCAGTTTCAACAGCTGCAGTGGGACATGTCAGAGGGATATCTATGAATAGATGGCTATTAAAGAGTTAGAAAGAGGGGGTCTACAACCCCAGAGAATTTCCACATTTTTAAAATGTGGTATGTAGGTTTCTATTAATTAAGATCCTTTTCAAGTCTAATGATCTAAAAATCCTAAATTACCATTGCCTTTCATTAGAGATTCAGTCAGTCGAGGAGTTAGGTCTAGAAAAGGCACCCATCGAGATGATTACTATCATTTCTCAAATGAAAGTACTTTCTCAAAATATTTCAACATACTTAGAGGATGTTTCATCCTGCTGAGTTAAAAAAAAAAAAACAACAACACAGCAGCTTCGGCTTAATATTGAAGATATCAAAGCTAAACCCATCTTCCTCTAAATATTGGAGCCTGATGCAAATGAAAAATATTTCACCCTGGTTTAAATGTTGTTGGTGAGTCCAGAAATAGATGATTTAATGGTTCTGTTCATCTCAATGGTGCTATATGCAGTATAAACTCTTCTCAAAGTCTGACATGTGCAGAAATTATGTGGGGATCTTACTCAAGTTCAGGTTCTGACTCAGTGGGTTTGGGGTGGGGCCTGATAGTCTGCATCTTTAACAAGCTCCCAGGTGATGCTCATGCTCTTGATTCATAAGATTCACAGAATGTAAAAGAGACAGAATGACACATTCATGCAGTCAGATTTTGTTTGGATAACAGTCTAGTTGCCTGGGTTCAGGCAATTTATTTTTTTTAATCCATTTTCCCTTACTGTAGAATGAAGTGATCATCACCAGCTTCCATGGACCCTCCTGAATCGAATACTGGGACCATGTGCACCCGGAAGATCAGAGAGAAAGTCACAGAAAATGAGGAGGAGAAAGTGGACACGTGAATGCATGGAACAGAGCGATCAAAGGGAAGTTGGGAATTAGAAGAGAGAAGTAGGATAGGAACAGATGGGTGATGCATTGAAGAAAATGAGCAAAACATGGAACTTCTTATTTACTTAGCATTTAAAAATACTTAAGCGGTTTTAATTCTGAATGTAGTTTCTAGCAAATGTTAATATGTACATATAGATTCACCTGTCCTATTTGTTAAAATGCAGATTCCTCAGGCATATCTTTAGAGATTCCAAATCTAGGGTGGGCCAAGGTGTATGCATTTTAAATAAGCACCTTAGATAAGTATTACTTTGGAACAATAGTGTGAGAAGCACTACTAAGACCCTAGGAAAAAGAAAAATTGTGGAATATTTGAAAGCCAATAAATGTAGTAGAATCAGTGGAAAAGTTTAAAAGCATTTACAGGAGACAATGTTGCAACAGGCCCATGGAGCAATGATTTGGAAAAGCCAGTGATTAACTGCCTCCATGAGTAAACTTCAACAAATGAGGAATGAGTCAATGAAAAGTACCCCAATAGACCTAGCTCTCGGCGAGCAAACCTGGGGTGCACTCACATTTATTCATTTATTTCTTTTTAATCCTCACCAGAGGATACTTTTTCCATTAATTTTTAGAGACAGTGGAAGGGAGGGGGAGTAAGAAAGAGACAAAGAAAAACATCCATGTGAGAGAGACACAATTGGTTGCCTCCCACACACATCCCAACCAGGGCCAGGGAATGAGCCTGGAACTGAGGTACATACATGCCCTTAACCGGGAATAGAACCCATGACCCTTCAAAGTGCAAGCTGATGTTCCAACCACTGAGCAACACTGGCCATGGCTGCACTCACATTTAGAGGATCCCCAGCTGAATTGAGCACTAGCTGTCTACCATGCCCACATTCTTTATTGGCATTACTCTCTTCCCTGTTTCACTTCCTCACTTTCTCATATGTTCCTGAAATCGCCTCCCAAGCAAACTACCTGCTTCAGTCCTTGTCTCATAGTGTGATAATGGAGGGGTAGGAGATTCTAGCATGGATCAACAACACATGTATATTTATGTGGCTATTTTGTGGGTTTTTTTTAATCCTCATCCCAGGATATTTTTTTCATTGTTTTTTAGAGAGAAAAAATAGAAGGGAGGGAGTAAAAGAGAGAGAACATCCATGTGAGAGAGACACATCAACTGGTTGCCTCCCATAAGCATCCCGACTGGGGGTGGGTAGTAAACCCCAAACCTAGGTATGTGCTGTTGAACAGGAATCAAACCCGAGATTCCTTGGTGTGAGGGCTGACTCTCTAACTACTGAGCAACACTGGCCAGGGCAGCACATGTATATTTATGTAAGTGTATATGTGTGTATAAGTGCACTTCACTCTTTTTTAAAACATATTTTTTATTGATTTCAGAGAGGAAGGGAGAAATAGAGAGAGATAGAAACATCAATGACAAGAAAGCATCATCAATCCACTGCCTCCTGCACGTCCCCTATCGGGGATCGTGCCCACCACACAGGCATGTGCCCTGACTGGGAATTGAACCATGACCTCCTGGTTCATAAGTCGATGCTTAACCACTGAGCCACACTGGCTGGAATGCACTACATTCTCAGTTAATAAGCCCATGCTTCACATAGCCTTCTTGATTATTTCTATTTTTCTGCTTTTTTTTTACATACTTCTTGCCATGCTTAATTATTTCATTGTTTATACTCTCATTACAGCAATCATTCTAAGAGTAAGATACAGGTCAATGCTACTGGCCTGCTGTTTTCTTATCAGTACTTGACTGGTATTATCTTGAAGGTGACAGTTCCTTTCAGGAATCCTTTTTAATGCACCTGTCCATTTTGTGAGAAGTTCAATGAAAACTTAATAACTAAATTCATGATTCCACCTAACCAGGTCACTTAACTAACAACACTTTGCAACAAGCTATCAGAACAAACAAGAAAGAGTATCTCTATCCTCCACACTGCTCTAAGGAGCCCACACCCTTTCCACAAGCTTCCTCCCAGAACATGAGTGGCTCCTGATTCTGTCATACCTGGACTGAATTTGGGTGCTGCATTTTAAATAGTTGTGAAATAAGCCAGTCAGAGAAAGATAAGTATCACATGATCTCACTCTGATGAACAAAATAGATCCAGAGACATAGAAGCACGGAACAGACTAACGAATTTCAGAAGGAAGGCTGGGGGTAGGGGTGAGAGGTTGGCGAGGAGAGATTATATGCATATGGACACAGATAATAGAGTGGTGAAGGCCTGGGAGGGGCAAGTACAGGATAGACGGGGTCAATGGGTAAAACAAATAAGCAAAGGTGACATCATCTGTAATACTTTCAAAAATAAAAATAAAATAGATATCAATTTCTGTCCTTTTTAAGGTCAACATTATAAAGTTAAGATCTCAGGGCTCTAGAAAGATCAAGTTTAATTAAACTCCATAGAATTACTCTTAGCTTTTTATAATTTGTCTTTTGCTTAGAATATCCAACTTCATCTTGACTCACCACTTCACATCCTGTGCTCCAACATCACAGACGTCCTTAAATTTCTAAAATCAGCCTTGCTCTATTACATTACGGAGCCTTTGTAAATGTCTGCTTAGCTCTTCATTCTTTTAGCAACCCGATGTCATAGTATCCACCACCTTCCAGGGCAAATACCTCTGGTGCTTCATGGCCACCACCATGGTTTACCACCAACATGGCAGCTGAATGTTCACTGGAGACTTCCAAGTGGATTAGATCTACCTCACCCCACATGGTCCCACCTCAAGCATGCCAGCAGGCATCTTTCAGCTGTTTGCTCCAGGGACTTGCATGCTGGCTCCCCTGAGCACACAGTCCCTGGAGGAAACTCTCCACCAGTGGGGACAGGAGCCAGTGAATAAGAGCTCCAGTTTCCTGTCTTTCAAGGGACAGTTTTGGAAGGCATTGTGTTTGTTTCTCAGGAAGTCCTAGTGGAACCAAGCCCCACTGCCCACTGGGGAACCCTTGATAAGACACCCTTACAATGGCCTTCCCTCTTCTCTGCCTCACCTACCCTCACTAATACTTCCTGGGACCGAACCCAAACCATTTGTACCAAAATCCCTGTCACAGGCTCTGCTGTCAGTAGAAAACAAACTGAGATGCCTTGTTCTGCCTAACCGCCCAGAAACCCTGAAGTCCCTCCCCTAAGTGGACATATTTCTGTTCTCTTTGCTACTGTCAAACCTTGATGTACCTTAGCTGTTTCACTCACTACAAACAGACATGGTTGCTGGTTATCACACATATTCTAGCCCCCTGCAAAGGGGCCATCCAACCAGGTCGAAGGTCCCATGCACTCATACATGTCTGTTCACCCTGGCTCTTCTGCTGCTCATCTGATGTGGCAATCTGGGGTTCTTGATGTCACTGTGCTCCATGGGCACTGTGGTTCCCATGACACTGATATTGGCCCAAGTCTGCAGGTACGGCAAGTCCTCTTAAAAACTAACTGTAAGTGAAATGACCCATGGTAAAACCGATTTTACTGTAGGCTAATTGATATAAACAAGAGTTAAATTTCCATGACATATTTCTGGCCACAAAACATCACCACACTTCTAAATAATATTGCTAGTACACTTGTAACAGTAAACATTGAAATAAAGGTGAACTCTACATACATTTAAGAAAGACTAATAAAAACAAGAAGGATAATTATTTTCCAACCTGCTGATTCCAGTTCAGGGTGGCAGGTGACCAGAGCTTAACCTGGTGGTCAGGTCTCAAGGTAGAGACCAACCCTGGACAGGACACTCTTCCATCACAGAGTGCACTCATGAACACCCTCACACTCCCATTGGCACAACATAGACACACAAATTCACCTTATATTCACATCTTTAGAATGTGGCAGGAAACCAGAATCCCCAGAGGAAACCCACAATGACATGTGGAGAACATGAAAACCCCACACAGACAGTGGCCTCGACCAGGAATCTATTTTTTTTCTCATCAACATTATAATGAAATGACATTGAATTAAATGATGTTACTCAAGGACCTGCTGCCCAGTTACCCTGACCAGGCTCAACTCTCTTTCACGTATCTCCACCAAGTAGGCAGTCCTGGCTGGTACCCATGGGATGGTCCTTCAAGGGCCCCTGCTCATGCCTTGGCTGCCACAGCTCCAAGATGCCCATGGGAGATTACGTACTCAAGCCCCAGAGATTTTTCCATTAGGTGAAAAGTTGTTAATTTCTCTAAGACATTCATTTAAAAGGTTAGACAAGGGATGGGTTCAATTAATAGCTATCATTCTTGTTTTAAAGTTACTACTTTCCTTAATATCCTTAATTGACTATCACTTTTTCACTAAGGTAAATTCAGTATCCCGCTCCCCATCCCCATGCCTACCTCCATTAGCTTAATCAAGTTATATAACTTCTCTAGGCTTTAGAACTTTCTCTTGTAAGATGAGAATAATAGTTCCTTGCCCACTGAAAGACAGTGGACACAACAAGATTATCTCTTGAGTTTTCTTAGATCCTTAGATTAGGGTTTATGATGATTGCCATAAACCCATATGACATCAAGTTATTATTCTTTCATATCACACACACACACACACATACACACACACACACACACACACACACACACACACACACACACACACTGTCCCCCCTCCCACCCTTGACTGATGCTGTCATCCTTTGAAGGACATTTCAACTCTACACCTAAAATGGATGCATAAATATAATTGCTGACATCGATTTATTCCCAAAAAAGCCTATCACAATGGTGCCAGCGTGTAGCTCTCAATAAAGGATGTGACAATTACGGATATAAATTCAGCCTTTGGCGTGCCAGAGTTACAGCATCCTCATATTTAGACATCAAACAAGACTTCCCCGTTGTACAAAGCAAAGGAACAGGAAAACGTGGACACTCAGCATGACTGCACTGGCTCCAGCAGGTCAGGAGTTTGCTTCTTCAGAGGATGAAAATACTCCGTGCTTCCTGTGTTTCAGGAAGAACCTGGGTCCATCTTGGCAACTTAAAGCTTCGTGGTGCTTAAAAACAAGCATGCCTCATATCCACCCTCATCTCATCGGTTTTGAGTGGGGGTGGGGGGAAAACCTTTGGATTCCATTGGGAGAAAGAGACATCAAAAGAATTAAATCATTAACTATTAAAACATTAAAAAGTTAGGGAGTGAGAATTAGGATGAGTTTTTTATTTGCTTATCCTGGATCATATACTCATGGCAGTTCATTTACTCATGCCCTTTTGGGGTCCCTTTGCTCTGAAATCATGGGGAAGAGAAAGGCTCAATCTAACCATGAGCTCAGGGCAAAATTATTCATTTGGCAGAATGGCTGAATGTATAAAATTTATTGTAAAGATGACCATCAGCATAAAACTATTTCATACAAAATACAAAGAAAATAAAGAAAGTAAAAAAGGGATGGACAGGATATGATGGTCACTAGTTATTTAATCAGTTATTCACTTTATTGTGAACATTAAAACTATACCAAAAAAACAACACATATAATGAACAACCATGCTCATGTCCCCCCAGCTTCAACCACTATAATCCTAGTATGGACATTTTTAGCATTCTATATGCTTAGGCTGTACCAAGCTTAGACAAGCCTGACAGAAGTATATTCGGCAGTATTTTAACACATGATTCTTTGTTCTTTTGCTGTTTGTACCACTGTGAATCCACCAAAGAAAAAAATGCGCCAAACTATGCGAGTGTGTAGGTGTTTTCCCATACACTGTATTGTTTAATTCACATACCCAGTCCCTAGGGAAATTTTTTAAAAATTAGTTTTATTCTAGAAGATCCAAAGAGCTCAACATTTTACAAGCTCTGGGTTATTAATTCTTATAGTTACTTCCCTGTGACGTCAGTAAGTGGGAAGTGTTATTATGCCCATTTTACAGATGAAGAAACTGAGGGCTTTTATGATTATTTGTCTCATCCAGAGCCAAACTGTACTGGCAAGACAATCAAGGACTTCCAATAAAGCCCATTTAACCTCCACACCAGAGCTAGAAATATAATGTGAGTGATGTTTGTGATTTAAAATTTTCCAGTAGCTACACTAAAAAATAACAATAAACAGGTGAAATTACTTTTAATATTATAGTTTATTTAGCCAATATGTCCAAAATATAATCATTCCATTAAGTAATGTGTTTGAAAAAAATAGTTTACATTCTTATTTTCATACTAAACCTTCAAAATAGATGTGTATTTAACACGTAAAGTACATTTCAATTTGGACTCATCACATTTCAAAGGCACAATTGCCATGGGGTGGCTAGTGGCTCTCATAATGAACAGCAGAACCCTAGGCCATAGGTTCTTCTCTCACAAGCCACCCTCCTGCCATTAGACAGCTTAACCAAGACATGCCATACCTTCTGTTATTATTTGGAATGCCTTAAATTTTTCTTTAATATCACGTTGGTTTGGGCTAATGGAATCAAATTATAGACATGAATTAAGGCCCTTGGAAAATAATATGCAGTTCCAACTCATATTGGAGAAAAAGAGGGAAACCCACTTTCATAAATTTCGAAAGAGGACATAATGTATTTTGAATTTCAGTTCCTACCATTGAAATGGTTTAATAAAATTAGGAATGAGCCTGTGATGAGCTAGCAAATAAGTTGCTTACTGTACTATAAGAGCTATGAAGCTATGATTTTTTTGAGCTAACATTTAACAGGCAAATATTGAAAACATTATTTTTCTCTTGACAACTTAATAACTTTCACAAGCTACAAAAGTGATACAGTTACTCAATAGTATCATTAAGGGGGGGGGGTAGAGAATAGCCTATATTTAGCTCAGTGCTTAATGGTATTCACACAGGGAGCAGAGGCCTTCCCTCTCCTAATTAAAGCATACTTGCATTCCCCCTGGTAGGGGGTTGCCCTTTGAACATTGACCTTTATGTACCTCACAAAACCACAAGTCGATTTATCTAAATCTCTCATTTATTTCACTGGAGGTCCCCGATTTGGGTGGTAACATCAAATAAAACGGTTGAAATCTCAAAAGTATTTCACAAAGTCAAAAATCCATGACAACCTAAGGAAAGTTCAGCATCCAAGTCAGCAGCAAACAATGTAACATTTCCAAAGGCAAAGAAATGTAACTTCAGCCTGTATTCCACAAGTGTGCGCCACTAGGATGAACGATGGTGTAAAGTGAAACAAACCGAGTAGGTAACCACTAAAAACACAAGACATATCAGCTAGTGACTCTAGGGTTAAGGAAAAAATTACACAATATTCAAGGCTCATAAGGCAATGCCAACTGCAGGTTTAAAACTATTTGTGATGGCTAACAATCACTTTAAATACTGAGAAATACATTGACTCTGCAGCTATTACAGATAATTTTGAGGTAGATCGTTTAGAAGAGTTGACCCTATAATGTTCAATAATAAAAACCAATAAAGTAATTTTGCTATATTTATATGTCTTTGTATCTGTCCATTCATCCATCTTTTTCTCTATGTATCTACCACCTATGTATGTTCATTCCCAAGGAAATAAATCATAAAATTATACTGGAAGGCATATGATTAGAAGCTATTAATATACATGCATAAAACACAGGGGGAAAGGCCCCATTTGCTGAATAAAGACCCATTCAATAGATAAAGAAAATGTAATACATGATAGATAGATAGATAGATAGATAGATAGATAGATAGATGATAGATAGATAGATAGATAGATAGATAGATAGATAGATAGATAGATAGATAGGAGGTGGATAGTTATTTCTCAATTTATGATAAGGAAATCCTACCATTTGCGACAACATGGATGAACCTTAAGGACATTATGCTAAGTAAAATAAGACAAAGAAAGACAAATGCTGCACAATCTCACTCATATGAGGAATCTTAAAAAGCTGAACTCATAGAACAGGGTAGATTGGTGGCGGCCAAGGGCTGGGGGAAATGGGTAGATGTTGGTCAAGGGTACAAACTGCCAGTCTGAAGATGAATAAGTTCTGGGGTGACTACGATTAACGGCACTGCACTATACACTTGAAAGTTGCTAAGAGAATAGGTCTTAAATCAATCCAACAACAAAACAAATGCAATTAATTTATGTGCTAACTAACTTCACTGTGGTCATCATTTAGCAAAATAAACGTGCATCCAATCATCATGTTGTACACCTTAAACTTACACAAAGTTATAAGGCTGGGGAGGTTAGGAAGATCTATTTGAGGTAAGTTTTCAAAAGAGCCTTCTTCAGGGCAAGGCTATTTCTTAAATTCTTCAAATACTCCTTTTATCCAAATTGCTTCAAGAAAACTATTTCAAAAGTTCACATTTATGTGGAAGGCCTAGTAATAAATTATTTAACAACACCCTTACTTAAAAGTTCACATTAAAGGGTAATCAAGCAAGGATTTTGCCTTTTTGCTCAGAGGAGTCTATGAGCTCCTGCTTTAGCTCTCATTCCCCAGACTTTTTCTTCAAACCTTCTACCTAATTGGAGACCCTCTTATTTTAAGCAAATTTATTTGACATTACAAGAATCCTGGCATGAAGTGAAATACATGCACCCACAAGAAACATGTAGCATGCAGTTACACACACTGCATATGAACCTGGAGGGATCGTCAAGCTAGGTGGTGAATGAAGACCATGCAAACTCAATTTTCCTATGAGGGAATCAGCCAGTGAGACAAGGAATAAAAGTTTCTCACTTTCTTACAATTCTTGCTTTCCTCCCAGAGAATCAGTTCATCTAAGCTCCAGAACAACCTCTTGAGACTTTCCCTCATTCCCACTTGGACAAATTCTGGCCTCTGAGAGACTGTCTTTAGAAGTCAGCCTGATTAAATAAATAACTAAACAATTAAAAATTGCTCCTTCCTTAGATGAGCACATTAGAGATTGTAGTAAATTACCACATCGTCAGCTTATTTATTTAATGTGCTACTTTTATGTTTATGCCTTGGTAAAAAAAAAGAAGAAGAAGAAGAAGAAGAAGAAGAAGAAGAAGAAGAAGAAGAAGAAGAAGAAGAAGAAAAAGAAAGAAGCCTTTATTTCCTCTTCCTCTTGAATAGCACATGTAATACTTATTTTGTATTTTTTGATGAAGCAATTCATCATTTTCTTTGAACACACAGCTATCCAAATTTTAAAGCCTTGGGCACTTATATATATGGAGTCCAACAATGGCAAATACAAATTCCTAAACCCTAAAGAAATTTTCCCCCAATAAAGTGTTTGCTGTCACAGGAGCTTCCTTTTCTCCCACAGATATTTCATGATACGAGGATGGGAAATCAAGGGGCCATTTGATGAGGTTGAATATCAAACACACAGGCTTTCCAACCCTCAGGCAGTTTACTTGGTGACTTCACATCACATCTGGATTGCAAATCTCCCTGCAGCACAGGCCTTACATCCAGGCCACCGGGTTTACACAAAGAGACCGCCCAGCTGCTAGCTGGTAAAAGGCTCCTGGGGTCTCACGGGGTCCCTGGGAGGTGCGTAATTCAGTGCAGAAGCTTCAGTGCAGAAGCCGTCCCTGCAATTACATGTCCCTGTGGATTACAGTGTAATTGCATGGAGGAGACTGGAAAAATAATTGCTTGTAACTTACCCTGCAGTTGAGAAGGCATAAATCATCACGTGTGCACTGCGTAATGATGTGTGATCACTTTGCCACTACTGTGTCGCAGCTACCACCTATTTAGCCCATCAGCAGTGACTTCTGGAGAAGAACGCACGTGAAGGTTACGTGTAACCTGAAATGTAATGAACTGAAGCACTGACAGCTACCCCTTGCCTTCCAAAGAACTGCCTCAGGAGAAGTTTTATAAGACACTCCCCTCTCCCCCCAACCTGCTTTCACAAGGGGAGTAAGAGGGAGGAGTGTAAGTGTTGCTTGATTTGCACTTTTCAATTGGGCTTGTGCCATCTGGCCCCTGTTTCCCAGGCTCTGACATTTGATCCCTAGAAAGGTTTAGATAAAACTATTCAAGTTGTTAAAAATTCAACCTAATGCAGAATTGATATTTGAGAGATTATTCTTAATTTTGAAATCATTTTACGTGTTTAATTCATAACAACCTAGATATTATTTGCTAGGATTAGATCCTAATTCCCTTCAACAACTCCTCAGTCCCATTTATTGTTTTAAATAAAGAAAAGAAACATTCTATGTCCAAAGGATGTGTAGTTTTAAGGGGTTTTACTCTATATGGGTAATGTATGCATCATTCACAAACAACCACAAATTACTTAATCTATTTATGGCTAAAGTGAAGAAAAAGTGTGTATGTCCTTGCATAATTTCTTCCAGATTTGAGAGTATTGTTGTTTGACCTCTTTGCTTCATCACATCTTGTCTCAACAATTGAAGCATGGGAATAAGTCCAGTATCAAATTAGAAGCTTTGGAATCCCATTTTTATTTTATTTTATTTTTATTGTTTAAAGTATTACAAATAGTAGTACATATGTCTCCTTCCCCCCCAATTGACTTTCCCCCATCTCCCCTACCCCCCCCCCAGCACATGCCCTCAACCCCCACCCAATGTCTTACGTCCATTGGTTATGCTTATATGCATGCATACAAGTCCTTCGGTTGATCTCTTACCACCCCCACCCCCACACCCAACCCTCCCCAGCCTTCCCTCTGTCTTTTGACAGTCTGTTCCATGCTTCTCTGCCTCTGTATCTATTCTTGTTCATCAGTTTATAATGTTCTTTATTATCCATAAATGACTGAGATCATGTGGTATTTTTTCTTTCACTCCCATTTTTAAATCCAGTTTGATAAGATGTTAAATTATTCTTTAAAAAATAATAATCTTTCCATTGAAGAATACAAAATTATAATTATTTTAGAAATGGCAATAAAAATTGCTAACAAGAAGTTTACGCTTAATCTCTTTACAATAGCGACTGCCATAGAAAACCAACTTTATTGAGCACTGTAGTTTGAATTATGAAGAAAACATGGTTAAAACTAGTTTCAAAGCTATATAGTTGTAAAGAAAAAAAATTTACTTCTAACAAAACCTAAACTTTGAAAGGTATTATTTAATATAGAGGTTACAATCCATGAGTTATTTTGCGAACTGATGAAGCCTATAAACTCTTCTCAAAATAATGTTTTTAAACACATTAAGTTAGAATACATGGGAATGCAAAGAAAACAATTCTATGAATGTAATTTAAAAAAAAAGATTTGTGATATAGTAAAATATAATTTTTATTGATGAATTATTATGTGACTATTAAATTTAAAGGAGTCGCTCTGGTCAGGTGGCTCAGTTGGCAGCTGGTTGAAGCATTGTCCCATACAGCAAAGGTTTTGGGTTCAATTCCCAGTCGGGGCACATACCTAGACTGCAATTGGATCCCCGGTCAGGGCACATAAGGAAGACAACTGATTCTCTCTCTCTCTCTCTCTATCTATCTCTCTCTCTCTCTCTCTTTCTCTCTCTAAATCAATAAACAAAACAAAACAAAACAAAAAAACATTAAAAATTTAAAGGAGTCCTCTAACTACTGCATTTTCAAAATGGTGAAAAACACATGAGATTTAAATATGTCATAACAACTGTCATACAATATGAACATATCTATGCCCTGGTACTGTAGTATGTTGTTCACATTCATCACTAAAAGATATGCTCTATTTATGATACAACTTAGTGAGAATAAAAATGCAATTATTTCCCATCCCATTTCACAGATCCTCAGATAGACCCTTTTAGGGGGGCGGTGTCCTGTGCTTGCTAGGTTAAGGGTGCCTGATTTCATACTAGTTTCTGAAAGAGATATTAAACACATTACTGTTTAATGGTGTCATTTCATACCTACTTTCTACCAATTGGCATTGACATCAATTCAATGCCAACAAGAATCCCCAATTTGGGGTGCAGTGAAGAAGGAAATTTCATTCAGTGCAGTGATACAGCATGGCTGTAGAACAGCCCATCTGTAGAACAGCTCAGTAGGCTACAGTAGGGCTGTGAAAACAGCAGGACTATGAGGCTACCCCAGGGCCAGTTGGGCAAGCAGCTCTGCTCTGCTCCACAATGGTCTAGTCCCTACACTAGTGAGACTCCACCTGGGGAAACCTTTATTCACTCTTCCATGGAAAGTGTGATCCCTGAGCAAAAGGGGAGCTGGCTTATATGGACAGAAGGTCCCTAGTCCCTGATTGGTCCATCCTCATGCAAATGAGGACTCCAAATCTTCACAGTTTGATTGGTCCAAAGGCACTATCCTGATTGGTCAGAATAGAGCTGCTCTGATTGGTTGGAGCTGTGCAGCTCCAATTAGAGGGGGAAAGCTTCAATCATATTGGTTGAAATAGGGTTCCAGGAACTCCTTTATAAGGGCTGGCTCAGATGGCAAAACCAGTGCAGGCAGGCAGTTTAGTGCAAGGACAGGCAGTCCAGCTCTGCCTTTTTTTTTTTTTTTTTTTTTTTTTTTAATAATTTGAGCCCCATTAGCCACTAAGAGCCCTTTGTTACTAGGTGTTAGTTTTGTTTTGTTTTTTTGTGTTTTTCTTTTAGGGCTCACACCACCATCTCTGGGATTAAAAGAAAGGGCAAAACTAATTATTTGGTTTTTTTTACAAAGATATTGGGTATAGAAAACCATTTAATGAAGGATCCACCAATAGAATCCTTCTGTTTTTCAAAGCAAGGGGTATCTAGTACATAAAGTCTACTTTTCACAAGTATACATTGTATACAGGGTGATAAAATAGTACAGGGAGTGACTTAATTCCTCACACTCTCACTCCCTTATCTACCAAATAAAGAAAATGGGATGGAGGATTCTCAGCTGATATGCTAATCTTAACTCTGTGCTAATATGAAGTTAAGATTACAAGGATAGAATTTACTCATTCATATCTTCCCAATAGCACCTGCTTATTTAACCACCTTAGTGTTTCCCTTACCTTCCAATGCAACTTGACAGTTTATGAAGTCGTTACAAGATATTCCTGATCTCATTTCCATTATTGCAGGCATACAACTTCAGTGCCAACGTTTGAAATGCTACCTGCTCATATAGCCAAGCCATGTTGGCAGGTAAGGGAAGGTTCCCATTGCCACATATAAATACCCCCTCCCATGGGATATTTTCTCTTGAAACTTCTCAGTGCCTGTCTCTTGATGATTATGACATTATTATTTATTGAGCTGTGAGAAGTGGTTCTCAGTACACAGAGCAGAGAGGAAGAAGCTTGCAATTTTTAATAAGACCCACAAGATAATTAAGGCATACAATTTCTTCTTCTAATGCTAGGCCAGGAGAACTTTTCAGCCTCTAATATGAATGACTAAACACTTTTATGTTTGAATTTATACATGACTGTAAAATGTATTTTGATTTTTTTTAGTCAGCCCTTTCATTTAGTTTTCCCAGGCAAAAATGAAACATCACATCATGTTCCACTAAAAAATAGGGAATTTCAATCAGGCTTCAGATCCACCTAGTTCTTTATTCAAATGCATCCTGAACATTGCGTGCATAGCCACTCATCTGCTCATGAAAAAATAAAACCAAATTGCATCAGACTAGCTCTACATATTTGTGCAATCCTTCGTCCAAATAAACCAGGTCTTGGCTCTATGAGGTAAGCAAGGGTGGGAATGACTAATTCATTTTACAGATTCAGTCTTGTACTCAACATATTTCTGGAGTTCTTACAATGATGTGTTCATTGAGGTACATAAAATATGCCCAGGATACTCCTTTTCTCAAGGAATCTGCATCTAGTTTGGGGTATAACTCAGAGATGAGTGCAATGCAAGGCGGACAATTAAAAATTAGGAACTGATCTTAAGGAAGTGTGAGGTGAAGGCATGGGAAAGCAGACACAATTTCAGCTTTGAGGCATCAGAGAAACTCCATGGAGGCAATTAAATTTGAAAAAGGCTTGGAAAATAAGAACTTCATTAGCCAGAGACTGGAAATGAGAGCAACATAAGCAAGGTTAATAAGGGGAAAAGGCAATATACACTGAGTGGCCAGATTAATATGATCTCTGAACGCATAATAATCGGGCCACTCAGTGTATATCCTATATAATAAAAGGCTAATATGCAAATTGTCCCCTCAATCAGGAGTTTGACCAGTAGGCAGGCCAGCCAACCACCCATGTCCCCTCCCCCTGGCCAGGCTGGCCAGACCCCACCCATGCACAAATTCATGCACTGGGCCTCTAATATATATATCAGTGTGTGTGTGTGTGTGTGTACACACACACACACACACACACACACACACTGAATGGGCAGATTATTATGTGTTCAGAGATCATAATAATCTGGCCACTCAGTGTATATTCAAAAACTTAAAATAATTATTATTGAGAGATAAATTTAGGTTTATTATTCACTAAGGGGGTTTGGGAACATATGGGTTGGTCATAGAGTATGTGCTGGAGTTGGGAGTTTGAAGTTTAGTTGCTGGATTTTAGAAAGTCATTAAAGATCTTAGATGTGGGAATGTTGTGCCAGAGTGGGTCTGGGTGGGACTTCAGAAAGCAGCAGGTCCCTAATTCTAACCATAGTCCTAACTCTAAGGAGGATAAAATGGCTAGAGCCAAGGTGGTATTAGGAATGGAAAGGAATAAACCAGAAAGATACATAAAAAACAAAGAAGTCCAGGAGATATTAAGGAACATGAGCAAGATTACATAGAGAGTAAGGAGGGGTGAAGGTGCCTGTTGTTGACCCAAGAAATACATCTGAAATCAATGAGCCAGTAATTTCCATTAAATTACTTTTTGTGGGCTGATTTGCTCTACATAGAATAAAAATGACTATAGATCAATCCAAGTTGGAGATCTTATTTAGAAGCTACATTTTCAACAAATGTTAAGTTACCATCAATAGAAACTTTAAATAGTTGCAATTAGTGAGTAAAAGAAAGAATAGGTAGTATTAGAGGTTAAAAAAAATTTCAGTTACTCAAGAGCATTATTAAACAGTAACTACTTGAAGAAATGTAAAATATAATTCTGAAAAACTAGTAATGGGCTTAAGTAAAAGTATCTAGTGTTACCCATAATACATCAATTTATGATACTAAAAATAGAGATATTAACTTTGTACCAAAATCATTTTCCTCAATAGTGTCACAACAAGTATGCCTCATGAAGAATGTAGGGGTTTTTTTCTTTTCTTTTTTTAAAAATCTTTATTGTTGACAGTATTACAGTATTACATTATGTCCTCTTTCCCACCCACCCCCCAATGACCTCTTCTAGCCTGCCTCCACCCCCCTGCCCCAGGCATTCACCACCCTATTGTCTGTGTCTCTGGGTTATGCAGATATGCAAACAAGTTTTTTGTTGATCACTTCCCACCCACACACCCTCCCCTGCTTTCCCTCTGGGATTCCTGTCTGTGGACTATAGGTTTTAATTTCAGTCTTCAAAAAGATTGAGTGGTAAGAAATATAATTTCCACAAGGAAAAAACAAAGGCAAGCAATAACTACAGAATAAAACGCAAACGCAAGAAAGTATGTCCTAAATATGAAAGAAAACTAAATTTTTTTCATGTTAGAGCACCCAATTTAGCATAAGAAAGGTGGGGGGGGGGGTAGGGCGGCGCTTTATTACCTTTTAACACTAGAGACAATCCCCAAGTAGCAATTCCAAATGAACTTCAGATCTTACCCTAGGAGCAATGGAAAGGTAATAATAACTCACTACTTGGTTCTACAATAAACAAGAATTACATTATAATCATGTGCTATTAGTTTTTATTTGTAAACTTAACTTACATAAAAATCAGAAATGACTTGACTAGTTACAAAATAGAATGTAAATGTTATCAAACTTGACAACTATCTCTTAGGAGGTAGAAAGTATAAATGATGGAGATAGGCAGGAAAAAGAGTAAGCACAAAAAGTAGCGTATCTTAAATAGAGAGAATAAAAAAATATTCATAATGATGGAAAAAAGTTGAAGTATATAAATTAAAGATGCATAAAGTTAGTCAATGGAATTAAATAAGGATTAAAAAGCAATCAATATTGAAAAGAAGTGGGGTGGGGAGAGAGGGGTAA